>NC_079873.1:79837365-80477466 GCF_023065955.2 Ursus arctos
GGTTGTTGAGTAGGCAAGTGTAATTTCAGTGGAAACATGGGGGGAAATGGCCTCCTTTAGATGAGGGATGAAGACTGAGTTGGAGGGAAGTTGCAGGGTGTTGTGAATTGAGTATCAAGAATTCTTAGAATTTTGATGCAAAGGCAAGAATATATGTAAAGAGGAGTCACTAAATATGTGGAGATGGGCCCGGGGCGTTAAAACATATTTCAAAATCATCACTTATAAGAGACTTGAGCAGGCTGAAATCTTAAAGGAAAGGAGTCATCTCTTCTTTGATTTAACACCTGAATTTACCACACTACACTTTCTGCACTTTACTTCCTGTTTACATTCCAGAGAAGCCTAAAACTTAACTGAAGGGATGGTGTGGTAGTTTGATCTTACTGCCTGTTTACTGGATGAATGGATGGATGGATGGATGGATGGATGGATGGATGGATGGATGCTGGAGGTGTCAAACATGTGCTGGGAAGTCACGGATTTTTATGTTTTCGGACAGAGCTCTTAATGCAGCTACTGAACTCCTGGTGTCAGGTGGATGAGAGGATACAGCTTCTTAGGACTCTACAATTGATGGCTTCAAGATGGGAGGCATTTCCTGTGTGGAGGACCAGCCTGAGAATCCCAGTTGCTATAGAAACCTGAAGTCATTGACAGGACCATGACAACATTTTAATAGAGCACCTGAGTCCTGTGCCTGAGCACCGAGTCCTGTCTTTGGATGTTTGGGACTCAGCTGTGGTTGTGGGTCCATGCAATGGGATGTGATTAGCCCTGGGGTGTGGGAAGACAAAGGGATCCTAAATTCAAGTCACCTCTCTTCCCGTTTGGGGCTTGGTGCCTGGGGTGTCTCCTAGGAAAACCCATCAGGGACCCTCTTGGCCTCAGTGAGTGTGGGGTCCTGCTCCAGGGGAGTCCTGGAGCTGCTTTCCTCTAAAGGCAGGGGCACAGGACATAAGACAGGTAACGACTTTGAGCCCCAGCTTTCCCCTGTATAAAATGGAGATAAGCATGCTTTATCCACAGAATAGCTGACAACAGTCAGTGATGCACATGAGCAAGCCCATGGCCCTGTGATTGGTTACTGCAGGATCATGAATGCCTGTATTGAATTCATGCCAATTAATCCTTTTGAACTTTGTTGTTAGTGGATAGATCAGGAAAGGAGAAAAAAAGCCATGGTGAGAAATCCATTGTCACATGTGATTATCATGATTACAATCTAATTGTATTGCTCTCATTTTCACTAACCTAGTATCTGGCATGGTGGGAGAACATAGTTATACCAGTAAAGCATGGTGATTGCTGGATCTGCCTCTCCCTGTGTAGTTCTTCTTCCCTGGGTTGAGCTCGTATCAGGTGCCTGAAGGAGGCAGGTTCTGAGGATCTGAGTCCTGATGGCTGCTGAAGCATCTATTCCAGATTCAAGGGCAGCAGTCCTCAGGAGGCCCCAACACCTCACATTTTATATGGTTCCATTTCCTCTTCTTTCTTTGGATATCAATTATATTTCTTTTTTCTTTTTAGTGGCCAACCTAGAGTTGACAATATACATTTACTAATCTAAATCCACTTTCAAATAATACTATACGGCTTCACAGGGAGAGCAAATACCTTGTAATAACAAAATAATCCTATTTTCCCCTCCATCCCTTGTATCATTGCTGTTATTTCTCTCATTTCATCTTTTATAAGAATATATCAGCATACACATTTATATAAAAGCATATGGAATTGAATATATTGTTGCTGTTATAATTTTGAACAAACTGTTTCCTGTTAGATCAATTAAGAGTAGGAAAAATTTACTTTCACTTATTCCTTTTTTAAGGCTTTTCCTTTCTTTATGTGGATCACGTTTCTGATCTATATCACTTTCTATCTAAAGAACTTCTAATACTTGTAAGACAAGTTCACTGGCAACACATTTCCTAAATTTTTATTTTCCTGAGAATGTTTTTATTTCTCTTGTCTCTTATGAAGGAGAATTTGGCAGGTTCAGAATTCGAAGTTGGTGGGTTTTTTTCTCTCAACACTTTATTTCATTCTATTCTCTTCTTCCTTGCATGGTTTCTGAGAGGTCAGATATAATTCTCATCTTTGATTCTCTATAGGTAAGGGATTTTTCCCCCCTCTGGCTTCTTTCAGCACTTTATCTTTGATTTTCTGTAGTTTGAAAATGAGGTGCCAATGTAAAATTTTTGGCCATATATCCAGGTTGGTGTTCTCTGCTTTTCCTGTCTGTGGTTTGTTGTCTAACATTAAGTTGGGGAAATTCTTAGTTGTTGTGTCAAATATGTCTTCTGTTTCTTTCTTCCCTTTCTAGAATTGCCACGACATGTAAGTTATACCTTTTGTAGTTGTCCCATAGTGCTTAAAGATTTTGTTCTGGTTTTGTCAGTCTTTATTGTCCAATATAGTAGCCACTAGCTCTGTGGCTGTGAACACCTGATATGTGGTAAGGGTGACTGAAGAATGAATTTTTAATTTCATCTAAACTTAATTAACATAAATAATAATTATCCATGTGTGGCTGGTGCCTACTGTATTGGACAGTAGCAGCTCTACACATTTTTCTACACCTTACTTTTTTCACTCAACAATATATCCTGGAGTCACTCCATAGCAATATAGGGAGGGAGTCCTCATTGCTTCCTGCAAGTGTGTAGTAATCTAGTACATAGATGTCCTTAGAATATTCAACATGTTCCTTATTGCTGGGCATCTGTCTTTTTTTATAATAATATTTTTTTATTATATTATGTTAGTCACCATACAGTACATCCCTGGTTTTTGATGTAAAGTTCCATGATTCATTAGTTGCATGGGGGAATGGGATAGGCTGGTGATGGGTAGTAAGGAGGGCACGTATTGCATGGTGCACTGGGTGTTATGGGCATCTGTCTTACTTCTGGTCTTCCACTGTTAAGATTTGTTCTCTCAGGAATGATTTTATGCTTATGCCTTCTTTTCTTTGTAATGATATCTTTTGGGTAGATTGTTAGAACAGAGATTCCTTGTTCTAAGAGAAAATATTTCTGTCTCCTAAAGTAGAAGATTTGAGACAGAATGCATGTGCAAACGTGGCAGCAAAAAGTAAAGTTTGGTCTTATTTCATCATTCCTTTCATTCCACGTACATTCTGATCTCTTATTTTCCTTGTAAGTTGACATGGGTGTAGCAATTTGTTATTGAGCCTCAGGAAGAGGAAATACTTCAGTAGAGCAAAGAATAATAAAGGGCCAGCTAGATAGAACATGGAAGTCATCAAACCTGTCTCCCTGTGGCCAGAACCTTCAACTGACCACAGGACATTACATGATCCTGTCTGTTTGTTGGCCTTCAGCCTAGCACAAAATACTCACTATAGAAATAGTGGTTATGGGTGTGATATTTGGGGGGGGGGTGAGAAGGATCAGGATTTGACACTGGGAAGCATTACTTGCAGGTTGCATGATCAAGCAATTTATTTGCTATGTCCCCTGTAATCTTTGGTGTTTTTATCACCATATACTAATTATAATAATATTTATACCACCCATACAAAGTATAAACTATAGGAGTTAGGATTACATTGCCAGGTATTACAATGTTCCATGAGCCTATAATTTTATAAATTTTGGATAGAGTGGATGACATACAGATAAAGGGAGTTCTATGGAAAGCTCATGAGCAGAGCCACACATATAACATTATTTCATATGGTACAGGTATGACATTTCCAATCAGATGCATTGATCAAGCATAGGAGTTGGTCAGCTGGTAAAGGGTTTGTCAAAAGGCAAAGTTAAATCATATCTTATGCTTGTCACTTAATCAGAAGGCTTCATCTACTTGTTAGTACTTGATAAAAGCTAAGATAAAAGCAAAATCAAAACCAACAAAAATGCAGGATCTAATCTGCACATATGGTATGATAATAGTTATATGAATTGTATATGTAATGCATATATAGACCACGTGCATACATCCATTAGCAAAAAATTGAAAGTGTACAGTGTTAATTTTGATGATTATGGGATTCCTGAATATTGAATTTTTTTAAATCAAAGTGTGGTTGACACATGATGTTATGTTAGTTTTAGGTATACAGTGTGGTGATGGCACAAATGTATACATTATGCTATGCTCAGCACAAGTGCAGCTATCATCTGTCACCATAGAACACAACTATAATACCATTCATTGTAATCCCTATGCTGTATCTTTCATCCCTGTGACTTATTCATTCCACAACTGAAAGTCTGTATCTCCCACTCCCCTTCACCCATTTTGCCCTTCCCCCAGCCCCCCTCTAGTAATCATCTGTTTGTTCTCTGTATTTATGGGTTTGTTGTAACTTTTTGTTTGTTTTTTTAGATTCCACTTATAAGTGAAATTATATGGTATTTGTCTTTCTCTCTTTGACTTATTTCACTTATGATAATACCACCTAAGTCCACCCATGTTGTCACAAAAGATATCATTCTTTTCTTATTGCTGAATAATATTCCATTTTTAATATATATCACATCTTCCTTATCCAGTCATCTATGGATTAACACTTGGGTTGCTTCCATACCTCGGCTATTGTAAGTGATGCTGAAGTAAACATAGAGCTGCATATATCTTTTTGAGTTAGAGTTTTCATTTTCTTTGGGTAAGTACCCCCTAACAGAATTACTGGATCATATGATATTTCTATTTCTAATTTTTGAGCAACATCTGTACTGCTTTCCACAGTGGCTGCACCAATTTACATTCCCACCAATAGGGCACAAGGGTTCCCTTTTCTCTACATCCTTGCCAACATTTGTTATTTCTTGTATTTTTGATTCTAACCATTCTGACAGGTGAAAGGTGATATCTCATTGTGGTTTTGATTTGCATTTTCCTGATGATTAGTGATGCTGAGCGTTTTTTCACGTGTTTTTGGCCATTTGTATATCTTTTTTGGAAAAACGTTTAGTCAAGTCCTCTGCCCATTTTGATCATATTATTTATTTTGTTTTGTTTTGGTGTTGAGTTAAAGAAGTTCTTCATATATTTTGGATATTAACCCTTTATCAGATAAATCATTTATAAATATCTTCTTCCATTCAATAGGTTGCTTTTTCTTTTTATTGGTGGTTTTCTTTGCTGTGCAAAAGCTTTTTATATTGGTGTAGTCCCAATACTTTATTTTTGCATTTGTTTCCCTTGGCTGTGGAGACATATCTAAAAATATGTTGCTAAAGGCCAATGTCAGAGATTTCACACATATATTTTCTTCTAAGGGCGTTACGGTTTCATGTCTTAGATTTAGGTCTTTCATCTATTTTGAGTTAATTTTTGTGTATGGTGTAAGAAAGTAGTCCAGTTTCATTCTTTTGCTTGTAGTTGTCCAGTATTTTCAGCACCATTTATTGAAGAGATTATCTTTTCCCCATTGTATATTCTTGCCTCCATTGGTATATGTTCATTGACCATGTAAGCGTGAGTTTATTTCTGGACTCTCTGTTCTGTTCTGTTGATCTGTGTCTATTTTTGTGTCAGTACCATACACTTTTGGTTACTGTAGCTTTATACTTTATCTTGAAATCTGGGATTTGTGATAACTCTAGCTTTGTTCTTTCTCAGGATTACTTTGGTTATTATTCAGGGTCTTCTGTGGTTCCATACAGATTTTAGGATTTTATTCATTCTAGTTCTGTGAAAAATGCTGTTGGCATTTTGATAGGGATTGCATTGAACCAGTAAATTTCTTTGAGTAGCATGGACATTTTAACAATATTAATTCTTCCAATCCATGAGCATGAAATATCTTTCCAATTATTTGTGTTGTCTTCAATTTCTTTCAACAACGTTTTATAGTTTTCAGAGTATAGTCTTTTATTTCCTTGGTTAAGATTATTTCCAGGTATTTCTTTTTGGTGCAATTGTAAATGGGATTGTTTTCTTAATTTCACTTTCTGCTACTTCATTATCAGTGTATAGAAACACAACCAGGGGCGCCTGGGTGGCACAGCGGTTAAGCGTCTGCCTTCGGCTCAGGGCGTGATCCCGGCATTATGGGATCAAGCCCTGCTCAGGCTCCCTGCTCCACTGCGAGCCTGCTTCTTCCTCTCCCACTCCCCCTGCTTGTGTTCCCTCTCTTGCTGGCTGTCTCTATCTCTGTCAAATAAATAAATAAAATCTTAAAAAAAAAAAAAGAAACACAACCAGTTTCTGTGTATTAATTTTGTATCCTGCAACTTTACTGAATTCATTTATTTCTTCTACTAATTTTTGGTGGTGTCTTTAGGGATTTCTATTTATAGTATTGTGACATCTGCAAATAGTGACTTTTAAATTTCTGCCTTACCAATTTGGATGCCCTTTATTTCTTTTCCTTCTCTGATTGGTGTGGCTAGGACTTCCAGTACTACGTTGAATAAAAGTGGTGGGAATGCACACCATTGTCTTGTTCCTCATGTCAGAAAAGAAGCTGTCATTTTTGCACCGTCGAGCATGGTGTTAGCTGTCTGTTTTTCATATATGACCTTTATTATGTTGAAGTTTGTTCCTTCTAAACCCACTGGGTGTTGATATTTTTGCCTCTGCACTTGGCTCAATGTTAAACATTTGTTAATATGAATATGGATTATATTTATGATTAAAAACTCTATCCCCTAAAAACTCTGCTACTTATGAAATGTTTCAGTTAAAAAATATTGTGAGCCATGAAATTAATCCAGGTAGGAAAATTTTTACACTTGTTTCCTTTTCTCCTTAGGATAATCAGTATCCAGAATGACATGATTTTCATTTCCATGCATTCCTTTCTTACTTTATTCCAAATGAGAGCATCCCTAAACAAAACATAGGGAAAGAAACAAATCATGTTTTATATGATTTCATTACCTACAGATGCGCACACACATTTACACATAAACATAGTAGATGTTCTCAGCCTCCAACTTGCTAATTTAACAAAATGCATGCATACATATGTTCATATATATGTATTATAAATAATATGTGTGTATATTTTATTTATATATGTATATATATAGTGTACATATATATTATGTGTATATGTGTAGAGGGTATATATACACATACACAGAAAAACCAATCCATAAACTCAAGGGAGTGTTGGGAAGAGTTCAAGGGGAAACCTCCCTCCAGTTCCAGAGCACGATTGGGTGCATCACACACAATGCCAATTTTCACTTCCTTTCCATCCTAACTGCTCTGAACTTTAATGGGGATTTTGTTTCTAAACCCTTTCATTTCTTCTTTACCTTTAACTATTCTTTCCTTCTCATTCTTATAGTTTAGGTTGTGATCCTTTATCATGCTTTTTACTATTAAGTTTTTAATTTTAATTCCAGTGTAGTTAGCATGCAGTGCATATTAGTTTCAGGCGTGCAACATAGCGATTCAACAATTCTGTATATTACTCAATGCTCATGATAAGTGTACTCTTAATCCCCTTCACCTATTTCATCCATTCCTCCACTCACCTCACCTCTGGTAACCATCAGTTTGTTCTCTGTAGTAGAGTCTGTTTTTTGGTTTGCCTCTTTTTTCCTTTGTTCATTTGTTTTGTTTCTTAAATTCCACATATGAGTGTAATCAGATGGTATTTGTCTTTCTCTACTGACTTATGTCACTTGGCATTATACCCTCTAGGTCCATCCATATTGTTGCAAATGGGAAGATCTCATTCCTTTTTATGGCAGAGTAATATTCCATTGTGTGTGTAGGGGGTATATATGCAATATCTTCTATCCATTCATCTATCAGTGGACATTTGGATTACTTCCATATCTTGGCTGTTGCAAATAATGCTGCAATAAGGGTAGGGGTGCATATATCCCTTTGAATTAGTGCTTTTGTATTTTTAGGTAAATACCCAGTAGTGCGATTACTGGATCATAAGATAGTTCTATTTTTAACTTTTTGAAGAATCTCCATGTTGTTTTCCACAGTGGTTGCACCGGTTTGCATTCTCACCAACAGTTGACTAGGGTTCCTTTTTCTCCACATCCTTGCCAACACTTGTTTCTTGTGTTTTTTATTTTATTTTTATTTTATTCTTGTGTCTTCTTATAAAACACTTATCTCTTGTGTTAAATATCTTGTGTATTTTTATTTTATTTTTTATTTACACACCATTCTGACAGGTGTGAGGTGATATCTCTTGTAGTTTTGATTTGCATTTCCCTGATAATCGGAGATATTGAGCATCTAGTGTCTGTTCATCATCTGTATGTCTTCTTGCGAGAAATGTCTATTCATATCTTCTGCCTATTTGTTAATTGGATTATTTGTATTTTTTTATGTTGTGTAAGTTTTTTAAATATGTTTTGAATACTAATGCTTATGTCATTTGGAAATATCTTCTCCCATTCTATCTGTTGTCTTTTAGTTTTGTTGATTGTTTCCTTTGCAGCGCAGAAGCTTTTCATTTTGGTGTAGCCCAAATAGTTTAATTTTACTTTTGTTTCCCTTCACTCAGGAGACAGATCTAGAGAAATGTTGCTATGGCCAATGTCATAGAAATTACTGCCTGTGGTCTCTTCTAGGATTTTTATGGTTTCAAGTCTCACATTTATGTCTTTAACCCATTTTGAGTTTATTTTTGTGTATGGTGTAAGAAAGTGGTCCAGCTTTATTATTTTGCATGTTGCTGTACAGTTTTCCCAACACCATTTGTTGAATAGACTGTTTCCCATTGCGTATTCTTGCCTCCTTCATTGGAGAGTAATTGACCATATAATCATGGCTTTATTTCTGGGCTCTGTTCTCTCCAGTTAATCTGTGTTTTTGAGCTGGTACCATACTGTTTTGATTACTTCAGCTTTGTAGTGTATCTTGAAATCTAGTTTTGTTCTTCTTTTTCAAGATTGCTTTGTCTGTTCAGGGTCTTTTTTGATTCCATACAAATTTTAGGATTATTTGTTTTAGTTCTGTGAGAAATGCTGTTGGTAATTTGATAGGGATTGCATTAAATGTGTACATTGCTTTTGGTAGTATGGACATTTTCAGAATATTTGTTTTTCCAGTCAATGAGCATGGAATATCTTTCCATTTGTTTGTGTCATCTTCAATTTCTTTCATCAGTGTTTTAGAGTTTTCAGAGTACAGGACTCTCCTTAGTTAAGTTTATTTTAGGTATTTTATTATTTTTGGTGCAGTTGTAAATGGTATTATTTTCTTAATTTCTTTTTCTTCTACTTCATTATTAGTAGATATGAATGGCACAGATTTCTGTATATTGATTTTGTATCCTGTGACCTTACTGAATTCATTTATCAGTTCTCGTAGTTTTTGGTGAGTCTTTAGGGTTTTCTATATATAATATCATGTAATCTGCAAATAGTGAAAGTTTTACTTCTTTCTTACCAATTTGGATGTCTTTTATTTCCTTTTATTGTTTGATTGCTGTGGCTAAGACTTCCAGTACTATGCTGAGTGCAAGTGGTGAGAATGGATATCCTTGTGTTCTTCCTGATCTTAGAGGAAAAGCTCTCAGTATTCCCCCATTGAGTATGATGTTAGCTGTGGGTTTTTCACATATGGTCTTTATTGTTTTGAGGTATGTTCCTTATAAACCTGCTTTGTTGAGGGTTTTTATCATGAATAAGTGGTGTCCTTTGTCAAATGCTTTTTCTACATCTATTAGAATGATCATATGGTTCTTATCCTTTCCGACCTGATCATGGTGAATGATTTTTTAAAATGTGTTATTGGATTCGTTTTTCTGATATTTTGTTGAGGAGTTTTGCATATACATTCATCAGAGATATTGGCCTGTAGTTCTCCTTTTTTTGTAGTATCTTCATCTGATTCTAGTATCAGGGCAATGATGGTCTCATGAATGAATTTGGAAGCTTTCTTTCCTCTTCTATTCTTTAGAATAGTTTGAGAAGAATATGTATTAACTCTTCTTTAAATATTTGGTAGAGTTCACCTGAGAAGCCATCTGGTACTGCTTTTGTTTGTTGTCTTTGAATTATTGATTAAATTTTACTGCTGGTACTTGGTCTTTCTTTTGGTATGGGTCCATTTTTAAAAACCCTACAAAGTAAGTATATATGAATCTGTACTGATATAACAGTGAATTGATAATAGATGGGTTCCATGAGATGAATTATTTTAAACAATTTGAAATAATATACGTAGATACCCTGCTTTCATGAGGTGAACCTTAGTTCTGCCTCCCACCCCTGAGTGCAGGGCAAATTTAATGATTCACATCTAAAGAATAAAGTAGGTGAATGGAAAGTAGTTACTGTACACTAGGGAAACTAGACATATATCCCCTTAACCCTGTGATAAGGGTCAATATCTCTAGTCACTCAGTAATGTCACATGGGTATCAACTCCCTCTAAATATGAGGTGAAGAAAGGACACTTCAGTTCTGGTTTTATTTCCTAAAACCCATAACCACAATCTAATCAGAAAACAAATAGCAAATCATGGCTGTATTCCTCATCATTGTTAGGGTTATGCAAATAGTCAGGCGGTTCCTGAAAAGGTTCAACACAGAGTTATGTGACTCAGCAATACCACTAGTAGGTACAGAGCCAGGAGAAATGACAACATGTGTCTACACAAAACATAGTATACAAACGTACATCATTATTCATAATAGCCAAAAGTGGAAACAACCTAAATGCTCACCATTTAATGAGTGCATAATGAGTGTGGTGTATTATTTGGCAACAAAATGGAGTGAAGTACTGATACATGCTACTATATGGATGACCTTTGAAAATGTTAAGCTAAGTGAGAGAAGTGTAATATGCAAAAGACCACATATTATGATTCCATTTATATGAAGTGTCCAGAGAGAGCTCATCAATGTGCTTTACCCAAGGAATTTCCCCTTTGTCCTCATGACTTCCAGAAACTCTTGTCGGTTTGGGTCACAGTCCCTCCCTCCCACTTTCCTGCCAAGGAATGTTCAAGCTGCAGTTTAGGTTTTTGTCACTTAGGTGACACTAACTTACCACTATCATCAAACTTCTGTACTAAGAAGTGTCTCCAAGGAGTAAAAAAAAAATAACAATGATCTCTGGAAAACCTGGGCTTTGACTCTATACAGATGATTCTAATTCCTTCTGAAAAACTTTTAGGTGTAAAAGAAGATTGGGAAAACATATACTACATGGCTTGCAGACAATAAAACACCAGGTGGCAGTGGCACACGTTGGCAGTCCATGGCATGTGTGGAAATAACAGGAAGAATGTGCCTGAGAGAATAGGGCATCAGAGAGGGGTTTGGGTAGCTGTGTCCTGTGTCATGGATGGGGGATGGCTGACAGGGAGTGGGAGAAGGTCTCGACAGCTTGTACAATGTTGGTGTAATGGAAAATGAACTCCCTGTTGTCCAGTAGGGACCCTCTGTACAGTCCACACGCACTCACCTGACAGTGGCGAGGGACGAGACAAATCAATGAACTCGATGTAGTTTGGGGTCAATGGTAAATGGATCTGGTTTAATATATATGTGAATTTTCCAGGTAAAATTGATATCATAGTAAATCATTTCATGATATTTTTTACTCTCTGTAAAATGTACTGCTTTTGATGAGAAAAGAACAACAAAAATGGAGATAAGTGTGATGTCACCTGGTAGTGAGATCCAGGATCCAGTTCTGAGAGTCTCAGACAAGGGGCTCCGCAAGGGGGAGGAATGATAGAGGTTGGGAGCTTGACTTCATGGGATCAGCCAGATTTCTGGATTTTTCACTTAACTGGAACAATCCCTCTGTATCTATCACTTGCTTAGAATATAAAAAAAAACAGGGTCACATACATTTATGCAGAAATATCTTTTTCATTTTCTACAGGTTTTTTCTTAATGAAAAGATGTAACTTTTGGATAAAGTAACATAAAGTTTTCTTCAAACCAGATTACAAAAGAATAACTGTTGTAATCGAATGCTCTTTGAAAAATTCACATGTGCATAAAAAGACTGGAAGAACATATATATAATTTTATATCCTACTGATGCCTATATCTACATCTCGTGTTTATTAAATGTGAATTAGATGTCTACTGTGTGCCAGAAATTGTCATTCCAATTCCATATCTGCATCCACATCTTCCCTGTCTTGATATCTAGACTGGGTAACTGGAAATGTTCACAGGTGGGAAGATGGATGTTACTGGCCACCCCATGGGGTGGTTAGGTTGTCCTAAACAGACTTCATTCTAAGCACCTTTTGACTAAGCTTAACACTGAGTCCTGGAAACCCAGCATTTCAACAGGAAATAATTCAGTTGAGGGGGAAGGTTGTACCTTGAGAAATTGAAGCCACTTGTAACCCAGACCTCCATTGTCCTCAATAGCACTCAGAGGCTTCTACCTCCTCTTGAGGAGACCTCAATCCCAGAGAGAGAGTGAAGGACAAGCTAACACTTGTGTGGTTTCAGTCTTGATTCTTCCATGGGTGCAAACTAGAGGTTTTACTTTCTCTTTAGTCCATGGCCAGGTTGTGTGGTAGATTTCTTTCTTTTTTTTTTAAAGGTTTTATTTATTTATTTGAGAGAGAGAGATTGAGAGAATGAGTGGGAGCAGGGACAGAGGGAGAACCAGACTCCCTGCAGAGAAGGCAGTCCGACGTGGGACTTGATCCCAGGACCCTTGATCATGACCTGAGCCAAAGGCAGATGCTTAAACAACTGAACCACCCAGGTGCCCTGTGTGGTAGATTTCAAAAATGATTTTGTGGCTCTTATCCTAGGAAGTTCATCCCTACCATTTAGTCCTCTGAGGAGGTCTATGTGAGGTGACAGACCTTGTTTCCTGGTTGTGGGGGCCTAGACTCAGATCCACAGGAGAAAGAGGAGAGACAGTTCTCAAAGACAAGCCTGAGACCAGGACCCTGATCTCAACATCTAATTCTCCTGAGTTAAGTGACATGGTTTCTGTACATTTCTCATAAGATGGTCACCCCCAACTGTTCCTCTTATGCTTGACACCCCACTATGACCCAACTTTCTCTCTTGTGCACAGAAGTACAGCCAGTGAAATTCCTCTATAACCTGGTGGTAGAGAAAACTTTTCCAGCTATGACTAACAATCTGTAAGCAATTGGGGAGTGACATAACAAAAATTAAACTGAATAAATTGCCAAGATCTAATTGGCTTTATTAAATGATTCATGAATCTGGCAGCATCCCATCAAACAAATAGAGGGGTGCTCCTAGGAGATGTTAAAAAATGGAAGGTTTTTGTAGAAGGAAGGTGGGGCAGGAAAGTTATTAGCAAAAGAAAAGGATTGTTTCAGGCAAGTTAGATTTTCTATAGGGTGGAAAGCAAGGGGTCTTATACTGATTGCCTCAACTATTGGGGAAGAATGGAGAGGGCCCGAATGTTGGATTAATTAGCACTGATTGAAAATTCCTGATTGACTGGTTAAGACTACATTTCTGGGGGAGGTTGAAACTGCAATTAGATTATGTATTAAGTCCTGGTTTGGGAACACAGTCGAAGTAACACCATTTTGGTTCTGTGTTTTTGTTGTTGTTGTTTAAGCAAGGCAAAGAGTGATGTATTAAATTTTATTTAAAAAGCTCCGTGGCAAAAGCCAAAAAGATAAGGAAAATACAAAGGAAATGTACAGTTTGTAATATTTTAGACCTGCCTCCTTGAAATAACTCTGAGACTTCTTAAATTGTGTGTGTGTGTGTGTATGTGTGTGTGTGTAGATCGTTTAGTCACATGATTACAGACAATCCCTTAGTTTCCTGCCACAGATAGCTGGCTAACTGCTTACCAAAGCCTTGGTTTTACATATTCACCCAGCAAGGGCCAGCTCATCTTCAAGAACCCTAGAATACCTCCCTGGGGTGTGTGTACTGATAATATTCCCCTACTGTCTCTTCAAAGCAAACAAAACTCCGGATGAGAGGGACATTCTTTGTTCCATTAACCTGGGCAGAGTTCCGCCAATAGCACGGGTCCCAGTCTAGTGTATCTAATTACAATGCCTTCTCACTTGGTAGCCCGAAGAGTGAAGGTGTTTTGCTTTTGGCAAAAGGCCAGCGCGTGGATTGCTGAGGGGATGCATTTCTGGTATGGGGAGCCTGCCTGTGCTTCACGGTTGCCATAGAAACCTGACGTCATTGAGGCAACCATAATGACTTTTCAGTGGAGACAAAACATACCTTGGCATGAAGATCAGGTCCCACCTTACGTGTTTGGGACTCAGCTGAGGGCGTGGGTCACCACAGTGGGGCAGAACTGCCCTGGGGTGTGGGGAGACAAAGCGATCCAGATCCAAGTCTCCTATTTCCCACTTGGGGGCTCAGTGTCCCAGCCATAATACTTGGGTGTTATAAGCTGTGTCATAGATAAAGCAATTGGGGTCCTGCCCTGTCCCAGTGACTTCGGGTCCTGCTCCAGGATTGTTCTGGAGCTGCTTTCCTCTAAAGGCATGGGTGTCCTCCTTAAGGCACTGGGTGTTATATGCAACTAATGAATCATTGAACACTACAACAGAAACTTATGATGTACTATATGTTGGCTAACTGAACATAATGAAAAAAGTTAAAAAAATAAAGGTGTGGGCATGGTAGGTAAAAGAGGTAAGGACTCTGAGCCCCAGCTTCCCCCTCCGTCAAATGGGGATGACAAATCTTCACCCACAGGATCACTGAGAACAGTCAGTGACACACATGAGCAAGCCCATAGCCCTATGGTTACTGGAGGATCATGAATGCCTATATGAATTCAGGCCACTTCTTACTCCTTTAAAGCTTTATAGGGGATAGAGGAGGAAAGGAGAAGAAAAGGCCCTGGTAAGAAGCCCATTATAATAACATGTAGTTGTTATGATCAGGACCCAATTGTATTAGTGTTATTGTCCTTACCCAGTGCCTAGCCTGGTTCTGGGCACGTAGTTATACCAGTAAAGCATAGTAATTGCTGGATTGGTCTCTGTGCCACTCTTCTGATCAGTGGCCCACCTAATATCAGGTGCCAGAAGGAGGCAAGCTCTGAAGATCTGTGTCCTGAAGGCTGCTAAAGCTTCCACTTCAGATTCAAGGGTCACAGTCTTCAGAAGACCCCATCACTTCAAATGGGAAATGACATCTGGCACAAGAGTATTCAAAGATCTGAATAAAATCATATTGTGGAATAGCTCCTGTGAGGTTCACAAACTAGCCTAAAAGTAGAGAAGCTATTTTGATCTCATCATGGGAGAAGAGGTTTAACAGGTGGAATTTTAGTCCATCAGCAGCTACATTGCTGTGTAGTAGCCCTTGGCCCCTATTAGGGATTCCTTTTTGCTGAAAAGCAATTAATTGTTCAGTTGTAGAAGGAAATTGGTCTTGAATATGCATTTGCAATGTATAACCTAAATTGTTCTTGCTGTATAAATAATAACTGGCAAATCATATGTATCTCCTAGATGGCTGTTGAAATACACAGTTTTTAGATCTTCCTAGCAGTTTGACATGGTAATGTAGATTCTTCCCCGGTGCTCATGGTTTTCCCCCAATTTATGAAGAGATTCTTTAAAGAGTCAGAACATTTCCATGTGTTAGTTTAAGATTCGTGACTAGATTTTAATATTTTATTTAATTTTTTAAAGATTTTATTTGTTTATTAGAGAGAGAGAAGGGGGGAGAAAGAGAGAGAGCGCAAGTGGGCAGAGGGGCAGAGGGAGAGAGAGAAACAGACTCACTGCTGAGCAGGGAGCCCGACGCCAGGATCATGACCTGAGCTGAAGGCAGACACTTAGCTGACTGAGCCACCCAGGCGCCCCAATGTTTTGTTTTGTTTTGTTTTGTTGGTTAAAGATTTATTTATTTATTTTAGAGAGAGAGAGAGAGCTCTCGTGGAGGGGCAGAGGGAGAGAATCTTCAAGCAGACTCCTCGCTGAGCACAAAGCCCAACTCAGGGCTCAATCTTACGACCCATGAGATCATGACCTGAGCTGAAACCAAAAGTTGGACTCTCAACTGACTGAGCCACCCAGGCGTCCCTAGATTTTAGTATTTTAAAAAATATGTATTACACTAGAGTTTGACCTATTCCTCTCTCAATTAATCTAAGCAGTTACTTATAAATATCACAATTATTCCTAATACATACTATTTTATTTCTGTACTTCAGAAGGAAATAGACATCAACTTTCTCTAAATACTTGGATAAATTTCATTGCTAATGATTGTTTCTATTTTGGTTATATGTAGTATGGACCAATTTGATAAGACATAGTATGAATCTGTTATTACTATAAGAATATGGGTCCCTGGGTGGCTCAGTCATTTAAGCGTTTGCCGTTAGCTCAGTTCATGATCCTAGGGTCCTGGGATCGAGCCTTGCCTCAGGCTCCCTGCTTAGCGGGGAGCCTGCTTCTCCCTCTGCCCCCTGCTCTTGCTCTCTATCTCAAATACATAAATAAAATCTTTAAAAAAATACCTTTGGAAGAACAAAAGTTTTCATTTTGAGGAAGTCTAGTTTTTCAATTTGTTCATTTCTGGTTTTGATTTTTCCTCTGATGTTGTATCTAGGAAATATTCAGCTAGCCTATGGCAACAATCATTTTCTCCTGTATTTTCCTCTTGAGGTTTCATACCTTTAGCTTTTATAATTAGGCCTATGATTCATTTTGAGTTGACTTGTATATGGTATAATAAGTGGATCACAGTTGATGTTTGTGCATATGGATACCCACATGTCCCAGCACCATTTGTTGAAAATACTATCCTTTCTCCACTGAATTTCCTTTGTAACTTTATCAAAGATCAATTGTCCGTACATATGTAGGTCTGTTTTTGGACTTGTCATGTTACTTTGATATGCAGTTCTACCTTTATCCCAAACCACACTATCTTTAATACTGTGGATTTATAATGAGTCTTCAAATAAAGTAGTGCTTATCCTCCAACTTTATTCCTCTTTTTAAAAGTTGTTTTCATAGTCTTGGACCTATGCATTTCCACATGACTTTTAGGATAAGCTTGTCAATGTCTTATACAAAACTGTCTGCTAGTATTTATTGGGATTACATTGAATCTACAGATCGATCTGGGGAGAATAGATGCCTTAACAATACTGAGTCTTCTGACCCAAGATGATATATCCCTCTGTTTATTTAAGCTTCATTAATTTCTCTCAGCTATGTGTTGCAGTGTTCAGAGTGCAGGCCTTGCACATATGGACATACATGTGCTGCATAGTTTTCTCTATATAGTTCATACTTTTAATGTATTGTCAATGGCAGTATTTTGTATTGCAGTTTCCAGTTATTATATTTTCACTGAACTGTCAGTAGGAAAATGTTCCTGGGAAATCTTTTTGGTTGAAATGACCAATTATTTTAGGAAGGAAAAGATACCTGATGTTTAACACGTATATTAGTCAGGGTTCTCCAGAGGAACAGAACCAATAGGATGATTATCTATAGATTTATTTTAAGGAATTTACTCAGGAGATTGTGGAGAATCTGATGGGGGAAGCCAGCAGACTGGAGACTCAGAAAAGAGTTACAATAGAGTCTGAATGCAGTCTGCTAATGAACCACAAGGTGTTGATGTCGAAGATGAAGTCAAAGGGAGTTTACTGGCAAAACTTTCTCTGGCTCAGGGCTGATCAGGCCTTTGTTCTATTCAGTCCTCCACCTGATTGGATGAGGCTCACCTACTCTATGGAAGGCTATTTCCTTTACTCAAAGACTACCCATTTATTTTATTTTTTAATTCATATTCAATTAGCCAACATATTGTACATTAGTTTCAGTTGTTTTGTTCAATAATTCTTCAGTTGTGTACATCACCTGCCCTCCTTAATGCCCATCACCCAATTATTCCATTCCCCCCACCCACCTCAGCAACCTTTTGTTTCCTACAGTTCAGAATCACTCAGGGTTTGTCTCCCTCTCTGATTACTTGCCATTCAGTTTTCCCTCCCTTCCCCTATAATACCCCATGCTGTTTCTTATATTCCTCATATGAGTGAAACCATATGATACTTGTCTTTCTCTGATTGACTTATTGCACTCAACATAATACCCTCCAGTTCCATCCACGTCAATTCTAGGTATTCATCCTTTCTGATGGCTGACTAATATTCCATTGTATATATATATGTACCAACTCTTCTTTATCCATTCATCTGTTGATGAACATCTCGGCTTTTTCCACAGTTTGGCTATTGTGGACATTGTTGCTATAAATATTGGGGTGCAGGTGCCCATTAGGATCACTACATGTGTCTTTGGGGTAAATACCTAGTAGTGCAATTTCTGGGTCATAGGGTAGCTCTATTTTTAACTTTTTGAGGAAACTCCATACTGTTTTCCAGACTGGCTATATACCAACTTGCTTTCCCACCAACAGTATAAGAGGGTTCCCCTTTCTCCACATCCTCACCCATATTTGTTGTTTCCTGTCTTCTTAATTTTAGCCATTGTGACTGGTGTGAGGTGGTATCTCATTGTGGTTTTGATTTGTATTTTCCTGATGCCAGGTGATGTGGAGCATTTTTTCATGTGTCTGTTGGCCATTTGTATGTCTTCTTCTTCTTCTTTTTTTCTTTTTTAAGATTTTATTTATTCAGGGGCACCTGGGTGGCTCAGTTGGTTAAGCGTTTGCCTGTGGCTCAGGTCATGATCCCAGGGTCCTGGGATTGAGCCCTGTATTGTGCTCCCTGCTCAGTGGGGAGCCTGCTTCTCCTCGCTCTCCCGCTAGCTCTCTCTGTGTCCAATAACCAAATAAGTAAAATCTTTTTTAAGGAAATATAAAAAGCAATTAGCCCTCCATGGGGTAGGTGAGCCTCATCCAATCAGGTGGAAGATTGAATGGAACAAGAAGAAAGCTCTCAAAATGTTTTATAATAAAGCAGGATGGTTGCTGTTTGTGTTTTTCCAGCTTTCTTTGGCCAGCATGGTTACCATGGTGACTGAGTGACTGCTGTGGAACTTGATAGAGTCTGAAATCTTTTCAAAAAATATTTTATTTATTTATTTGACAGAGAGAGAGAGCGAGTGAGAGAGCTAGCACAAGCAGGGGGAGCTGGGGAGGGAGAAGCAGGCTCCCCACTGAGCAGGGAGCCCAATGCTGGGCTCAATGGGGTGCTCCATGCAGGGCTTGAGCTGTGCAGCTTTTTATCTTGATGAAGTCCCGATAGTTCATTTTCGCTTTTGTTTCCCTTGAAAGTCTACTCGATTAAATGTACATCCCATTCAAAAGAACTCTCACAGAAATATCCACAATAATATTTGATCAAATACCCGGACACTGTGGTCCTGCCAAATAGACGGATACAATTTACAATCACAACATCCATTCGCCTAGATGTCCTTATTAGTTTTATATATGATTGGCAATGTACTGAACCTGGGGAGTAAAATGTCGCCCAGAAAAATCTACAGGTTGTCTTCAGAAAATCATTCACTAAAATGAAATACTCTAATAGCTTTCAACTTTATTTGTGGTTCAAATTAAATTGTGGCCTTTTCTCTTTACCCCCAAACAAATCTATCTCGATGAATTCCTGGGTTCGTGGACAGCAAGAAAAAGAGGGGGAGAGCATGACTAACTGTGCATGTGTGTGTATGTGTGAGCATGTGTGTGTGTTGGTGAACCTGAGAGCAATATTTATTGTGAGGAATATGTGAGGTGAATTACTGTGAGTTACGTTGGTCCTCAGTTTCTGGCACATGTGAGGAGACAAGTCAGGATGGTTGCTGCTTGTGTTTTCCTAGGTTTCCTTGGCCAGCATGGTTACCCTGGTGACTCAGTGACCCCTGTGGAACTTGGTACAGTCTGAAAATGCATTTATAATTTTTGCCTGAATCACTCATTTTTTCTGAGAGCTGTTAAGTGTTGCTTTTATAATGCTATCATTCTTTCTAGATTAATAATTTAGCATTCAAATGTCAGGTAGAGCTTTTCCATTCTCCTTTGTCATTTACTTATTTATTCATGTATTTATTTTCTTAGTATGACCCGTGGATTTCTATTTTGCTCAAAGATTTACCCTCTGGCATTGTAATTATATATTTGGATGCTCACATTGTCACAGAATTGGGCAGTGTTAGCCCCTTAAAATTGGCTGCTGTGTCCATTTGTGGCCTCCCTTAAGTTCCCTGATCATGTACTTTGTTCTGTGAGCCTGAGTATTTCCCAATCTGTGGAAAGAGGATAGTGTTGCCAACCTCGGAGCAATGCTTTGAGCGTTTAAAGACTAAAAATTTAAAAATAACAACCTATACTATGTGGCAAGAAGAAAGCTCTCAAAATGTCAGTTGCCCAGTCCAGCTGTGTCTCCCTCATGTTGTCGACCTGCTGCCTCTGACATGACCATGATGGCATGACTACCAGAGAGAATATTTGGACATGGAGCACACAGCAGGGATGAAGCCACATTTCCTTGATGTGAGAGCTTTGGTGTCACTGCTGTGTGTGGGAGGGGGCTATGGGACGGAGCTGGGGAAGAGCACAACATCGCTTTGCAGCTTCCAGTGACCTGAGTGGGGACAGGCAAGCACATGCTCACCCTCCCCCCCACCCCGCGTTTCATGTGCTTTCCCTTCCTCTCACTTTCCCCTCTGGCGGGTGTGCAGCAAGAATCATTCCTGTCCGACCTGGGATCCCATTTATGTTTGAAACTAGAGGAAATATGGAACATGAGGAAGTGAGTTACCTGGAAATAGCTATTTTTGACGGCTAAATTGTGTGTGTGTGTGTGTGTGTGTGTGTGTGTGTGTGTGTGTGACTGTAGTAGTGAAAATCAGAGAAAGAGGGGAAACTGAAGCTAGTGATAATGTGCAGTTCTTAGCAAAATTTCAGTCTGTGTAAAAAGCATTGTCGATTATACCAAATTATGTGTAGTTAGCCTGACTACTGACCACGCAGTAAGCTCTCGTTTTCTTGGAATCCAAACACCCTGAATTTTTCCTTTAACTTCGTGTCACTGTTTCTATAGCTTTCTTTACACAAATAATGCATCTTTACTGTGGAAAATGTAGGAATTATGGATAAGCAAAGTGAGGCTCCCTGTTTGGTTCATTTGGATCCTATAGAATGACATACAGAGCAAACGTGTCAAGACCTTATTCAAATAAACTCTTTTCAGAGTGAATACCCAGAGCCAGCACAGACTTAGCAAACCTTCTATATTCCTTAATACTACCCAGCAAAAATCAGTGACCCTGAACATGCCAGATTTTCAAATGCCTTTGGGATCATCAAAGGCAGGTTAAATAATGCCGGGTCTTGCTCTGGAGTTCAGAATATATCAAAACCCTTGACAAATCAGTGGTGCTCAACTGTATACAGATACTCAATAGAAGAGATGACTTTATTTCCCAGTTATTCCGGATAAGAGACAGCTTACATATATAAGAAATGAGAGGGCACAATTGCTGGCAGATACAAGTTAAGGGTTGCTCAGGAATAATTTCATCTGGATCAACCTTCCCAGGGAAGAGGCAGGCTGCCATTTCTATACCGAGAGGTGAATGGAATTTGCCTGTTGAATGCTGTAATCAAGAGCAAACAATACTTCACTTTACAGATTAAACCATCCTGTTTTCTCTTTGAAACTTGAATTGACTGTGTGTTTCTTGTGTTTCTATGTCCCTTCTGGCTCTACTATCTCCTATACATACTCATGGTTATAGTTTAAGCTCAGTATAGACCAGCATCAATCTCCAATTCAGGATTAGATATCCCAGAAAATGTGTTTGTTGTTGTTGTTGTTGTTGTTGTTGTTGTTGTTTTCTAATTCTAGGCAAGTGATGGATACAGAGGGATTGTTCCAGTTTAGTGAAAATCCAGAAAGCTGGCTGATCCCATGAAGTCAATCTCCCAGCCTCCATCCTCCCTCCCCTGTGTGGAGCTTGCTGGTCTGAGACTCAGAGCTGCCATCCTGGATCTCACCACCAGGTGACATCACATTTGTCTCCATTTTTGTTGTTCTTTTTTCATGAAAAGGAGTGCATTACAAAGAGTAAAAAAATATCACAAAATACCTATGATACCAATTGTGCTTGGAAAATTCATACGTATATGAAAGCAGATCCATTTGCTTTTGACCCCAAGCTACATCGTATGTATTGATTTATCTCTTGCCTCATCACTGTCAGCTGATACACAGTGTGGACTGTGCAAAAGTTCCTTACCAGGGAATAGAGCATTCTCCCTTCATTCCCCCAACATTGTGTAGGCTGCCCGACCTTCTCCCACCCCCTGTCATCCCTGGTTCATGACAAAGGACACAGCTTCCCAGATCCCGCTCAGCTTCCTTGTCCTCTCTCAGTCACCTACCCCTTGTTCTACCCTGACGCACCATCTTCCAAGGGGCACCACTGCTACCAGGTATTTCATCTGCAGGCACCAAAGTGTATGTTTTCATGATATTCTTTTACACCTACCAGTTTTTTTTTCAGACAGAATTAGAGTCGTTTTTCATAAGTTGAATGTCCAGGATTTTGGAAGATTATTATTTTTTTTACTCTGCAGAAGCTGCCCAGAAGTTTGGTATTAGAGGTACTTTGTTGCCCCCTTGTGACAAAAACTCTGAACTGCAGCTTGAACGTGTCTTGGAAGGAAAGTGGGAGGGAGGTGCTCTGACCCAAACTCAAAAGACACTGAACTGTCTGGAAGTCAAGATGAAGACGATAGAATTCTTTGGGTACAGCGTATTGATGGCCTTCTCTGGACATTTTATACAAATGGAATCATACAATATGTTGTCTTTTGCATACTGATCTTCCTTCCCTTGGCTTAATATTTTCAAGCTTCAAATATCGTATAGTGTATCAGTATTTCATTCCTTTCTTTGGCCAAATACACCACATTTTATTTACCCATTCATTGATAGGCGGACATTTGAGTTGTTTTCACTTTTGGCTATTATGAATAATGATGCTATGTACATTCCTTTACTAGTTTTTATGTAGACATATGTTTTCATTTGTCCTGGCTGTGTGCCTAGGAGTGAAATTGTTGAGTCACTTAGTAACTCTCCGTTGAGCTGTTTGAGGAACTGCCAGACTGTTTTCATGACCTTGACAGTGTTGAGGAGTGCAGGCACAGTCTGTCGTTTTTCTTCTGATTGGACTCTTGTTATGAGTTTTGAGAAAGAATACCGTAGAGTTGAAGTGCCCTTCTTGTCACTTCCTATTTAGGAGGAGGTGATATCCACTTGACATCAATTCGTCACTGGAGATGCTGACCTTCATCGCAGGGTTTAGGGTGGGGTTTGGCTAGTTTCTCCAGTGCACAGTAACTATTTTCCATTCACCTTTTCTATCCTCTGAAGTGAGTCACTAAGTCTGTCCTGCCCTCAGGGGTGGGAGTGAGATATGGTTCTCCTCATGGAGGCAGGGTATCCACATATATTATTTGGAGTTACTTAAAGATAGTTTATCTCATGGAATCCATTTTTTGTTAATTCAGACGTTTATATATATGTCCGTATGGACTCATGTATATGTATTTTCTCAGGTTTTTTTTTTTTTCAAATGGCTACATCCCAAAAGAAGGTCTAGCATCATGATTTCTCTGGTGTAGAAAATGGATTTTGACTGAACACTCAGGAAACTGCAAAAGAGTTCCTTAACTTCGCCATTATATATCACCACCTGTTATCTAGATATGGTATGTTAGACAATGTTTTTAAGTAATATATTTACCCGTGGCAGAGTTTGGAATGACATTACACTTTCATATGCTTTTATTCCATGATTGATTTCCTTGAAAAAGAAATAAAAACATATGACAGAGGTATTGAAATGATGATAGCAAATTATTGCTAACATGCAGAAAACATATTTGCAAAATCCATTCAATGCAGCAAAATGATAAGATATGTCAGAGAAAATGTGTGCTTCGTTTGAAAGCCCGTTGTGAAAAGCACAGCACTTCAGTTACCTGAGTCCGATTCTATGGAAGGTTATTTTACAACTCTAGCTTTTAATGTAGCTGATCCTATTGTACTATAATCCTTGTCTTACCCAAGCAATTGAATTCTGATCTGGGGATAGGAGATCCTTTCCTTTGGGGGAAATAGTTGTTTGCATCCATTGAACAGTCATTTCAACATTACAGCTATGGACGTGTGATAAGGAAGTGGCTGTTGAGTTGATAAGTACAGTTTCCATGGAAGCATGAGGGAACATGGCCTCGTTATATAATGAATGAAGACTGAGTTGGAGAGGAGATGCAGGGAGATGTGAATTGAGTATGGAGAATTTTTCTTAGAATTTTGGTGCAAAGGTGAAAATATATGTAAAGAGGAGAGTCACGAGAGTTGTGGCGAGGGGCCCACGGCATTAAAGCATGTTTGTAAATTACCAATTATAAGAGACTTGAGCAGGCTGAAATCTTAAAGGGAAGGAGCCATCTCTTCTTTGATTGAACATCTGAATTTGCCACTCCACCCTGTCCGCACTTTACTTACTTGTTTCCACTCTGGAGTGGTCTGATCCTTAACTAAAAGGAATGGTATAGAGTTTGATATTAATGCCTGTTAAGTAGATGAATGGATGAATGGATGCAGGAGATGTCTAACATGTCCTGCAAAATCACCGATTTTTGCATCTTAGGGCAGAGCTCTTCAGGCAGCTAATGAACCCGTGGTGTTGGGTGGCTGAGAGGATGCAGCTTCTCAGGATGCAGCAACTGATGGCTGCAAGATGGGAGGCATTTCAAGTGTGGAGGACCAGCCTGAGCACTGCAGTTGCTGTAGAAACCTGACATCATTGTGGGATAAAAGCGATTTCTTAATAGAGACAGATATGTCCCAGGAAGAAGAGCATGTCTGCCTGCCTTCGGGTAGTTGGGACTCACCTGGGAGAGTGGGTGTCTGTGATGGCGGCTGAAATGCCCTGAGGTGTGGGGAGACAACAGGATTCAGATCCAAATCACCTCTTTCTGACTTTGGGACGTGGTGTCCTGGCTGTTACTTATTGGGGTCCCATCTGACCCCAGCGGTGGGTCCTGCTCCAGGCGTGTCCTGGAGCTACTCTTCTTGCAAAGCAGTGGTGTGGGAGGTAAGACGGGTAATGACTCTGAGCCCCTGATTCCCCCTTTGTACAATGGGGATGAGAATGCTTCACCCACAGGGCCACTGAGAACAGTCAGGGGTGCACAGGAGCAAGCCCGTGGCCCTGTGGCTACTGTGGGCTCAGGAATGCTTGTATGAATTCAGGACACTTCTTATTCCTTTTTGACTTTATTGTTAGGGGGTAGACAAGGACAGGAGAGAAAAAGGGCCCTGGTGAAAAATCCATTAAAATGTGGTTGTTACGACCATGACCCATTGTATCAGTGTCATTGTCACTAACCTAGTGTCTAGCATGGTGCTGGGTGCATCATTACTCCAGGAAAACAGCATGAGTGCTGGATCTGTCTCTCCCTGTGCAGCTCTTCATGCTGGTGGTCAAGCTCACGTCGGGACCTGAAGGAGGTAGTTTCTGAGGATCTGTGTCCTGATGGTTTCTGAAGCTACTATTTCAGATTCAAGGACAGCGGTCATCAAGAAACCCCAGCACTTTACATCCCTTGTGGCATCTGTGGGATCTGGCATGCGTGACTTTATAGCTGAAACAGAGCATGTTGTATATGAGCTCCTCTGACACTAGATGAGTTTTGATCTCCTATAGTATTACATGAAAGGAATTACACAGGTTGCATTTGATTTTCACGTGGCTTGTTACATTCAGCCATTGATTGATTGTTCTGAATTATCTTTTATTTTACATGCATATGTGGAACATTATTTATGAATACTTGGGAAATACTTTCTTGAATATTTGGTATATAATATCCACTAGAAGAAAGCTTGTATCTGGGAATCACGTAGATTTTCAGTTCTTTTTTAAATCATGAATTATCTATTTGATATGAACTGAAGTAGAAAAACAGAATTATCTTCAGATTCAGGATTATAGTAAATATATGATAAGTGAATATAACAAGTTGGAGTTATTAAACTCTCCCAGGAAGTGACAATTGAAATAGTATTTTTTTTTCCTTTTGTAAAGCAAAATTTTGCACTTTGATGATATGAACCAAAACATAGAAATGAGTTGTGTTTGTTTCCCACATACGTATTTAAAGTAAGAATAGGAAAGTTTCCAGGAAAATAGCAATCACGTGAATATTTTTATTTTGGAAGTCTATGCTATAAGCATTTCATGGAACACATATCTTTAGGTATAATTTATTGCATGTATATGGGCTTATAAATATGCAAATTTTACCCGACATTATGAAGAATGTAGAAATTGATTCTTTCATACCAGGGTAATGTTAATGGCCTATAGCAGAGAATTTTATTAGTTATGGTAGACTAGATTTTTTAGGATTTTTTCTAAGAGTTTGTTTTTGTGTACATTTGTTTTGTTTTTTAGATTCCATATATTAGTGAAATCATGTGATATTTTTCTTTCTCTGTCGGATTTACTTCACTTAGCATGATACCTTCTAGGTCCATCCATCTTGTTGCAAATGGCAAGATTTCATTCTTTTTTCTGGCTGAGAAATATTCCAATATATATATGTGTATATACCACATCATTATCCATCCATCTATCAATGAACAGTTAGGATGTTTCCATACCTTGACTATCATAAATAATGCTATAATAAAATAGTGGTGCATGTATCTTTTTGAATTAGTGTTTTCATAGTATTTGGGTAAATACCCAGTAGAGGAGTTACTGGATCATAACTATTTCCATTTTAAATTTTTTGAGGATCCTTCATACTTTTTTGCATACGGTTGCGTCAATTTACATTCCCACCAACAGTGCATGAGGGTTCCTTTTTCTCTACATCCTCACCAACACTCATTATTTCTTGTGTGTGTGTGTGTGTGTGTGTGTGTGTGTGTGTGTGTTTTAAATTTGAACCATTCTGACAGGCGTAAGGTGTTATCTCATTTTAGATTTGATTTCCATTTCTCTGGAGATTGGTGACGTTGAGCAGCTTTTCATGTGTCGGTTCCAATCCATATGTCTTCTTTGGAAAAACGTCTATCAGGTCCGCTGCCCATTTTTTCATTGAATTGTTTGCTTTTTGGTGTTGAGTTGTCCAACAATACATTAAATACACCACAACTAAGTGGGATTTATTCCGGGGATGCAAAGGGTGGTTCAGTTTGCAAATCAATCAACCTAATATATCACATTAACAAGAAAAAAGATTAAAAACATATGATCACCTCAACAGATGCAGAAAGTGCATTTGACAAAGCATGTTTCCATTCGTGATACAAATTCTCAACAAAGTAGGTTTAGAGGAGACATGCCTTGATGTATTAGAAGCCGCACAGGAAAAACCTACTTCTATTATCATATACAGGATTGAAAAACAGAGCTTTCCTTCTAAGACCAGGAACTAGATAGGGTGTCCTCTCTCACCACTTTCGTTCAACATAATAATAGAGGTCCTAGCCACAGCAAACAGATAAGAAAAAGAAAAGCCACCCGAACTGGTAAAGAAGTAAAACTTTCACTATTTGCAGATGACATGATACTATATATAAAAACCCCTACAGACTCCACCAAAAAATTACTGGAACTGATAAATGAATTCAGTAAAGTTTCAGAATACAAAATAAGTATATAGATATCTGTTATGTTTCTATACCATTACTTTTTAATATATTTATGTATAAATATGTAATATATTTATAAACTAAAGGAGGGTTTAAGGATGAATGGAACAGAATATATACACTGGGTGGGAAGTAGTATTTATTGGTTTCAGCTATAACCATATCTATGTTTGCACCAGGCCAAGATGTAAAAGACATTTTTGTAAATTCTGGTCTAAAAAAAGCCTGAAAAGGGGCGCCTGGGTGGCACAGCGGTTAAGCGTCTGCCTTCGGCTCAGGGCGTGATCCCGGCGTTCCGGGATCGAGCCCCACATCAGGCTCCTCGGCTATGAGCCTGCTTCTTCCTCTCCCACTCCCCTTGCTTGTGTTCCCTCTCTCGCTGGCTGTCTCTGTCTCTGTCAAATAAATAAATAAAATCTTAAAAAAAAAATCTTAGATTAAAAAAAAAAAACCTGAAAAAAATAATCTGAAATTCAGCTAGTACAAGTCTCTGCTACCATTATTATTAACATTATGTAGGTATAAAACAAACTATTTTTAAAATTATTCATTATGTGGGATAAAGATATATCTATTTATTACTCCATATACATACAAGAAATTATATCTAAAGTTCTGCTACATAAAATACCTATAATATAAATTTCTGAAATTCAAAATATTCTTGTGATTATTACTTTCCTACCAGCCTTCAGATAAATATATATGTAAGAAAGAAAGACATTTCTTTTTTTTATTATAATATTTTTTATTATATTATGTTAGTCAAGAAAGAGCGACATTTCTGTGCTTTGGTTTTTATCGTCATCAAAGGACAAAATTTTGTTTAACAAAAAAAATACTACTATTTTTATTGTTCCCTTTTGGGATAGTTTTTTGACTCCCAACTTAATATATTTGTTTATTAAATATTTACTATACTCCTAATCTGAAGATAATTCTGTATATTTCTCTACTTTAGTGTATATGAAATGGAGAATGTGATTCACAAGGAATCAGTAATCTACATGATTTCCAAACATAAGTCTTCATCAAGCAGATATTAAGTATTAAATACACAAGAAAGTGTTTCCCAAGTGTTCATAAATAATGTTTCATATATTCATGTCAAATAAAAGACAATTTATTTTTTTCAGTATCAACCTCTATTTATTTATTTATTTATTTATTTTTAATAATATTTATTTTGTTATATTAGTCACCATACAGTACATCCCCAGTTCTTGATGCAATGTTCCATGATTCATTACTTGCATATAAATAAAAGACAATTTAGATCAGCCAATCACTGGCTGAGTATAAGAAGCCAGATAAAAATAAAATGCAACCTGTGTGATTCCACTGATGTAAAAATATAGGAAATCAAAACTCATCAGTTGACAAAGATCAGTGACTGCTTGGAGACAGGGCATGGTGATGGAATGGGCGGCTGGAGACCTAAAATATGATGTGCTGGGAATATAATCATAATGGTAATTAATGATCAAGTAATAGACATGTTTAACACTTGGAAATTTCAGGCTCTTACACAATTTTCATTATAGCATGGATAAAATCATGGTTACCAGGAAAGAATCCATGTTATGATTTCAAATTGCTAGAGACCTGTCTAACTATAATTTCACATCCTCCTGAGAGAACTTGAGATTCATTAATTATTATTTGTATAGTCAGAAAAAAATATATATATTTATTTCCAGTGCATGTTAAAGATCAAGTCCTTGTTAGGCTGAATCATTCCTTGCTTTCAGACAAGACAGGACTTCTCTAAGATGGCCTCAAGGGATGGTACAAAACACGTAACTGCTGAAGCAATGACATTCCAAGTGCTAAACCTCTTCTCCCATGATAAGATCAAAGCAACTTCCCTACTCTTAGGCTAGTTTCTGTACCTTGTAGGAGCTATTCCACAGCAAGAAGCTTTTGTTCAGATCTACAAAGTCTCTTGAGCCAGGCATCATATCCCAGTAAGGATGTGCAAAGTGTGGGGTGCACTTGAGAACTGCTGCCCTTGAATCTGGAGAAGAAGCTTCAGCAGCCATCAGGTCACAGACATTCAGAACCTGCCTCCTTCAGGCACCTGATTTGAGCTCGACCACTGGCATGAAAAGCTGCACAGGGAGAGCCAGATCCAGCACTCACCCTGTTTTCCTGGAGTAACTATGTGCCCAGCACCATGCTAGACACTAGCTTAGTGACAATGACACTGATATAATTGCGTCATGGTCATAAAAGCCACATGTTATAATGAGCTTCTCACCAAGACCTTTTTCTTCTCATTTCATTATCTATACCCTAACAACAAAGTTGAAAAAAAGTGGGAAATGGCCTGAATCCTCTAGACATTCATGATCCTGCAGTAACTTCAAGGCCATGGGCTTGTTCCTGTGCATCACTGGCTGTTTTCAGTGATCTTGTGAGTGAAGCATTCTTATCTCCGTTGTACACAGGGGGAAGCTGGGGCTCCGAGTCATTACCTGTCTTGTCTCCCTTGCCCCTGCCTTTAGAGGAAAGCTCCAGGACACCCCTGCAGAGCCCGTACTCACAGGCGTCTGGCGGAACCACAATGGCTTTACCTACAAGACAACCAGAGTACTGATCACCAAGTGGGAAAGAGGAGACTTAGTTCATGTTCCATTTGTCTCCACACACCCCGGGGAGGTTTAGCTCCTACCGTAGGCACCCACACCCTCAGCTGAGTCCCAAACATCTGAAGGCGGGACCCTGGTCTCCTCGCCCTAAAAAAGTCAGTTTACAAAGCTCTAAGTAGGATATTTTCTCCTTTCTGTCTTCCAATATAATTACATTTGCGTAGTAAAATTTCAGAAAAAAATATTGCAATGGAAACCATGTTTATTTATGAGTAATAGACTTTTAAGTGTTCTAATGATTTTTTTCTCCCCGACTTTCCCATTTTTATTGATAGCAAAAGCACTCAGGTTTCCTGGCAAAATACGTGGAAAAAATCCTCAATTGTGGCCATAAGAAAATGAATCAGAGTCAGATATAGAATCTTCCTAAATCAAGGGAATTAGGTGACAAGGTGGTTACAGCGTGATGTTCTGAATCTAACGCATGACTTTCCCAATTGGCGGCATCGGGACATCACAGATGTCTAAGGAAGGGCAAGCATGTCTCTAAAATAAACCTTACCTGAGTTGTCTCTACTCCCCAATATTTAGTGAAGATAAGAAAAGTACTTTCAGAACATGCTTCTTTCTCTTCTCTCCAAATTAAAGCCCCATGAACTGAAAAAGGACTCGTGGGTTTAACCTCCCAGTTAGCCCAACAGAGAGCCACAGGGGAGGAAAAGGGGAAGGGTGCATAAGATCCTGCAGCACTCAGCCCACAGCTTCCAGAGGGGAGATGCTTCAACAGCAGGATTCAGGGGGAAGTTTAGTCGCAGGCTCCTTTAGCTCAGGGCCCAGCCCAACCAACAGGTGTGGATTAAAACACCTCTGACGTATGTTTTCTGTGCAACTAAAAGAGCAATAGTCATAAGCCTTGGGCTGAAGAAAGCACTTTAGAAACCGGCAAGTCTCAGGGTCACTAGTTATTCCCAGACAGTACTAAGAGATATAGAAGGTTTGGTAAGTCTGTCCTGGCTCGGAGTATTCACTCTGAGAAGACTTTGTTTGAATAATGTCTTGATATACTTGCTCTGTATGTCATTCTGCAGGCACAGAATGGGATCATCAAAGACAGGTTAAATAATGCAAGATCTTGATATGGACTTTAGAATATACCAAATCCATTGGCAAAACATTGTGCTGTACTGTTTATGGATACTCAGTTGAATTATATGACCAATTTCCCAGTTATTCTGGATAAGTGACAGTTTACATATGTCTGTAAGAAGGGATAGAAGGCAATACCTGGCAGGCACACAGTTCAGGGTTTTCCAGGAATAATTGTATCTGGATCACATGTCCCAAGAAAGTGGCAGGGTGCCATTTATGTCCCAAGACGTGACTACAATTTGTCTGTCAAATGCTGTGGACAAGAACAAGTAACAGTTGACTGTAATGTAAACCATCCTATGTTCTCTAAAACATTTGAATTGATATTGTCTGTGTGTGCTTGTGTGTGTGTGTGTGTGTGTGTGTGTGTGTGTGTGTGTTTCTCTGTCCCCTCCAGCTCCCTCACCTCCAATACATGCTCACAGTTGTAGCTTTACTCTCTGTTCAGACCAAAGCTGGACCTCCAATCTCGGGTTTAAATATCCCAGAAACTGTGTGTGTGTGTGTGTGTGTGTGTGTGTGTGTGTGTGTGTGTGCGTGTGTATGTTTAATTTCCTAGAAGCGATGGTACAGAGGATTTTTTCCACTTAAGTAAAAATCCAGAAAGCTGGCTGATCCCATGAAGTCAAGCTCTCAACCTCCATCCTCCCTCCCCCTTATGACGCCCTGGTCTGAGACTCTCAGAGCTGGCATCCTGTATCCAACCACCAAGTGACATCATATTTATCTCCATTTGTGTTGGCTTTTTTATGAGTAAAAGAGTACATTTTGCAGAGTGAAAAAAATCATGAAATGATTTATTTACTTTTACCAAGTCTGCTTGGAAAATTCATATGTATATTAAAGCAGATCCATTTTCGTTTGACCCAAAACTACATTGTGTTCACTGATTTATCTCTTCCCTCATCACTGTCAGTGCTGTACACTGTGGCCTGAACAGAGGGTCCCTACCAGAGAACAGGGTGTTCACTGTTCATTACCCCAACCTTGTATAGGCTGCCTAGATTTTCTCACACCCTGTCTGCCATCCCCTGTCTATGACACATGTACAGTGGCCTCGACCCTGCTCTGTGTCCCATCTTCTTTCAGTTCCCTACCCCTTGTTCTGCCCCGCACTGCCCTTGGCACACCAGCCATTGACTGCCAAGGAGCCCCACTGCCACCAGGTGTTTTTCATCTGCAGACCCTGGACTATGTGAATTCACAATCTTCTTTTACACCTATCAGTTTTTTTCAGAGAGAATTCGAATCATTCTGTAGAGGCTGAGATCATTGGTTTTGGAAGATTATTGTGATTTTATTTTTTACTCTTTGCAGACACGTCTTAGAAGTTTGATGATGGTAGTACATTGGTGCCACCTTTTAACAAAAGCCTGAACAGCCCCTTGAATACTCACTCACAGGAAGGAAAGAGAGGGGGAGGGGCTGTGACCCAAACCCACCACTCAGTTTTCTGGAAGTCAGGATGGAAAAGGGGAATTCCATGGGTACAGCATATTGACGGGCTTTCTCTGACACTTCATATACATGGATTTATACGTGGTCTTTTGCATATTTGATTTTTTTCACTTGACTTAATGTTTTCGAGTTTCATTCACTTTGTAACATGTATCAATACTTCATTCCTTTTTATTGCTAAATAATGTACCACATTTTTATTCCATTCATTAGTTGGTGATCATTTGAGTTGTTTCCACTTTTGGCTATTACAAATAATGATGCTACATGCATCGTGTCCAAGGTGTTATGTAAACATATGTTTTCATTTGTCCTGGCTGTGTACCTAGGAGCGCAGTTGCTGGGTCCTATGATAACTCTCTGTTGAAGCAGTTGAGGAATTTCCAAACTATTTTCATGACATGACAATGTTGAGAAGTGCAGGCGTACTCTGTTATTTTTCTCCCGATTCAGCTGTGATTATGGGTTTTGAGAAAGAATACCACAGGGTTGAAGTCCCCTTCTCATCACCTCCTAACTGGCAGGACATCAGGACATGATGCCGACATGACATCCCTGCATCCCTAGAGATGTCGACCCTCGTCACAGGGCCGAGATGGTGTTCATTTACGTTCTCCAGTGTACAGTAAGTATTTTGCATTCACCTGCTCTGTGCTTTAGAGTTGAGTCACTAGGTGTGCACAATGTGAATGTCAGTGATGATGGCATGGCTGGGTGTCGATATTAAACATCTGCACCTGGCTCAATGTTCAACATTGGCTAAAATGAGTATGTATTGTATTTATGGTAAAAATGGTGTCCCCTTAAATCTCTGCTACTTATGAAATATTTCAGTTAAAAAGCATTGTGAGCTACAATATTAATTTGAGTTGAGAGAAATGTTTACCCTTCCTTCTTCTCTCCTAGAGATAATCACTATCCAGAATGATTATTGTTCTCATGCATTCCTTTATCATTTTGCTCCAAATCAAAGCTTCCCTGAACAAAATATGGTATTGTTTTGTATGTTTGGCTACATAGAGATGCACACACACAGATATACGCCCATGAACACAGTGGTGTGCTCATCCTCCAACTTGATAATTGAACACTTTGCTTACCTACATATATTATATACATCTATATTATGTGTGTATGTAGCATGTGTATATGTATATGGCATACATATATAAAACGTGTATATGTGTAGTATGTATTTGCACACACACACACACACAGAGGAAAATCTGATCCTTACCCTCAAGGGAGTGTTTTGAGGAGTTCGAAGGGCAACCTCCTTCTGGATCCCAGCACAGCATTTGCTGCATCACCCACAATACCAAGTTTTGCTGCCTTTCCATCCAGAATGCTCTGTGCTTTGTCAGACATGCTTTTTTTTAAGCCGTTCAATTCTTCTATTACCTTTGACTATTCTTTTCCATTTCATTCTTATAGTTTAGCTTTTGAGTCTTTATCATACTTTTTTAATGGAATGTTTAATTCATTTATTTTAATTTATATTGGTACTGGTTTTTGTTTTAATTTTTCTCTGGTTTTATTGAGATATGATTGATATATAAGATTGTCTAAGTTTAAGGAGTACAACATAATGATTTGAGATATGTATACATTGGCAAAAACGATTACCATGATAAGTTAATATCCACCACCACACACACTTACCATTTCTATTAATTGTGGAAATAACTTTTAAGATCTACTCTTTTAGCAACTTTCAAATATACATTACATTATTGTTAACTTTAGTCACCATGCTGTACATTACATCTCCAGAACTGATGAATCTGTTAACTGGAAGTTTGTACATTTTGACCACTTCTACCCATTTCTTTTTTCTTTATTGAGGTAATAATTGACATGTAACTTTGTATTAGGTTCAGGTGTATACCCTGATGATTCTATGCTTGTATATTTTGCAAAATGATCACCACAATAAGTCTAGTTAATATCTGTCACCATACAGGGGTACAAAATTTATTTTGTGATGAGAATTTTAAGATCCACCATATAGTAACTTTCAAATATGCAGTACAGGATTATTAATTATAGTCATCATGCTGAAAATTACATCCCTGTGACTAATTTATGTTATAACTGGAATTTTTTTATTACTATGTTCAATTAGCCAGCATCTAGTACATCATTAGTATAACTGGAATTTTTTACCTTTTGACCCTCTTCAGCCATTTTGCCCACTCCCCACCCTCATGTAGGTATTTAATGCTTCAAAATACACTCTGACAGTAGCTTTAGCTAGATTCGGATATGCTATGTTTTCATGATCATTATCCTCATCAAATTCGGCAGTTTTAATCTGCATTTCCATATGGGCTCAAGATTTCTTTAACAGCCTCAGATAGAATCACTTTTCATTACTGTTTCAAGTTCTTCTAAAATGTTAGTGTCTTGTCTAAAAGGGATCACAATTCAGTATTTGTAAGACCTGCCCTTGAGATTCTGTTGTTTAGGTCTTTTCTGCAATGACTGAATGTTTTTCCACTTGACCATTTTTTGATTAAAGGAAGTATGTTAGAATCATCCATTATTAGTGTGCTTCTTCATTTTCCCATGCGTACTTACTATAGTTTTTTTTCTATGAATACTTCTGCTGTGTAATTGCATATATAAGTATTAATATCACACAGCTTCCTTGTGATTTTAGTCTTTATCATTAAAACCTGGTTTTTTGTCATTGGAAACCATTGTGGTCACAATTTTACTTTCTCTAATAGCAATATTATAACCTCTCATATCGTGTTATAGGCAATTGCCTGATGTATATTTCCTTGTTTAAAAAATTTAACCTCTGTGCTGTTTCCTGTATTCCACATATGAATGAAACCATATGATAATTTTCTTTCCCTGATTGACTTATTTCACTCAGCATGATACCCTCCAGTTCCCTCCACGTCAATGCAAATGCTAGGTATTCATCCTTTCTTGTGGCTGAGTAATATTCTGTTGTATATATGGACCACATCTTTTTTATCCATTTATCTATTGGTGGACATCTCGGTTCTTTCCACAGTTTGGCTATTGTGGACTTTGTTGCTAAAAACATTGGTGTTCCGGTGCCCCTTAGGATCACACCATTTTTGTCTTTGGGGTAAATACCTAGTTGTGCGGTTGCTGGGTCATAGGGTAACTCTATTTTTAACTTTTTGAGGAACCTCCATACTATTTCCAGAGTGTCTGTACCAGCTTCTGGAGATTATAGGAGAAGGGAGGGAAAACTGGTTAGGAAATCATCACACAGGGAGAAAAGCCATGAGAAGCTCTTAACTATAGGAATCAAACTGAGGAAACAAATTTTTTGTGGGAGGTGGGTTGGGGAATGGGGGAACTGGGTGATGGATATTAAGTAGGGCACATGATGTGATGAGCACTGGGTGTTATGTGCAAGTGATAAATTTTTGAAGAGTACATCTGAGACTAATGATGTACTATATATTGGCTAATTGAATTTAAATTAAGTAATTGAAAAAATTAACCTATGTGAATTCCTTTAAGTTTACCAGTGAAAAAAATACACTTTTGGATTTTTCTACAATAGACAATTTGAAAATGCTTTTATTATATGAGGGGAGTTTTGTGCATTTACATTCACCAATATGATCATTGTCTTTGATCATTTGTGCTCAGTTCTGTCACATTGTTTATAAACTCATGAAATGATACTCTTACATGAGACAATGTTTTTCACTTCCTATCTCTTTTTATTTAAGATTTAGAATGGCTGTTTTGTTCTAGTGGTACTTTTATACTAAGCCCTTAAGTACCCTACTTAATATCCTTGATGTGGAATGAAGTCTTACAAATGAATAGGATAATGTCAATGATATGAATAGATAATTCACGTAACTAGCACTATACTCATTAAACTTTAAAAAATATGCCAAAGTATAATATAAAAAGCAATGCAAATTAATGTCCAGGGCTGTCCTGCTGAGTGAGAAAGACAAGTTACTTAAAAATATGTACATACTAATTTGTGGAAAGAATATATGTAAATGAATATATTTTGTAGAACTGCATTCCTGCAGTCCTGGAGTTGTGAATTACCCTTTTTTTAGTTTCTTTTTTTTAATGTTTTTTTATTATATTATGTTAGTCACCATACAGTACATCCCTGGTTTCTGATGTAAAGTTTGATGATTCATTAGTTGCGTATAACACCCACTGCACCATGCAATACGTGCCTTCCTTACTACCCATCACCGGTCTATCCCATAACCCCACCCCCCTCCCCTCTGAAGTCCTCAGTTTGTTTCTCATAGTCCATAGTCTCTCATGTTTCATTCCCCCTTCTGATTACCCCCCCCTTTCTTTATCCCTTTCTTCCCCTACTGATCATCCTAGTTCTTATGTTCCATAGATGAGAGAAATCATATGATAATTGTCTTTCTCTGCTTGACTTATTAGCATTATCTCCTCCAGTGCCGTCCATGTTGCAGCAAATGTTGAGAACTCGTTCTTTCTGATTGCTGAGTAATATTCCATTGTATATATGGACCACAACTTCTTAATCAAGTCATCTGTTGAAGGACATCTCGGTTCCTTCCACGATTTGGCTATTGTGGACAATGCTGCTATGAACATTGGGGTGCATATGGCCCTTCTCTTCACTACATCTGTATCTTTGGGGTAAATACCCAGTTGTACAATGGCTGGGTCATAGGGTAGCTCAATTTTTAACTTTTTAAGGGACTTCCACACTGTTTTCCAGAGTGGCTGTACCAACTTGCCTTCCCACCAACAATGTAGGAGGGATCCCCTTTCTCCACATCCTCTCCAGCAATTGTTGTTTCTTGCCTTGTCAATTTTGGCCATTCTAACTGGCGTAAGGTGGTATCTCAGTGTGGTTTTGATTTGAATTTCCCTGATGGCTAATGATCTTGAACATTTTTTCATGTGTCTGTTAGCCATTTGTATGTCATCATTAGAAAAGTGTCTATTCATATCTTCTGCCCATTTTATGATTTGTTTATTTGTTTCTCACGTATTGAGTTTGAGAAGTTCTTTGTAGATCTTGGATACCAGTCTTTTATCTGTAGCATCATTTGCAAATATATTCTCCCATTCCATGGACTGCCTCTTAGTTTTTTTGACTGTTTCCTTGGCTGTGCAGAGGCTTTTTATCTTGATGAAGTCCCACAAGTTCATTTTATCTTTTGTTTCTCTTGCCTTTGGAGATGTGTCATGAAAAAGGTTGCTTTGGCCAATGTTGTAGAGGTTGCTGCCTATGTTCTCCTGTAGGATTTTGATGGATTCCTGTCTCACATCGAGGTCTTTCATCCATTTGGAGTTTATTTTTGTGTATGGTGTGAGAGAGTGGTCAAGTTTTATTCTTTTGCATGTAGCTGTCCAATTTTCCCAGCACCATTTATTGAAGAGACTGTCTTTTTTCCACTGGATGTTTTTTCCTGCTTTATCAACGATTAGTTGCCAAAAGAGCCGAGGGTCCATTTCTGGAGTCTCTATTCTGTTCCATTGGTCTATGTGTCTGTTTTTGTGCCAGTACCATGCTGTCTTTGTGATCACAGCTTTGTAGTACAGCTCGAAATCCGGCATTGTGATGCCCCCAGCTTTGTTTTTCCTTTTCAACAGTTCCTTGGCTATTCGGGGCCTTTTCTGGTTCCATACAAATTTAAGGACTATTTGTTCCAGTTCTTTAAAAAATGTCCTCGGTATTTTGATCGGGATAGCATTGAAAGTGTAGATTGCTCTGGGTAGCATGGACATTTTAACTATGTTAATTCTTCCGATCCATGAGCATGGAATATTTTTCCATCTTTTTGTGTCTTCCTCAATGTCTTTCAAGAGTGATTTATAGTTTCTAGAACATAGATCCTTTACGTCTCTTGTTAAGTTAATTCCAAGGTAACGTATGGTTTTTGGTGCTATTGTAAATGGGATGGATTCCCTAATTTCTCTTTCTTCAGTGTCATTATTCGTTTATAGAAATGCAACTGATTTCTGAGCATTGATTTTGTATCCTGCCACATTACTGAATTGCTCTATAACTTCTAATAGTTTGGGCATGGATTCTTTTCGGTTTTCCATATAGAGTATCATGTCATCTGCGAAGAGAGACATTTTGATTTCTTCTTTGCCGATTTAGATACCTTTTAGCCCTTTTTGTTGTCTGATTGCTGTTGCAAGGACTTCTAGTACTATGTTGAATAATAGTGGTGAGAGTGGGCATCCTTGTCATGTTCCTGATCTTAAGGGAAAGGCTTCCAGCTTTTCCCCATTGAGAATGATATTTGCTGTAGGTTTCTCATAGATGGTTTTTATGAGATTGAGGAATGTACCCTCTATCCCTACACTCTGAAGGGTTTTAATCAGGAAAGGAGCTGTATTTTGTCAAATACTTTTTCTGCATCTATTGAGAGAATCATATGATTTTTGAATTTTTCTTTCTGGATAAAATCTAAGACACTGATAGATTTGCGAATGTTGAACCACACTTGCATCCCAGGGATGAATCCCACTGGGTCATGATGGATAATCCTTTTTATGTACTGTTGGATTCTATTAGTCAGGATCCTGTTGAGGATTTTGGCCTCCATATTCATTAGGGAAATCAGTCTGTAATTCTCCTTTTTGATGGGGTCTTTGCCTGGTTTGGGGATCAAGGTAATATTGGCCTCATAGAATGAGTTTGGTAGCTTTCCTTCTCTTTCCGTTTGTTGAAGTAGCTTTAGAAGAATAGGTATTATTTCTTCTTTAAATGTTTGGTAGAATTCCCTGGGAAAACCATCCGGGCCTGGAGTTTTGTTTTTTGGAGGGTTGTTTATCACTGACTCAATCTCTTCATAATTAATTGGCCTGTTTAAAAAATCGATTTCTTCCTGTTTCAGTCTTGGTAGTTTATAGGTTTCCAGGAAGGCCTCCATCTCTTCCAGATTGCTTAATTTATTGGCATAAAGCTGTTGATAAAAGTTTCTAATAATCCTTCCAATTTCATTGGTGTTGGTCGTGACCTCTCCTTTTTCATTCATAATTTTATTAATTTGGGTCCTTTCTCTATTCTCTTGGATAAGTCTTGCCAGTGGTCTGTCAATTTTATTAATTCTCTCAAAGAACCAGCTTCTAGTTCTGTTGATCTGCTCTACTGTACTCCTGGTTTCTAATTCATTGATTTCTACTCTAATCTTGGTCAACTGCTTCCTCGTGCGTGGATTAGGCCTGTCCCTCTGTTGCTGTTCCAGCTTCTTGAGGTGAGAATATAAAAACTGCATTTTAGATTTTTCTATTCTTTTGAGTGAGGCTTGGATGGCTATGTATTTCCCCCTTAGGACTGCCTTTGCAGTATCCCATAGGTTTTGGACTGTTGTGTTTTCATTCTTGTTGATCTCCATAAATTGTTTAATTTGATTTTTGATTTCCTGGTTTATCGAGTCATTCCTGAGCAGGATGGTTCTTAGTCTCCAAGTGTGTGAGTTTCTTCCAAATTTTTCCTTGTGGTTGAGTTCCAATTTCAGAGCATCGTGGTCTGAGAATATGCAGGGAATAATTTCAGTCTTTGTATCAGTTGAGACCTGTTTTGTGACCCAGAACATGGTCTATTCTTGAGAATGTTCCATAGGCATTAAAATAGAATGAGTATTCTTTGGTTCTGGGGTGTAGTGTTCTATATATATCTAAGAGGTCCAACTCGTCGAGTATGGCATTCAAAGCTCTTGTTTCTTTGCTGATTTCTTGCTTAGGTGATCTGTCTATTGCTGATAGTGGAGTGTTGAAGTCCCCTAGTATTAGTGTATTTTTATCTATATGTCTTTTTATTGTGTTTAAGAGTTGGCTTGAGTATCTTGCTTCTCCCCTGTTGGGGGCATATATATTTATAATTGTCATATCCACTTGTTGGATACATTCTTTAAGAATAATATAGTGCCCTTCTGTGTCTCTAACTATAGTCTTTAGTTTAAAATCCAATCTGTCTAGGGGCGTCTGGGTGGCACAGTGGTTAAGCATCTGCCTTTGGCTCAGGGCGTGATCCTGGCGTTATGGGATCGAGCCCCACATCAGGCTCCTCTGCTATGAGCCTGCTTCTTCCTCTCCCACTCCCCCTGCTTGTGTTCCCTCTCTTGCTGGCTGTCTCTATCTCTGTCGAATAAATAAATAAAATCTTTTAAAAAAATCCAATCTGTCTGATATGAGAATTGCTACCCCAGCTTTCTTTTGAGGTTCATTGGCATGAAAGATGGTATTCCATCCCTTTACTTTCAGTCTGAATGTATCTTAAGGTTCAACATGAGTCTCTTGTAGATGGCAAATGGATGGGTCATGTCTTTTTATCCAATCTGCAACCCTGTGGCACTTTATGGGAGCATTTAGGCCATTTACATTGAGACTGAATTTTGAGAGATATGATTTTAATGATGCGATGTTGCCAGTACAGTCTTTGTTTCTATCGATTGTGACTTTCTGTTCTGTATCACTCTTGGGGCCTTTTTACCTTTATATAACCCCCCTTAGTATCTCCTGTAGGGTTTGTTTTGTGGTTACGAAATTGCTCAATGAGTGGCGATTCTGGAAGGTCTTTATTTCTCCATCAATTCTGAATGACAGCCTTGCTGGATAAAGGATCCTTGGCTGCATGTTTTTCTCTGAAAGAGCTTTAAAAATGCCCCCCCAACCCTTTCTCTCATTCCAGGTCTGTGTAGACAGGTCTGATGTAATTCTGATACCTTTGCCTTGGTACGTGAGAGATTTCTTTGCCCTGGCCGCTTTCAATACTGTATCCCTGGATCTAATATTTGCGAATTGCACTATGACGTGACGTGGTGTAGGTTTGTCATGGTTGAGCTTGGGAGGGGTCCTCTCTGCCTCTTGAACATGAATGTTTATTTCCCTTGCTAGATTAGGGAAGTTTTCAGCTACAATTTGTTCAAATATCTCTTCTAGACCTCTGTTTTTCTCCACCCCCTCGGGGATGCTGATGATTCTGACATTGGAACGTTTCATTGCGTCAGTAATCTCCCGTAACCTACATTCCTGAGCGTGGATTTTTTTGAGTCCAGATTCTATTTTAGTTTTCTCTTCTACTAACCCATCCTCCAATTTGCTGATACGTTCTTCTGCCTCATTCACCCTGGCCATCAGAACCTCTAGTTTTGACTGCATTTGGCTCATAGAATTTTTAATTTCTGCCAGATTCGCTCTCATCTGCCCTTAGAGATTCTATATTCTCATTAACATTTTCGTTAATACTTTTTTCAAGTCTACACATCATCTTGAGCATTGTTACTCTGAATTCCATTTCTAATAATTTGGTTATATCCATATCCATTAGTTCTGTGGCAGAGGCCACAGACTCATTGTCTTTTCTTTGCTGGGGGGGATTTCTCCTTCTCGTCATTCTGATGAGGAGAGGTTGCAGGGTTGTCCAGAGCCCAAATTCTTGACCAGGACCCAGGCCATGCACCCCTGTTTTATAGGGATCTTAGGTATGTGGGCTTCTTGATTTTTCAGCCTGCCTTCTGGGGGAGGGGCCTTCTGCGCCAATACTCAGGCAACTCTGTTTGGGTAGAGTCTCCATGTCCCCTGTGAGGGGGGATGGGGATGGGCACGCTGTGAGCCAGTATTTCCAGGCTTTTGTTCTCTGGTGGCTTTCCTTGGCGGTTTGCTGTGCCTCTTCTGAGAGTCAGAGCAGCAGTGGCCGAATCTCAGCCTCAGTCTCAGAACAGAGGGATCGCGGACCGCTCTCCACTGATGTTCTGGCCACTTTAACTTTTTCTGTTGGTGCTGCTCAACCGTGCAGCGTCCCAGGATGTGCGCCCCACACCCCGTGTCCCAGCCCTCACTTCTAGGGCCGGCGGGTCTCTGTCCTTTGTGTTTCCAACACCGCCAGCCGCCAGCCACCAGCCGCCCCTGCACGCTCCCAGAGCTCCCGGTCTCAGTCTGGTTCCAGTGAGCACACTGGAGCTCCGTTTCAGTCTGGTGGCATGCGTTCCCCGGCTCACGTTCTCAGTCTGCTCTCTCGTGGTGCGGTCCACGAGCCCGCCCGCTCCCCTGTGCAGGTGGCTACCGCTTCCCAGCGCCCGAACGCAGCGGCTCCCTCCCCCTTCCGTTTATCTTCAGATATCTGTGCGTGGTTTCACGGTTCCCTGCTTCGTACCTCAATACTCAGCGCCGGAGATGTTCATTTGTAGAGATCCAGGTGTATCTTCCTGCATCTCAGGCTGATTCCGTGGATGTTCAGGCTGGTCTGGTACCTATCCAACTCGACTCAGGGGACCGGCTGAAAAAGGGGTCCGCTACTCCTCTGCCATCTTAACTCCCTCCCCTATTTTTCCTGAATTACCCTTTGTGAGCTTGAACTTGCTCATCTTTAAAATGGGCATAATGATATTAAGCTCAGAGAGCTGTTATGAGAAATGAGCAAACATTTAGAAGGCATCTGATACATAATATTTCAGCAAATGTATGTGTGGTCTTTGCCATATTCTTCAAACTCACAAAAGAGATGTCTTGAAAATGAACATCTCACAGAGATCCTTCAGATTGAGCAAAGGGAAAGGAAATGTATGCATATTTATATGGCAGATAAGCTTTGGTGATATTTCTTTATAGGATAAATTGCCTGAAGATAGTGGAAATGAAGAAGCAAGTTGCCATCACTTTGTTTCTTTCTGATCTTTTTAACCTCCCATTTTGACAGTGGAATAGCAACTTTCCTTTCAGTGGCAGAAAGGAGGCAGTATAGAAACATAGAGTTTCAAGATGGGTGTGCTGTACAACAGAGTAAAATCAGGAGACTTGGGTCCCAAATACCAGATCATTCCTTACCCATTGTACTATGGGTAGTCACTTCCCATGTGTCGGCCTCAGCCCTAACACAAAAAAAGGTTGTTTTTCTCAATGATTAGATATGGGGACTTTGAAATCTTGATGGAGTTGCTTGTCAACTTGGAAAAATTTACTAACTGGTTTCATGATCTTTAGCAAATGTTTAATCATATGTGAAACCTACCTTACTCAGACTGTTTTCAGAATCAATACCCAAAGCCAGCACAAACTTAGCAAACCTTCTATATCGCTTAATACTATATGGCAAAAATCAATTATTCTGAATCACTTCTGGATTCTCAAATGCCTTTGGGATCAGGAGAGACAGGTTTAAATAATGTGAGTTTTTTATTGGGATTTCAAAATATGTCAAATCCATATAGAAAACTATAGTGCTGTATTGTATATGGCTGTTCTGTTAAAAGAAAAGACCTCATTTCCTGGTTATTCAGGATGACAGGGAATTTATGGTTCTATGTGTAAAGGAAGAGAGGGCAATTGCTGGTAGATATATAGTTAAACATTGCCCAGGAATATTTCCATCTGCTTTAACTTTCCTACAAAAATGTCAGGGTGCCATTTCTGTACCAAATGATGAATGTAATTTGCATTTTGAATGCTGTAATCAAGAACAAACAACTCTGCACTCTACAAATTAAACCATCTTGTTTTCTCTTAAAGGAATAGAATTGACTCCATAAGGGTAGTTGGTTACAGTTTTGAAGGGAACGGACTGGGCTATGCAACCCATTTGTCCTTCCAATCTCACTAATCAGATAAGTGATTCTCTAGGTAGAGGAAGGATTGTATAGAGAGGTTAGATGTGTTTGGTCATGGATGTGCCTACCTGGAAGAACATATTGGGAATGGAGGACAAGAATTCCCCAGGATAAAACCAATGTATGGTTCAACTGACTAAGTTTCTGCCTACTAACTAATTGACTGTAGTAGTTTAGGCCTGCTTCCCTGAAATAACTCTGAGACTTCTTAAATGACATTTTCTGTGTATGTGTGTATCTAGATGTTTCAGGCACATGATTATATACAGTCTCTTAGTTTTCCTCCACAGATGGCTAACTGCTTAGCATCACCTTGATTTTACATGTTTACCTTCTGAGGGCAGCTCATCTCCAGGAACCCTAAGATATTTCCCTGGGGCTCTTTGTACTGATAATCTCCCCTACTGTGTCTTTAAAGGAAACAAAATTTCTGACTACAGGGACATTCTTTGTTCCATTAACATGGGCAGAGTTTTGTCAATTGCCAGGGTCCTAGTCTAGAGCCTCTATTACTATGTTTTCTCATCTAGTGACCTGTAGAGTTTAGCTGTTTTGCTTTCAGTAAGAGGACAGGGATGGATGAGTGTGGGGAGGCATTTCCCGTGTGAAGTACCAGCCTAAGCATCTCATTGCCATTGATACCTGACATAGAAATTATCAATTTGTTAATTGTGACGACTTTTTATAGAGACACTCATGCCTTATCTGGGATGGCAAGGTCCTGCGTTCAGATGTTTGGGTTGCAGCTGAGGGTGTGGGTCCTTATGGTGGAGGCTGAGCCATCCAGGCGTGTGAGGAGACAAAGGGATCCAGATCCAAGTGGCCTCTTTCTTGATTTGGGGCTTGGTGTGCCAGTTATCTCCTAGGTAAATCCACTGGGGTCCTGCACAGCCCCAGTGAGCATGGTTCCTACTCCAGGGGTGTCCTGGAGCTTCTCCTCTAAAGGAAGGGATGTGGGATGGAAGACAGGTAAGGACTCTGAGTCCCAGATTTCCCCTCTGTAAAATGGGGTTGATAGTGCTTCACTGAGGAGAGTCAGTGATACGCATGAGTAAGCCATGGCCCTGTGGTTACTGTGGAATCATGAATGTCTGTGTGAATTCAGGCCACTTCTTTCTTTTCTACTTTGTTGTTAGGGGATAGACAAGGAAAGGAAAAAAAGGCTCTCTAAGAAGTCCATTATAACATGTGGTTGTTATGATCATAACCCAACTGTATCAGTATCATTGTCACTAACTTAGTGCTTAGCATGGTGCTGGGCACATAGTTACACCAGTAAAACACAGCGATAGCTGATCTGTCTCTCCCTGTGCAGCTCTTCATGCCAGTGGTCAAGCTCAAATCAGGTGCCTGAAGGGGGCAGGTTCTGAGTGTCTGTGTCCTGATGGCTGCTGAAGCTTCTACTCCAGATTCAAGGGCATCCATCCTCAGGAGACCCCAAAACTTCACATACTGGATGGGATATGAATCCTGACTCAAGTGAGTTCATTGGTGTGAACAAAAGCATGTTGCGGAGTAGCTCCTTTGAGGTTAACGAACTAACCTAATATTCAACGGTATGCTTTGATCTCATCATGAGAGAAGAGGTATAGCAGGTGGAATGCCATTTCATCAGTTATCTGCTTTCTGTGTAGTAGTCCTTGAGGTCCATCTTAGGGATTTTTTTTTTAAAGATTTTATTTATTTATTTGACAGAGACAGCCAGTGAGAGAGGGAATACAAGCAGGGGGAGTGGGAGAGGAAGAAGCAGGCTCCCAGCGGAGGAACCTGATGTGGGACTCGATCCCAGAACGCTAGGATCACACCCTGAGCCGAAGGCAGACGCCTAACGACTGCGCCACCCAGGCGCCCCGATCTTAGGGATTTTTTTTAAAGCAAGAAATTATCCAGTAGGAGATGGAAGTTGGTCTTTAATATGCATGTGTAATAAAGTAACCTAAATCATTCTTACCATATAAATAGTAATTGAATTTCCCATGTATCTCATAGTTGGGTGTGGATGTGCAGTTGTTAGATCATTCTAGCAATTGAACATTGTAATGTAGATGCCCAGATGCTCACAGTTTTTTCCATTACATAATAAATTTTTTAAAGAGCCAGAGATTTTCCAAACGTTATTTTGAAATGTCAGGTACTAGAATGTAACATTTTTTAATTGAAGTATAGTTGACAAACAATGTTTCATTAGTTTCAGATTTATAGCATAGTGATTCAACATGTCTATAAGATATGTTATGCTCATTACAAGTATAGCAACCATCTGTCACCATACAATGCAATTACAATACCATTGATTATATTCTCTGTATTTTCTGGAGATTTTCTCTGTTCCTTTCTTATCTTTTGTCACTTTTGTTCTTTCTCTTCCAATCAAAGAGTCCCCATTAATATTTCTTGCAAGGCTGGTTTAGTGGTCATGAACTCTTTTAGTTTTTGTTTGCCTGGGAAACTCATTATTTCTCCTATTCTGAATGACAGCCTCACTGGATAGAATGTTCTTGGTGGCATATTTTTCCCATTCAGCATGTTGAATATATCATGCCACTCTCTTCTGGCCTGCCAAGTTTATGTGGACAGATCTACCGTGAACCTGATCTGTCTTCTCTTGTAGGTTAAGGACTTTATTTCCCCCTTGCTGCTTTCAGGATTCTTTCTTTCTCTGTGTATTTTGTGAATTTGACTATGATATGGCTGGCATTTGTTGAATTTAATGGGAGTTCTCTGTGCTTCTTGGATTTCAATGTCTGTTTCCTTCCCCAGTTTAGAAAAGTTTTCAGTTATAATTTGCTAAATTAAACCTTCTCCCTTTTCTCTCTTTTCTTCTTCTGGGACTCCTATGATACAAATGTTATTATGCTCTAAGGAGTAGTTGAGTTCCCTAAGTCTATATTCGTGATTCAATACCTCTGTTTCCCTTTTCTTTTCAGCTTCATTATTTTCCATAATTTTATCATCTGTATCACTGATTCAATCATCTGCTTTGTCCATCCTCATGGCATCTAGTCGGGTTTGTATATCAGTTATAGCATTTTAAATTTCTGCCTGACTAGTTTTTTTTTTTTTTATCTCTGCAGTAAGGGATTATCTAGTGTCTTCTATGCTTTTTTCAAGTCCAGCTAGTATCCTTATAATTGTTTTAAATTCTAGTTCAGACATCATACTTATATCTGTGCTGATTAAATCCTTGGCTGTGGGGTGCCTGGGTGGCACAGCGGTTAAGCGTCTGCCTTCGGCTCAGGGCGTGACCCCGGCATTATGGGATCGAGCCCCACATCAGGCTCTTCCGCTATGAGCCTGCTTCTTCCTCTCCTACTCCCCCTGCTTGTGTCCCCTCTCTCGCTGGCTGTCTCTATCTCTGTCAAATAAATAAATAAAATCTTAAAAGAAAATCCTTGGCTGTTACTTCCTGTTCTTTCTTTTGGGGTGAATTTCTCTGTCTTGTCATTTTGTCCAGGTCACTGTTTTTGTGTGTGTGTGATTGTTAGGAGAGCCTGTTATATTCCTGCTCCTGAGAGTAATGGCTAAATTAAGAAGAGGTCCAAAAAAACAGAGGGGGTCCTATATGCACTCTGCTGATGTGTTTTGTCTGCTCCTACCCTCCGGTCAGTCTTCTGCAGCGTTTCTCCTTGCCTGCAGTGGGGAGGGGTGTTTAGACCTTGTCCACTATGTGGCAAGTTTTAATTAGGTGTGTTTTGATCTGCTTATTAAAAGGACCCAGATCAAAAGAAGAAGAAGAAGAAGAAGAAGAAGAAGAAGAAGAAGAAGAAGAAGAAGAAGAACAACAACCAGAAGCAGCTAGATCCCATTTCTCCTAGAGCTAAAGCTTTTCAGCACTCTATGATAAGTAGAATTGGTGTGGGCAAGGGGTTTGTGCTGGTCTTCTGGAGGAGGGGCCTACTGCACCAGTTCTCAGATGGACTTGCCCTAGTGAAAGTGCACCTGCAGAGCATAAGTGGGTGGGGCTTGGTGTAGCAGCTCGGGTATCCATGGTGGGGAGGGGAGTGCTCTGTTGGTCACTGAAGTTGGTCAGTGTTGATGGTCAGGGGGGTGGGGTGGTGGTGGTGGTGGAAATGGCATCACCCCATTCTCTCATCCCCAGAACAGGGAGTTTGTGCCCACCGCTCTTCAGGAAGCCCTTACAGAAGAGCAAACAATCACTCCTCTTGTGTCCCTGGCTTCTGTCAGATCCTCAGCTCCCCGCTTTCACAGTGTTTGTGTCCAAGCTCTCTGCCTGCCAGGCTGCACAGTACTCCTGTGTTTTATCTCAGGCATGCAGCTGAGTTTCAAACTTCAAATTTCAGGGACCCATGTATCTGGTCCTGTGCTGATCCTCTGGGTGGGGGTCTCACTGCGTTTTTGCTGTTTGCTGGCTTGTCCCAGAAAAGTGGTCCTATGGCACACAGTAGTTCAGAATTTATGGTAAAGTGCAGCAAAAAGCTGGCATCAAGGTTTGCTGCCCTCAGCTGGTGTCTTTGTTCCTATGCTAGGGAACAGGGCAGCATGTTGGTGCCGCCAGTTCTTTTGTCCCAGGAGAGGCCATGCCACCACCCCCAGATGCACTCCAAAAAGGGGAACTGTTTCTCCCTGTGGGACCCAGGGGATTTTCAGACTATGCTGCCCAATCCTGGGTCTCTGCCCTCCTTCCCCACAGGAGCACCGCTAAGCCCATCAGGCATGACCCCATGATGGTGTGGACACCTAAAACTTCAGCCTTTGCAATCCATTGCTTATAATAACGTCTCTCCTTTCCCCAGTCAGTGGTTTTGGGGACGTTTTTCTTGTCCAATCCCCTGCCTTCTCTCTCTCTGTCTGTCTCTCTCTCTCTTTCTCCTCTCTCTGTGATCAAGGCTACCTTCCCTTTGCAGCACCTGCAGTTCTTTTCTCCCCTTAATCAACCCTGCATAGCTCCTACCTTCCACAAGGTGGTCATTTTTCTACCTACAGATGTGAATTTTTGTCCTCTCAGTCCTCAGCTCCATTTCTTGGGTGTTCAGAATGATTTGATATTCATCTAGCTGTGTTCAAGGTGTGAGACAAGCTTAAGGTCCTCCTACTACTCTGCCATCTTAACTCCTTCCCCCAGAACAACTTTTTTTAATTTTGAGGAAACCTAGTTTTTCAATTTGTTCATTTCTGATTTTGATTTTCCCTCTGATGTCATATCTAGGAAATTTTCAGCTAACCTAGGATCACAAGATTTTTTTTTCTGTTTTTCATCTAGATGTTTTATACATTTAGCATTTATAATTAAGTCTGTGATTCATTTTGAGTTGACTTTTGTATATGGTGTAAAACATGGATCACAGTTGATGTTTGTATGGAGGCCCATTTGTCCCGGCACCATTTGCTGAAAAGACTTTTTTCTCCATTGAATTGCCTTCATGGTTTTGTCAAAAGTCAGTTGTCCATATATGTGTGAGTCTATTTTCGGACTCTTCATGTTGTTCCTTTGATAGACATTTCTACCTTCATCCCAATACTACACTGTCTTGTTTACTGTGGATTTATAACGAGTCTTGAAATAGGGTACTGCTTAGCTTCCAACTTTATTCTTCTTTTTCAAGTTATTTTAATAGTGTAGGCTCTTTGCATTTTCACATGACTTACAATAAGACTTAGAAGTAGCCATGTAGGGGCGCCTGGGTGGCTCAGTCATTAAGCGTCTGCCTTTGGCTCAGGGCATGATCCCGGCGTTCTGGGATTGAGCCCCACATCAGACTCCTCCACTGGGAGCCTGCTTCTTCCTCTCCCACTCCCCCTGCTTGTGTTCCCTGTCTCGCTGGCTGTCTCTCTCTCTCTCTGTCAAGTAAATAAATAAAATCTTAAAAAAAAAAAAGAAGTAGCCATGTAGAAGCAACACAACTTGGTAAACTGGCAATAAGCAGGTAAGCAAATCAATAGGACAATTTCATATGGGAATAGGTGCTTTACAGAAAATAAATAAAACCATTGAGTAGGAAACGATGGGAACAGGGATTATTATAGATGGGGTTGTCAGTCAAGCTCTTTCTCAGAAAGTGACATTTGAGCTGAGTTTTGAACAAGAGGAAACCAGGCCTGGGCTAACCCTTTGGTTTGCAATGTGCATGCCACAAGTTGTTCCCGGAACAGATGACAAGCTCAAGTGACTGGAGCCTGGCACATAGCATGCAGATCATAAAAGATAAGGTAGAAGGGCAGACAGGAGCCACATCATTTGCACTGTCTAAGGGATTGGAGTCATTCTAGGGGTGGAGAGTTACAGTATGGGAGTGACATGACCTGATTCATTTACTCTTAAGGTGACTCTCCTACTGTGAGGAGAATGGACTGGACAGGGACAAGATGGCTGTGGGAATAACTTGTAGGTGAGTCTTGCAGACGTCCAGAGGAGGGACGACAGTGGATTGTTCCAGTGCTGTAGCAGTGTGCAGTGGGAGGAGCTGGCTCTGGATAGGTTGTGTTGTAGGTAGGAGAGGCAGGACCTAAAGTGGCTGTGGTGGGGGTATGTGAGGATAAGGCAGGATCCTAGATGAGCTCTTGGCTTTTTCTTTGACTACATGCAGAAATGGTGGTGCTGTTTCCTGAGATTTGTTGTTCCACGTCCTTTGAGTCATCTTCATAATTAGTTAGGTATCCAACAATGATTATAGTGCAGGTTACTGATTTAAAACATGCATCAGTTGAAGAACAGGATTCAGCTGTAAGAATATTAACTTTATTTATTTATTTTAAGATTTTATTTATTTATTTATTTGAGAGAGTGAGCGAGCAGGGGGAGGGGCAGAGGGAGAGAGAGAATCCTGAAGCAGACTCCCCGATGAGTGTGGAGGCCAAAATGGGGCTCATCCCCGCACCCTGAGATCATGACCTGAGCCGAAATCAAGAGTTGACCACTTAACTGACTGAGCCACTCAGGTGCACTAAGAATATTAACTTTTATTAAAGACACATGAAAACCTTTTGTAAAACTATCAACAGTGTAAGAATCCGAACTTGCATATATTTTTAAAAACTTCTAACATTTATTGAGCTGTTACTGTGTTCCTTGCACTATTCTAAGCATGTTCACATGTTAACTCAGTCAGTTCTCAAAACAACAACCCATGAGGGAGGGTTGATTTTTCCCTCATTTTATAGAAGAGAAAACTGATGCACAGAGAAGTGCTTTCACTCTTCCAGCGTTCAGAGACAGCCAGCTGTTCCAGTGCCTCTGCAGTAGAATTTTAAAATGATGTGATTCCTGATCATTTATCCTTGTAAAAACCAAAACATAGAAAAGTGAAGTCACTGACGCTAAGCCAAGTCAGCAAACAGGTCCTTAACACGAACTTAATTACATTTTCACCCTCCCCAAGAAATGTAGTCTTAACTAGACAGTCAGAAATTTTCTGATCACTGCCAGTAAGGTAATTTGTCCCTGGGGAACTAGACACATTTATTGCTACTGGTTTGGTCATTGTTTCTTATCCTTTTCTGTGCATGGAGCCTGTAAGTGTATATCACATTTTTTTTTAAAGATTTTATTTATGTATTTGACAGAGAGAGAGACAGCCAGCGAGAGAGGGAACACAAGCAGGAGGAGTGGGAGAGGAAGAAGCAGGCTCATAGCCGAGGAGCCTGACGTGGGGCTCGATCCCATAACGCCGGGATCACGCCCTGAGCCGAAGGCAGACGCTTAACCGCTGTGCCACCCAGGCGCCCCTGTATATCACATTTTTATAAGCATATACATCATCTTTTTCCATCCTGGGCTTATCCTCTGTCATCTTTTTTTTAATAGATTTTATTTATTTTTTTGAGAGAGAGAGAATGAGCAAGGGCCTGGGTGGGAGGGGCAGAGGGGGAGGGAGAAGCAGACTCCCCATTGAGCGCAAAGCCCAGATGTAGGGCTTGATCCCAGGATCCTGAGATCATGACCTGAGTTGAAGTCAGATGCTTAACTGACTGAGCCACCCAAGTGCCCCTTATCCTCTGTCATCTGATAGATGATCACTGGCAGGGTTTTTTTAACTTCCCAGCTTTAAAAAATATAACCAATTGTAATATGTGTATTAGTTTTCTTCCCTGTTCATAGGTAAAAGGTAACATACATTACACCAGTGTTGTGCAAGACATTACAGCAGAAATGAAATTGTCCTGTTTCTGTGATGTCCAACATTGTAGCCACTAACTACCTGTGGGTGTTGAGGACCTAAAATATGGCTATGGCCACTGAGGAACTAATTTTTTAATTCATTTAAATTTAAGTAGCCCTGTGTGGCTATGGCTACCATATTAGCAACAACTCTACACATTTTTTTTAATTTATTTATTGGACAGAGATAGAGACAGCGAGTGAGAGAGGGAACACAAGCAGGGGGAGTGGGAGAGAAAGAAGCAGCCTCATAGCAGAAGAGCCTGATATGGGGCTCGATCCTATAACGCCGGGATCACGCCCTGAGCTGAAGGCAGACGCTTAACCGCTGTGCCACCCAGGCGCCCCATCTCTACACATTTTTATGCACCTTTCATTTTTCACTTAAAGTATCCTGGAGATACTCCATAGCAGTACAGAGAAGGAGTCCTCATTGCATTTCTAGCTGCATAGTACATTGGGGTGTACATGTGCCATAGCTTCTTTATCCAGCCCCCTATTGGTGGACATCTGAGTTGTTTACAGTCTTCTGCTGTTACAATTTTTTCTGTAAGGGATGACCTTGTACTTATGCATTTTTATCTTTTGCATTGTTTCGTTAAGACAGATTATTAGAAAAAGACTACTGGTTCCAAGAGGAAATACATATATAATTTTACTAGATAGCGTTAAAGCCCATCCCGAGGGTTTGTACCATTTTATATTTCATTCAGTGATGCATGGGAATACCTATTCCTCACAGATTATCTAATTGGTGAGAGAAGGTAGTGAACTTTTTTTCTTCGTATGCCTGATTATGAGTTAGGTTAAACAATTTTTACATATTTAAGCACCTTTTATTTTGGTGAAATTCCTGTTTGTATCTATTGCCCCTTTTTCTTTCTGGTTGTGTTTTTGGTAGTGTTTTTGCCTTCACTTTTTCATGACTATATATTAAGGATATAACCTTTGTTTGTAATGCTGGTTGTAAATATTTTTTCTAATTTTTGATAGTTCATTTTACCTTGCTGTGGCTTTTGTTTTTGGTGTATAATTTTTTAAATGTTTAATTAAAACTTTTTGAGTATAGTTGACACACAATGTTACATTAGTTTCAGGTCTACAACATAATAATTTGACAAGTGTATACTTTATGCTATGCTTACCACATGTGTAGGTACCATCAGTCACCATACAGCACTATTATAATGCCATTCACTGTATTTCCTATGCTGTAACTTTCATCTCTGTGACTTATTCATTTCATAACTGGGAGCCTGTATCTCTCACTCCCCTTCACCCATTTTGCCCACCCTCCCACCCTCCTTGACTCTGGCAACCATCAGTTTGTTTTCTGTATTCATAGGTCTAATTCTGTTTTTTGTTTATTTATTGTTTTATATTTAGATTACACATATGAGTGAAGTCATACGGTATTTATCTTTCTCAGTCTGACTTGTTTCACTTAGCATAATACCCTCTAGTTCCATCCATTTTTTCATAAATGACAGATCTCATCCTTTGTTATGGCTAAGTATTATTCGTATATATATATGTGTGTGTGTGTGTATGTGTGTGTGTGCATTCATATATATATATATGCTATATATATATGTATCACATCTTTTATCCATTTGTGTATTGATGGACACTTAAGTTACTTCCATATCTTGGCTATTGTAAATAATGCTGCAGTAAGGACAGAGGTACATGTATCTTTTTGAATTAGTGTTTTGTTTTCTTTGGGTAAATACCCAATAGTTGAATTATTGGATCATATAATAGTACTGTTTTAATTTTTTGAGGAACTTCCATACTGTTTTCTACAATGGCTATAACAATTTACATTACCAACAACAGTGCATGAGAGTTCCTTTTATTCCACATCCTCCCCAACACTTGTTATTTCTTGTCTTTTTGATTTTAGTCATTCTGACAGATGTGAAATGCTGTCTCATTGTAGTTTTTATTTGCATTTACCTGATAATTAGTGACGTTCAACATCTTTTTATGTATCTTTTGGCCATGTTTATCTTTGAGAAAAAATGTCTACTCTGCTTTTCTTCACATTTCTTTCTTAATTAGATTCTTTGGTGTTTTTGGTGTTGAGTTGCATAAGTTCTTTGTTTATTTTGGATAGTAAACCCTTATTGGAAATAATCATTTGAAAATATCTTCTCCCATTCAGTAGGTTGCCTTATTGTTTTGTTGATGGTTTCTTCACTGTGCAAATGCTTATTATTTTGATGTAGTCCCGATAGTTAATTATCGCTTTTGTTTCCCTTGCCTTAGGAGACGTGTCCAGAAAAATGTTACTATGGCTGATGTCAGAGAAATTATTGCTTATGTTCTCTTCTGGAAAATTTATGGTTTCAGGTCTCACATCTGAATTTGTTTCAGTTCTCACATCTAATCCTTAATCCATTTTGAGTTTATTTTTGTGTATGTTGTTACAAAGTGGTTCAGTTTCATTCTTTTGCATGTAGCTGTCCAGTTCTTCTAGCATGATGTATTGAAGAAACTGTCTTTTTTCCGCGTTGTATTGTCTTGACTCCTTTGTCATCTGTTAATTGACCGTGTAAGCATGGGTTTATTTCTGGGTTTTCTATTCTGTTCCATTAATCTATGTGTCTGTTTTTGTGCCAGTACTGTACTCTTTTGATTACTACAGTTTTGTAATATATACTGAAATCTGGGATTGTAATACCTCCAGCTATGTTCTTGTTTCTCAAAATTGCTTTGGATATTTGAGGACTTCTCTGGGTCCATGCAAATTTTAGGATTATTTGTTCTAGTTCTGTAAAACATGCTGTTGGTATTTCAATAGGGATTGCCTTGAATCTGTAGATTGCTTTAGGTAGTATGGACATTTTGACAGTATTAATTCTTCCAATACATGTGCATGGAATATCTTTCCATTTGATTTGTCTTCAACTTCTTTCACCAATGTTTTGTAGTTTTCAGAGTATAGGTCTTTTATTTCCTTGGTTAAGTTTATTCTTACATGTTTTATTCTTTTTGGTGCAATTATAAATGGAATTGTTTTCTTCACTTCTCTTTCTGCTACTTCATTATTAGTGTATAGAAATGCTACTGATTTCTGGGTATTAACTGTGTATCCTGTAGCTTTACTGAATTTATTACTTCTAGAGGATTTTTGGTGGAGTCTTTGGGGTTTTCTGTGTATAGTATTATATCTTTTGCAAATAGTGACAGTTTAACTTCTTCCTTACCAATGTAGAGAACTCATTTTTTTTTTTGTCTGATTGCTGTGGCTAGGACTTACAGTATTATGTTGAATAAAAGTGGCAAGAGTGGACATTCTCGTCTTGTTCCTGATTTTAGGCAAAAAGCTCTGTTTATTATACCATTGAGTATAATATTACCTGTCTGTTTTTCATATATGGCCTATATTGTGTTGAGGTGTATTCACTCTAACCCCACTTTGTTGAGAGTTTTTATCATGAATGAATGTTGAATTTTGTCAATCCCTTTTTCTTCATCTATTGAGATGATCATATGATTTTATCTTTTGTTTGCCGTCTGTATGTCTTCTTTGGAAAAATGTCTATTCAGGTCCTCTGCCCATTTTTAAATAATATTTTTTGAAGTGAATCGTATGAGTTGTTTATCTATTTTGTATATTAACCCCTTACCAGTTATCATTACTTTTTTGTTTGATGTGACTTCTGATCTTTTTTACCTTCCTGTTTGACATTGGAATAGTACCCTCCCACTGATCCCCAGTAAGGAGACAGCAGAGAATAACAGATTTTAAAGATGGGTCTACTGTAGAACATACTGAAAACAAACTGAAAATATATTGTGAAGGCCATTCGATACAATACAATATGAATGCACATAATAATAAAAATGACAGTTGAACTTTTAATGATCTGTTCTGATATATTAATATAACAATGATTATTATTTATTATTTCCTTCCTTTTGCCTAATACTAACATAAGTGCTAAACCTATACTTACTCATTATTCTTCACCACAATTTATGAGGAGCAGCTATTGTTGACCAACTTTCAACATCAGGGAACTGAGGCACAGGGTGGTCAGGGATAGCAGTTTCAAGGCTTAGATTTGAACACAGACTGTATGGCTCCTGAGTAAATATATGTAACTAGTATATACTACTTCAGCTCACAACATAACATACAGCACATTGTTAATCACAGCAAAGCAACAAATCCAAGAAAGAAAGAAACAAAATGAATGTACTTGATTTGTTTCATGGGCTGTTGTAATAAATACCACAAACCAATGGCTTAAAACAACAGAAATTGAGTTTCTCACAGTTCTGGATGGTACAAGTCTAAAACCAAGGTGTAGTACCATGCACATTTAGATACTAGGGAGAATCCTCCTTGCCTTTTCCTGGCCTTTGGTGGTGACCATCAATTTCTGATATTTCTTGCTTGCAGCAACATCACTCTCCAAGTTTCTGCCTCTGTCATCACATGGTCTCCATGACTGTCCCAGTCTTCAAAGGCATTTTCAACTTCGTATAATGCCACGTGTCATATGGATCAAAACCTGCCTTAATGACCTCATCTTAACCTGATTACATCTGCAAAGACCTTATTTCCAAATAAGGTCCCATTCATAGGTAACTAGACTTAGAAACTCAACATAGTTTTCTGGGATAATAGAACTGAAAACAGGTACCTTGATTTTTCCCAGTTGACTAGAAAGAAAATATTACTTCAAAAGCAAAGAGAATGGATTAAAGAAAACTAAAAGGAGGGTAGTGCCTACTTCTCCTCTGAGTCATCCCACTATACCCACAGACACAATGAAAGGCAATGCAGCAAATGTCCTGCCAATGATTGTTATTGGTGAATGGATCAATATGACATTTTCAGGTTTGTTACAAACAAGGTCCCATTTCCATTGACCCTACCTTTTAAGCCTATGTTACAACAAGAAATTGAACTGTTCACATTAGATGTATCCTGTGTGAATTCTGCATCCTCAAACTTCTTCAATGTCTTTGTGCTTCAGAACATTTAATCTGATTCTGGGCCAAGATAAAGCTCTGACTAATCATGAATGATGCAAGAGCAGATAACTGGAGGCTTCATGGCCATGCCCACAGACATAAGAACACCTTCAAGACAGAATGGGAACCTTTGGAGTTGACAGATCACCAATGGGCACCAGATGATGTTGAAGAGTAGCTCATGGTGAAAGATTTCTACTTTGAAAACATGTTAAAAAATATTACATGCCTCTATTTTTTGAAGACCAAGGAGAGATGTTGGAAACTCAGAGTCATGCTTAACTTTGTACATTTTCTGTGAGCTGAAGCCTCTCAGAATAAAAAGGAGGATGCATGAGCTGGCAGGTGTGCAGGAAGGATCATTCTACTTTGAGCCGGGATCCTGCTGATGTTTGAAAACTAAAGGAAACATGAGAACTGGTGCTGGGTGACTCACCTGGAGATAGCTATTTTTGAAATGTTTTAAATTTTCCTTCTGGTGAATCTAGTAATGAAAATCAGAGAAAAGGGAAAAAGTGAAGCTAGTGATAATACACAAAGTTTAGCAAAACTTCAGTCTGTAGAAAAACATTGTCAATTATAACTAATTATTATGTGCTGTCAGTTTCACTTCTAACCACCATACACTCTTGATTTCCTGAAATCCAAACACCCTGCATTTTGCCCTTAATTTTTTGTTAGTGTTTGTATACTTTTTTTACACAAATAATGCATTTTCATTACTGTAAATGTAGCAACTGTGGATGAGCAAAGTGAAGCTCCTTGTGTTGATCATTTGGAGCCTACAGAGAAAATATGTCAAAACTTTATTCAAATAAACTTTTCAGAGAGAATGCCTAGAGTCAACAAACCCTTAGCCTTAGCAAACCCTCTATATTGCTTAATAATGTTCAGCTAAAATCAGTGATGCTGAGATATGCCAGATTTTCAAGTGCCTTTGGAATCATGAAATACAGGTTAAATAATGCGAGCTCTTGGGTCACCTGGGTGGCTCAGTCAGTTAAGCGTCTGCCCTTGGCTCAGGTCACAATCCCAGGCTCTTGGGATCCAGACCCGCATTGGGCTTCTTGCTCAGCAGGGATACTGCTTCTACCTCTCTGCTTACTGCTCCCCCTGCTTGTGCTCTCTCTTTCTCGAATAAATAAATAAAATCTTTTAAAAAAATAAATAATGTGAGGTCTTAATCTGGAGTTCAGAATATATCAAATTCATTGACAAATCAGTGTTGCTGTACTGTATATGGTTACTCAGTTGAAGATATGACCCGCTTTCTAAGTTACTCTGTATAAGAGATGGTTAACATATCTACGTGAGAAAGGGAAGAAGGCAATTGCTGGCAAACACACAATTAGCAGTTTGTCAAGGATAATTCTATCTGGATCAACTGTCCCAAGGAAGAGGCAAGCTGCCATTTCTGTACCAAAATGTGAATGAAATTTGCATGTTGGATGTTGTAATCAAGAAGAAGCAGCTCTTGACTTAACAAATTAAACCACCCAGTTATTTCTTTAAACATTTTTGATTGATTATGTGTGTGTATTTCTATGTCTCTTCCAGCTCTACCACCTCTAGTACATGCTTACAGTCACAGCTTACTCTCAGTTCAGACCAGAGCTGGACTTCCAATCTCCAGTTTAGATATCCCGGAAAAGTTTTTAAAAATATATATTAGAAAAATGATAGATACAGATGGGATGTTCCATGCTATTGAAAATGCAGAAAGCAGGCTGATCCCATGAAGTCATACTCCCTACCTCCAACTTCCCTCCCTTTAGTGGAGGCCCCTGGTCTGAGACTCTCAGAGCTGCCATCCAGGATCTCACCACCAGGTAACATCACATTTATCTCCATTTTTGTAGTTCCTTTTAAATGGAAAGGAGTACATTTTGCAAAGAGTATAAAAATATCATGAAATGGTTTGTTTACTATTTTACAAATTTGGCTTGGAAAAATTATATTAAAGCAGAACCATTTGCTGTTGACCACAAACTGCATTGCACTCATTGATTTCTCTCTTCACTGTCCTTCAGTGTCCCCTCACTGTCAGCTGTTGTGCAGTATGGACACAAGATCCCCATCAGAGAACAGGGCATTCACCCTTCATTACCTCACCCCTGTACAAGCTGCACACGTCTTCACCCACCCGATGTCTTTTCATCCCCTGTCCATGACACAGGACACACCATTCTTTGATGTCCCAGCCTCTTTTAGTCACCTACCCCTATTCTGCCCCGCATCACTGTTGAAATACTTGCCACAGTTGGCCAAGGGTTACCACCACACCAGGTGTTTTGGTGTATCTAGGCCCTGGAGTATATGCTTTCATAATTTTCTTATACCTACTAGTTTTTCATACAGAATTAGAATAATTATCGATAGGTTCAACCACAGGGTTTGGGAGAGATTATTGTTATTTTTTGTTTGTACTCTTTGCAGACCCGTCTTAGGAAAAGAACTTTGAAAATGGTGGTCCTTTGGTGCCACCTTGTGACAAAAGCCTGAACTGCAGCTTGAACATCTCCAGGAAAGTGGAAGGGAAGAGATGTGATGGCTTATTGATGGGCGCTCTCCGTATGCTTTATATAAATGGAATTATAGAATATGTCATTTGCACATTTGGCTTCTTTCACTTGGGCTAACGTTTTCAAAGTTCATCCATATTGTATCATGTATTAGTATTCTATTCCTTTTTGTTTTCAAATAATACACTGCATTTTATTTATTCATGCGTTAATAGGTAAACATTTGGGTTGTTTCCATTTTGGCATTATGAATAATGATGCTATGTACATTATTATACTAATATTTATGTAGACATATGTTTTCACTTTTCCTGGCTTTGTACCTAGGAGTGGAATTGCTGAGTCATATAGTAACTCTCTGTTGAACTGTTCGAGGAACTGCCAAACTCTTTTCATGACCCTGACAGTGTTGAGAAGTGTAGGCATAGGCTGTTATTTTTCTCCTGATTAGTATGTGGTTATGGGTTTTGAGAAAGCAAGCCACAGAGTTGAAGTGCCCTTCTCATCACCTCATATTTAGAGGAGGTGATACCCACGTGACATCACTGGGTCACTGAAGATGCTGGCCCTCATCACAGGGTTAGGGTGGCGTTTGTCTAGTTTCTCCAGTGTACAGTGACTATTTTCCATTCACTCACTCTGTTCTTTAGAAGTGAGTCACTAGGTCTGCCCTGTCCTCAGCTATGAGAATCAGAAGGAAAGTTCACCTCATGGAAGCAAGGTATTTACATGTATTATTTGGAATTTTTAAAAGACAGTTTATATCTTGTGACCAATTTTTTTATTAATTGAAACATTATATATATATTAATATGTATTCATGTATACTTATTTTGTAGGTTTTTAAAAATATATATACATCACAAAATGAAGTCTAACATTATTCTATGGTGCAGAAAATGAATTTTGACTGAACACTCAGGAAACTGCAAAAGAGTTCTCTAACTCCACCATTATAGATCACCACCATTGTATTGTCTAAATATGGTGTAGTAGACAGTGCTTTCAGACAATATATTTAACCACGGCAAAGTTTGAAAAATATTATAATTTTACATGATTTTATTGCATATGTGGTTTCTTGAGGAAGAAATAAGAAACAGGTTTTTGAAGAAGAAATAAAAAACAGAGGTTCAGACAGAGGTTATTGAAATAATGATAACAAATTATTGCTAACACACAAGAAACATAACTGAAAAATCCTTTTCAATAATAGAAAATGTGTCCTTCTTTTGAAAGTCCATTGTCTAAAGCATAGCCTTCCAGTTATCTGACCCTGGCCCTATGGAAGGTATTTTACAACTCTTAAGTTTTAGGTAACTGATCTCACTGCAATACATTTCTAGTCTTAGCCAAGCAATTGCATTGGATTTCCTTTCCCCTTGGAATAATATTTGTTTGTCTCCATTTGAACAATCACTTCAACATTCCTGATCTGTACATGTGACAAAGGGGTGGTGTTGAATTGTCAAGTGTAATTTCTGCAGAAGCATGGGGGACCACCAACCTGTTAGCTAATGTGTGAAGACTGAGTTGGAGGGAAGTTCCCGGAAGGTGTGAATTGAGTATGGAGAATTGTTCTTAGAATTTTGATGCAAAGGCAAAAAACATATGTAAAGAAAAAAGTCACTAGAGATGTGAAGGGCCCATGACGTTAAAGCATACTTTAAAATAATCAATTATGGGGCGCCTGGGTAGCGCAGTCGTTAAAGCGTCTGCCTTCGGCTCAGGGCGTGATCCTGGCATTCTGGGATCGAGTCCCACATCGGGCTCCTCTGCTGGGAGCCTGCTTCTTCCTCTCCCACTCCTCCTGCTGTGTTCCCTCTCTCGCTGGCTGTCTCTCTGTCACATAAATAAATAAAATCTTTAAAAAAAAAATAAAATAAAATAATCAATTATAAGACATTGGAGCAGGTAAATCTTAATGGGAAGGAGCCATCTCTTCTTAGATTTAACATCTGAATTTACCATACCACCCTATCCACACTTTATGCGCTTCTTTCCTTTCTGGAGAAGGCTAAATCTTAACCAATGAACTGGTTTGGTCTTAATAGCTGTTAACTGGATAAATGGATGAATTGATGGACAGATGAATGCAGGAAGTGCGAAACGTGCCGGAAATTCACAGATTTTTATGCCTTAGGGCAAAGCTCTATTTTTGGTGACTATGATGACTCTTTAATAGAGACAGATGTGTCCTAGCGATGTCCAGAGCATGTCCCACCTTCGGATGCCTGGAACTGGGTTGGGAGAGTACATCCTTGCAGTGGGGGCAGATCTGTCCTGGGTTGTGGGAAGACAACAGAATCCAGATCCAAGTAGCCTCTTTCCCAAGAGGCTTTGGGGCTCAGTGCCTTGGGCTGTCTCTTATGTAAAGCCATTGAGGTCCCGGCGGTGGGGGCTGAACTGCACTGGGGTGTGGGGAGACAAAGGAATCCAGATCCAAGTTGTCTGTTTCTTGCTTTGGGGCTTGGTGCCCCCTGTTCCTCCTAAGTAAAGCCTGACCACAATGAGTGTGAGTCCTGCTCCAGGGGTGTCCTGGAGCTGCTTTCCTTTAAAGGCAGAGGTGTAGGAGGGAAGACAGGTAAGGACTCTGAGCCCCAGCTTCCCCATCTGTACAATGGGGATGAGAATGCCTCACCCACAGGATTGCTGAGAAAAGTCAGTGATCCACAGGAGCAAGCCCCTGGCTCTGTGGGTACTGCAGGGTTATGAATGCCTGTATGAATTCAGGCTACTTCTTATTCCTTTTCAATTTTGTTGTTAGGGGATAGACTAGGAAAGGAGAAGAAAAAGTCCCTGGTGAGAAGTCCATTGAAACATGTTGTTATGACCACGACCCAGTTGTATCAGTGTCATTGTCAGTAACCTAGTGCCTAGCATGGTACGGAGCACATGGTTACACCAGTAAAGCATAATGATTTCTGGATCTGTCTCTTCCTGTGCAGCTCTTCATACCAGTGGCCCAGCTCATACCAGGTGCCTGAAGGAAGCAGGTTGTGAAGATCTGTGTCCTGATGGCTGCTGAAGCTTCTACTTCAGATTCAAGGACAACAGTCCTCAGGAGACCCCACCCCCTCACATCCCTGGTGGCGTATGATACCTGGCACATGTGAGTTCACAGACCTGAACAAAAGTATGTTGTGCAATAGCTTTTGTGAGGTTCAAAGGTTATCCTAAAAGTAGAGAAGCTACTTTGACCACATCATGGGAGAAGAGGTTTAGCAGGTGAAATTTCCATTAGCAGCTACATGCTGTGTAGTGGCCCTTGAGGCCCATCTAAGAGAAGTTCTCTTTTGTCTGAAAGCAATGAATGAACCAGTTTGACAAACACTTGATTTTTAACATGTACTTGTGATAAATATACATTTATTTTTCTGACCATATAAGTAATAATAAATGAGTTCTATGTTCCCTAAGAAGAATGTGAAAATATGCCATTAGTTAGAAGGGTTCTTAGCAATTTAAGATTGTAACATGGATTCTTTCCTGGGAACCATGGTTTAACGATTTTACAATGAAATTTTTTTAAGCACCTAAAATTTTTGACTGTTAGTTTGTAATGGTGCCAACACTTTGGAAAACAGTTTGTCAGTTTCTTACATTAATCCTACACCCACCATATGATACTGCTGTTGCACTCCAAATGTATTTATCCAAGAAAATGAAAATATATATCCAACAAAGATTATACACAAATGTTTATAGCACCTTTATCTACAAAAGCCCCAAACTGAAAAAAAGCAACAATATCCGTGACCAGTTGAATGGATAGAACTAATTGTGGTATATCCACATTAGTGGATTAGTGGAACATTAGTGGAACATTAGTCAACAATTAAAAGGAAGGAAATACTGATCAATATCAATCTAGAAATAATGAGGTAGAAGGAAAGAAGAAAAAAAATACATTGTATGATTCCAGTCACATAAAATTGTAGGAAAATAAAACTAATCCATAGTGACAGAAGATCAGTGGTTGCTTGGGAATGGAGATGGGTGATGTGGAGAGAGGCTGAAGAGAGGTAGATAGGGGCATTACAAAGGTCTACAAAGAAGCTTTTTGAGGTTGATAGATATGTTCTTTATCTTGACTGTAGGATTGGATTCACAGGTGTATATGTATATAAAAACTGATTGGAGCATATGATTTAGCTATTTACAGTGTATTATATGCCAAACATGCTTCATTGAAGTATCTGATATATATTTATATATTTATAATTCTCTGATGCAATTAAATGAATTTGGTGAAATATTCCACAATTATGTTCTCACAGCATTAACAGACCCACAATATATCTTATAAAATTGGCCCCACTACATATAACCAAGTAGAAACCATCATTTGCAAAGAAATTTATCCAAGTACTTATAGAAAGTTGATGTTCATTTCTATTTGAAGTACAAAAATAAAAATATTATATATTAGGACAATAATTATAATAATATTTAAGAGTAACTGGTTATTTTATGGAAAGATGCTGAGTATCATTATTGTTTTTATTTGAGCTGGGATCCCCTTTTATGTTTGGAACTAGAGGAAATATGAGGATTGTGCTGAGTGACTTACCCAGAAATACTTATTTTTGAAATGTTTTAAATTTTCCTTCTGGTGATTCCAGTAATGAAAATCAGAGAAAGAAGGAAAACTGAAGCCTCTGATAATATACAAAGCTTAGCAAAAAATCAGTCTGTGCAAGAGGCATTGTCAATTATTCCTCAATATTATGTGTAGTCAGCCTGACTTCTAATTACAGTAAACATTTATTTTTTTGAGATCCAACCACCTCGCATTTTACCTTTAACCTTTTGTTATTGTTTTTAAACTCCCTTTACACAAATAATGCATTTTCATTACCAAAAATGTAGCAGCTATGGATGAGCAAAGTGAAATTCCCTGTGTTGCTTATTTTGAGCCTACAAAATGATATTGAGCAAATGTGTCAAAGCTTTATTCAGATTAACTCTTTTTAGAGTGAATATCCAGAGCCAGGACAGACTTAGCATCCTTCCTTATTTCCTACTACTGTCCAATGGAAATCAGTGACCCTGAGACACAGCCGGGTTCTCAAGTGCCCTTGGAATCATCAAAAACAGGTTTAATGTGAGGCTTTGATCTGGAGTTCAGAATATATCAAAACCATTAACAAATCAGTGGTGCTTTAATGTATCTGGCTATTCAGTTGAAGAAAGACCTAATTTCCTAGTTATTCTGGATCAGAGAGAATTTACATATCTATGGAAGAAGGGAGAGAGGGCAATTGTTGGCAGACACATAGTTAAGGGTTACCCAGGAATATTTCCATGTGGATTAACTTCCCAAGGGAGTGGCAGGGTGTCATTTCTGTACCAAGATGTGAATGTAATTTCCCTGTTGAATGCTGTAATCAAGAACAGCTCCTGACTGTACAAATTAAACCATCCCTTTTTCTTATAAAAATATTGAAATATGGGTGTGTTTATGTGCTTCTAGGTTCTCTCCAGCTCTATCACCTACAGTACACCCTCATAGTTGTAGCTCACTCCCAATTCAGACCAGAGCTGACTTCCAGTCTCAAGTGTAGATAGCCAGATCATGTGGCTTTTTTATATCCTAGAAAATTGATGGTTGTAGAGGGATTGTTTGAGTTATGTGAAAATTCAGAAAGCTGACTGATCCCATGAAGTCAAGCTCTGAACCTTTATCCTCCCACCCCCTTTCAGAGCCCCCTGGTGGAGACTATAGAGCTGCCAACCTGGATCTAACCACCAGCTGACATCACATTTATCTCAATTGTTGTGGTTCTGGTTAAATGAAAAAGAGTACCTTTTGCAAAGAGAAAAAAAAAATAATCACGAAATGGTTTGTTTACTATGACCAAATCTGCTTGGAAAATTTCTGTGTATATTAAATGTAATCCATTTTATCTCTTTCCTCATCACTGTCAATTGATGTGCAGTGTGTACTGTATAGAAGGTCCCTACTAGAGAACAAGGTGTTCATCTTCCATTACCCCAACCTTGTACATGCTGCTCAGACTTTCTCCCACTCTTTGTCTGTCATTCCCTGTCCATGACACAGGGCACAACTGCCCAGATCCCACTCTGACACCCCATCCTCTCAGTCACCTACCCTCTTCTTGCCCTGCACTGCCCTTCGCATACCTGACACTGACTGCCAAGTCAGGCCACTGCCACCAAGGTGTTTCATCTTCCGCAGGCCCCGAAGTGTTTTTATCTTCTTCCTTTACACCTATCAGTTTTTTTCATACTGAATTAGAATCGTTGTGTATACATTAAATACCTGTTTTGTTTGGGTTTTTTTTTTGAGATTATTGTTATTCTTTTAAATCTTTGCACACTTGGAAGTTTCAGGATGGTGGTATGTTGGTGCCACCTTGTGACAAAAGCCTGAACTGTAGCGTAAATACTATTGAGCAGGAAAGAGGGCTGTGACTCTCAAAAACCATACAGAGCTTTCTGAAAGTCAGAATGGAAAAGGAAACTCCTTGGATATAGCATATTGATGGGCTCTCTCTGGACACTTTATACAAATGGAATCAGACAATATGTGTTCTTTTGCATGTTTGGCTTCTTTTGCTTAGCTTAACGTTTCCAAGGTTCATTCAGGTTGTAGTATGTATCAGTACTCCTATCTTTTTTTTAAAAAAAAAAAAAAGGTTTTTAAAGTTTAATTCCAGTATAGTTAACATACAGTGTTATAATAGTTTCAGGTGTACAATATAGTGATTCAACAATTCTATACATTACGCAGTGCTCATCATAAGTGTGCTTATCACCTATTACACCCATTTCCCCCATCCACCTCCCCTCCCAACCATCTGTTTGTTCTCTATAGTCAAGTCTATTTCTCAGTACTTCATATATTTTTATTGCCAAAATATATACCAGATTTTAATTATGCATTCATTAATTGGTGGACATTTGGGGTTTTCCACTTTGGGCTATAATGAATGATGCTACATACACCCTTGTCCAAGTTTTACTGTAAACATATGTTGTCATTTCTCCTGACTGTGTACCTAGGAGTGGAATTACTGGGTCCTATGGTAACCCTCTGTTGAAGCATTTCAAGTACTGCAAGACTGAGAACAAACGAATGGTTACCAGAAGGGAGGGGGAAATGGGTGAAATAGGTGATGGTGATTAAGGAGTGCACTTGTTGTGATGAGCACAGTGTGATGTATGGAATTGTTGAATCACTATATTGTACACCTGAAACTAATATCACACTGTATGTTAACGAACAGGAATAAAAATAAAAACTTAAAAAAAAAGAACTGCCAGAATGTTTTCATGACCCTGACATTCTTGAGGAGTGCAGACGTAGTTTGTCATTTTTCTCCTGATTAGACTGTGGTTATGAGTTTTGAGAAAGAACATCACAGACTTAATGTGCTCTTCTTGTCACATCATATCTGTGAAGACATGATCCCCACGTAAATCACTGGGTCACTAAGGATGGTGACCATCATCATAGGGTTATGGTGGAGTTTGCCTAGTTTCTCCAGTGTATAGTAACTATCTTCCATCACCTACCCTACACTTTATAAGTTCAATCACTAAGTCTACATTGCCCTCATAGGTGAGAGGTGGAATTAAAGTCACCTCATGGAGGCAGGTTATCTACATGTATTATTTGGTATAATTTGATAAAAACAGTTTGTCTCTTCTCACCTATTTTTATTAATCCAAGCATAATTTATGTCAGTATTTACTCATGTATACTGATCTTGTAGGTTATTTTTAATACACATATTTCAAAAGAAGTTTAACATGATGATTTTGATGGCACAGAAAAATAATCTAATACTTGAAACACTACTAAAGAGTTCCCTACATCCACCATTTTATATCACCAGCATTGTATTGTCTAAGTGTGGTATATTAGACAATGCGTGTACACAATATATTTAACCATGGCAGAATTTGGAACCACATTTTAATTTCATATGATTTTATTACATATTTGGTTTTCTTGAGAAAGAAATAAAAAAACAGCTCAGAGGTTATTGGAATGATTATATCAAATTATTGGTAAATGCAGAAAACATATTTGAAAAATCCTTTTCAATGAAGAAAAAGTATAAGGTATGTCATAGAAATTGTGTCTTTTGTTTGAAAGTCATTGTCTGAAGGACAGCCTTCCAGTTTTCTGACCCTGACTATATGGAAGTTATGTTACAATTCTTTTAAGTAACTGATGGCACCAAAATACAATCCTTGTCTTACCCAAGCAATTGAATTCTTTCCTAGGAAAAGAAAATCCTTTCCTTTTGGGGAAATACTTGTTTGCCTCCATTTGGACAATCACTTCAACATTTGTGATGTGTGCATATGACACGGAAATTGTTGTTGAGTTGGCAAGTATAATTTCAAGTGGAAACATGAAGGAAAACGGCCTCATTAGATGAGGGATGAAGACTGAGTTGGAGGGGAGGTGCAGGGGGTTGTGAACTGAATATCAAGAAATCTTACAATATTGATGCAAAGACAAGCATATATGTAAAGGGGAGAGTCACTAAAGATGTGGAGAGGGGCCCAGGGCATTAAAGCATATTTTTAAATAATCAATTATAAAAGACTTGGGCAGACTGAAATCTTAATGGGAAGAAGACATCTCTTCTTAGATTTAACAAGTGAATTTACCACACTAACCTTTCGGCGCTTTACTTCCTTGTTTGCATTCTGAAGAAGCCTAAAACTTATCCAAAGGGATAACATAACAACTTTGGTCTTAATGCCTACTAATTGGATGGATGGACGGATGGATGGATGGATGCAGAAGGTGTCAAACATGTGCTGGTAAGTCACGGATTTTTATGTTTCAGGACAGAGTTTTTAGTGCAGCCGATGAACCTGCAGTGCAGGTGGCTAAGAGGATGCAGCTTCTCAGAACTCTGCAACTGATGTTTGCAAGATGAGAGGCATTTCCTGTGTGGAGGACCCACCTGAACATCTCAGTTGCTATAGAAACCTGACATAATTGATAGGAATGTGACATTAATAGAGACATAGTAGCCTGGCATGAACAGCAGGTCCCACCTTCAGGTGTTTGGGACTGAGCTGTGGTTCTGGGTCCATGCAGTGGGAGGGGAGGTGATCCGTCCTGGGGTGTGAGAGAAAGGGAACCCAGATTCAAGTCATCTCTTTCCCTCTTTGAGATTTGGTGCTTAAGCTGTCTCCTAGATAAGGCCATTAGGGTTTTTCCAGGCCACAGTGTGTGTGGGTCCTGTTCCAGGGGTGTCCTGGAGTTGCTTTCCTTTAAAGGCTGGGGCGTGGGAGGGAAGACAGGTAAAGACTGAGCCCCAGCTTCCCCCTCTGTACAATGGGGTTGAGAATGCTTCACCCACAGGACCACTGAACAATCAGTGATACACATGAGCAAACCCATGGCCCTGTGGTTGGTTACTGTGTGATCATGGATGCCTATATGAATTCAAGCCATGTCTTATTCCTTTTCAACTTCATTGTTAAGGGAGAAACAAGTCAAAGAAGTAGGGAAAAGCTGTGAGAAGTCCACTATAACATGTGCTTCTTATGACCGTGGCCTAAATATATTAACGTCATTGTCAGTAACCTAGTGCCTGGCATGGTGGTTGCACATAGTTACACCAGTAAAGCATAATGATTTCTGGATTTGTCTCTTCCTGTGCAGCTGTTCATACCAGTGGCCCAGCTCATACCAGGTGCCTGAAGGAGGCAGGTTCTGAGGATCTGAGTCCTGATGGCTGCTGAAGCTTCTACTTCAGATTCAAGGGCAGCAGTCCTCAGGAGACCCCAACACCTCACAATTTATGTGTTTCATTTTCTCTTCTTTCTTAGGATATCAATTCTACTTTTTATTTTTCTTTTTAGTGGCTGCCCTTGGGTTTGCAATATACATTTACTAACCCAAGTCCACTTTCAGATAATACTATACTGCTTCACAGGGAGAGCAAGTACCCTACAATAACAAAGTTAGCCTAATTCTTTCCTCCATCCCTTATTTCATTGATGTTATTCATTTCACTTCACGTATACATAAGAATATATCAGCATATATATTTATATATAAGCATATGGAATTGAATATATTGTTGCTGTTTTAACTTTGAACAAACTATTATCTGTTAGATCAATTAAAAACAAGAAAAAGAATGTTTTATTTTACCTTCATTTATAACTTCCTTAAGGATTTTCCTTTCTTCATGTAGATCAGAGTATCTGACCTACGTAATTTTTTTCTCTCAAAGAACTTCTATTATTTCTTGCAAGGCAGGTTAACTGGCAACACAGTTCCTCAATTTTTGTTTTTCTGAGAAAGTTTCTCTGTCTCTTGTGAAGGATCATTTTGCAGATACAGATTTTGATGTTGAGGCAATTTTTTGCTCTCAATACTAAATATTTCACTCTTGCTTGCATGGTTTCTGAAAAGTCAGATATAATTCTTATCTTTGCTCCTCTATAGGAAGGGTGTTTTTTGCCTCTGGCTTCTTCCAAGATTTTTTCCTCTGCACTTGGCTCAATGTTAAACATTTACTAAAATGAATATGGATTATTTTTATGATTAAAAACTCTATCTCCTAAAACCTCTGCTACTTATGAAATCTTTCAGTTAAAAGGCATTGTAAGCTATAAAATTAATCAAGGCTTAGGGAAATGTTTATACTTTCTTCTTTCTCCCCTTAGGATAATCACTATCCGGAATTACATGCGTATCATTCCCCTGTATTTCTTTCTCACTTTACTCCAAGTGAGAGATTTTCTAAACAAAATATAGTGTTCTTTTTTATGATTTCATTGCATAAAGATGCACACACACATACATATAAACAAAGTAGGTGCCCCCATTCTCTGGCTTGCTAATTAAACACTGTGTGTACATACATACATTTTATATATATATATATATGTGTGTGTGTGTGTGTGTGTGTGTGTCTTATAGATAATATATGCATATAATTTATTTATGTATATAGTGTGCATATGTGCTTATATGTATAGTGTGTATTTATGCACACACACAGAAAACATGATCCTTACTCTCAAGAAAATGTTGTGAGACGTTCAAAGGGACACGTCTGTCAAGCTCCTGACACACTATTGGATGCATCACCCACAATGTTAGTTTTTGCTTCCTTTCCATCCCAATTGCTCTGAGCTTTAACAAGGATGTGTTTCTTAACCCATTTATTTCTGCTTTTACCTTTAACTATCTTTTATTCTCATTTTATAATTTACGTTGTTATTCTTTATCGTGCTTTTTGAATTGAGTGTTTAATTCATTTATTTTTATTGATAAAGGTATTTATTGTTTCATTTTTTTCAAACTTCATTAAGGTATAATTGAAATATAACACTGGTTTTAAGGAGTACAACATAATGATTGGTTATATGTATATATTGCAAAATAATTGTTATAATAAATTTAGTTAATATCCACCAACTCACATAGTTACAATTTTTATTTCTTGTGATAAGAACTTTTAAGTTCTACTCTTTAAGCAGCTTTTCAAGATACACTACAGTATGGTTAACTATAGTTACTATACTGTACTTTGCATCTCCAGAACTGACTTATTTTATAACTGGAAGTTGTACATTTTGACCACCTCCATCTTTTCTTTATTGAGGTATAATTTACACATCATTCTACATAAATTTCAGATGTACACCATGATGATTCAATATTTGTATTTTGCAAAATGATCACCACAATAAATCTAGTTAACAGCCATCAGCATACATAGGTAAAAATTATTTTTTTGTGTGATGAGAACTTTTATGATCCACTCTCTTAGTAACTTTTAAATATTCAGTACAGGATTATTAATTATAGTCACCATACTGAACATCATATTCCCGTGACTCATTTATTTTATAACTGGAGGTTTGGACCCCCTTTACCCATTTTGCCCACTCCCCACCCCTCATATAGGTATTTAATGCCTCAAAATATCCTCTGACGATTGTTTTAGCTAGATACTGATATGTTATTTTTTCATTACCATTATCCTGATCAAATTCAGCAATTTTAATCTATATTTTCATTGGGGCCTAAGGTTTGTTTAACACTCTAAAATAGAATCAATTTTCATGAATGTTCTATGCTTTCCCAGAAAGTAAGTATTGTCTAAAAGGCTTCATAATTCAGTGTCTCTATGTATAAGATCTGCCTTTGGGATTATGTTCTTTATATCTTCTCTACAATGACTAAATATTTTTCCAGTTGATCATTTTGGATTAAAGGAAATTTGTTAGAATCAACTATTATTACGGTGTTTCTTCTGTTACCACTTGCACCTATTGTAGTTTTTTCTCTGTGAATATTTTGATGTATTATTTGGTATATATGTATTAAAATCTCACATCTGGGATGCCTGGGTGGCTCAGTTGGTTAAGCATTTGCCTTTGGCTCAGGTCATGATCCCAAGGTCCTGGCATCGAGTCCCACATCAGGCTCCTTGCTCAGCGGGGAGCCTGCTTCTCCCTCTCCCTCTGCCTGATGCTCCCCCTGCTTGTGCTTGCTCTCTCTCTCTCTCTGACAAATAAATAAATAAATAAATAAATAAATAAATAAATAAAATCTTTTTAAAAAATAAAATAAAATCTCACATCTTTGAGAATTTTAGCTGTTAGCATTAGAAACTGCTTTTCTGTCTTTTACCCATTTTGATCTCAACTCTACTCCCCAATATCAAGATTATAACCCCTTTCCTGTTATTGACAATTGTCTGATATATATTTCCTTATTTTAAAAATTTTAACCTCTGAATTCCTTTTGTGTTAGATATTGTTCTGGATAAAGCATAGTTTTGGATTTTTCTTCAATATGCAATTTGAAAACACTTTTCTTTGGGGAGTTAAGCACATTTACATTTACTGATATAATCAATATCTTTGGTCATTTATGTTCTGTTGTGTCACATTGTTCATAAACTCATAGAAATGATATATTCTTACACCAGACTGAGTGCTTGATTTGTTTTCTTTTTTTTATTTAGTATTTAGAATGGTTGCTGTTTTGTTCTGGTGGTACTCTTATACTAAATCATTAACAACCCTACTTAATATCATTGATAGGGAATAAAGTCTTAAATGGTCAATAATGTGAACAGATTATTCACATAGTAAGCAATATACATACTCATTAACCTTAAAAAAACGTGCCCAATTACAATACATAAAGGAATGCAAATTAATTTGTTGAGCTATGAGGCTGAGTGAAAAAGATGTTTCTTTTTTTTTTTTTAAAGATTTTATTTATTTATTTGACAGAGATAGAGACAGCCAGCGACAGAGGGAACACAAGCAGAGGGAGTGGGAGAGGAAGAAGCAGGCTCATAGCGGAAGAGCCTGATGTGGGGTTCGATCCCATAACGCCGGGATCACGCCCTGAGCCGAAGGCAGACGCCCAACCGCTGTACCACCCAGGTGCCCCGAAAAAGATGTTTCTTAAGAGTATGTATAATGTAATAATTTGGGCAAAGAATATATGTAAATGAAAATATTTTGTTGGGGCGCCTGGGTGGCACAGCGGTTAAGTGTCTGCCTTCGGCTCACAGGGCGTGATCCTGCCGTTCTGGGATCGAGCCCCACATCAGGCTCCTCCGCTATGAGCCTGCTTCTTCCTCTCCCACTCCCCCTGCTTGTGTTCCCTCTCTCTCTGGCTGTCTCTCTCTCTCTGTCAAATAAATAAATAAAATCTTTAAAAGAAAAAAAAATAAAATATTTTGTTATATATTTATATATAAAATTTGTAGAACTGCATTCCAGCTTTTAAAGATGTGTGTTACACTGGAGTAGTGAGTTACCCTTTGTGAGCTTGAACTTGCTTATCTGTAAAATGGGCATATTGATATTTACTTCAGAGAGCTGTTATGAGAAATGAGCAAACCTTTAGAAAGAATCCGTTACATAATATTTCAGCAAATATGTGAATGGTCGTGGTTGTGTTCCTCCACTCACAAAAGAGGTGTCTTGAAAATGAACATCTCAGAGATCATTTAGATTGAACAGAGGGAAAAGAAATATATACATATTTATATGAGGGATAAGCTTTGGTGATATTTATTTGTAAGATGAATTACCTGAGGATGGTGGAAATGAAAAGGAAATCATCATCTCTATTTTTTCAGTGTTCCTTCTGATCTTTTTACCTTCCATTTGACAGTGGAATAGCACGTTCCTTTGAGTGGCAGAAAGGAGGCAGTACAGAGTAACAGAGTACTAAGATGTGTCTGCTGTACAATAGACTGAAATCAGGAGAAAAATTCCAAATGCAGTACATTCTTTGTTCCATCAATCTGCATACAGTTCTGCCTATTGCCCAGGTTCAAGTCTAGATCTTCTAATTAATATGCTTTCTCATGTCATGGTCTTAAGACTAAGATATTTAGTTTTCAGTGAAAGGCCCCTGAGTGGGTGAGTGTAGGAGGCATTTCCACTTGGAGGATTAACAGGCTCCTAGATGTTGCCATAGAAACCGGACTTCGACTTGGTGGGCCTGACCAATTTTATAGAGCCAGAGGTACCCTGGTGAGGAGAGCAGGTCCAGCCTTCAGGTGTTTGGAACTCAGCTGAGGGTGTGGTTCCATGTAGTGGAAGTGGAGCCTCCTTTCGGTATGGGGAGACAAGAAGGATCCCAGATCCAAGTCCCCTCTTTCTGGGTTTGGAGCTCTGTGCCTTGGCTATCTCAGTAAAGACACTGGGGTCCCAACTGGTCCCAGTGAGTGTGACTCCAGGACATCTCCGAGCTGCTGTCCTCTAAAGGCATGGGCCACAGGTGGTATGACAGGTAAGACTCCGAGCCCCTGCTTGCCCCTCTGCAAAATAAGAATGGGAATGCTTCACCCACAGGATCACTGAGAATAGTGACTGATACACAAGAGCAAGCCCATGGCCCTATAGTTTCTGCGGTATCATGAATGCCTGTATAAATTCCACTTCTTATTCTTTTTCAGCTTTGTTGTTAGGAGATAGACAAGGAAATGGGGAGAAAAAGTCTGGTGAGAAGCCCATTATAACGCATAGTTTTTATGATCACTACCCGGTTGTAATAGTGTCACCTAGCATGGTGCAGGGCTCATAGTTACTCCAGTAAAGTATAGTGATAGTTGTATCTGTCTCTCCCTGTGCTGCTCTTCATGCTGGTGGTCGAGTTGATATCGGGTACCTTAAGGAGGCGGGTTCTGAGGATCTGTGTCCTGATGGCTGCTGAAACTTCTACTCCAGATTCAAGGGCAGCAGTCTTCAGGAGACCCCATCACTTCCCATCCCTGCTGGTGTATGACTCGTGGCTCAGGTGAGTTCATGAACCTAAATAAACAAAAGCACATTGTGGAATAGCTCCTGTGAGTTTCACAAACTAACCTTAAAGTAGAGAAGCTGCTTGATCTCATCATGGGAGAAGAGGTTTAACAAGTGGAATGTCATTCCATCAACAACTACGTAGTAGCTCTTGAGCACCATCTTAGAGATGCATTTTTTTTTCTCAACAGAAATAAATTGTCCAGTTGGAGAAAGAAGTTGGACTTTAATATGCATTTGCAATAAATAAACTTAAATTGCTCTCACCATATAAATAATAATTAACAATTACCATGTATCTCATAGATGCATATGGAAATGTGCAGTTGTTAGATAGGCCTCGCAATTGGACATTGTAATGTAGATTCTTCCCTGAGTTTTTTCCGTTACATAATGAAATTTTCTAAAGAGCTAGAAATTTTCCAACTGTTAGCTTCAACTGCCAATGACTAGAATTTAATATATTAAAAGTATTTATTACCTGAGAGTTTGCCCTAATATAGTGATACTTAGCCTCTTTCCACAAAAAAACCAGTTACTATTGAAAATCATTATGATTATTTTCCTAATTTACAATATTTTTATTTCTATACTTCAGAAGTAAATGAACATCAACCTTCTGTAAATATTTGGGTAAATTTCATTGCAAATGATGATTTCTATTTTGATTATATGTGGTGTGGACCAGTTTGTTAAGATATAGTATGAGTTTGTTAATAGTATAAGAACATAATCATGGGAATCTTCCACCTGATTTATTTAACCGTATCAGAGAATTAAGAATATATTAATATATGTGAAATACTTCACTGAGGTATGGTTGATATAAAATACACTGTACATATTTCAGGTATATGCTGTAACAAGTTTTGATATATGTGAATCCAACATTATAGTTAAGATAATGAACATATCTATCACCTCAAAATGCTTTTTTGTGTCCAGTTGTAACGGTCCCATCTACCCCCCTCCAGTTTTCCTCTTCATGTCACTTGACCCTGTTCCCAGGCAACTACTGATCTTCTGTCATTATGGATAAGTTTATTTTTCTATAATTTAATGTGCACGGAATGCTACAATGTGTTTTCTTTTATATCAGTCTTCTTCCCTTCAACCTAATTATTTCTAGATTTATCTGTTTGTTGCATAAAGGAATATTTCCTTCTTTTTTATTGTTGAATACTATTCCACTATATGGCTATATCATAATTTGTTCTAGCCATTCACCTGGTTATAGATATTTGTTTCTGTTTTTTTTTTTCCATTTCAAGGCTCTTATAGATAATGTAGTTATGAACATAACTTTGCTTGGACATAGGTCTTTTTTTTTGGTAAGTACATTTGGAGTGCAACAGCAAGATCATATGGTAGGTGTAGGATTAACATTACAAGAAACTGGCAATCTGATCCAAAAAACAAATAATCCAATTAAAAATGTGCAGAAGACATGAGCATGTGCAGAAGACTTGAACAGACATTTCTCCTAAGAAGACATCCAGATGGCCAATAGACACATGAAAAGATGTTCAACATCACTTATCATGCACGTCAAACTGCAATGAGATATCACATCTCACCTGTCAGAATGGCTAAAATCAAAAACAAGAAACAACAAGTGTTGGTGAGGTTGTGGAGAAAAAGGAACCCTTTTGCACTGCTGGTGGGAACGCAAACTGGTGCAGCCACTTTGGAAAATGGTATGGAGGTTCCTCAAAACATAAAAATAGAACTACCATACGATCCAGTAATCACACTACTGGATATTTACCCCGAAAATACAAAAACACTAATTAAAAGGGATACATGCACCTCTCTGTTTATAGCAGCATTATTTACAATAGCCAAATTATGGAAGCAGCCCAAGCGTTCATTGATAGTTGAATGGATGAAGATGTGGTATATATACAATGCAATATTATTCAGCCAAAGAAAAAAATAATGAAATCTTGCCGTTTTCAGCAACATGGATGGAGCTAGAGAGTATAATGCTAAGTGAAATAAGTCAAAGAAAGACAAATTCCATGATTACATTCATATGTGGAATTTAAGAAACAAAACAAATGAGCAACGGGAAAAAAAAGAGAGAGACAAACCAAGAAATAGACTCTTTTTTTTTTTATTATGTTATGTTAGTCACCATACCGTACTAGACTCTTAACTATAGAGGACAAACTGCTGGCTACCAGAAGGGAGGTGGGTGTAGGGGAAGGGTGATTAAAGAGTACACTTGTTGTGATGAGCACTGGGTGATGTATAAAATTGTTGAATGACTATATTGTATACCTGAAACTAATATAATACTGTATGTTAATTATTTTGGAATTAAAAGGAAAAAAGGGAAAAAAGAAACTGTTACTCTCTTTTCCAAATGTTGGCATCATTTTTCATTGCCACCAGCATCCTGCCAGGACTTGGTATGGTCAGTCTGTTTATTTTATCCATTCTCAGAGGGATATAGTGAGTTTACATTTCCCTAATGACTAGTGATGTTCAGCTTCTTTCTACGTCATAATGTGACACTTGTGTGTCTTTTTTGGTGAAGTATATTTTCAAATATGTTACCTACTTATTTATTGGAGCATCTGTATCTTCTCATTTACCTTAGTGATATTTTTTATTCTGGATACAAGTCCTGTATCATATGTATATGATTTGCATACATTTTCTTTTTTCCTGAAAATTTTATTTTATTTAAATTCAATTAATTAACATATACTGTATATTAGTTTCAGAAGTAGAGTTCAGTGATTCATCATTTGCATATATCACCCAGTGCCCATTATGTCACATGCCCTCCTTAATGCCCATCATCCAGTTACCCCATGCCCCTACCCACCTCCCCTTTAGCAACCCTGTTTGTTTCCTATAGTTAAGAGTCTTATGGTTTGTCTCACTCTCTGATTTCATCTTATTTTATTTTAGCTTCCCTTCCCCTATGATACTCTGTTTTCTTTCTTAAATTCCACATATGATTGAAATCATTTGCTAATTGTCCTTCTCTGACTTATTTCACTGAGTGTGATACCCTCTAGTTCCATCCATGTCATTGTAAATGGTAAGATTTCAATTTTTTGATGGGTGAGCAATATTACATTGTATGTATATACCACATCTTCTTTATCCATTCATCTGTTGATGGACACCCAGGCTCTTTCTATATTTTGGCTATTGTGGACATTGCTGCTATAAACATTGGGGTGGCATAGATTTTCTTCCAGGCAGTGGCTTGTCTTTTAACTCTCTCAACATTAAATGTGGAAGAACCTGTCTTTAAGCTTAAGGAATTCTAGTTTTTCAGTTTATTCATTTATGATTTTGATTTTGGTGTTGATGTCATATCTAAGAAATATTCATCTGACATAGGGCCAGAGGATTTTATCCTCTATTTTCTTCAAATGGTTTTATAATTTTAGCTTTTATATTTATGTCTGTGATAAATTTTTAGTTGACTTTTGTTTATGGTGCAATACATAGATCATAGTTGATGTTTGTGCATATGGAGACCCACTTATCTCAGAACCATTTGTTGAAATTATTATCCTTTCTGAGAAGGGAGGCAAGATGGCAGAAGAGTAGGGGACCTCGTTTCATCTGGTCCCTTGAATTTAGCTCGATAACTATCAAATCATTTTGAACACCCATGAATTCAACCTGAGATGTAAGAAAAGAATTGTCAGGACTCTACAAGTAGAAAAGCAACCACTTTTTTGCAAGGTAGGAGGTGTGGAGAAGTGAATGTGAGGGGATATATCAGAAGATAAATGGCAGGGTGGAGGGAGCCTCTGTAAGCCAGCCACCAGAAAGTGATATAGCCCCGGAGCTCAAAATCAGAACCCTTAGAAATCTGCTTCAGTGAGAGACATCCCTGTCTGAAAGGAGCTCAGGTGGTGAAATGGGGCAGAATTCTATGTGGGACAGTGTGGTCTCAGGATCCCTGGAGTCCCAGAAAGAACAGGGGTGCCCGAGCCCATGGAGTTCCCACGCATTGGAATGGTGAAACTAGTTATGGTCTGTGAGCCCGGGAGTGACTGGCTCTCAGCTTGGTTCACCATAAACCACCAGCCATGGCCTGATGGGGTTGCCACTTTCAGTGCAGGGGCCCTGTAAAGGAAAGGAACCGGGCTACTCTCCAACTTCTCCCGGGAGGGGCAGAGTGGGTGCACACACAAACAGGCCACCGCTCACTGTGCTGGAGCCCTGCAAAGTGCAGAAAGTCCAGACCCTCCACCTTCCCCCAGAAAGATCAGTGTGGGTGTGCACTGAAGGAGCCTGCAGAGTTTGGTACACATGAAAGTGCAGACCACTTATTGCTGAGGGTTTACTGAAGAGAGGGGACCGCGATCTTATGGTTCTGCGGCTGGAGATTGGGTGCAGCCATTTTTATTTTGTCCTCTAAAGAGGCTCAGAAAGCCTTCAGGGAACAAAAGCCACACAGAGCAACCAGAAAGAGCTTGCACTGAGCCCTGGCCCCCTGGCAAGGGGCCATGCAACTCCACCCAGGCAAAGACACCAGAGAATCAGTGCAGCAGGCCCCTCCCCCAGAAGAACAGCTGGAAGAACAGGTGAACAGCAAGTTTACATATGTCACAGGACTGCAAAACACCAGCGCTAGGGGAAAATAGTATATAGAATTCGAGGTTTTTTTCCTCATGATTCGTTTATCTTTCAGTTCAAAATTTCCATTTTTTCCCTTTTCAACTAGTTTATTTTATCAACTCTTTCTTTTTAAGACTTCTTTAGCTTTCATTTTTTTGCATTTATATTTTATAGATATATTCTTCATTTTTGGCTTCCTTTCACTCTATTCAATCTTATTTTTGTATATATATGTAAGTTTTGCTTTCTTTACAATTTTGGGATTTAGTGTCTTCTAACACACAGACCAAAATACACTCAGGACCAAGTGGATCACCCTGTTTTGTCCAACCTGTGAGATTATATTATCCCCCTCCTTTTTTTTTTCTTTTTTGGTTTTTGACTTCTTTGGGTTTGTCTAGTGTGTATTTTGCTTGAGTATTTTGTTCACTCGTTCATCTATTCTCCTCTGGGCAAAATGACTAGAAGGATGAATTCACAACAAAAGAAAGAACCAGAGGTAATACTCTCTGCCACAGATCTAATCCATATGGTTATAAGTAAAATGTCAGAGTTGGAATTCAGAACAACATTATAAAGTTACTGGTTGGACTTGAAAAAAACATAAAAGACACTAGAGAATCTCTCAGTGCAGAAATGAGATCTACTCAGGCTGAAATTAAAATGATTTAACTGAGATGCAGTCTAAATTGGATGCTCTAACAGCTAGGGTAAATGAGATAGAAGAAGAGTAAGTGACACAGAAGACAAGTTGATGAAAAGGAAGGAAACTGAAGAAAAGAGAGAAAAACTACTAATGGACCGTGAGGGGAGGCTCTGAGAAATCGGTAATACCATAAAATGAAACAATATTAGAATTAGTGGGATGCCCGAGGAAGAAGAAAGAGAGAGAGGGACAGAAGGTATATTTGAGCAAATCATAGCTGAGAACTTCCCTAACCTGGGGAAGAAATAGGCATTCAAGTCCAAGAGGTAGAGAGGACCCCTCCCCAAATCAATAACAATAGATCAACACCCCAACAAAAAATAGTGAAGCTTGCAAATTTCAGAGACAAAGAGAAAATCCTGAAAGCAGCTCAGGTTGAGAGATTGTAACCTGCATGGGTAGGAACATTAGACTCTCAGCAGACCTATCCACAGAGACCCGGCAGGCTAGAAAGGGCTGCCATGATATATTCAGGGTAGTAAATGAGAAAAACATGCAGCCAAGAATATCCAGCAAGGCTGTAATTCAGAATGGAAGGAGAGATAAAGAGTTTCCAGGACAGACACTGAAAGAATATGTGACCACTAAGCCAGTCCCTCAAGAAATATTAAGGGGGATCCTGTAAGTGAAGGGAGAGCCCAAGAGTAACATAGATCAGAAAGGAACAGAGACAATCTACAGGAACAGTGACTTTACAGGTAATACAATGGCACTAAATTCATATCTTTCAACAGTTACTCTGAATGTAAATGGGCTAAATGCTCCAATCAAAAGACATAGGGTATCAGATTGAATAAAAAAAGAAAGACCCATCCATATGCTGTCTACAAGAGACTCATTTTAGACCTAAAGACACCTCCAGACTGAAAGTGTGGGGCTGGAGAACCATTTATCATGCCAATGGATATCAAAAGAAAGCTGGGGTAGCAATCCTCATATCAGACAAATTGAATTTTAAACCAAACACTGTAGCAAGGGATGAAGAGGGACAGTATATCATACTTAAAGTGTCTACCCACCAATCAGATCTAACAATTATAAATATTTATGCTCCTAGTTAGTTTGGGAGCAGCCAGTTATAACAAGCAATTAATAACCAAATTAAAGAAACACCTTTTTAATAATACAATAATAGTAGGGAACTTCAACACCCCACTCACAACAATGGGCAGGTAATCTAAGCAGAAGATCAACAAAGAAACAAGGGCTTTGAATGACACATTGGACCAGATGGACTTTGCAGATCTATACAGAACATTCCATCCTAAAACAACAGAATACCATTCTTCTCAAGTGCTCATGGAACTTTCTCTAGAATAGATCACATTTAAGCCCACAAAACAAGCCTTAACAAATTTAAAAAGGTCAAAGTCATACCATGCATCTTTTTTGACCATAGTGCTATGAAACTAGAAGTCAACCACAAGAAAAAAATCTGGAAAGACCGCAAATACATGAAAGTTAAAGAATATGCTACTAAACAAAGAATGGGTCAACCAGGAAATAAAAGAGGAAGTAAAAATATACATAGAAATGAATGAAAATGAAAACACAACAGTCTAAAACCTTTGGGATGCAGCACAAGTGGTTCTAAGAGGGAAGTTTACAGCAATACAGGCCTACCTCAAGAAGCAAGAAATATCTCAAATAAACAACCAGACCTTATCACTAAGGAAGCTAGAAAAAGAACAACAAACAAAAACTAAAACCAGCAGAAGGAAGGAAATAATAAAGACAAGAGCAGAAATAAATGATACAGAAACTAAAAAAACAATAGAGCAATGAAACCAGAAACTGGTTCTTTGAAAAGATTGAAAAAATTGATAAACATCTAGCCAGACTTATCAAAAAGAGAGAGAGAGAGAGAGAAAGGGGGTGACTGGGTAGCTCAGTCAGTTTAGCATCCAACTCTTGATTTTGGCTTAGGTTATGATTTCAGTGTTATGAGACTGAGCCCTACATTGGGCTCTTTGCTGAGCAGGGAGCCTGCTTAAGATTCTCCCTCCCTTTGCCCCGCCCCCACCCTGTTTCACTCTCTCTAAAAAGAAAAGGAGAGAAAAGAAAAGAAAAAAGAGAAGAGACTTAAATAAAATCACATATGAGAGAGGAGAAATAACCACCAAAACCACAGAAATACAGTTCTAAGAGAATATTATGAAAAAGTATATGCCAAAAATTGGAGAACCTGGAAGAAATGGATAAATTCCTAGAAACATATAAACTACATATAAACTACCACAGCCATGTTTGACACCTCCTGCATCCATCCCCCCATCTGTTCATCCACTCATCCGGTTAACGTGCATTAAAACCGAACTCTACAGCATCCCTTTGGTTAAGTTTTACACTTCTCCAGGATGAAAACAAGGAAGTAAAGTGCAGAAAGGGTGGGATAAGTAAATTCAGGAGTTAAATCTAAGAAGAGATGGCTCCTACCCATTAAGATTTCAACCTGATCAAGTCTCTTACAAGTGATGATTGAAGAATATGCTCTAATACCCTGGACCCCTGTCTGCATCTCTAATTACTGCTCTCTTTGCATATATTCTCACCTTTGCACCAAAATTCTAAGAATTTTTGATAAGCAATTGGAATCTCCCGATTCTCCCCTCCAACTCAATCTGCGTCCATTATCTAACAGGGATGCGTTCGCCCATGCTCCTACAGAGATTACACTTGACAATTCCACACCACCTCTTTGTCACATGCACAGATCAGGAATGTTGAAATGATTGTTCCAATGGAAACACAAAAGTATTTCCCCACGAGAAAGGGATGTCCTTTTCCAATAATAGAACCCAATTTCTTGTGTATAGACAAGGATTCTATTGCAGTGCAATTTGTTACGCAAATGCTAGAGATTTATTTATTTGTTTATTGTTTTTTTTGTTTTTTTTTTTAAAGATTTTATTTATTTATGTGACAGAGAGACAGCCAGCGAGAGAGGGAACACAGCAGGGGGAGTGGGAGAGGAAGAAGCAGGCTCCCAGCGGAGGAGCCTGATGCGGGACTCGATCCCGGAACGCCAGGATCACGCCCTGAGCCGAAGGCAGACGCTTTAACGACTGCGCTACCCAGGCGCCCCTATTTTTTTGTTTTTGTTTTAAAAATATTTATTTTTTTATAATAATATATTTTTATTATATTATGTTAGTCACCATACAGTACATCCCTGGTTTTTGATGTAAAGTTCGATGATTCATTAGTTGCGTATAACACCCAGCGTAGAGATTTAAATATTTGCTACAGAGTCAGGGTAAAGTAACCAGAGGGTTGCGCTTTAGACAATGAGTTTTCAAATGAAGCCCACATATTCTCCAGCATAGCTCTTATTTTGCTTCATTGAAAAGGATTATGCAGGGGCGCCTGGGTGGCTCAGTTGGTTAAGCGTCTGTCTGCCTCGGGCTCAGGTCATGACCCCAGGGTCCTGGGATGGAGCCCCACATCAGGCTTCCTGCTCAGCGGGGAGCCTGCTTCTCCCACTCTCTCCTGTTCTCTCACTCAAATAAAATCTTAAAAAAAAGAAAAGGATTACACAAATGTTTGTCCATGTTAGCAATAACATTATGCTCATTTCAGTAACCTCTGTGTTATCAGTGTTTTATTTCTTTTTTTATGAAACCAAGTATGGAATAGAATTGTCTCAATACATAATGTTGTTCCAAATTCCACACAGTTAAATACGTTGTCTAAATGCATTCTCTAATATACCATATTTAGACCATAGATGGTGGTGATACATAATGGCAGAGATAGAGAACTCTTTCATAGTTTCCTGCCTGTTGAGTCAAAATTAATTTTGTCTTCACCATAGAAATGATGATGCTAAAGCTTTTTGGATGGATTCATTTTTTTTAAAATGAGAAAATAAGTAAATATGAATCCATATTGCTATAAATAAATGTCTTAATTAATAAAAATGGGTCACGAGTGGCAAACGGTCTTTATCAAATTAATTTAAAATAATATATATAAATACTCTGCCTCCATGAGGTGAACTTTAATCTGCCTCCCACCTCTGAAGGAAGAATTAGCGGCTTCCATCTAAAGAACAGAGTAGGTGAATGGAAAATCGTTATGTACACTGGAGATAGTAGACAAACACCACCCTAACCCTGTGACGAGGGTCAGCATCCTTATTGACCCAATGATACCAGATGGGTCTTATGGCCTCCTTAATATGAGGTGATGAGAAGGAGACTTCAACTGTGGCATTCTTTCTCAAAGCCCATAACCAGAGTCTAGTCAGGAGAAGAATAACTCCTGAAGACTGTCAGGGTCATGAAAACCGTCTGGCAGTTCCTCGAACAGTTCATCAGAGAGTTTCTATATGACTCAGCAACTCCACTCCCGGGCTTCATGGACAAATGACAGCCAGGACAAATGACAACACACGTCTACACAAAAACTAGTATACAAATGCACAAAGATAGAATCATTATTCATGATAGCCCAAAGTGGAAACAACCCAGATGTCAACCATTTAATGAATGGATAAAAAGTGAGGCATATGATTTGGTCATAAAAAAAATGAAGTACTGATACACGCTACAACATGGATGAACCTTGAAAACATTACGCCGGTGACAGAAGTCAAACACGCAAGAGACCATATATTGTGTAATTCTATTTATATGAACTATCCAGAAAGAGGCCATCAATATAGCTGTGTCCAAGGAATTCCCTCCTTTCTATCCTGACTTCCAGAAAGATCTTCTAGTGGGGTCGGGTCACGGCCCCGCTTTCCACTTTTCAGGCTCCACAACGGTTCATGCTGTAGTTCAGACTTTTGTCACAAGGTGGCACCAACGTACCGCCGTCGTGAAACTTTCCTAGATGTCCACAAGGAGTAAAAGAATAAAGATAACCTTTAAAATCCAGGTTTCGAAGCTATATAGAAGGTTCTAATTCTGTCTGAAGAAACTGATAGGGGTAATAGAAGACTGTAGAAAAATACACTCCTGGGCCTGCAGAGGATGAAAGCTTCGGTGGCAGCGGCATGCCTGGGCAGTGTGTGGCAGGTGTGTGAAGGGCTGTGCAGATCAGAACAGGGGGTAGGTGCCTGAGAGAGGAGGGAGCCGCAGAGCGGGGTCTGCACAGCTGTGTCCTGTGTCATGGACGGGGGCTGACAGACAAGGGGTGGGAGGAGGTCTGGGCAGCCTGTACAAGGGTGCGAGAAAGGATGATGAATGCCCTGTTCTCTGATAGGGTCCCTTTGGAGAGGCCACACTGAACATCAGCTGACAGTGATGAGGAAAGAGGTAAATCGATGAACGTGATGTAGCTTAGGTTCAACAGCATATGGAATTACTTTAATGGAGTATATGGAATTACTTTAATGGAGTATATGGAATTTCTTTAACGTAGATATGAATTTTCCAAGCAGAATCGGTGTCGTGGTAAACAAACCACTTCGTGGTATTTTTTACCCTTTGTAAAATGTACTTGTCACGAGCACGCTATGAAGACACACACACGAGTTGTGCCTTTCCACAATGTCAGCTTTATGCAATCTTATAAAGCAAAGTTAAATCACAATTCTAAAGCAGCGGGTTCCAGATTCCAAACTCAGTGACATTTCACCGTGTGATTAAACTTGGCTTCTTACATAGCACACAGAGCAGAACATAAGACAAACCACACAACAAACAAGGTAACACAAGGGTGCAGGAAGTTAGCGAACCAAACGCGAAGTCAGTCTGTGGGCGTGCAGTTGAGATGAGGTCTTGGTCCAGTCCAGGCACAAACTGCTTCTGATGTTCAAGCAGCGAAGGATCTCGGTTCTGTTCAGAGATCAGTCAGGCAGAGCCTTCGGCGGCAGTTGCCTTTTTTAAGCGGTCAGACAGAGGGATCGGGTCTGAAGAGTCTGAGAGTTTGCTGCAAAAACCCTCCCCTTTTTAAAGGGATTGAATCAGTTTTGGGTCTCTGCAGACCTCCTCTGCTTCTGCTGGTTATCAGTTCCGGGGCGTCACGTAAATATGTGTATATTTCCTTCCCCTTCTGCTCAGTCTGAAGGATCTCTATGAGATGCTCATGTTCAAGCTGTTTGTTTTGTGAGTGGAGGAACACGATGAAACCATGCATATGTGGCGGAATCAGACACAAAGCATCAGAGACATGGATCATATCAGTAAAATAAACATGCTCAAATCACCCAGTAAAAGCAAGCATTTTCAAACTGCCAATTGTAGGAAAATCCAAAGCTATACATTTTCCAGAGGTAAACATTAAACAAAGGAATTCAGGGGCGCCTGGGTGTCTCGCTCAGTTAAGCGTTCGAGTCTTGATCTTGGTTCAGGTCGTGATCTCAAGGTTGTGAGATCCAGCCCAGTGTCAGCCTCCATGCTGGGCCTGCAGCCTGATTAAGATTCTCTCTCTCCCTCTCTCTCTGCCCCCCCTATTTTCAAAACAAACAAACAAAATAAAGGAATTCAGATAGGTTAAACATTTTTAAGTAAGAAATAAATATATCAGGCAATTGCCAATAACAAGGAAAAGGGAGTTATATCTAATTATTAGAGAGAGTACAATTGAGATAAAAATGGATTTTAAAAAAGGCAGTTTCTAATGCTAAATTTCACCAGGAAGATGTGCCATATGAATACTTATATAACCAATCGCACGGCTAAAGTATTCACAGCACAAAAACTACAGTAGTCACGGGGGGGGGGGGAGGGGAGAAGAAACACACTAATAATAGATGATTCTAACACACTTTCCTTAATCCAAAAATGGTCAAGTGGAGAAATAGTCATTGGAGAGAAGACCTAAACAACGTAATCCGAATGGCAGATCTTAGAGATACTGAGCTGTGGTCCCTATCAGACAAATCACTTCATTTTCAGAGAACATGGGACATTAATGAATACCAGTTCTAGCCAAGGCTATTAAACAAATCTTGGATCCAAGTGGAAATATGATTAAAATTGCCAAATTTGATAAGGATAATGATAATGAAAACACAACATAACCGAATCTAGCTAAAGCAGCGGCCAGAAGACATTTTGAAGCATTAAATATCTATATGAGGAGTGGGGGGTGGGCAAAATGGCTGAAGGGGGTCAGAAATCACAAACATCTGGTTATAAAATAAATAAGTCATGGGAGGTGATGTTTAGCATGGGGAACACATTTTATAATACTGTATTGCGTATTTGAAAATTACTCAGAGAGTGAATCTTAAAATTCTCATCACAAAATAAATTTTGTACCTAAGTATGGCGACAGATGTTAACCAGACTTATTACACTGATCATTTGGCAAAATATACAAATACAAAATCATTATGGTGCACTGGAAACTAATATAGGGTTATTTGTCAATTATACCTCAGTAAAGAAAAAGGAAATGGTAGGTGTGGTCAAATTGTACAAACCTCCATTAAAAAAAATCAGTTATGCAGTTGTCATGTATAGCATGGTGATTATAGTTAACAATAGTGTATTATACATTTGAAAGTTGCTAAGAGAGTCGATCTTAAAAGTTCTTATCACGGGGAGGCCTGGGTGGCTCAGTTGGCTCAGCATCTGACTTTTGATTTTGGCTCAGGTCATGATCTCAGGGTTGTGGGAGGAAGCCCTGTGTGGGGCTCCATGCTCAGTGGGGAGTCCGCTGGTCCCCCCTCACATCTCCTCTCCCCACTTGCACACTCTCTCTTTCTCTAAAATAAATAAATAAAATCTTTTTAAAAAAGTTCTTACCACAAGAAACAAAAATAATCCCTATGCAAGGTGATGGTATCAACTAAAGTTATGGTAGTAATCATTTTGCGATATATACATATATCAAATCATTATGTTGTAGTTTTTAAATTTACACAATGTTATATGTCAATTTTATCTTAATAAAATGAGAGAGGAGAAAATAAAGTGAAGAAACCTATATAAATAGAAATGAAAACCAATGAATTAACATTCAATTAAAAAGCATGATAAAGAATCACAACCTAAACTGTAAGAATGAGATGGAAAGAATAGTTAAAGGGAAAGCAGAAGTGAATGAATCAAGAAACAACACCCCTGTTGAGGCTCAGAGCAGTTGGGATGGAAAGGCAGCAAAACTTGGCATTGTGGCTGATGCACCCAACACTGTGCTGGGGTCTCGAGCGAGGTTTCCCCTTGAACTCCTCACAACACTCCCTTGAGGATAAGAATCACATTTTTATCTGTGTGTGTGTGTGTGTGTGTGTGTGCATTATAATACACATATATTGCACGTACATGAATATATGTATGCACACACAATGTGAAATTAGAAAGGAGAAGGATGAGCACGCTGTGTGTGTGTGTGTGGGGGTGTGGGTGTGTGTGTGTGTAGGGAAAACATACACAGCGATACCATATTTCCTGTGAGGAGGCTCTCATTTGGAGCAACAGGATGAAAGAATGCAGGCGAATGATAATCATCTCATTTGGGTAATGATAATCTCTAGGCAGATAGAAAGAAGGAAGGGTAGAAATTTTTCTTAATTTGGATTAATTTTATAGCTCACAATGCTTTTTAACCGAAATATTTCATAAGTAGCAGAGCTTTTTAGGGATATGCATCTGGAAATAGGTTGAAAGAAAAAAGACTAGCAACAAAGAATACACATGAGTGTACGAGTGCGTTCACATAAAATTATAGAATAAGAAAACATATCCATAGTGGCAGAAGATCGGTGGTTGCCTAGCAATGGGATAAGGTGACATGGAGAGGGGGGCTGGAGAGAGGTAGATGGGCCGTTACAAAGGGGCATGACGACGCTTTTTGACGTGATGGATGTGTTCCTTATCTTGACCATAGCATTGGATTCACAAGTGTATACAGATATAAAAACATACTACAGCTTATACTTTAAATATGTACAGGGTATTGTATGTCAACCATACCTCAATGAAGTATTTGATTTATATTTACATATTCATAATTCTCTGATGCAATTTAATCAGGTGAAAGATTTCCATGATTATATTCTTATAGTGTTAACGGACTCACACTATGTCTTAACAAATTTGTCCATACTACATATAATCAAAATAGAAACAAACATTTGCAATGGAAGTTACCTAAATATTTAGAAAAGGTTAATGTCCATTTCCTTCTGAAGTGCAGAAATACAAATATTATGTATTAGAATATAATTATAATGAGATTTAAAAGTAGCTCTTATATAGTATGTAAACTCTAGTGCAATAAGCATTATTTAAAATATAGAATAAAGGGAAGAATAATGGGGGGGTAGACAGAAGGGGGAATGAACCATGAGAGACTGTGGACTCTGGGAAACAAACTGAGGGCTGTGGATGTGCGTCCAGGCCCCCACCACAGGAAGACAAGATCTGAAATGAAGCAGAAAGTCCGTGTCACCTCGGATGGACCCCTAAGGGGACTCAATGGTAGTGACCACCATCCTACGGATAAGGCAGACACAAGCTCATTGCTAAAATCTACCACACAACCTGATCAGAGACCAAAGGGAAAATAAAACCTCTAATTGGCACCCATGAGAGAACCAAGACTGAAAGCACACGCGTGTTACCTCGTCCTTCACTTTGTCTGGGAGTGAAGTCTCAGGAGAAAGTACTAGCCTCCGAGTGCTGTTCAAGACAATGGAAGTCTGGGTTACAAATTGTGTCAGCTTCTCAAGGCACAACCTCCCCTTTCAACCAAATTACTTCCTGTTTAGATACTGGGTTTCCAGGATTCAGGGTCAAGTTTGGTCAAAACTTGCTTAGAACATAGTCTATTTGAGGTTATACCTCACCACTCCATTGAGTGGGCACTAACATCCATTTTGCTGCCTGTGGATATTTTCAGTTATCCACATCTAGATACAAAGATAGGGAAGATGTGGGTGCATATGTAGAATTGGACTAACAGTGCCTGGCACACCGCAGACATTTCATTTACATTTAATAAACATAAGATGCAGATGTAGGCATAAATGTAATACAAAATTATGTATATGTTCTTTTCGTCCTTGTATTCACATGTGAATTTTTCCAAGAGCTTTGGGATCATAAAAGTTATTGTTTCATAATCGGCATGAAGACAACTTTTTATTTCTGTTTCTGAAAGTTATGTGTTTTCATTGGGAAAAAAATAACATATAGAAAATGGAAAAAATGCCCCTACATAGATGTGTATGACCCCGTGATGGGCCTTCTGTAAAACGGACAGGTTGATACCTCACAGAGCCGTTGGGAGGAGAAATTAACAAACCAATGGAAAGTATCTGGCACATAATAGGCAAAATGTAAACACCTATATGCAGGTCTCTCCTGTGTTCCCTCCCCAACAACAGAGATGACTTAACCAGGAAACACTCATAGTGATCAACGGGATTTGACACAGCAGAAAAGAAAATGCATTTATTTATATGCTGGATTAGATTTGGTGCCATTTCTTTGTAGATGAATTACCTGATTATGGTGAGGAAGAGGAAGGCAATCATCCCTTCATTTCTCTTTGTGTATTTCTGTGTGTGTATGTGTGTGTGTGTGTACAGCATAATAATTTGATATTTATATCTGTATCAAAAGATGATCACCACAATAAGGCTAGCTAATCCCCATCATCTTAAATAGTTTTATCTTCAAACAGATTTTCTTTCATCTATTTAAATGTTCAAGTTCAACTAAATAGTTCATCTTTAAATATATTTTCTTTCTTATGATGAGGACTTTTAAGATTCACTCTCTTAGCAACATTCAAATATACACTATGTTATTAACTACAGCCACCACGCTGTACATGACATCCCCATGACTTATTTATTTTATGAGAACATTGAACCTTTTGACGCTATTCACACATTTTGCCCGTCTCTCAGCCCTGCCTCATGAGACCACCACTGTGTTCTCTATACCCATGAGCTCATTGGTTGGTTTGTTTAGATACTACTTTTTTTTTTTAAAGATTTTATTTATTTATTCGACAGAGATAGAGACAGCCAGCGAGAGAGGGAACACAAGCAGGGGGAGTGGGAGAGGAAGAAGCAGGCTCATAGCGGAAGAGCCTGATGTGGGGCTCGATCCCATAACACCGGGATCACGCCCTGAGCCGAAGGCAGACGCTTAACCGCTGTGCCACCCAGGCGCCCCTAGATACCACTTCTAAGTGATATCATGCAATGTTTGTCTTTTTCTGTCTGATTTATTTCATTTATCATAATGCTCTCAAGGCCCATTCATTTGTCCAAGATGGAAGTATTTCATTTTTTATGACTGAATAATATTGAAAATTTCCCCATTGTCCCACAGATGGACACTTACGTTGTTTCTATATCTTGTGTACAGTTAATAATGCTGTAATTGACATAGGGATGCATATATCTTTTCAAGTTAGTGTTTTTGTTTTCATCAGATAAATACCCAGACATGGAACTACTGGACCATACAGTAGCTCTACTTATGTGTTTTTGAGGAAACGCCATAATGTTTTCCACAGTGGCTGCACCAATTTCCATCCCTACCAAGACACAAGGATTCCCTTTTGTCCACATTCTCCAACACTTGTTATCTCTTGACTTTTTGATGATAGTTGTTCTAACACGTGGAAAATGGTATCTCTTTGTGGTTTTGTTTTGCATTTCCCAGATGATTAGTGATGTTGAGTACCTTTTCATGTATTGATTGCCATGTGTGTGTCTTCCTTGGAAAATTATCTATTCAAATCTACTGCCTATTTTAATTTTTTTAAAGATTTTATTTATTATTTATTGGACAGAGAGAGACAGCAAGAGAGGGAACACAAGCCAGGGCAGTGTGAGAGGGAGAAGCAGGCTTCCCGCTGAGCAGGGAGCCCGATGCAGGGCTTGATCCCAGGACCCTAGGATCATGACCTGAGCCGAAGGCAGACGCTTAACGGCTGAGCCACACAGGCACCCCATCTACTGCCTATTTTTAAATCAGATTTTTTAAATTGAGTTACATGAGTTTTTTATGTATGATGGATATTAACCCTTTATCAGATATTGCTTTTTATCTGATGTGATTTCTGATCTTATTTACCCTCCATTTTGACAGTGGAATATCAGTCTCTCATTGATCCCCCCAAGAAAGACAGTACAGAATAACACTGTAAAGATGGGCCTGCTATGTACAACAAACTAAAAACAGGAGACTTGATCTGGAGCCTAAGTTTGGTCCTTCCCTACAGGATCATGGGTAGTGACATCTCCTGTGCCAGCCTCAGCCCTTACATGGGAAAAGATCGCCTATCCCAATGGTTAGAGTAGGGACAACACTTGGGTACATTTAATTACTGGTTTAACGATCATTAGCAAGTGTTGAATTTCCACATATATGAGACCCACATGTAATATATGTGTATTACATGTACACACATGGAGAATATGATGGGAGTGTTATGGACTGAAATGTATCTCCATAAAATCCATATATTGAAATCCTCACCCCAGTACTTCACAATGGGACTGTTTTTGGAGACAGGGTCTTTAGAGAGAAATTCAAGTAAAAGAAAACATTTGAGTGAGTCCTAAACCAACATGCCTGGTATCTTTATAAAAGGAGAATAAAATTCAGAAAAGACAGACCTAAGAAAGACCATGTGTGGAATACAATGAGAAGCTGTCCATCTACAAGCCAAGGAGAGAGGCCTCAGAAGAAACCACCCGCTGACACTTTGACCTTGGACTTCTACTCTACAGAACCATGAGAAAATAAATTTCCCTTGTTTAAGCCACTCAGTCTATGGCACTTTGTCATGAAAGCCCTAGAAAGCTAATCCAGGGAGGAAATGCACAAACATGATATGTAAAAAATAGTCATAAGTGGTAGGTTGCAGACTAATTATTTATTCGTACCTGGCTTTGACCAAATTTTCAACTTTCTCTAAATTAGTATGTACCATTTTCAAAATTACAATTAAAGCTTACAACACTGAAATTGATAGGAAATACTATAGACATGAGATGGTTATACAGAAATTATATATGATTGGTATATACCGATATTCATAAATAAAACATTACATAGATAGGTGACCCTCACATTGTATACTTCTATGAAATCCTGGAGGTGATGACTATCAAGAATTGCGGTTTTATACTCAAGATCTTTCTGTATAGTTTCTCTTTAAGTGAAACGTAGTATGGTTTCGTTACTTGTTTTATCCATAGATAGCTATGATGCCACAGATGGCTATGTTATGGAGAAGGAGGAAGAAACATAAACAGAGCAAATCCACATTCACATCTCAACAGGGTGGCCTGCCATCTATGCTTCCTTGCCATGTGTGTTCTCTTTCAGAGATTTTAAAAGGGACACACTCATTTTCTCACTGTCCATGCTGTAGGGAGCACTAATAGAACCAGCAGATACTGTGCTCAATCCCCCCTTTTTTTATCAGCTGTGTTCAGTTTTAGAGCTCCCAGGCTCCAGCTAGCCCAAAACAGTGCCTCAGTGTCTCTTGAACATGAAATGTCTTCCTTTGTCTAGGCCTAGTATTCTGGCCTTCATTCACACAGTTACTCAGGGATGCGTCCCATTTTGAACTTGAGTTAATTTGTATGACAAGTGGTGGGCACATGTATATTTTTCTTCCCTTTCAGTGTTTTAGTTGCACAAAGAAGATACTTCAAAGTTGTTTCAATCCATGTGTGTTGGTTGGGCCGGGCCCTGGGCTGAAGGGGCCTGTGACTAAACTTCCCCCTGGATCCCGCTGTTGAAACATCTCCCCTCTAGAAGCTGTGGGCTGAGTGCTGGGCCATCTCATGCAGCCTCACCCTTTACCTCCCCTATGGGTTCCCTGCTTGGCTAACTGGGAGGTTAAACCCATGAGCCTGCTTGCAGTTCAAGGGCCTTTATTTGGAGAGAACAGAAAGAAGCATGCTGTGAAACGACTTTCCTCTCATGGCCTTCACTAAACCCTGGGTAGTGGAGATATTATAGGACTGAAGGATGTAAGGTTTTTTGAGTGAGGTGCTCGTCCTTCCCCTAGGCCTCTGTAATGTCTTGATGTCACCCGATTGGGACTATCGTATGGTAGATTCCAAAATTAATGCTGTGACCACCTTATTACTGAATTCCCCTGCTTTAGGGATATTGTGCATCTGACATTGATGCACTTATCTATGGAAACGGGTGGGGACTTTTTTCTCATTATTTTTAAAAATTCTAAACCCAACTACTTTTTTTGTGAATCAAAATGAAAAATACAGGGAAGGAAACAATCACTGGAAGCCCTTAAATGTCTATTCTTCATGAATAATCACTGTTTCCATTTCAATATATATTTTTTCAGAAATTTTACTATGCAAGTGTAACTATATACGAAAATACAAATTAGATATTTTACCTACAGCTTTGTAAACTGCTTTTTTATGAAAAACACCATATTGTGAAGGTTAATACATGACCCACAATATGAATCCATATAATAATAAAAATAGCTGTCAAAAGTTCAATGATATTAATGATAACAATGATTAATAGCTATTGTTGCCTTCCTTTTACCCAATACTGCTAAGTGTTAAACCTGCACTTACTCATTAATCCTCACCACAACTTAAGAGGAGTAATGATTGTTGCCTGACATTAACTATCAGGGAACCGAAGCACAGCAAGTGTAGGGCTAGCAAGTTTTAAGGCTTAAGGTTTGAACACAGGAGCCACACAGCTTCCTGAGTGAAAACGTGTGACCAGTATATGGTACTGCTGCCCGTATCATAAGATATAGCCTTATTTTTTAAATTTACATCCAATTAGCCAACATCTAGTACATCATTAACTTCAGATGTAGAGCTCAGTTATTCATTAGTTGCATATAACACCCAGTGCTCATCACATCACCTCCCCTCCTTAATGTCCATCACCCAGTTACCCCATCCACCTCCCTTCCCCTCCAGTACCCTCAGTTTGTTTCCTGGAGTCCACAGTCTCTCATGGTTGGTCTCCTTCTCTGATTTCTTCCTATGCAGTTTTCCCTCCCTTCCCCTATGATCCTCTCTGCACTGTTTCTTATATTCCACATAAGAGTGAAAAATAGCCTTATTTTTCATCAAAGCAAACCAACAAATACACCAAGGAAAGAAACAAAACTAAGATAGTGTATTAGTTTCCACGGACTGCTGTTTTAATATACAATGAACTAGTAGCTTAAGACAACGGAAATTGAGTTTTGGATGATACAAGTCTGAAATCAAGGTGTCAGTAGGGCTTTGCATATTAAGACACTAGGGAGAATCCTCCTTGGCACTTCCTGGCCCCTGGAGCTGACCATCAAACCCTGATGTTCCTTGCTTGCAGCAACATCACTCCTGTCTCTGTCTCTGTCATCACAGGTTCTCCCTGCACGTCCCTGTCTTCAATGGCATTTTGACCTTCTTAGAATGCCATAAATCATATTGGGTGAGGGCCCTCCCTAATAACCTCATCTTGCTTAACCTGATTACATCTGTAAAGATCCTATTTCCCAATGAGTTCCCATTCTCAACAATACAACAAAATAACAGGTACAATGACTTTATCCCTAGGTAACAAGAGAAAACATTACTTCAACAACGTAAGAATAGATTCAAAAAACAAACTGAAAGGAAAATAGTGCCTACTCCTCTGACTCATCCCACTATACTCACGGACATGATGAAAGGCAATATAACAAATGTCCTTGCTATGATTATTGGTGAATGGTTCCATGTGACATTTTGAGGCTCTGTCACAAACAAGGTCCTGTTTCCACTGACCATTTATTTTAAACCTAGGCTACAACAAAGAATCCAGCTACTCAGGTGTGTCCTGAATCAGGTTTCCATCCTGGTACCTCCCCTGTGTCTTTGGGCTTTAGAGCAATTACTCTGATTGGGTCCAAGATATTGCCACAGGCCCATCAGGAATGATGCAGGAGCAGATGACTGCAGTCACCAATGGCCATGCCTGCAGACACCAACAAAGCTTTCAAGAGAGAGTGGGAAGCTCTGGAAATCACAGATCACCAGTGACACTCGATGAAGTCAAGGAGGTGCTCATGGCCAAAGACCTCCACTGGGAAGGCAGATTTAAGAAGGAATTGCAGACCTATATTTTTTGAAGACCCACAAGGAACTAGCTATGTCAAAAATCAGAGGATCACTTAACCTTGTAACTTTCATGAGAGCTGGAGCCTCTCAGCATAAAAAGGCTAATGCATGAGCTGGTGGGTGTGCAGCAAGGATTGTTCTTCTCTGAGATGAGATTCCCTTTGTGTCTGAAACTAGAAGAGATATGAGAAGTGTATACTGGGTGACTTACCTAGAAATAGTTATTATCGATATGTTTTGGATTTTCCAATTATTGATTCTAGTAATGAAAATCAGAGAAAGAGGGAAAACCGAGGCTAATGATAATACACAAAACTTTGCAAAAACGTAGTCTGTTCAAAAAGCATTGTCAATTACACATCATTCTATGAGCGGTCATCCTGATTTCTACCTCAGTAAATCCATGTTTTCTTGAGATCCAAATGTGCTGCATTTTACCTTTAATCTTTTGTTAGTGTTTTTGTAACTCTTTTACACAAATCATACATTTTCACTGCCAAAAATGTAGCAGCTGTGGATCGGCAAAGAGAAGTTCCCCGTGTTGTTTGTTTTATGCCTACAGAATGACATACAGAGCAAGTGTGTGAAAACCATATTCAAGGAAACACTTTCAGAGCCAGGACAGCTTAGCCAACCCTCTATATCACTTAATATTGTCCATCAAAAACCAGTGACCTTGAGACCCTGCTGAACTCTGAAGTGTCTTTTGGATCATCAAGGGTAGGTTAAATAATGTGAAGTCTTGATCTGGGGTTCAGAATATATCAAATCCATTGGTAAATCAATGAATGCTGCACTGTATCTGGATACTCAGGTGAAGAAAAGACCTCATTTCCCAGTTACTGTGGATAAGAGAGTTCACATATCTATGTAAAAAGGGAGAGAGGGCAATTGCTGGTGGACACACAGTTACCTGACCCTGACTCTATGGAAAGTATTTTACAACTCTAACTTTTAGGTAACTGACTGCATTGAAATACAATCCCTGTTTTACTCAAGCAATTGTAGTCTGTCCTGGAGGAAGCAGATCCTCTCCCTGTGGGAAAATACTTTGTCTTCATTTGCACAGTCTTTTCAACATTCTTGTTCTCTACATGCGAGACAGATGATAGTTGACTTGGCCAGGGTAATTCCTATGGAAGCAAGGGAGACCATGGCCTGGTTACATGAGGGATGAAGACTGAGTTGGAGGGCAGGTGCAGGGAAATATGAATAGAGTATTGAAAATCTTTCTTAGAATTTTGGTGCAAAGATGAGAATATATGTAAAGGGGACTATAACTAGAGATGTAGACAGGGTCCCAAGGATTCAAGCAAATTTTAAAATCATTAATTCTAAGAGACTGCATCAGGTTGAAATCCTAATGGGAAGGAGTCATCTTTTCTTAGATTTAATGTCTAAATTGACAACACTACCCTATCCAGTCTGGGCATCCTTGCTTCCATTCTGGAGAAGCCCTCAACATAACCAAATGGTAGAGTTTGGTCTTAATGCCTGTAAATTAGATAAATGGGTGAATGGATAGAAGGATGGATGTAGGAAGTGTCTAAGATGTGCTGGGAAGTCACAGAATTTTATGTCTCAAAGCAGAGCTCTTCAGGAAGCTGATGAACCATGGTGCTCAGTGGCAAAGAGGATGCAGTTTCTCAGGACTCTGGAACTGATGGCTTCAAGATGGAAGGCATTGTGGGTGTGCGGAACTGACCTAAGGGTCACCAAGGAGACCTGAGGTCATTGTGAGGATCATGATGACATTGTAATAGACACAATCACTGCTTGGTAAGAAGAGCAAGTACTTCAAGTGCTTGAGACTCAACTGAGGGTATGGATCCTGGAGGAGGGTGCTGATCTGTCCTGGGAAGTGGGGAAACAAAGGGACTCAGAACCAAGTCTCCTCCTGCCCCCTTTGGGGCTCAGTGCCCTGGATGTCTGAAAGATAGTCGTGGGTTCCTGCCAACTCCAGTGAGTGTGGGTCCTGTTTCAAGGGTGTCCTAGAGCTGCTTTCCTTTAAATGCAGGGAGGGGTGCAGGAGGGGAGATGGGTAAGGACTCTGAGCCCCAGCTTTCTCGTCTGCCAAATGGGGATGAGAATGCTTCACCCACAGGATCGCTGAGAACAGGCAATGACACACAGGAGCAAGCCCATGGCCCTGTGGCTACTGTGGGATCATGAATGCTGACATGAATCCAGGTCACTTCTTACTCCTCTTCAGTTTTGTCATTAGAGGGTAAAGGAGGAAAGGAAAAGAAAAAGGTCCTGGTGAGAAGTCTATTGTAACATGTGGTGGTTATGATCAGGACCCAATTGCATCAGTGGCATGTCACTAAACTAGTGCCTGGCATGGGGCCAAGTGTGTAGTTACTCCCGGAAAGCATAGTGAGTGCTGGATCTGTCTCTCCCTGTGCAGCTTTTCATGCTGGTGGCTGAGCTCATGTTGGTGGCTGACCCTCCTTCATGTGTCTGAAGGACACAGGTTCTGAGGATCTGAGTCCTGATGGCTGCTGATGCTTCTACTCCAGACTCAACAGCAGCAGTTCTCAGGAGAGCCCAACACTTCACATCCCTGGTGGGATATGAACCCTGGATCAGGTGGGTTCACTGGTATGAAGAATATCATGTAATATAATAGCTCCAGTAAGGCTCACAAACTAGCCTGAATGTAGAGAAGCTACTTTGATTTCATGATGGGAGAAGAGGTTTCACAGGTGGAAGTTCATTCTGTCAGCAGCTACAAGCTTAGTGTAATAGCCCTTGAGCCCCATCTTAGAGAAATCTGCCATTGCCTGAAAGCAATGAATGGTTCCACTTGACGAGGACTTGTTCTTTAACATGTACTTGCAATAAATACACAGTCTCTCCTAGAATGTGAAAATATGCATCAATACGATTAAGCATCATGGAACTACAAACCAAAATCCCAGTCACCTCACACATATCACCTCACACGTTACATTGGGAATTATCATAAAAACAAGATAACAAATGTTGGTGAGGACATCAAGAAAAATGGACACTAGTGTACTGTTAATGGGAATGTAAATTGTTCCAAAAAGTATGGAAAACATTATGGGGAGCCCTCAAAAAAATTAAAATTAGAGCTAACATATGACCTAATGATCCCATGTCTGGCTAATTGGTGAAAATGAAAACACTAAATGGAAAAGATATATGCACACCCATGAACGCTGCAGCAGTATTTACAACAACCAGGTATGGAAAGAACCTGTGTCCATTGATGGGTGATTAGAATAAGATAATGTGGCATACATATAATGCCACATATATAATTTTATACACACCCACACAATGGAATACTATTCAGTCATAAAAAAGAACAACTTTGCCATTTGTGATAACATGGATGGAATAAAAGCATTACACTAAATTATTAAGTCAGATAGGGGAAAAATATTACCATATGATCTCATTTACATGTGGAATCTAAAAACAAAACAAAACAAAAACCACTACAAACCAACAAAGAAAGAAAACAAGCTCATGGATATAGAGAACACATTTCTGGTTGCCTGAAGCAGGGGTGGGGGGCGGGACAAATTGGTAAAGGGGGTCAAAAGGCAGAAACTTCCTATAAAGCAAATGAAAATATATAAATTCCTCTAAATTCATAAGCATGGTCATGTAATACACAGCATGGCAACTCTGGTTAACAGTACTGTATTGCATATTTGAAAGTTGCTAAGAGAATGGATCTTTAAAGTACTCATCACACACAAAAAATGTAAGCATTTCAACTGATGGATATTAACTAGAATTATTCTGCTGATCATTTCACAATATGTATAAAAAGATCACATTATGTTGTACACATACACGCAAAAAACCATAAGTAATAAAAGGATGATGTGCTCCCCCTTCCTCACCATAATCAAGTAATTCATCTACAAAGAAATGGCACCACACCTACCCCAGCACATAATCATGTATACATGTCCTTTCCTGCTGCATTAAAGCCCAATGGTGTCTAGGAGTTCTTCATGGTGAAATCATCTCTATTATTGGGGGTAGAACACAGGCGAGACCATACATGTCTTTGCAGAAACTTTACACTGTTACATGTTGGGTCCTTTCAATTGGCTTGCTCATTTCTCCTCACAACATCTCTGTGAGGTAAGTATCAACCTGCCCATTTTACAGATGACCAAAGACAGGGTCACACACATCTACACAGAGGCATCTTTTTCATTTTCTACAGGTTATTTTTTTCCCAGAAAAAAAAAAGACATAATGTTAGACACAGAAACAAACGGTGGAAAGACAATTTTAGATACAGAACAAAGATTTTTCTTCCAACTTAATTATGAAACAGTGTCTGTTGTGTGATCCCAATGCTCTTTGAAAAACTAATACGTGTATAAAACGAATGACATACACATAATTTCATTCCCTACTTATGCCTCCATCCACATTCATTTACTTATTAAATGTGAATTAGATGTCTATTGGGTGCCAGGCAGTGTCACTCCAGTTCCACATCTGAATCCACCTCTTCCTTCCCTTGATAAGTAGACGGGACAACTGGAAATGGCCACAGGCAGCGAGATGGATGTTAGTACCCAACACATGGGGCAGTGAGGTTTGACCTCAAATGGACTCCATTCCAAACATTTTTAGTCAAAGCTTGACTCTGAGTCCTGGAAATCCAGCATCTGCACAGCCTAGACAGACTAGGTCTATACCCCAGTTCTCCACTTAAAAATGGTGTGAGTTTGACACTTTTGCTCCCCCTCAGGGTCACTCAGTTGCCTCCTTTGCAAATTTGCAATTATATGATACTGAGCTTAGAAGAGAACGTCACCTTGTAAGCACATGAATCCGATTATGTCACCCCTACACTCTAAACCTCCACCGTCATAATGACCATAATGACTCCAACTCCTTACATGCAAACGATGTGGTTCAGGTCTGACCTTTGATCTCACCTCCTACTGTCTGCACTTTCTTTGCGAGATTCCAGCCACTTGAGGTCATCGTGTGCTTCTGGAATGACTGATGCCATTCACATAGCAAACCAAAAAGCCAACCCAGGTCTGGTTTCCTCTTCTTGTTCAGGACTCAACTCAAAAGGCAATTCCTGAGAGAATCTGACTGACAAACCCATCTGTAATCATCCCTGTCCCCATCATTTCCTACTCAATGCATCTGTTTATTGTTTTAAGGCACTCATTCCCACATAGAATTCTCCTTTTTGATTTGTTTACCTGCTTATTGCCTGTTTTCCCAAGCTGAAACAAAGCAGCAAGGACAATGTCTTCCTTTGTTCACTGTGTTGCATCCACAGTGACCAGTTCAGTGGCTATTACGGATCTAATTGCATAATCTGAAAAAGATACGTTAAAGTCTTAACCCCCAGTACCTCAATGTAACCTTATTTGGAGCTATGGTTGTTTGCAGAAGTAATTAGTTAAGAGGAGGTCACACTGGAGTAGAGTGTGTCCCTAAACCAATGTGACTGGCGTCCTTTTAAGAGTACAGCCACATGAAGATAGAGCCCGGGCAACACCGGGTGACTATGAAGATAGAGACAGAAGTCCTACAGCTACAAGCCAAGAAATGCACACATTGTTAGCAAACCAGCAGAAGCTAAGAAGAAGGATGGATAAAGACACCAAAAGGATTCTGAGGGAGCATGGCCCTGGAAACACCTTGATTTCCGGCTTCTAGCTTCCAGAACCGGGAGATAATCAACTTCTATGCTTTAAACCACCCAGGTTTGGGTACTTAGTCATAGGAGCCTTAGGAAACCACTGCAGTGCCTCCCGTATCAATCACTGAATAAGAATGGCTGAAGAGAAAGAATTATTCCCTTTTTGATCCACTGGGAAAAGGCATAGACACTTAAAGAGGAGTTACAAAATAAGAAATTAAAACATGAGAAATTTTAAGAACACCTTGTTGCACACACACAGCAGTGACTCTCTACCTTGGATGAATACCACGAAAACCAGGAGAAATTACACAAATGTAGAGAGCTCGTGCCCCACTTCCCGGTTTTGGATACAGCGGACCTAGGATGGGCTCATGTACCCACTGTTTCAACAAGCACCTCCTACTGATTTTGATGAGGTGGTCCATGGACCACACTTAGTGAACTCCTAACCTCCACATCTGACTTTTGTGTACCATTAATTTAATGCCTACCATGTAGTGTTCTGTGGTATGTGGGGAATCTCTGTTAATTTCATTACTCAAAAGGGCTCTGGTCCTTCCCTCCTACCTTCCACCATAAATTCCTTCCTTTCATGGGATCACACTTAAAGTCCACGATATTCCTGGATAGTTCGAGCATTGGGTGTTGTTATCGTGTTGTAATGAAGACACTGGAGGAAGGGTAGTGACTTAACTAAAGTGTCCCAATGATGTGACCCTGATCTCTACTCTTGAGCCAGCAAATTATCTAGCAGAGTGAACATCACACCTGGTTCTTCTCTTTCAGTTCCTGTTTCTGGGGCTCAGAGTCCACGTGCTTCTCTCATGGTCCACTAGAAGGGAGATCCAGGGTGCCAGATAGCAGATGGAATAGAGAGGAAAGGGAGAGGAAGGGAGAACATGAAAGGCAGGGGAAAGCGGTAAGCATGTGCTTGCCTGTCCCCACTCAGGTCACTGGAAGCTGTGCAGTGAGGCTCTGCGCCTTCCCCAGCTCCATCCCACAGCCCCCTCCTGCGCACAGCAGTGACACTGAAGCTCTCACATCATGGAAATGTGTGCTCATGCCTGCTTGCTCCTTCATGTCCCAGTGTTCTGTCTGGTAGCCATGCTGTGGTGTTCATGTCAGAGGCAGCACGTTGACAGAATGAAGAAGGCAAAGCTTGAACAGACAGCTAACATTCTGATGTCTTTCGAGATGCCAGTAATATAGGCTGCTCTTTGCAGACTCCTTCTCCCAAGAGACTGCCTCTGAATTCATCTACAGTATCAGTAACTCCTGGTTCCCTAGCAAACTGCCTTCAGTCTCCAACTGTAACTCTTTTCTGAGTCGTCAGCCTGCTCACGGGCTTCTTCATCAGATTCTGCTAGGCTCCCACAGTCTCAGAAGTCAATTTACTATAATAAATGCCCCTCAATATATCAACATCCCATTGGTTCTGTTCCTCTGGAGAACCCTGATGTCAAGTTTCTGTGGCAAGTGCCATACTCAGGCAGTTCCCCATACCAGAAATGACTCCTCACAGCCATCCAACCCCTGGCCTTTTGCCAAAAGCCAAACACCTTTGCTCTTCAGGCTACCACATAAGAAAGCACTGTAGTTAAACCCTATAGACTGAGACTAGGGAAATGGGTGGAAATCAGTCCAGGTTGATGGAACAAAGAATGTCCCTGTCATCAGGAACTTGGCTTACTTTAAACAGACAATAGGGAATCATAATCTCTACACAGAGCCCCAGAGAGGTATCTTGGGTTCTTAGAGAGGAGCTATCTCTTAGAGAGGGTGAACGTGTAAAATCAAGATCCTGCTAAGCTGTCAGCCATCTGTGGCAGAAAACTAAAGACTGTTTATAAGCATGTGACTAAATGATCTAGATACATAAAAATGTCATTTAAGAAGCCTCAGAGTTGTTTCAGGGAAGCAGGCCTAAAATAGTACAATTTCTACTTTTTCAGTTTAAGTTTTTTGTTTTTGCCACATATTTTTTTTTAATGTTCAATATATCACTCTTTCCCTCATTGCTTCTGGAGTTTTGGTCCTAGCTGGAAAAGTTTCTAATGTTATACTCAATGATAAAACACTGAAAGCCTTTCCTCTAAGATCAGCATCAAGACAAGGATGTCTACTCTCACCGCTTTTATTCAACATACTACTGGAAGTCCTAGCCATGGCATTAAGACAAGAAAAAGAAATAAAAGTAATACAAATTGGTAAGGAAGAAGTAAGACTGTCACTATTCGCAGACAGCACGATACTATGTATAGAAGTCCCAAAAGACTCCATCAAAAAACTATTCAAACTGATAGGTGAATTCATTCATTTGAAGGATACAAAATTAATACACAGAAATCTATTGCATCTCTATACACTAAAAATGAAGTAGCAGAAAGAAAAATTAAGAAAGCAATCCGATTTACATCTTGCATCAACTTTAAGGTATAAAATAAATAAATAATGGAGAGAAAAATAGAGCATCTGAGATATAGTTAATAATCCTGTAATAATGTTTGGTGACAAATGGTCACTACACTTATCTTGGTAAGTATCAAGTAATGTATAGAATTGTTGACAATATGTTGTAAACCAAAAACTAATATAACATCGTATGTTCACTATACTTCAAAAAAATATTCTATATACCCCCATCTTTTGGTGATTACAAGGATGATTGATCAGGAATCACATCATTTTCAAAATTGTACTGCAGTTTGGAAGAGCAGGCTCTCTCTGAACCCTTAAAGAGTGAAAAAACTTCTCTGTGCCTCAGTATTCCTCATGCAAAAATAGGGAAAACAATCAGCCCTGTCTCAGGGGTTATCATTTGAAAATTCATTGAGTTCATATATAAACACACTGGGCACAGTGCAAGGCCACACAGTAACAGCTCAATAAATGCTAGAAGTTTTTGTAAATATATGCAAGTTTATATTCTTACACTTTTGATAGTTCTACAAAAGGTTTTCATGTGCCTTTAATAGAGCTTAATAGTCTTACAACTGAATCCTAGTCATCAACTGATGCATGTTTTAAATCAGCAATTTTCACTATAACCATTGTCGGATACCTAGTAATCATGAGAATGACTCAAAAGTTCTTTGAAGAACCCATCATAGAAAACAGCACCACCATTTCTGCATGTGGCTGAATAAAATGCTGAGGGCCCATCAAGGATCCTGCCTCATGGTCACACATCCCCACCCACAGCTACTGCAGGTCCCACATATCTGACCTCCAACAAACCCTATGCTGAGCCAGCTGTGTCCCTTGCAGGCTGCTCCAATGCTGGGCCAATCCATGTCGGTCGTTCTCCTGGATTTCCACAAGATGCATCTAATGGTCACCCCCACAGTCATCATGTACCTGCTCAGTCCATTTTCCACACAACAGCTAGAGTCACCTCTGAGCATGTGAATCAGATCATGGCACTTCCATGCAGTAAACAAACAAAACCAACTGCAGTCTCCTTCCATGATCCAAATGACGCGGCTCCTGTCTGCCCTTGAACCTCACCTTCCACTGTCTGCACACTGTCATCTTGTTCCCTCCACTAGAACTTGTCATCTGCGTCTGGAATGACTGGTGCCACACACAACACAAACAAAAAGGCAGCCCAGGCTTGGTCTCCTCTTGGCCGTCAGGACTCAGCTCAAATTGTCCCTTCCTGAAAAAGTGCTGGACTGACAACCTCATCGATAATCCCCGTCCCCATCATTTCCTACTCAATGGATTCATTTATTATCGTTAAAGCACTCATATCCAGAAATTCAAAAAATAAACAAAAATAAAAAAGAATAAAACATTCATATCCACATACAATTGTCCTGTTATTGATTTGCTTAGCCTATAGACAGTTTTCCCAAGCTAGAAACAAAGCCCCAGGGACACTGCCTTGTCTTGCTCACTGTGTTGCAGCCCCAGCAACTAGTTCAGGGGCTGATACAGGTTGAATTGCATCATGCCAAACAAGACATGGAAGTCTGAACTCTCAGCACCTCAAACGTAACCTTCTTTGGAACTATGGTCGCTCCAGATGTAATTAGTTATGATGAGGTCCTATTGGAGTAGGACGTGTCCCTAAACCCATCTGTCTGGTGTCCTCATAAGAAGACAGGCATGTGAAGACAGAAGAGGAAAACACCCTGTGACGATGAAGGCAAGGGCTGCGGTCACACAGATGCAAGCCAAGAAATGCACAAACGGCCAGCAAACCACCGGAAGCTGGGAAGAAGTGGGATAGACACACCAAAAAGATTCTGAGGGAGCATGGCCCTGGCGACACCTTGATTTCAGGCTTCTAGCTTCTAGGACTGTGAGACAACAAACTTCTCCTGTTTAATCCACAATTTGTGGTTCTTAGTCATGTGAACCTTAGGAAAGTACCACAGTACCTCCCATATCAAACACTGAGTAAGTATGACTGAAGAGAAAGAATCGTTCCCTCTTTGATGCCCTGGGAATAATCACAGATATTTAAGGCTGTGCTGCCGGAGAAATTGACACCAAAATAAGACACTGAAGGGTTCAACTTGGAAAAATCGTAAATTCAGCATCTTGATGTTTGTGTTCCATTAACGTAACGCCTACCGCGCAGAGTACTGTGGTATGTGTGGAGTCTCTGTTCTTATATTTACTCAAAAGGACACTGGTCCTTCCTTCCCACCCATGACCACAGATTGCTTTCCCACAGGAATCACACTTAAAATCCACAATATTCCTGGGTGGTTGGAAAATTGTGTATTGTTATCCTGTTGTACAGAAGACACTGCAAAAAGAGTAGTGACTTACCTGAAATGTCCCGATGGTGGGATCCCGATCTCTTCACTCTTGTTCCAGGAAGTTGTATACAACACCGGACATCATTCTTGGTTCTTCTCTATCAGCTCCTGTTTTAGGGACTCAGAGTCCACATTCTCTCTGACATTCCACTAGAAGGAGAGTTAGGGGATCAGACAGCATGTGGAGTAGAGAGGAAAGTGAGAGGGGAAAGCACATGAAATGCAGGGGAAAGGGATCAGCATGTGATCGCATGTCCCTGCTCAGGCACTAGAATCCATACAATGACACTGTGCTTCTCCCCCAGAGGCATTCCACAGCCCCTCTTGCACACAGCAGTGACATTCCCACACTCTCACATTATGGAAATGTGGGTTCATCCCTGCTTGCTGTTCCATATCCAAGTATTCTCTCTAGTAGTCATGCTAGCATGTTCATGTCAGAGGCATTTATTTCATTGATGGAATGAAGGAAGCAAAGCTGTGTGACCATGTGGGCATCAAAATATATATAATTACTATGTCACATGGTAATCTTTTGATTAAAGTAGGAATCCATGAGTCAGACCCATGAAATAAACACATGAATAAGTACATAATTGATAGGGGAGAAGGGACAACCACTGACTGACATTTGAATGACAATTTATAAGTCTTGAAAAAGTGACAAAATTATAAAAGGGACACTTAAAAGCTGTCAGAGTTGAGTGATTCAGGCAAGAATCATAAATGGATTTTCATTCTGCACCAAATCTTACAGCAGTCACCGAGTCACCATGGTAACCATGCTGCCCAGGAAAGCTGAGAGAAAACAAATAGCAACCATCCTGCCTTGTCTCCTAACATGTGCTCGGAAATGAGGAGGACTGATGTAACACAGAGTAATTCACCTCACATGTTCCTCACAAGAAATATTCTTCACATCTTCACCAACACACACACACACACACACACACACACACTCACACACACTCTTACATGCTCTCTCCCTCTTTTTCTTACCACCCAAGAATCCACCCTATTTCGTACTAGTGACTGCTTTTCTGCCTTCAGAATTTTGTGAGGCCCATATCAATCCCTATATTCAGTACATTGCCAATCACAGCTAAATGCTAATACGGATGACTATAGACACATGAAAAGATGCTCAACATCACTCATCATCAGGAAAATACAAATCAAAACTACAATCTTAAAGATAGGAAACAAACTGAGAGTTGCTGGAGGGGAGGTGGGTGGGGAGATGGGGTAATTGGGTGATGGGCGTTAAGGAGGGCGGGGGATGTGATGAGCACTGGGTGTTATATGCAGGTGATGAATAACTGAACTCTACATCTGAAACTAATGATGTACTTACTATATGTTGGCTAATTGAATTTAAATAATAATTTTTAAAAACTACAATGAGATATCACCTCACACTGTCAGAAGGGCTAAAGTCAATAAACAAGAAAAAACAGATGTTGGCAAAGATGTGGAGAAAGGGTAACTTTCCTGCACTGCTGATGGGAATGGAAGCTGGTGCAGAGACTCTGGAAAACGGTATGGAGATTCTCCAAATGTTAAAAATAGAGCTAACCCTACAATCCAGCAATTGCACTACTGAGAATTTACCCAAAGAATGCAGAAATACTAATTCAAAGGGATACATGCACATTAATGTTTATAGAAGCTTTATGGATAGAAGCCAAATTATGGAAACAACCCCATTGCCCATTGACTGATGAATGGATAAAGAAGATGTGGTGTATGTATAATGGAATATTACTCAGCCAGAAGAAAGAATGAAATCTTGCCATTTGCAATGACATGGATGGAGCTAGAGAGTATTATGCTAAGCAATATCGGTTAGTCAGAGAAAGACAAATACCACACGATTTCACTCACATGGGGAATTTAAGAAACAAAGCAAATGAATACAGAGGAAAAAAAGAGAGAGAGGCAAACCAAGAAACAGACTCTTAACTATGGAGAACACCCTGGTGATTACCAGAGGGGAGGTGGGTAGGGGAACGGGTGAAATCGGTGATGGGGATTAAGGAATGCACTTGTGATGAACACTGGGTGATGTATGGAAGTGTTGAATCACTGTATTGTACACGTGAAATGAATATTACACCGTACGTTACCTGGAATTTAAATAAAATTTAAAAATACATACATACCTACATACAAGTAATCTATGTAACATATCCATGTCTACAGATGTACAAGGTCTATACACTGAACACTGCAAAACATTGCTGAGAGAAATTGAACAAGTCCGCAATAAATGGAGAGACACATCTTCTTCAGGGTTCAGAAAACTCAGTATTGTTAAAATTTCTATTCTCCCAGACTGATCTATAGATGAAATGAAATACCAATAAAAATCCTAGCATATATACTTAAAAAGAAATTCAGTCTTATTCTAAAGTCATGTGAAAATGCATGTAAAAATGGGAAGGGCCTACACTATGAAAAAAAATTTGAAATAGAATAAAGTTGGAAGATAAGCTCGATTTTACCTCATAACTAATTACGAATTCACAGTAATCAAGACAATGTGGCTTTGGGATGAAAGTAGAAATATATATCAAAGGAAGGACATGAAGAGTCCACAAGTAGACCCAAACACGTATAGACAACTGAATTTTGACAAAGCTGCAAGGGCAATTCGATAAAGAAAAAAACAGCCTTTTCGACAAAGGGTCCTGTGACAAGTGGGTCTCCATATACACAAATATCAACTTGTATTGCACCATACCCAAAAGTCAAATAAAAATGAATCACCCTGTTATAGCATCACCCCACTCCCCTCCCCTCTGAAACCCTCCGTTTGTTTCCTGGGGTCCATTGTTTCTCAAGGTTCATCTCCCTCCCTGATTTCTCCCGCTTCAGATTTCCTTCCCTTCCCTATGATGGTTGATAAAATTAAAAGACAAGCCACTGACTGGGAGAAAATATTTGCAAATCATATATCTGATAAAGGACTTGTATCCAGGATAAAAAAAAATCTCAGAACAATAAGAAGGAAACAGACACTCCAATAAATGAGTGGGCAACAATTTGAAAAGATACTACACCAAAAGAGATATACAAATATCAAATAGTCACATGAAGAGATGCCGAACATCATTAGTCATTAGGGAAATGTAATAGAAGTGACCTGAATGCATACAGGATTTCATGATCCCGCAGTAACCACAGGGCCACGGGCTTGCTCCTGTATATCACGGACTGTTCTCAGTGATCCCCTAGGTGAAGCATTCTCATCCCCATTTTGCAGAGGGGGAAGCGAGGGCACAGAGTTGTGACCTGTCTTACGTCCAGTGCCACTGCTTTTAGAAAAAAGTAGTTCCAGGAGACTCCCGGAGCAGGCCGCACATTCACTGTGGACAGGCAGGACCCCAATGGCCTTACCTATGAGACTGGGTATTGAGCCCCAAAGTGGAAAAGAGGCAACTCAGATCTGGATCCCTTCGTCTCCCCGCACCATGGTACCCACGCCCTCAGCTAAGATCCAGACAACTGAACTGCGCCCCTGCAATCCCCACCATGGCAAGTGCATCTCTATTGAATGTCCTCACAACCGCCATCTTGACGTCAGTATTCCTCCCCTCCTCCTTTTTCTTTTTTTAAAAAATTCAATTAGCCAACGTACACTACATCATTAGTGTTTGGTGTAGTGTTCAATGATTCATTAGTTGTGTATAACACCCAGTGCTTATCACATCATGTGTCCTCCTTAATGCCCACCACCTAGTTACCCCATCCCCCCACACACCTCCCTTTCTGCAACCCTCAGTTTGTTTCCCGGCGTCAAGAGTCTCTCACGGTTTGTCTCCCTCTCTGATTTCTTCCCCTTCAGTTTTCCCTCCCTTTGCCTATGGTCCTCCACGCTATTGCTTATGTTCCACATATGAGTGAAACCATATGATAATTGTCTTTCCCTGATTGACTTATTTCACTTAACATAATACCCTTTAGTTCCATCCGCATTGATGTAAATGGTAGGTATTCACCTTCTGATGGCTGAGTAATATTCCATTGTCTATATGAACCACACCTTCTTTATCCATTCATCTGTTGAAGGGCATGTCGGCTCCTTCCAAAGTTTGGCTATTGTGGACATTGCTGTTATGAACATTGGGGGTGCATGGACTCTTTCTTTTCACTACCTCTGTATCTTTGGGGTAAATACCCAGTAGTGCAATTGCTGGGTCATAGTGTAGCTCTATTTTTAATGTCTTGAGGAGCCTCTGTACTGTTTTCCAGAGTGGCTGTATCAACTTGCATTCCCACCAACAGTGTAAGAGGGTCCCCCTCTTTCCACAACCTCACCAACATTTGTTGTTTCCTGTCTTGTTAATTTTGGCCATTCTAACTGGCATAAGGTGGTATCTCGTTGTGCTTTTGATTTGTATTTCCCTGGTGGCGAGTGACGTGGAGCATTTTTTCATGTGTCTGTTAGCCATATGTATGTCTTCTTTGGAGAAGTGTCTGATAATGTCTTCTGCACATTTCTTGACTAGACTACTTGTTTTTTGGGTGTTGAGTTTGATAAGTTCTTTATAGATCTTGCATACCAGCCCTTTATCTGTTATGTCATTTGCAAATACCTTCTCCCATTCTGTAGGTTGCCTTTTAGTTTTGTTGACTGTATCCTTTGCCGTGCAAATGCTTTTTATCTTGATGAAGTCTCAACAGTTCATTTTCTCTTTTGTTTCCCTTGCCTTTAGGATGTGTCTTGCAAGAAGTTGCTGTGGCCGAGGTCAAAGAGGTTACTGCCTGTGTTCTCCTCTAGGATCTTGATGGATTCCTGTCTCACATTGAGGTCTTTCCACCATTTCGAGTTTATCTTTGTGTATGGTGTAAGAGAATGGTCCAGATTCGTTCCTCTGCATGTGACTGTCCAATTTTCCCGACACCATTTATTGAGGAGCCTTTTTTCTATTGGATATTCTTCCCTGCTTTGTTGAAGATTAGTCGGCCATAGAGTGGAGGGTCCACTTCTGGGCTCTCTATTCTGTTCTCTTGTTCTGTGTGTCTGTTTTTGTGCTGGTACCATGCTGTTTTTCATAAGAGACATCAGGATTCTATGGCAACCGGGAGCCTAGGCTGATCCCCCACACCAGAGAAGCCTCCACACACTCATCCACCACCGCCTATTTCCCTGAAAAGAAAACATCTTAGTTCTTTAGGCACACATGAAAAAGCACAGTAATTGGAGGCACTAGACTGGGACCCCAGGCAATGGGAAAAATTCAGCCTTGGTTGATGGAACAAAGAATTTCTCTGTTCTCAGGAATCTTGTTTGTCTTAAGGAGACAGTAGGGGACTATTACCAGTACACAGAGCCCCAAGGAAGTATCATAGGGTTCTGGGAGATGAGCCATCCCATGGAGGATCAACATGGATAATCAAGGCGATGTTAACCAGCTAGCCACCTGTGGCAGAAAACTAAGAAACTGCCTATAATCGTGTGATTAAATCATCTAGATACATACACAGAAAATTATCACTTAAGAAGTCTCAGAGTTATATCGGTGAGGTAGGCCTAAACTATTATAGTCAGTAAGCAGAAATCTAGCCAATTAAACCATGTGATTGTTTTTCCTAGAGAATTCTTACCCTCCATTCCCAATATTTTCTTCCAGGTTTGGGAAATGCACAACCAAACACATCTAATTGCTCTACACACTTGCTTCTCTACCTAGAGAATCACTTATCTGATCAGTGAGGTTGGAGGGACAAATGGGTTGCACAGGCCCCTCTCTTCAAAACTCTTTTAGCAAGCTGCCCTGATGAAGCACATGTTTTCCTCTGCCTTCAGAGGTAGGTCTAAAAATATGTTCACAGCTCCTCTCCACTTTTCTATGTCTTGCTGGCTCCCACACTCTTCCTATGGTCTTGCTCCAAAATGTTTTGACCTTTAAGAGTCCCCCGCCCAAAAAAAAAACCACTCTCCTCCACATCTGGGCTCTAGGCCAACTAAAAAGTAGGACAAAAGAAGGAGAATGCATTGACTCTATTTCTTATAAAGGTGATGTTGGAGAATGGGGCTTAGATTTGCCACAAGCAGGTGGGCTTCCTACTAATGAACCCCAGAACTGAGCAAAGCTTTCCAATGAGCAGTGCTGCATAGGGACAGTCAGAAACATCAAGGACTGCAGTGCATATGTTTTCTCTGTTTGACGGAGGAGATTTGTCTATGTGTACTCAAGAAAAGTGGCTGCCTTGCGAGGCTATCCCTGTATCAATCAGAGGAAAAACCTTCAGGACACTTTTTGAGAACATTTCTCAAAATGAATAATAACCCTGTTCTGATTACGTACTCACCAAGCCATCTTCTGAGGAAGTGATTTTCCGTGTGTTTCAGGAAGCAGTTTGAAGAAATACCCTCTTATTCCTTTTAAATAAAATATAGTATTGTTTTGTATGTTTTCATTACACACAGACATGCAAACACATATACACATAAACACAACAGGTGTCCTCATCCTCCAACTTGCTAATTTAGCATTGTGTGTCCATACATACATTCATATATATAATGTGCATATATATAATGTTTATGCATGTGTATATAATGTGTATATGTGTAATATGTGCAAGCACGTGCACACACACACACACACACACACACACACTTGATCTTTACCCTCAAGGAAGCATTGTGAGGAAGGCAAGAGGAAACCTCCCTCCACGTCCCAGGGCAGTATTTGCTGCATCAGCCACAATGCCAACTTTTGCTGCCTTTCCATCTCAACTGCTCTGAGCTTTAACACGGATGTTGTTTCTTAACCCATTTATCTCATCCTTCATTTTAACTATTTTCCCATCTCATTCTTATAGTTTACATTGTGGGTCTTTATCATGCTTTCTGAACTAAATGTTTAATCATTTATTTTCATTTTTATTGATATAGGTATTTATTATTTAATTTGTCTTTAGTTTGATCAAGGTATAATTGACATACAACATTGTATAAGTTCAAGGAGTACAACATAGTGGATTTGATATATGTATATATAGCCATATGATTTCTACAATAAGTTTAGCTAATAGCCATCACTCCACATAGTTACAAGTTTAATTTCTGTGAGAAGAACTTCTAAGATGTACTGTCTTAGTGACTTTCAGATATGTAAAAGAGTATCAATAACTCTCAAACGATAGTCACCATGCTGAACATTACATTCCCATGACTTCTTTATTTTATAACTGGAAGTTTGTACCTTTTGACTCCTTCACCCGTTTTCCCCACTCAGCACTCGTCATGTTGGTATTTAATACTTCAAAAATCCTCTGACAGTTGCTTTAGCTTGATTCTGATACGTCGTGTTTTCATTATCATCATTCTCCCAAGATTTGGCAGTTTCAATATGTATTTCCACTTGGGCCCAAGATTTGTTTAACGATCTCAAATAGAATCAATTCTCATGAATATTCCATGCTCTTCTGAAAAGTGTCTTGTCTAACAGGGATCTCCATTTAGTATCTCTGTCTATAACATCTGCCCTTGGGATTATGTTTATTTCTTCTCTACAATGACAAAATATTTCTCCACTTGACCATTTTTGCATTAAGGGAAGTGTGTTAGAGGGGCGCCTGGGTGGCTCAGTCGTTAAGCGTCTGCCTTCAGCTCAGGGCGTGATCCCAGGGTTCTGGGATCGAGCCCCGCATTGGGCTCCCTGCTCTGCTGGGAGCCTGCTTCTTCCTTTCCCACTCCCCCTGCTTGTGTTCCCTCTCTCTCGCTGGCTTTCTCTCTCTCTGTCAAATAAATAAATAAATAAATAAATAAATAAATAAATAAAATCTTTAAAAAAAAACAAAAAAAAAGAGAAGTGTGTTAGAATCATCTATTATTAGTGTGTTTCTTTTTGTTTCCCCTTGTACCTACTGTAGTCTTTTGCTCTTTTGCTCTACACATATTTTGCTGTGTATTGTGCATATGAGTATAAATATTGCACATCTTCCTTGTGATATTTAGCTGTTATCATTAGAAACGACTTTTTTGTTGTTTTACACTCATTTTAATCTCAATTCTGAATTCTCAAATACCAAGATTATAACCCCTTCTTTCTTGTTATTGGCAAGTCCATGACTACAGTATATATATTGTATAACTTGTATATAGTATTGTGTATCTATATATAGTACATAACTACAGTATAGTATATAACTTGAATTTAAATTTTAAAAAGGAATTTTGATTAAGAGACACTAGGGAGCCTATTATCAGGGCACAGATCCACGGGGTGATATCCTAGGGTTCTTGGAGATGAGCTGGTCCTTGTAGGGTCACCGCCAAAATCATGGCCATGCTGAGCAGTTAGCCATCTGTGCTAGAAAACTAAGAAACTTTTTATAATCACGTGACTGAATGATCTAGATACATACACTACAAATGTCACAGGGCAAGTGACCACCCATGATACTATAGGAGGAACCAATGTGGTATTTGGGACTCAGACCTCTTGATTTCCGTCTGTTGTACAACAGACCCATCTTGATACTCTGTTACTCTGTACTGTCTCCTTTCTGAAGCTCAAAGGAAGGTGCCATTCCACTGTTAACATGGAAGGTAAAAAGCTCAGAAACGTTGAAAACAATAAAAAGGCGGTTTCATGTCATCATTTCCACCATCTTCAGGTAATTTGCCCTATAAAGAAATATCACCTAAGCTTACCCATCATGTAAATATGTATGCATTTTCTTTCCTTCTGCTCAATCCAAAAAATCTCTATGAGATGTTCATTATTTTCAACACATGTCTTTTGTGAGTAGAAGAACACAGTAAAGATCATACATATTTGCTGAAATAATATGTATCAGATGCTTTCTAAAGCTTTGCTCATTTCTCATAACAGCTCTCTAAGCTTAATATCATTATGCCCATTTTAAAGATGAGCAAGTTCAAGCTCACAAAGGGTAATTCACAACTCCACTGTCACACACATCTTTAGAGGCAGGAATGCGGTTCTACAAAATATGTTCATTACATATATTTTAGCCCCTACTATTCCATTTTACTGATTTTTCAGCACCTTGTCTTTTTAACTCGGCATGGTAGCCCAGATATTAATTTTCATTCCTTTATGTATTGTAACTGGGGATCTGTTTTTTTAGGTTTAATGAGCATGTATATTGCTTATTATGTGAATTATCTCCTCATATCATTTGACCATTTCTCTATTCATTAGTTAGACTTCATTCCATATCCAGGATATTAAGTAGGGTACTCAATGGTTTAGTACAAAAGTACCACTGGAACAAAACAACAACCATCCTAAATACTAAGTAAAAAGAGAGAACAAATGAAACACACAGTCTCATGTAAAAATATATAATTTCTAAGAGCTTATTAACTATGTGACAAAACTGAGCACAAATGATCAAACACATTGATCATATCAGTTAATGTAAGTACACTGAATTCCCTTAGTAAAAGTAAAGCATTTTCAAATGGCCTATTGAAGGAAATCCAAAACTATCCTTTTTCCAGAGCTATACCTAACACAAAGGAATTCAGAGTTGTTAAAAATTTCATTATATGGGGCGCCTGGGTGGCACAGCAGTTAAGCGTCTGCCTTCGGCTCAGGGCGTGATCCCGGAGTTCTGGGATCGAGCCCCACGTCAGGCTCTTCCGCTATGAGCCTGCTTCTTCCTCTCCCACTCCCCCTGCTTGTGTTCCCTCTCTCACTGGCTGTCTCTCTCTCTGTCGAATAAATAAATAAAAGCTTTAAAAAAAATTTCATTATATATATATTTATTTATATATATAAATTTATTATTACCTTATTATATATACATATACATATATACACACACATATATGTATATCTGTTAAAAATTTTAAAATAAGGGAATATATGTATATTCCCTTATTTTATATATATACACATATATGTGTGTGTGTGTGTGTGTGTGTGTGTATATATATATATATACACACACAAGTTATATACTACAACTATATACTATAGTCATGGTTTCAGGGGTAATTTAGTGATTCATCACTTACATATAACACCCAGTGCTCATCCCAACAAGTACCCTCCTTAATGCCCATTACTGATTTAGCCCATCCCCCCCACCTTCATTCCAGCAACCCTCAGTTTGTTCTCTTAATTAAGAGTCTCTTTTTAAAAAATATTTTATTTATTTATTTGAGGGTGAGAGTGAGAGAGAGAAAGAGAGAGCAGGGGGAGGAACAGAGGCAGAAGAAGAGAGAATCTCCAGCAGACTCTGCACTGAGCACAGACCCAAGGCAGGGCTCGATCCCGGGACCCTGAGATCATGACCTGAGCCGAAACCAAGAGTCAGACACTTAACAGACTGAGCCACCCAGGTGCCCTGGCATTTAAAAGTCTCTTATAGTTTGCCTCCTTCTCTGCTTTTATCTCATTTTATTCTTCCTTCCCTTCCCCTATGTGCATCTGTTTTGTTTCTTAAATTCCACATGTGAGTGAAATCATGTATTTGTCTTTCTCTGACTGACTTATTTCGCTTACGATAATATACTCTAGTTCCATCCATGTTGTTGCATTGTGTATGTTTGTATGTGTGTATATATATATACACCACATCTTCTTTATCCATTCATCAGTTGATGGACATTTGGGTTCTTGCCATAATTTGGGTATTGTTGACAGTGCTGCCATAAACACTGGGGTGCATGTGTCCCCTAGAATCAGCATTTTTGTATCCTTTGGATAAATATCTAGTAGCGCAATTGCTGGGTCATAGGGTAGTTCTACTTTAACTTTCTGAAGAATCTCCAAACTGTTTTCCACAGTGGCTACGCCAGTTTGCATTCCCACCAACAGGGCAAAAGTGTTCCCCCTTTCTCTGCATCCTCACCAATGTCTGTTGTTTCCTGAGTTGTTGATTTTAGCCATTCTGACAGGTGTGAAGTGGTATCTCATTACGGTTTTGATTTGTATATCCCTGATGATGAGTGACGTTGAACATCTTTTCATATGTCTGTTAGCCATCTGGATGTTTTCGTTGGGAAAGTGTCTATGCATGTCTTCCGCCCATTTCTTATGTGGATTATTTGATTTTGGGGTGTTATACATTTTGGATACTAACCCTTTACCCGATATGTCATTTGCAAATATCTTCTCCCATTCCCTCCGTGGCCTTTTAGTTCTGTTGATTGTTTCCTTTGCTGTGCAGAAGCTTTTTATCTTGATGAAATCCCAATAGTTCATTTTTGCTTTTGTTTCCCAAGCCTCTGGAGACATGCCTAGTAAGAAGTTGCTGCAAGGTGCATCCAAGGGGCTCACTTGGTTAAGCAGCTGCCTTCCACTTGGGTCATAATCCCGGAGTCCTGGAATCAAGCCCTGCATTTATCTCCTTGCTCAGAGGGGAGGCTGCTTCTCCCTCTGTACCTCCCGTGCTCATGTGCTCGCTCTCTCACTCTCTCTCTTAAATAGATAAATAAAATCTTTTAAAAAAGAAGAAAAAGTGGCTGCAGCCTAGATCAAAGAGGTTGCTGCCTGCTTTCCCTTAGTCGAAACTCCTGAGGACAGAGATACTCTTTGTGCCATCAACATCGGCAGAGTTCCCTTAATTGCATGGGTCTCAGTCTAGAGATTATAATTACTATGCTCTCTAACGTGCTGGCCTGAAGAGCTAAGGTGTTTTGCTTTTAGGGAAAGACCAGGCCATGCAGACTTAACCTGGAGGCATTTCTTGTGTGGAGAGGCAGCCTGTGCTTCACGTTGCCATAGAAACCAGAAGTCAGCCTTGCAGTTGTGCTGACTTTTTGTGGAGACAGACGTGCTTGGAGAGGATTGCAGGGTCCAGCCTTCAGGTGTTTGGGTCTCAGCTGAGGGTGTGGGTCCCCAGGGCTCGGCCAAATCTCCCTGGGGTGTGGGGAGACAAAGGCATCCAGATCCAAGTTGCCTCTTTCCAGCTGTGGGGCTTGGTGTCCAGGCAGTCTTGTAGGTAAAGCCATCGGGGTCCTGCCCTGCCCTGGTGAGTGTGGATTCTCCTCCGGGAGTGTCCTGGAGCTGCTTTTGTCTAAAGGCAGGGCCCAGGAGGGAAGACAGGTAGTGGCCTCTTCTGAGCCCTAGTTAGCCCCCCTGTACAATAGGAGATGAGAATCACTGGATCGCTGAGAACAGTCAGAGATACACAGAGCAAGCCCACGGTCCAGTGGTTAAGGTGGGGTTGTGAATGTCTGCATGAATTCAGGCCACTTCTTACTCCTTTTCAACTTTGTTGTTTGAAGATACATGAGGCAAGGAGAAGAAAAGCATCAGGTGAGAAGTCCGTTATAACGTGTGATTGTTATGATCGTGACCAATTGTATCTGTGTCGCTGTCACTAATTTAGTGCCCAGCATGGTTGCTGGGCATATAGCTACACCAGAAAAGGAGAGTGCCTTCTGGATCCGTCTGTCCTTTTGCAGCTCTTCATGTTAGTGGCCCGGCTCATATCAAGTACCTGAAAGAGGCAGGTTCTGAGGACCTGTGTCTTGCTGGCTCCTGAAACTTTGACTCCAGATTCAAGGGCAACCGTCCTGAGGAGCCTCCAGCACCTCACATCCCTGGCTGGATATGAGTCCCAGCTCTAGTGAGTGCATAGATCTGAACAAAAGCGTGATGTTGATGTGGAATAACTCCTTCCAGGTTCATCAACTAGTCTAAAATTTAAAAAGATGCTCTGATCTTGTCATGGGAGAAGAGGTTTGGCAGGTGGAATTTCATTCCATCAGCAGCTACATGCTGTGCAGTAGCCCTCAAGGCCCATTTTCGCGGTGCTTTTGATTGCTGGAATGTAATAAACTGTCCAGTTCGACCACGTAGTAGGTCTTTAATAGCCATTTGCATAAATAAACTTAAATTGTTCTCACTGTAGAGATAATAATCAGCGATTCCCATGTATCTCCTAGGTGGGTGTGGAAATGTGCGGTTGTTAGACCTTCCTAACAATTTGATATTACAAGGTAAATTCTTCCCTGGTGCCCACGATTCTTTCCACAACATAATAAAAAACTTTAAGGGTCCAGAACCCCTCCAAATGTTAGTTTGAAATGACTAGAATTTAATATCTTGTTTTCAATGAAGTAGAGTTGACACACAAAGTTACATTAGTTTCAGGTGTACAGCATAGTGTTTGGAAAACTCTGTCTGTTGTGCTGTGCTCACCACAAGTGTAGCTGACATCTGTCAACACACAATGCTATTACCACACCATTGACTATATTCATCATGCTGCACTTTTCGTCCCTATGTCTCAGTCAGTCCACACCCGGAAGCCTGTACCTCCCACTCCCCTGAAAATTGAATATTTCAAAAAAAATTGAATACCCCAGGGTTTGCTCAATTATAATGATACTCAGCCTCTTTCCACAAAATAACCAGTTCTCTTAAATATCATTAGGATTATTTTCTTAAATATAACATTTTTATTTCTGTACTTCAGAAGGAAAGGAAAATCAACTTTCTCTAAATATTTGAATCCATTTAATTGGAAATGACGATTTCTACTTTGGTTCTATGTAGTGTGAACCAGTTGATTAGATATGGCGTGTGTCTGGTCATGCTATAAAAACATAATCATACGAATACACCAGACAATTATGAATATATAAATGTCAAATACTTCACGAGGTACAGTCGATATACAATACACTACCTATTTAAAGGATATGCTCTAAAGGCTTTGGTATGTGTGTGCTCCCATCAATCCAGTACTACAGTCAAGATGATGAACATATCCATCCCCTGAAAAGCCTCTTTGTGCCCCTGCCTAATGGCCTCAGCCCCCTCACGCCAGCCTCCCTCTCCACATCACCCGACCTCATTCTCAGGCAACCACTGATCTCTCACTATGGAGACGTTTTCTTCTATAATTTTAGGTGAGTGGAAGCCTACAATGTGTATTCCTTTTTTGTCAGTATTCTTTCCTTCAACCTAATTATCTCTAGATTTACCCATTTGTTGCCTGTATGAATATTTCCTTCTTTTTTTTTTTAAATCATTGACTAATATTCCAACATGTGGATGTGTCACTGGTCTTTCATTTGCCTGGTAATGGCTGTTTGGGTTGTTTCTAATTTGGGGCGCTTGTAAATTCAGATGCTATGAACACTTAGGTGTAAGTTTTTGCTTGGACCTATGCTTTCTTTCTCTAATACTTAAGTGTATTTACTGAGAGGAGTTATAAAATTAACTTTGTTAGAAACTGACTGTTTTCCTCAGCGGTCACACCATTATTCATTGCCACCAACAGCGTATGAGACTTCCATCCTCTACACCTTGCCATGACTTGGTATGGACAATCTTTTTATTTTAGCTGTTCTCAGGGATACAGTGGTATTACATTTAATGACTGATCATGTTCAGTATCTTTTCTTGTGTGTTTCACATTTGTATATCTTCTTTAGTGGACTATCTTTTCAAATACACTGCCCATTTATTTGTTGGAGTGTTGGTTTTCTTTTAATTGACCTTTGTGAGATTTTTTAATTCTGGGTACAAGTCCTTTATCAGATATATGATTTAGAAACATTTTCTCCAAGTCAGTGGCTTGTCTTTTAATTCCCTCAACAAGTCTATGGAAGAACAAAATGTTGTTTTGTTGTTGTTATTTTTAAATTTTGAGGAAATTGAGTTTTCGATTTATCATTTATGGTTTGATTTTGCAGATCTACAAAATATTCAGGTAAGCTAGGGTCATAAGGATTTTTTCCGGTGTTTTCTTTTAGAAGTATAGTTTTAGCTTTTCTATTTAGGTCCGTAATTCATATTTAGCTGAATTTTTAAATACGGTGTGATACGTGGATCCCAGTTGATGTTTGTGCATATGGAGACCTCCTTGCCCCAGCACCATTTGTTGAAAAGACTGTACTTTCTGCATTGAACTGCCTTTGTAGCTTTGTCAAAAATCAGTTGTCCGTATATGTGTGGGTCCATTTCTGGATTCTTCATGTCGTTCTTCTGATATACATTTCTACCTTCATCCCCATCCCACCCTGTCTTGGTTACTGTAAATTTATATTTAGTTTGGAAATAAGGCAGTGTTTATCCTCCAACTTTATTCTTCTTTTTCAAAGTTATTTTAATAGTGTAGGCCCTTTGCATTTTCAGGTGACTTTTACAATAAGCTTGTCATATTCTTTTAAAATGTGTGTGTGTGTATATATATATATATATATATATATGCTAAAATTTTTACTGGGATGAGGTTGAATGTATAGATGGATTTGGGAAGAATAGTCTACGTAACAATACTAAGTCTTCTGACCTCTGAAGACAGTAGGTTCTGCCATTTATTTAGGCCTTATTTCCTTCAGTGATGTTTTGCGGTATTCAGAATACAGGCCTTGCACATCTGTGCATAGTTTACCTCTGTGTCATTCATACTCTTTATGCTGTTGTCAATGGTGGTAATTTTTGTTACAGTTTTCAGGTATCATATTTTCACTGAACTGTCGGGAGCCAAATGTTGTTGGGGAATCTTTTTATTTGAAAACACAAGTTAGTCTAGTATAGTAAAGACGCTTGCTGCTTAATACCTGTATTAGTGTTCTCCAGAGAAAGAGAATGAAGAAGATGTTGGCATATAGATAGAGATTAATTTTAAAAAATTGACTCAGGATTGTGGAGGGTTGGCAGTATCTGATGGGGGGGGCTGGCAGTTTGAAGACTCGGGAAAGAGTTTCAGTTGGACTCTGAAAACTGTCTGCCAGAGAACCAAAAGGTGCAGATGTTGTCATGAAGTCGAAGGCACTCCACTTGAAAAATTCCCTTTGGCTCAAGGAAGATAATCCTTCCTTTCTAGGGAGAACTTCACCTGATGAGATGAGGCCCACCCACAAAGAGAGCTAACTGCTTTCCTCAAAGTTGACCCATTTCAGTGTAAGTTTCATTCGAAAACACTCACAGAAACGTCCAGAAAAGTATTTGGTCGAATATGTGGCCACCGTGGCCTCACCAAGTTGACACCTGAAATTGTTGATCACCAGATTCATTTGCCAAGACTTTCATAGTAGCTTTTAGATATGATTAGCAACGTACTCAATCTAGGGAGTAAAATGACCTACAGAAAATTCTACAGGTCGTCCTTAGAAAATTATTCACTAGTATGAAATAGTTGAGTAGCTTTCCACTTTGTGTGATTAGAATGGAGTTATGGATTTTTCCTTAAACAAATGCACCAGGATGGATTCCAGAGTTTTTTGGTGGTAAGAAAAAGAGCAAGAGAGCATGCATGAGTGTGCATGTGTGTGTGCGTGTGTGTGTCTGTGTCCCTGTGTGTGTGTGTCTGTGTTGGTGAAGCTGTGAGGAGTATTTCTTGTGAGGAATGTGTGAGGTGAATTACTGTGGGTTCTGTCTGTCCTCAGTTCCACGCACATGTTAGGAGACAAGGCAGGATGGTTGCAGTTTGTTTTCTCTCAGCTTTCCTGAGCCAGCATGATTACCATGGTGACTCCGTGACTGCTGTGAAACTTGGTACAAACTGAAAATCCATTTATGATTCTTGCCTGACTCACTCATTATTCTGATAATTGTTACGTGTTGCCTTTATAATGCTGTCATTCCTTCTAGATTTAAAACCTGACATTCAAATATTGAATAGAGCTTTTCGCTTCTCCCGGGTCATTTACTTATTTTTTCCCTTCAGTATTTATCTTATTGGTGTGATGCTTGGATTCCTGTTTTGCTCAAAGATTTAGCATCTGACATTATGTTTATGTATTTTGGTGCTCAAATTGTCCCAGAATTAGCCAGCGTTAACGCCTTCGGATTGGCATCTGTGTCTGTTTATTACCTCCCATGAATTCTCTATGCATGTACTTTGCTCTTTGAGCCTGAGTATCCCCCAATCTGTAGCAAGAAAGTACTGTTGCAAACTTCAGAGCAATGCTTTGAGGATTTAAAGAGGAGAAGCCTGAAAACAGCAATCTACACGATGTGGCATACAGAAAGCCCTCAACAGGTTATTTGCCCATTCCAGCTTTGGCTCCTTCATCGTCAACGGGCTGCCTTGGATGTGAACATTCTACCATGACTGCTAGAGAGAATACCTGGACATGGAGCAACATGCAGGCATGATCCCACATTTCTGTGATGTGAGAGCTGCGGTGTCACTGCTGTGTGCGGGAGGGGGCTGTGTGATGGAGCTGGGGAAGAGCACAGCGTCACTGCCCAGCCTCCAGTGACCTTAGTGGGACAGGCAAGCACGTGCTCGTCTTCCCCTGTGTTTCATGCGCTCTGGCTATCCCTTTCCTCTCTATCCCATGTGCTGGCTGACCCCCTGACTCTGACTTCTAGTGAAACAGCAGAGAAGGGTGTGGACTCTGAGCCCCAGGAATTGGAGCTGATAGAGAAAAATCAAGTACGATGTCCAGCACAATGTGCTAGACAGTTTCTTGGAGCGAGAGTGAGGATATCAGGGTCCCTTCACTGGGACACTTTTGTTACGTCACTGCAAGTTTTTTCCAGTGTCTTTTTTTTACAACAGGATAACAATACACAATTCTGCAACAACACGGGGATATTGTGGAATTTAATTGTGAATCCGTGTGGGAATGCAATCTGTGGTCATAGTTGGGAGGGAAGAGCCCGTGTCCATTGGATAATTATACTAACAGACACATCCCATATATCACAGAATTCTGCACGGTAGACATTACACTAATGATACACAAATGCACGCCCAATGTTTAGGTCACGAGTTTTACAAGCGTGGTTCCTGGGCTACCTCATCATAATTAGCAGGAAGCGCACATCGAAATAGCGGCTACATGGGCCACCCTGGGTCTGCCGTATCCCACACTGAGAAATCAGGTTGGCTGTGTCTACAGTTGGAATAATTTCTCCTTCGTGTTTTGGTGTTCATGCAAGTTTGAAAAGCACTGCTGTGAACTTGTAACAAGCTATTCTTAAAACTTTGAATCCTCTCATGTCTTCTAGTGGTGTCGGTTTCTCCTATAACTCAGTTTTCACTACCTGTGTCTGCTCCCAGAGGAGCCAAAAGGGAACAATTCTTTCTCTTCAGTCATACTTACTCAGTGTTTGGTATGGGAAAGGGCTGCAGTAGCTTCCTAAGGTCCTATAACAAAGCACCATGAACTACATGGCTTAAACAATAGAAATTTATCATCTCACATTTCCGGAGGCTGAAAGCCCGAAATCCAGGTATTGCTAGGGCTGTGCTCCCTCAGAATCCTTTCAGGGTATCTATCCCTGCTTTTCCGTAGCTCCTGGTAGTTTGCTGGCAATCTCTGCATTTCTGGCTTACAGCTGTGTGATTGCAACGTCTGCACTCGTCACATTGCGTTACGTTCATGTTTTGAACGTTCATGAAAACATGTGTTCTGTCTTCACGTGGCTGTCTTCTTATAAGGACACTAGTCACATTGGTTTAGGGACCGACCCTACTCCAGGATGACCTCGTCTTAACTAATTACATCTGCCTTAACCATACTTCCAGCCAGGTTACTTTCTGTGGTACTAGGCTAAGACTTCAAGACATCTTTTTGGGGGTGATTCAGTTCAACCCATAACAGCCGCTGAACTAGTTGCTGGAGCCACAACACAGCGCACAAGACAAGGTATCGTCCCTGGTGCTTTGTTTCTAGCTGGGAAAACTGGCAGTAAGCAGGTGAGCCAGCCCGTAAGCGGGACAGTGTATATGGGAATGAGTGCTTTACAGAAAGTAAATCAATCCGTTGAGTGGGAAATGATGGGGCCTGGGATTTTTATAAATGGGGTTGCCCGTGACACTCTTTCTCATGAAGTGACACTTGAGCTGAGTTCTGATGACCTAGAGAAAACCAGGCCTGGGCTGGCCTTTTGGCTTGTGATGTGCATGGTACCAGTTATTCCAGGAACAGACAACAAGCTGAAGTGGCCAGAGCCCGGTAAGACAAAATCAGATGGTAGGGCATGATATTGCAGGACAGGCAGGAGCCACACCATTTGGGCCATGTAAGGGGATGGGGTCCTTCTGAAGGTGGAGGGTTACAGTACGAGAGTGACGTGATCAGATTCATGTGCTAGGAGGTGACTCTGGCCGCTGTGTGGAGACCGGACTGGACAGAGATAAGATGGCTGTGGGGATAAGCATTGGGAGAATCTTCCAGAAGTCAAGGGAGGGATGAGGGTGGGTTGTCTCAGTACAGCAGCAGGGTGCGGGGGGCAAGGGTGGCCTTGGAATAAGCCTGCTGGAGATAGGACATGCAGGTCCAGCAGTGGCTGTGGCCAGGGGTTTGTGGGCACGAGGCTGAATCCAGGATGAGCCCTTGGATGTTGTTTACTCAAGTGCAGAGATGCTGGTGGTCTTTCCCAAGACTGGTTGTTCCAAGTGCTGCCGAGATATTCTCATGACTAGTTAGGTATCTGTCAGTGATTATAGTGGAAGTTAGTGATTTGAAATATGCCTCAGATGATGAATAGGATTCAGTTGTAAAATTGTTAAGCCTTATTAAAGACACATGAAAATTGGGACACCTGGGTGGTGCTGTTGGTTGAGTGCTGAGGTTTTGGTTTTGGCTCAGGTCTGATCTCAGGGTCGTGGGATCGAGCCCCGTGTTGGGCTCCACACTCAGCACAGAATCTGCTTGCATTTCTCTCTCCCTCTGCCCCTACCCTCCCCCAGCATGCTCTCTCTCTCTAAAATAAGTAAATTTAAAAAACACATGAAAACATTTTATAAAACTATCAAAACTAAAAGAACCTGACCTTGCATTTATTTTTTTTACAGTTGAATTGGTAATTCTTTACTAAGCTACAGGTTTCCCCTCCTGGAGTAACAGAACTCAGTTTTTAGCTGAATACACAAACTCCCAGAATAATTATTTCCCAGCCTCTTCTGTAGTTACAGTACCAATGTGTTAATAGTCTGAATATTTGTGTCCTCCTGACACAAAAATTAATATATTGACATCCTTTTTTTTTTTCCAGTTTCTGTGCTCTTTCTTACAGACTGTGGTTTCCAGCCATTGCACTACTGGGTATTTACCCCAAAGATACAGACATAGTGAAGAGAAGGGCCATATGCACCCCAATGTTCATAGCAGCATTGTCCACAATAGCTAAATCGTGGAAGGAGCTGAGATGCCCTTCAACAGATGACTGGATTAAGAATCTGTGGTCTAGGGGCGCCTGGGTGGCATAGCGGTTGAGCGTCTGCCTTCGGCTCAGGGCGTGATCCCGGCGATCTGGGATCGAGCCCCACATCAGGCTCCTCTATGAGCCTGCTTCTTCCTCTCCCACTCCCCCTGCTTGTGTTCCCTCTCTCGCTGGCTGTCTCTATCTCTGTCGAATAAATAAATAAAATCTTTAAAAAAAAAAGAATCTGTGGTCGATATATACAATGGAATATTACTCAGCTATCAGAAAGAACGAGTTCTCAACATTTGCTGCAACATGTACGGCACTGGAGGAGATAATGCTAAGTGAAATAAGTCAAGCAGAGAAAGACATTTATCATATGATTTCTCTCATCTATGGAACATAAGAACTAGGAAGATTGGTAGGGGAAGAAAGGGATAAAGAAGGGGGTAATCAGAAGGGGGAATGAAGCATGAGAGACTATGGACTCTGAGAAACAAACTGAGGGCTTCAGAGGGGAGGGGCTGGGGGAATGGCATAGACTGGTGATGGGTAGTAAGGAGGGCACGTATTGCACGGTGCACTGGGTGTTATACGCAACTAATGAATCATTGAACTTTACATCAAAAAAATAAAAATTAAAAATTAAAAAAATAATAATAATGGATACTCCATGTAGTTGAAGAAAATTCATAACAACAGAAAAAATCTGACATTTATTGAGCCAGTACGGTGTGCCCTGCTGTGTTTTAAGCGTGTTTGTGTATTCATCCAATCGGTTCTCAAAACTGCAACCCAAGAAAAGGGTCCAGTTACTTTCCCTATTTTACAGAAGGAACTGAGGCACAGAGAAGTTCTTTCACTCTTCCAGGGCTCAGAGAGAGCCAGCTATCCCAATGTCTCTGCAGTAGCATTTTAAAAATGATGCAATTCCTCACCATTCATCCTTGTAAAAATCAAAACACAAGCATACGTTTTTGTTTTAAACAGTTTTCTTCTGTAGTCAGTACTGCATAAGTGCAATTTTACAGTTTAGGCCATTGAGTTAGTGTAAGGGGAAAGAAAAGTTAAGCAAACTCACACCGTTTCCAAGTGGAGAACTAGGCTTTAGGCCTTGTCTGTCTACAGAGCTCCCACAAGTAAACAGTACCCTTTGGAGGAAGAAGAACAAGACATTTGCTGAGCTGTGTTGGCCCATGGTGGGTGACATTAGGTCAGGGCTCTATCTCCTTCAGTGGTGTCAAAAAGAAAACCACAGGGCCAAAATGCAGTCGGTTATGCTGGGCCAAGTCACCAAACTGGGCCTTAATACCTCACATAATTACATTTTCAACCTCCTCCAGAAATGTTGTCTTAACTTGTCAGTCAGGAATTTTCTGGTCGGCACCAGTAAGGTAGGGCGTCACAGGGAAACTGGAGTTGGTCATTTCTACTGGGTTGGTCATTGTTTCTTGCGGTTTTCTGGACATGGAGCCTGTGAAAATGTATTATAATCGTTAGGAGAATATACATCATCTCCTTCCATCTTGGGCTGCTCTTCTGTCACCATATAGGTGATCACTTTTGTCCTTTTTAAAAAAATATTATACCCGTGTATGTTGAGCCCCTAAAATATGGTTACTGTGTGGCTTGTCTACCATATTGAACAGCAGCATCTCTACACGTTTTTATCACGTTGCTTTTTTCACCAAATATAAGCTGGAGATCAATCCACAGCAGTCCAGAGAGGGAGCCCTCATTACTTTTCTAGCTGCGTATCATGCTAGGAGGTCGGTGTGTCGTATCTTATTCATCCAGCCCCCTATTGGGGGACATCCGTCTTCTTTTTAGTTTTGCTGTTAGAAATTTTTCTAAATACAGGAATCGCCCTGTATTTATGCCTTTTTGTCTTTTCTGTTGTTTTGTTTTTGTTTTTGTTTTAGGATATATTTTTTATAAGAAAGCTTACTGGTTCCAAGAGGAAATTTGCATATAATTTTACTAGATAGCACAAATTCCATCTACAGGGTTTGTACCATTTTACATTACCTCCCATAATGCATGGGAATGCTGATTTCCTTAGAGACTATCATATTGTTCTCATATTGTTAAGAAGAGGTAATGAATTTTTTTTTTGTCAAACCCTTGTTTTATATCTATTGCCTCTATTTCTCTTCTTGTATTCCTTGGGGGTATTTTTGCCTTTACTTTTTCATGACTCCCTATATATTAGGGGATCAAACCTTCTGTGACATAAGTTATAAATGTTTTTCAAAAGTGTAATTTTTCAATTTAGATTGCTTATGCTTTTGCTTTTGTCATGCAATTTTTAAATGAAATCAAGTACATCACCCTTTTCCCTAATCGCTTCAGGGTTGTTAGTCATAGTTGGAAAAGTTTACTGCGCCACTAGGTTATAAAGGAATTTTGCTGGGCCTAGTTCTGTGAACAGGAAAGTGATGAGAGAGAGAGAGAGGAGAGAGGGAGAGAGAGGAGAGAGAGAGATGGATCATACTGGGGTGTCTGTTCTAAGAGGAATAGTTGGGGAGGTGACTTTCTTGTGAGAAATCTGTGGAAACCATGTTACTAAGTCAGGAGAATTTGATGTTGAAGTCAGGGTCCTGGTTTCGTGCTTGTCTCTGAGACCCTCGTGTCTCCTCTTTCCCCTATGGATCTGAGTCCAGGCCCCCACAACAGGGAGATGTGGTCTTACATGAAGCAGTAACTCCATGTCATCTCACATGGACCCCTCTCAGGACTAAATGGGAACATCAACACCCGAGGCATAAAACAAACACAAAATATTTCCCCAAATTTACCATACAACCTGACCATGGACTAAAAAGTAAACCTTCTATTTCCCACCCCTGAGACAAGCAGACTGACACCACACAATATAACCTTGTCCTTCACTCTGTATCTGGTAGTGAGGTCTCCTCAGAGGAAGGTATAGCCTCTGAGTCTTATTCAGGAGGGTAAAAGTATGGGATACAAGTTGCCTCACTTTCCCAAGGTACAGTCTAGCCACTCTCAACTGCATTATTTCCCATTTAGCTGCTGGGTTTGCAGGACTCATGGTTAAGCCCTGCCTTAACCAGCTTGGAATGGAGTCTGTTTGAGGTCAAACCTCACCACCCCAATTGGCGGATACTACCATCCATCTGGCTGCCTGTGGACCTTTCCAGCTGTCCGGTCTAGATATAGAGAGAAGGAAGACATGGATGTGGGTGTGGAATGGGACTGACAGTGCCTGGCACACAGGAGACCTCTAATTCACATTTAATAACTGTGACGTGTAGATGTAGGTGTAAGCAGGATGTGAAACTTTGTGTATGTTCCTTCGTTCCTTTGATACACATGAAGTTTTCAAAGAGTATTGGGATCACCCTATAGTTATTGTTTCGTGATCTGGTTTGAAGAAAAGTTTTTGTTGCTGCGTTTAAAATCACGTCTTTTCATTGGGAAAAAATAACCTGCAGAAAATGAAAATGATGCCTCTACATAGATACGCGTGACCTTGTAGGGGGCGATCTGTAAAGTAGGCGGGTTGATCCTTACCGCACAGAGTGCTGTGAAGAGAAATGAGCAAAGCAATAACAAGTATCTGACTTCTTTTTTTCATTTCTGGGTTGTATTTGTTTAATTTTTTAGTTTTTATTCTTTACATAAACTTATTTTTTCTTCAACATTTTGTTTTGGAATCTGTGGATTATCTTAAGTTTTTATTGAAATTCCAATTAGTTGATATACCAGGTAAACTTAGTTTCAGGTGTGCAATATAGTGATTCAACACTTCCATACTTGTAATGTTGTAAAATTTCAACAAATATATGTATAGTCACTCCTGTGTTCTCCACACGCCCCAACAAAAGAGAGGACTTAGCTATGAACATCTCGTAGGGATGATTGGGCTTTGACACAGAAGAAATGGAAGTGGACATGTATTTATATGCTGGATTAGCTTTGGTGCCATTTCTTTGTAGATGAGTCACCTCATGACAGTGAGGAAGAGGAAGCAAATTATGATTACTTTTTACTTGTGTGTGTGGAACATCATAATATGATATTGACCTGTATATCCTGAAACGATCATCACAGTAAGTCTAGTTAACATGCATCACCTTACATAGTTACAGATTGTGTGGGTGTGATGAGGACTCTCAAGATTTCCTCGCTGAGCAACTTTCACATTTGCAGCACAGTATTATTAACTATAGTCACCGTGGTGTACATTATATCCCCGTGACTTATTTATTTTATAACTAGAGTTTGTATGTTTTGACCCATTTCCCCATTTTGCCCACCACTCAGCCACCACCTCAGGCGGCCACCAATCTATTCTAAGTATCTCTCCTCTTGGTTTTTCTGTTTGTTTTTGTTTGCTTGTTTTTTTCAATTCCACATGTAAGTAAGGATCTGTGGTATTTTTTTTTTCCTCTGTGGGATTTATTCCATTCAGCATAATGCCCTTAAAATCCATCTTTGTTGTTACAAATGGCAACATTTCATTCTTTTTATGGCTCAGTAATAGTCAGTTGTGCCTCTGTGTGTGTGTGTGTGTGTGTGTGTGTGTGTGTGTGTATTATATTTCACATTTTCTGTATCCATTCACCCATCAATGTTTCCACGTCTTGGCTATTGTAAATCAATCTGTAATAAACGTGGGGTTCATATATATTTTCAAGTTAGTGTTTTTGTTTTCATCAGAGAAATCCAGAACCAGCATTGCCAGAAAATGTGGTAGCTCTCTTTTTAAGTTTTTGAAGAACCCTCATATTGTTTTCCATTGTAGCTGTACCCACTTACCACCAACAGTGTATGAGGGGTTTTTTCACCACATCTTCACCAACACTCTTTATATCTTCTTTTTCATAATCCCCATTCTAACATGCATGAGGTGATACCACACTGTGGCTTTGTGTTGCATTTTCCTGATGGCTATGATGTTGAGCATCTTGTCACGCAGTTTTGGCCATCTGTATCTTTTCTTTGTAGAAATTTCTATTCAGACCTACTGCCCTTTAAACACTGGGTTGTTTCGTTTATTTTTGTTATTGAGCTGCATGAGTTGCTTCTATATTTTGGATCTTAACCCTTTAGCAGATATTGCTTTCCATTTGATGTGATTTCTGTCTTTTTTCACTTTTTACATTTTATTTTTTTAAGGTTTATTTATTTATTTTAGAGAGAGAGAGAGAGCGTGAGCTGGGGGAGGGGCAAAGGGAGAGGGAGAGAAGCAGACTCCCCACTGATCACAGAGCCCAATGCAGGGCTCCATCCCAAGACCCCGAAATCATGACCTTGAGATCATGACCTGAGCTGAAATCAAGGGTCCGACGTTCAACTGACTGAGCCGACCAGGTGCCCTGTTTCATCTTTTATTTTGATGCTAAAATATCATCCTCTAGGGGTGCCTGGGCTGCTCAGTCTGTTAAGCATCTGCCTTGGGCTCAGGTCATGCTCCCAGGGTCCTGGGATCGAGCCCCACGTTGGGCTCTCTGCTCAGCCAGAGCCTGCTTCTCCCTCTCCCTGCCGCTCCCCCAGCTTGTGCTCTCTCTCTCTGTCGAATAAATAAATAAAATTAAAAAAAAAAGAAATTTCACTGTGCAAATGTAACTATAAGGACAGAAATGAAATAATACCCCACTTACTGCTTTTTTTCTTTTTTTTTTTGCGCAAAAGAGAGTGCGTATGAGTGGGGTGGGAGGGGCAGAGGGAGAGAGAGAGAATCTTAAGCAGGTTCTCTTGAATCTCACGATTCCATCTTACGACCCTGAGATCATGACCTGAGTCAAAACCAAGAGTCTGACACTTCCCTGACTGAGCCACCCAGGAGCCTCCAATTTGTAGCTTTTTAAACTGCTTTTGATAATAAATATTATATTATGAAGGTCACTCGACACCACACAATATGAATACACAAAATAATAAAAATGGCTCTCAAAACGTTAAAGGTCCATTCTGACATGATAGTAATGATCACATGATTAATATTTATTGTTACCTTCCCTTTGTGCGATACTGTTACGTGAGAAACCTATACTCACTCATTAATCCTCACCACAACCTATGAGGGGAAGCTACTGTTGCCTGACTTTCAACATCACGGAACTGAGGAGCAATGAGGGCAGGGCTAGTAAGTTTCAAGGCTTAGCCGTGAACACAGGCTGGGTGGCTTCTGGGTGAATATATCTGACCAGTATATGCTACTGTTCCCCACATCATAAAATACAGCCTTATGGTTTATCTTAGCAAAGCAACCAATCCAACCAGAAAAGAAACAAAACTAAGGTTCTGTCGTTGTTTCCATTGACTGCTGTAGTCAACTATACAAATTAGTGCCTCAAAACAACAAGGATTGAGTTTCTCACCGTTCTGGATGATAAAAGACTGAAATCAAGATGTCACTAGTGCCTTGCACATTGGGACACCATGGAGAATTCTCCTTGCCTCTTCCTAGCCTCTGGTGGCAACCATCAATCCTTGATGTTCCTTGCTTAAAGCAATGTCACTCCAGTCTCTGCCTCTGTTGTCACACGTTCTCCCTTAGTGTCCCTATCTTCAAAGACATTTTCACTTCTTATAACGCCATATGTCGTATAGGATTAGGGCCCACCCTAAAACCTCATCATAACCTGATACATCAGCAAATAGGCAATTTCCAAATAACAGGCACAGCGATGTTTCCCATGCAACTAGGCAGAAAATATTACATCAACAAGTCAGAGGATGGATTTTTAAAAACAAGTGAAAGGAAGGTAGTGCCTATTTTCCTCTGACTCATTCCATTATGCTCACAGACATGACGAAAGGCATCGTAACAAGGGCCCTTCCAAATCAGAGAGGGAGTCAACCCATGAGAGACTCTGGACTCTGGGAACCAAACCGAGGGTTAGAGAAGGGAGGGGGTGGGGGTGGGTAGCTGGGTGATGGGGATTAAGGGGGGCACATGTTGAGATGAGCACTGGGTGGTTGTACGCAACTGGAACTGCCAAGGCTATGCCTGCAGACACCAGTAATGATTGCAAGACAGAGTGGGATGCTTCGGAGCTGTCAGATCACCCAGTAGGCACTAGTGATGTGGAAGAGGAGCTCGTGGCTACAGACTGGTAATTCCAGTAGTGAAAATCATGAAAGGGAAAAAGACCTGAAGCTAGTGACAACGTTCAAAACTTAGCAAAATTTTGGTGCATGGGAAAAGCATTGTCATTATGCCTCCTTATTATGTTCACTTAGTCTGACTTCTATCCACAGTAAACTCTTGATTTTATGGGATACAAAGTTCTTGCATTTTACCTTTCATTTTTTGTTAGTTTTTCTTATAATAGTTTCTTTGTACAAATAATGTGTTTTTGTTTCTGAACATGTAGCAACTGTGCATGAACAAAGGGAAGCTCCCTGTGTTGTTTGTTTTGAGCATAGGGAATGACAGAGCAAACGTGTCAAAGCTTCATTCAAGTAAACTGTTTTCCGAGTAAATACACGGAGCCAGAGCAGACTTAGTAAACATGCTGTATCTCTTATTACTGCCCGGCAAAAATCAGTGACCCTGAGACCCTGCTGGATTCTAAAGCGCCTTTGGGATCACTAAAGACAGGTTAGTTAATGCAAGCTTCTGATCTGGTATTCGGAATAATCCAAACTTCCTGAAAAATCAATGGTTTGTACGGCATATGGATATGGAGTTGAGGAAAAGATCTCAGTTCCCAGTCATTCTGCATGAGCGAGAGTTTACGTATGTATGTAAGAAGGTAGTGAGGACAGTTGCTGGCAGACACATAGGTAAGGGTGGCCCGGAAACAACTCCATCTGGATCAACTGTACCAAAAAAGAGGCAGGCGGCCATTTCTATACCAACACGTGTATGTAATTTTCTACTGAACGCTGTAATAGAGAACACACAACTCTTGACTCTACAACTTAAACCAACCCGTTTTCTCTTTAGTTTTTGTTTGAATTGACTCTGTGTGGTGGGTATTCCTCTGTCCCCGCCAGCTCTACCACCCCCATACACGCTCACATTTCATTTATACTCTCAGTTCAGGCCAGAGTTGGACTTCCAATCTCAAGTTTCAGCATCCCCCAAAATGTGTTTCTTTATGTTCTAGAAAAGTGATGGATACAGAGGAATTGTTCCAGTTATGTGAAAATCCAGATATTGGGGCTTGATCGCATGAGGTCAAGCTCCTAACCTCCATCTTCCTTTCTCCTTCTGGAGCCCCCTGGTCTGGGACTCTTTGAGCTGCCATCCTGGATCTGACCACCAGGTAGCATGACATTTCTCTGCATTTTTGTTGTTCTCTTTTCACTGAAAGAAGTACATGTCACAAAGAGTTAAAAAATCATGAAACAGTTTGTTTCCGGTGATACCAATTCTGCTCAGAAATTCCTGAGTATGTTAAAGCAGTTCCATTTGCTCTTGAGCCTAAATTTCATATTCGTTTTCTCTCTCCCCTCATCACCGTCAGCTGACGTGCAGTGTGGACTGTACACTGGGTCGTTGCCAGAGAACAGGGCGTTCGTCCTGCATTACCCCACCCGTGTACCTGCTGTCCAGACCTTCTCCCACCCCGTCTGTCATTCCCTGTCCATGACACAGGACACGGCTACCCAGACCCCGCTCTGATGGCCTAACCTGTCTCAGGCACCTGCCCCCTCTTCTGACCTGCACGGTCCTTCACACACTTACCTCGGCCGCCAAAGCGTGCAACTGACACTGGTTGTTTGATCATCAGCAGACCCTGGGATATATGTTTCCACGGTCTTTTATTTACACCTAACAGTTTTTGAGACAGAATTATAATATTGTGTATACGTTCAAATCTTGGTTTTTAAGGGAGATTTATTTTTTTAAATCAATCAATCAATCAATTAATTTTACACGTCGTAGACCATACTCCAGGGTGGAGTTTGAGGATGGTGGTACTTTGGAGCCACCTGGTGGCAACAACCTGAACTGCTGCTTGAACACTAAGGAACCCAAAATGGGAGGGAGGGTCTGTGATACAAACCCGCCAGACAGGACTTTCTGGAGGTCAGCATGGAAACTGGGGAATTCCTTGAGTAAACCATATCAGTGAGCTCTCTCTGGACACTGCATATAAGTGGAATCATTTTTACAGACAAATATAGACCAATTTGTGTCTTTTGTATTTTTGACTCCTTTCACTTAGCTTAATATTTTCAAGGATCAACCATTCTATTTATTTATCTACTTACTAATTCATTTACTTAGTTATTTAATAATTTTACACCTTGCAGACAGTACTTAAGAGCGGAGTTTGATGATGATGGTAATTTGGAGCCGCCTTGTGGCAAAAGCCTGAACTGCAGCTTGAACACTAAGAAACAGGGAAATGGGAGGGATGGTCTGGGACACAAACCCAGCTGACAGAACTTTCTGGAGGTCAGCATAGAAAGTGGGGAATTCCTTGACTTAAACCATATCGGTGGGTCTCTCTGGACACTACATATAAGTGGAATCATTTTTATAGGCAAATATAGACATATTTGTGTCCTTTTCCTTTTTTGACTCCTTTCATTTAGCTTAATATTTTAAAGGCTCATCCATTTTATCTATTTTGTTATTTACTTCATTACTTATTTTTTTATTTACTTATGTTTATTAATTTTACAGGTGCAGACAGTACTTGAGGGTGGAGTTTGAGAAGATGGTACTTTGGTGCCGCCTTGTGGCAACAGCCTGAACTGCTGCTTGGAAACTAAGGAACAGGAAAATGGGAGGGATGGTCTCTGAGACAAACACACGAGACAGAACTTTCTGGAGGTCAGGATGAAAAGTGCAGAATTCTTGGACTAAACCATATGCGTGGGCTCTCTCTGGACACTACACATAAATGGAATCATTTTTATAGACAAATATAGACATATTTGTGGTCTTTTGCATTTTTGACTCTTTTCGCTTAGCTTAATATTTTCAAGGCTCTTCCGTTTTATTTGTTTATTTATTATTAATTTATTTACTTACATACTTGTTAATTTTACACCTTGCAGACAATACTTGAGAGCGGAGTTTGACGATGGCCGTACTTTGGTGCTGCCCTGTGGCAAGAGCCGGAACTGCTGCTTGAACACCAAGGAACAGTAAAATGGGAGGGATGGTCTCTGACATAAACCCAGCAGACAGAACTTTCTGGAGGTCAGGATGGAAAGTAGGGAATTCCTGGACTAACCATATTGGTGGGCTCTCTGTGGACACTACATATACATGGAATCATTTTTATAGACAAATATAGACGTATTTGTGACCTTTTCCTTTTTAGACTCCTGTCACTTAGCTTAACAGTTTCAAGATTTATCCGTTTTGTAAATTTATTTACATACATACTTATTTATTTACTTACCTGCTTATTCATTTATTAATTTTACACCTTGCAGACAATACCTGAGAGGGAGTTTGATGATGGTGGTACTGTGGAGCCGCCTTGTGGCAAAATCCCGAACTGCTGCTTGAACACTAAGGAACAGGAAAATGGGAGGCATGGTTTGTGACACAAAACCAGCAGACAGAACTCTCGGAAGGTCAGCATGGAAAGTGGGGAATTCTGGGGCTAAACCATATCGGTGGGCTCCCTCTGGACACTGAATATAAATGAAATCATACAACGTGTGGTCTTTTGCATTTTTGACTCCTTTCACTTAGCTTAATATTTTCAAGGCTCATCCACTTTTTATTTATTTATTTATTTATTTATTTATTTATTTATTTATTTATTTTCTTAATTACTTATTTATTTACTTATTTTTATTAATTGTACACCTTGCAGATAATACTTGAGCATGGACTTTGATGAAGATGGTACTGTGGAGCCGCCTTGTGGCAAAAGCCTGAACTGCAGCTTGAACATTAAAGAACAGGAAAATGGAAGGGATGGTCTCTGACACAAACCCAGCAGACAGAACTTTCTGAAGGTCAGAATGGAAAGTGGGGAACTCCTGGACTAACCATATCGGTGGTCTCTCTCTGGACACTACATATAAATGGAATCATTTTTATAGGCAAATATAGACGTATTTGTGACCTTTTCCTTTTTAGACTCCTTTCACTTAGCTTAGTATTTTCAAGCTTCATCCATTTTATTCATCTGCCTTCAGACAGAGTGGGAAGCTTCCCAGCTGAAAAATCACCAGTAGCCATTCTATGATGTTATAGAAGAGCTTATGGCTGAAGACTAGTCACTCCAGGAGTAAATCAGAGAAATGGAGAAAAGTGAAGCTAATGATAATATACAAAACTTAGCAAAACTTGTCTGTGAAGGGGCATCTGGCTGGCTCTGTTGGTGGACATGTGACTCTTGATCTTGGGCTTGTGATTTAGAGCTCCACATTGGGTGTAGAGATTACTTAAAAATACAATCCTTTTGAAAAAATGAAGTTTCTGGAAAAACCATTGTCAGTGATACCTGTTATGTGCAATCAACCTGACTTCTAACCACTGGAAACTCTTGTTTTCTTGGGATCCAAACACTCTGCATTTTACCTTTAATTTTTTTGTTGATGTTTTTATAACTTTCTTTACATGAATCGTTCATTTTCATCACTCTGTATGTAGCAAGTATGGAGGAGCAAAGTGAAGCTCTATGTTGTTCGAGTTACCGAATGACACAGAGGAAATGTGTCAAAACCTTCTTCAAATAAACACTTTTCAGAGTAAATACCCAGAGCCAGGACAGACTTAGTCAACCATCCTTTTGGCTTACCATGCCTTTGGGATCGTGAAAGACAGGTTAAATGATGCAAGGTCTTGATCTGAGAATATATCAAAGTTCATTGACAAATCAATGATGTTGCACTATATATAGATACTCAGTTGAAGAAAACACCTCAGTTCCCAGGTGTTCTAGGTAAGAGATAGTTTCCGTATCTACGTAAGAGGGTAGAGGGGGCAGTTGCTGGCAGACACTTAGGTAAAGGGTTTCCAGAAATAATTCCATGTGGATCAACTGTCCCAAGTAAGTGGCAGGCTGCCATTTCTGTTTCAAGATGTGAATGTAATTTGCCTATTGAATGCTGTAATCAAGAGCAAACAACACTCGACTCTACAAATTAGACCATCCTGTTTTCTCTTTTAAAAAATTTGAGATGTGCCTCGGTGGCTCAGTTGGTTAAGCAACCGGCTAAGCTTCCGGCTCTTGGATTCAGCTCAGGTCATGATCTCATGGGTCTTGAGATCAAGCCCTGCATCAGGCTCAACACGCAGTGGGGAGTCTGCTTGAAGATTCTCTCCTTCTGCCCCTCCCCCAGTGCTCATTCTCTCTCTCTCAAATAAATAAATCTTTAAAAAAATAAAAAAAATCAAGTTGACTCTGGTGTGTGCGTGTGTTTCTATGTTCCCTCTAGCTCTACCGTTTGGACACATGCTCACAGTTGCAGATTAACTCTCTCCGTTCAGACAGGACCGGCACCTCCAGTCTCAAGGTTTAGATATCCAAGAAAATGATTTGTTGTATCCTGGAAAAGTGATGGCTCCAGAGGGATATTTCTGGGTAAGTGATTCCAGAAAGCTAGCTGATGCTCTGAAGTCAAGCTCTCAACCTGCATCCTCCCTCCCCTGGTCTGGGACGCTCAGAGCTGCCATCCTGGATATGACCACTAGGCGGCATCCCATTTATCGTCATTTTTGATGTTCCTTTTTTTTGGATTTTTTAAAAAATATGTAATGACTATAGTAATCAGTTTATTACACAGATTCATCATTCTTGAACGTACAAGCTCCAGAGGAGCAATTGGGTCTTTAAGTATACACAAGCATTTCCATCAAATGCATTTTCACCCTTACATCCAGATAGACCTAAGCAGTTAAAAACACAAGAAAAATAAGAGCGATTAGCTATGTATGAACTGAGAAACCACATACAAACCAAAGAACGTGGAAGAGAGAAAGGAGCCGAAAGGACAAAGGTTGAAAGGTGGGGAGATGCAAAAGGTGTGAGACCAAAGGCCATCACACTTTATGTACTAATAGCTCCAATCCATTTAAATGTTGACCAGTTAAATTTAGACCTTAAAATACAGGATGTGGGTAGAGTTTAATCTGGTTGGTCATAACTTTCGCCTAAAAGGTAGGTCCTTCGGAATAAAATGAATACAGAAACAACTTCGTGTCTTCGCCTTGCCTTTCATAACAGTTCTGAGTTTCAAAGGATCCCACTTAAAAACAATGTCCTACAGGTCAGTGGAGCTTTTCTTCCCCACCAGAGCACACAACATACCCACCACCCCTCACCTTGCCATTATCCAAATGTAAGTCAATAAAGAAAACTTTCAGTCTCACACCTAGGCTACGCCTGGAGAGAACTGGCTTGTCACGCACACACACTTCTATGCTAGGAGGCAATGTTGGTACAGAAGTACAGTATTTCTAGTTTGTCGTTCCAAGTTTGTACAACACGCAGCACTGCTGTAGCAGGTAAACATGTGCACAGGAGAAGATGAGGCGTGGGCTCGTAGAAAGCAGGCAAATGAAAATCAAAAGGACTTTCTCTCTCACAGTTCCCCTATCTTTATCTGTGGAGGTAAGTTTCTTTAATTACATCGCATACTTCTGAGTCCATTCCCGGGCTAGTCTGTTGTACTTTTCTCTATTTTGTAGATCGGAGCAATCTCAGGCACTAAAGCATCATCGGGATTGGGATCTCACGACAGAGAACAGATGGACAAAAGTACTTTGGAAATAGTGCTGGAGACCATTGTGACCAGCGAATATCAAGACAAATGCTGCCATTACTGTTAATATTTGGATGATAAATTCTTGTTGTAAATGCAACCTGAGGTGGCTTGAAGGGCTAATCTGTTGGGAAATGAATTGTCAAGAAAAATACTGCATCCTGATAGGGACTGTCATTTGACCCCATTATTGCAGCTTGCCAACGGAATGTATCTCCAACAGTGCCTGCTGAACACTTTGCTGGGGGGTCCCGTGCCAGGTCATTCAATTCCTTGTGGATTCTCTTCAGAGCCATCAAGGCAGGCGGGTGGCGGGGCCCCCGGGGCGGGGACGGGTCAGGGGAGGGTCGGGGAAGGGACGAGAGGGCGGGAGGCCGCCTCGGTGATCGCGGGTCCGCGGAAGAAGATGGGGAGTTCGGGAGCGCAGGTCCGGCAGGACGGACTGACGGCCGGCGCCTACTTGGCTCCTGAGCCTGCCGCAGCGGCCACGGCAGCACCCGGCGGCGGTCCCTTCATATGCCGCCGCCGCTGCCGCCGCTGCCGCCGCCGCCACCTCTTGCACGGAATCTCAGCGCCGCCTCCTCCGCTGCCAAGGGTCCCTCCGCCGGGAAGCGAGAGCCCAGGCGTCGGGCTCGGGCGGCGCCGCGAGGTCCGACAGCCAGAAGGACGCTTCTCGGATGTTTTTTAATGAAAAGGGGTACATGTTGCAAAATACATAAAAAATATGATATGGTTTGTTGACTATTTTAACAATTCTGCTTAGAACACTCTTATGTATATTAAAGCAAATCCATGTGCTGTTGACCAGAAACGAAATGGTGTTCAGTGATTTCAGCTGCTGTCCAGTGTGGACTGTACAGAGGGTCCCTGCCAGAGAACAGGGTGTTCCCCATCCATTACCTTAACCTTGTGAAGGTTGCCCAAACCTTCTCACCCCCTGCCTGTCATCCCCTGTCCATGACACAGGACGCAGCCGCCCGGACCTAGATGTGACATTGGGTCACCTACCCCCCTGCTCCGCCCTTCACTGTCTTTTGCACCAGGGGCAGCAGGTGTTTGTTTTTTTTTTTTTTTTTTGTAGGCCCCCAGGGTATGTGGTTTCACAGTCTTTATTGACACCTACCAGGTTTCCAGACGCAATTGGAATCATTCTATAGAGATTTAAATCCTGAGTTTTTGGTAGAATGCTGTTTTTACTCCCTGCGGACCCTTCTTAGGAGAGAAGTTGAATGGCTGTGGTACTTTGGTGCCAGTTTTTTTTTTTTTTTTTGACAAAACCCTGAACTGCTGCTTGAACTTACCAGGGAAGGAAAATGGGATGGGCTGTGACCCTAACCCATCAGACAGAGCTTCCTGAAAGTCACAGTGGAAGGCAGAGAATTCCTAGCTACAGCATATGGATGGGCCATCTCTGGACATTGCATATAAGTAGAATCATGCACGTGTGGCTTTTTGCATATTCTGCTTCTTTCACTTAACATTTTCAAGGTTTATGCATGTTGTAGGTAGTGTGTATCAGTACTTCATTCCTTTTTATGGCCAAATAATATTCCGGATTTTTCCCATTCATTGAATGGTAAACACTGAGGGTGTTTTCACTGTTGGCTGTCACGAACAACCATACAACGCACGTTTGTGTACTAGGTTTTATGTAGCCATTTCTCCTGGCTGTGTACCTAGCAGTGGGTTTTCTCGTCACATGGTAACTCTTTGTTGAAGTGTTTGACGAGCTGCCAGACCATTCTTATGACCCTGACAGTGTTGAGGAGTGCAGGCATAGGCTGTTAATTTTCTCCTGATTAGACCATGCTTCTGGGTTTTGAGAAAAAAACAACAACACAGAGTTGAATTGCCCTTGTCACATCACATTTATGAGGATGTGATACCCATGTGACATCACGGGATCCCTGGAGCTGCTGACCCTCATCACAGAGGGAAGGTGATGTTTTTTCTAGTCTTTCCAGTACAGTAACTGTTCTGCATTCACTTCCCTTATACTTTAGAAACGAGCCACTAAGCGTACACCATGTGAATGTCAGTGAGAATGGGATGGCCGGATGTTGATATTAAACATCTACACTTGGCTTGATGTTAAACATCTGTTAAAATGGGTATGGGTAGTATTTATGATAAAAACTATCCCTTAAAAAATCGACTACTTACGAAATATTTTTAGTTAAAAAGCATGGTGAGCTATGAAATTAATCCAGGTTAATGAAAATCTTTACACTTTTTTCGTTTTCCTCTACAAATAATCACTGTCCAGAATGACATGATTATCATTCCCACATATTCCTTTATCCTTCTATCCAAATGAGAGCTTCCCTAAACAAAATATAGTATTGTTTTGCATTTTTTCGCTACACAAAGACACACATGTACAGACCTACAGACAAACACAGCAGTGTAGTCATCCTCCAACTTGCTGATTTAACATTGCGTGTGCATACACGTATGCGTATGTGTGTGAGTAACGCATATGTGTATAGAGTGTGTGTGTGTATAGTATCCTCATTCATATTCCTTCATATATATATACACACATACGGTATATTGCAGTGCACATGTGCACACACACAAACACACACATACACAGGAAAACCTGATTTTTACCCTCAGGGCAGTGTTGTGAGTTCAAGGGGAAACCGGAATTCCTCCAGATCCCAGCACAGTATTTGCTGCATCAGCCGCAACGTCAAGTTTTGCTGCCTTTCCATCCCAACTGCTCTGAGCCTTAACAGCGATATTATTTCTCAACCCATTCATTTCTGCTTTTACCTTTCTTCTTTCCATCTCGCTCTGCTTGAGGTCGTGATTCTTTATCATGATTTCTTGTACTCATTTATTTTTATTTCTATTTCTATACATTTTGTGCTTTAGTTGTTCTCTGGTTTTAATAAGACATAATTGACATATAACATTGTATAAGTTTAAGGAGTACAACATAATGATTTGATATATGTATATATTGCCAAAAGCTTACTATAATAACTTTAGTTAATATCCCTCGCCTCACATAGTTAATGATTTTTGTTTCTTGTGAGAAAACCTTTTAAGATCTACTCTCTTAGCAACTTTCGAATACACAACATGCCATTGTTAACTATAATCACCATAACTGGAAGTCTGTAGCTTTCAACCACCTCTACTCATTTCTCTTTACTTTACTGAGGTATAATTGACATTATATTAGTTTCAAGGGTACAGCATAATAATTCTACATCTGTATATTTTGCAAAATAATTACTGCAATAAGTCTAGTTAACGTCTGTCCATATATAGCTACGAAATTATTTTTTGTGATGAAAATTTTAAGTTTCACTCTTCCTAACTTCCAAATATGCAGCAGTATTTAAGCACACAGTGATGTCCAGAATTGCTGAATCACGGCGTCGTACACCTGAAACTAACGTAATACTGCATGTTAACTATACTGGAATTAAAACAAAACCTTAATAAAAAGAAATCTGTAATGCCACAAGGCCAAATAAGAAAATAGATAAAACCTAAAAAAACCCAAATATGCAGCACTATGATTACTTATAGTAACCATGCCCAACGTTCCATCCCCGTGACTTATTTTATAGCTGCAAGTTTATACCTTTTGTCCCCCTTCATTCACTGTGTCCATTTCCCTCCCCTCGTGTGGGTGTTTCATGGTTCAGTATATCCTTTGACATCCACTCTAGCTAGATTCTGATATGTTGTGTTTTCATTATCATTATCCCCATGAAATTCAGCAATTTTCATCTGTATTTCCATTTGGGCTCAAGATTTGTTTAACAGCCTCTGATGGAATCAATTTATGTGAAGATTCCATGCCCTGGTGAAAGATAAGTGTCTTGTCTAATAGGGATCACCATTCGGTATCTCTATCTCTAAGATCTGTGATGGGGATTATGTTGTTCAGGTCTTCTTTACAATCATTATTTCTCCACTTGGCCATTTTTGGATTAAGGGAAATGTGTTAAAATCATCTATTATTAGTGTGTTTCTTCCTTTTTCCTTTTGCATCTAATGTAGGTTTTTGGTCTATGAATCCTTTTGCTGTGTGATTAGCTATGTAAGTATTCATATCTCACATCTTCCTTGTGAATTTTAGCTGTTAACATTAGAAACTATGCTTTTTTGTTTATTTAAATCCATTTTGATTTCACTTCTACTCTACTAGCAAGATTATAACCCCTCATTTTTATTGGCAATTGCCTGATAGATATTATCTTATTTTAAATTTTCTAACCTAATTGAATTCCTTTATGTTAAGTATATCTCTGGAAAAAGCAAAGTTTTGGATTTTCCTACAATAGGAAAGACCAGCACAGATCATTGTCTTTGATCATTAGAGTTCAGTTAGGTCGCATTGTTTATACATTCATGAGCTGTTTTACATTAGACAGTGTGTTTCATTTCCTGTCTCTTTCCATTTAGTATTTAGAATGGTTGCTGTTTTGTTCTAGTGGTACTTTTACACGAAATCCTTAAGTACCCTACTTAATATCCTTGATACAGAATGAAGTCTAACTTATTAAGAGAGAAATGGTCAATTGTTATGAACAGATAAGTCACAGAATGAGCTACATACATACGCATTAAACTTTAAAACATATGCCAAGTTACAATACAGAAAGAAATGCATGTTAGTATTCTGGGCGACCATGCAGAGTGAAGACAAGTTAAAATACGTATAATGTAATAATTTTGGGAAAGAATATATGTAAACGAATGTATTTTGTAGAACTGTGTTCTTGCCTCCAAAGATGTGTGTGACACTGGAATATGGAGTTACCCTTTCTGAGCGTGAACTTGCTCATCTATAAAACACCACGGCTTTAGACAGATGCATGGACAGCTCTGCCCTGGAACATACAAATCCAAGACTTTCTGGGGCATGTTTGAAACCTCCTGCATCGATCCATCCATCCATCCATCCATCCATCCATCCATCCATCCAGTTAACAGGCATTACAACCAAACTCTACACCATAGCTTTGGTTAAGTTTTGGGCTTCTCCAAAATAGAAAGAAAGACATAACGTGTGGATAGGGTGATGTGGTAAATTCGGATGTTAAATCTAAGCAGAGATGGCTCTTGCCCGTGAAGATTTCCATCTGCTCAAGTTTCTTATAATTGGTAATTTAAAAATATGGTGCAAAGCCCCGGGTTTCTCTCTACATCTTTAGTGATTGTCCTCTTTACAAACATTCTCACTTCTGCACAAAAACACTAAGAAGAATTCTGGATATTCAATTCACATCTCCCTGCGCCTTCCCTCCCACTCAGTGTTCCCCCTTCACTAAAGGAGACCATGTTCCCCTGCTTCAGTGGAAATTACACTTGCCAGCTCAACGACCAATTTTTTTGTCACTACAGATCAGAAATATTGAAATGATGATTCAAATGAAGACAAGTATTTACACACACGCACACAGACACACACACACAGAATTCCCTTCCCCCAGAAGAGGATTCAATGCTTGAGAATAGATAAGGATTGTATTTCAGGGAGATGACTTACACAAAAAGCTAGAGTTGTAAAATACCTTCCACAGAGTCAGAGTCTCCCAACTGGAAGGCTGTGCTTTAGACGATGGGCTTTGAAATGAAGCACACACATTCTCCAACATATTTCATATTTTTGCTTCAGTGAAAAGGATTTTATAAATATGTTTTGTTCATGTTAGCAATAATTTTTTATGGTTACTTCAATAACACTTGTGTTACCTATTTTTTTTCTTCGTTCTCAAAAGACTACCAAGTATGGAATAAGATCATGTAAAATGATAACGTTGTTCCAAACTCTTACATGATTAAATAGATTATCTACAGGCATTTTCTAACACACCATAGTTTGACAATACAATGATGGTGATATATAATGGTGGGGATAGAAAACTCTTTTCTGGGTGTTCAGTTAAAATTCTTTTTCTGCACCACAAAAACCATGATGCTAGATCGTCTTGTGGCAGTTTCCATGAAAAAAAAAAATCTACAGAACAGCAAATGATTCCAAATACATAAATATAAATGTAAAAATAGATGTTTAAATTAATAAAATGGGTAAGAGATCAAAATGTCCTTATCAAGTAACTCCAAATAATATATCTACGTACCATGACTCCTCTATGAGATCACCCTTAATTCCGCCGCCCACACATCTAAGCACAGGGAAGACTTGGTGATTCACTTCAAAAAAAACAGACTGGGTGAATGGGAAAGAGTTACTGGACACTGGCGAATCTAGGCAACCACTTTAACCCCGTGACGAAGGTCAATATCTCCACTGACCGAGCCAGGAATGTCACATGGGTACCTTGACCTCCCAGATACCAGGTGAGACGAGCACCTCAACTCTGTGGGTTTACTTTTTTCTCAAAACCCATAACCACAGTCTAATCAAGAGAAAAAAAAAAACAGGCAATGCCTGAATTCCTCAGCACTGTCAGGGTAATGAACGCAGGCTGGTAGCTCCTCAAACGCTTCAACAGAGAGCACGTGACCCAGCAAGTCTACGCCTACGTACACAGCCAGGAGAAATGACAACATACGTCTACAAAGAAACATGTACACAATTGTACATAGCATCATTATTCATAATAGCCAAAAGTGGAAACAGCCCAGATGTCCACCAACTAATAAATGGAAAAATGAAATGTGGTCTATTATTTGGCAATAAAAAGGAATGAGGAACTGATATCTGCCACAACATGGATAAACTTTGAAAACATTAAGCTAAGTGAAGGGAGTCAAAAATGAAAAAGGACCACATATTGCATGCTTCCGGTTATATGCAGTGTCCAGAGAGAGCCCACCGATATGGTTTAGTCAAGGAATTCCCCACTTTCCATGCTGACCTCCAGAAAGTTCTGTCTGCTGGGTTTGTGTCACAGACCATCCCTCCCGTTTTCCTGTGTCTTAGTGTTCAAGCAGCAGTTCAGTCTTTTGCCACAAGGCGGCTCCACAGTACCACCATCATCAAACTCCACTCAAGTACTGTTTGCAAGGTGTAAAATAAATAGTTAACTAAGTAACTAAATAAGTAAGTATGTATAAATAAATAAATAAATAAATAAATAAATAAATAAATAAAATGGATTAACCTTCAAAATATTAAGCTAACTGAAATGAGTCAAAAATGCAAAAGACCACATATTGTATGATTCTTTATATGTAGAGTCCAGAGAGAGTCCACCGATATGGTTTAGTCAAGAAATTCCCCACTTTCCATTTCTGACCCCCAGAAAGTTCTGTCTGGTGGGTTTGTCTCACAGACCATCATTCCCGTTTTCCTGTTCCTTAGTGTTCAAGCAGCAATTCAGGTTTTTGCCACAAGGGGACTCCACAGTGCCACCATCATCAAATTCCACTCTCAAGTATTACTTGCAAGGTGTAAAATTAATAAAAATAAGTAAATAAATAAATAAATAAATAAATAAATAAATAAATAAATAAAATGGATGAGCCTTGAAAATATTAAGCTAAGTGAAAGGAGTCAAAATTGGAAAAGAACACAAATATGTCTGTATTTGTCTATAGAAATGATTCCATTTATATGCAGTGTCCAGAGAGAGCCCACCGATATGGTTAGTCAAGGAATTCCCCACTTTCCATGCTGACCTCCAGAAAGTTCTGTCTGGTGGTTTTGTGTCACAGACCATCCCTCCCATTTTCCTGTCCTTTAGCGTTCAAGCAGCAGTTCAGGCTTTTGCCACAAGGCGGTTCCACAGTACCACCATCATCAAACTCCACTCTCAAGTATTGTCTGCAAGGTGTAAAATAAATAAGTAACTAAATAAATAAGTAAACAAGTTAAAAAATCAATCAACTAATTAATTAATTAAATGGATGCACCCTGAAAATATTACGCTAAGGGAAAAGAGTCAAAAATGCAAAAGAACACAGATGTGCCTGTATTTGTGTATAAAAATGATTCCATTTATATGTAGAATCCAGAGAGGGCCCACCGATATGGTTTAGTCAAGGAATTCCCCACTTTCCGTTCTGACCTCCAGAAAATTCTGTCTGCTGGGTTTGTGTCACAGAACACCCTCCCATTTTCCTGTTCCTTAGTGTTCAAATAGCAGTTCAAACTTTTGCCACAAGGAGGCTCCACAGTACCACCATCATCAAACTCCACTCTCAAGTACTGCCTGTAACGTGTAAAATTAAAAAAATAAGTAAATAAATATATAAATAAAATGGATGAATCTTGAGAATATTAAGTTTAGTGAAAGGCGTAAAAAATGCAACAGACCACAGATATGTCTATATGGTCTTTAATATGCATTAGAAATAACGTATATTGTTCTCACTGTATAAATAAAACTCAGCAATTCCCATGTATCTCCTAGATGGGTGTGGGAATGTGAGGTTGTGACATCTTCCTCGCAATTTCACTTTGTAAGGTAGATTCTTCCCTGGTGCCCATGGTTCCCCCCATTATACAAAGAAATTCTTTAAAGAGCCAGAAAATTCCCATGAGGTAGTTTAAGATTTCAGGGACTAGAATTTAATATTTTAAATAATACTTATTGCACTGGAGTTTACATACTATATAAGAGCTACTTTTAAATCTCATTATAATTATATTCTAATAAATGATATTTGTATTTCTGCACTTCAGAAGGAAATGGACATTAACCTTTTCTAAATATTTAGGTAACTTCCATTGCAAGTGTTTGTTTCTATTTTGATTATATGTAGTATGGACAAATTTGTTAAGACATAGTGTGAGTCCGTTAACACTATAAGAATATAATCATGGAAATTTTTCACCTGATTAAATTGCATCAGAGAATTATGAATATGTAAATATAAATCAAATACTTCATTGAGGTACGGTTGACATACAATACCCTGTACATATTTAAAGTATAAGCTGTAGTATGTTTTTATATCTGTATACACTTGTGAATCCAGTGCTATGGTCAAGATAAGGAACACATCCATCACGTCAAAAAGCGTCGTCATGCCCCTTTGTAACGGCCCATCTACCTCTCTCCAGCCCCCCTCTCCATGTCACCTTATCCCATTGCTAGGCAACCACCGATCTTCTGCCACTATGGATATGTTTTCTTATTCTATAATTTTATGTGAACGCACTCGTACACTCATGTGTATTCTTTGTTGCTAGTCTTTTTTCTTTCAACCTATTTCCAGATGCATATCCCTTAAAAGCTCTGCTACTTATGAAATATTTCGGTTAAAAAGCATTGTGAGCTATAAAATTAATCCAAATTAAGAAAAATTTCTACCCTTCCTTCTTTCTATCTGCCTAGAGATTATCATTACCCAAATGAGATGATTATCATTCGCCTGCATTCTTTCATCCTGTTGCTCCAAATGAGAGCCTCCTCACAGGAAATATGGTATCGCTGTGTATGTTTTCCCTACACACACACACACACACCCACACACACACACACAGCGTGCTCATCCTTCTCCTTTCTAATTTCACATTGTGTGTGCATACATATATTCATGTACGTGCAATATATGTGTATTATAATGCACACACACACACACAGATAAAAATGTGATTCTTATCCTCAAGGGAGTGTTGTGAGGAGTTCAAGGGGAAACCTCGCTCGAGACCCCAGCACAGTGTTGGGTGCATCAGCCACAATGCCAAGTTTTGCTGCCTTTCCATCCCAACTGCTCTGAGCCTCAACAGGGGTGTTGTTTCTTGATTCATTCACTTCTGCTTTCCCTTTAACTATTCTTTCCATCTCATTCTTACAGTTTAGGTTGTGATTCTTTATCATGCTTTTTAATTGAATGTTAATTCATTGGTTTTCATTTCTATTTATATAGGTTTCTTCACTTTATTTTCTCCTCTCTCATTTTATTAAGATAAAATTGACATATAACATTGTGTAAATTTAAAAACTACAACATAATGATTTGATATATGTATATATCGCAAAATGATTACTACCATAACTTTAGTTGATACCATCACCTTGCATAGGGATTATTTTTGTTTCTTGTGGTAAGAACTTTTTTAAAAAGATTTTATTTATTTATTTTAGAGAAAGAGAGAGTGTGCAAGTGGGGAGAGGAGATGTGAGGGGGGACCAGCGGACTCCCCACTGAGCATGGAGCCCCACACAGGGCTTCCTCCCACAACCCTGAGATCATGACCTGAGCCAAAATCAAAAGTCAGATGCTGAGCCAACTGAGCCACCCAGGCCTCCCCGTGATAAGAACTTTTAAGATCGACTCTCTTAGCAACTTTCAAATGTATAATACACTATTGTTAACTATAATCACCATGCTATACATGACAACTGCATAACTGATTTTTTTTAATGGAGGTTTGTACAATTTGACCACACCTACCATTTCCTTTTTCTTTACTGAGGTATAATTGACAAATAACCCTATATTAGTTTCCAGTGCACCATAATGATTTTGTATTTGTATATTTTGCCAAATGATCAGTGTAATAAGTCTGGTTAACATCTGTCGCCATACTTAGGTACAAAATTTATTTTGTGATGAGAATTTTAAGATTCACTCTCTGAGTAATTTTCAAATACGCAATACAGTATTATAAAATGTGTTCCCCATGCTAAACATCACCTCCCATGACTTATTTATTTTATAACCAGATGTTTGTGATTTCTGACCCCCTTCAGCCATTTTGCCCACCCCCCACTCCTCATATAGATATTTAATGCTTCAAAATGTCTTCTGGCCGCTGCTTTAGCTAGATTCGGTTATGTTGTGTTTTCATTATCATTATCCTTATCAAATTTGGCAATTTTAATCATATTTCCACTTGGATCCAAGATTTGTTTAATAGCCTTGGCTAGAACTGGTATTCATTAATGTCCCATGTTCTCTGAAAATGAAGTGATTTGTCTGATAGGGACCACAGCTCAGTATCTCTAAGATCTGCCATTCGGATTACGTTGTTTAGGTCTTCTCTCCAATGACTATTTCTCCACTTGACCATTTTTGGATTAAGGAAAGTGTGTTAGAATCATCTATTATTAGTGTGTTTCTTCTCCCCTCCCCCCCCCCCCGTGACTACTGTAGTTTTTGTGCTGTGAATACTTTAGCCGTGCGATTGGTTATATAAGTATTCATATGGCACATCTTCCTGGTGAAATTTAGCATTAGAAACTGCCTTTTTTAAAATCCATTTTTATCTCAATTGTACTCTCTCTAATAATTAGATATAACTCCCTTTTCCTTGTTATTGGCAATTGCCTGATATATTTATTTCTTACTTAAAAATGTTTAACCTATCTGAATTCCTTTATTTTGTTTGTTTGTTTTGAAAATAGGGGGGGCAGAGAGAGAGGGAGAGAGAGAATCTTAATCAGGCTGCAGGCCCAGCATGGAGGCTGACACTGGGCTGGATCTCACAACCTTGAGATCACGACCTGAACCAAGATCAAGACTCGAACGCTTAACTGAGCGAGACACCCAGGCGCCCCTGAATTCCTTTGTTTAATGTTTACCTCTGGAAAATGTATAGCTTTGGATTTTCCTACAATTGGCAGTTTGAAAATGCTTGCTTTTACTGGGTGATTTGAGCATGTTTATTTTACTGATATGATCCATGTCTCTGATGCTTTGTGTCTGATTCCGCCACATATGCATGGTTTCATCGTGTTCCTCCACTCACAAAACAAACAGCTTGAACATGAGCATCTCATAGAGATCCTTCAGACTGAGCAGAAGGGGAAGGAAATATACACATATTTACGTGACGCCCCGGAACTGATAACCAGCAGAAGCAGAGGAGGTCTGCAGAGACCCAAAACTGATTCAATCCCTTTAAAAAGGGGAGGGTTTTTGCAGCAAACTCTCAGACTCTTCAGACCCGATCCCTCTGTCTGACCGCTTAAAAAAGGCAACTGCCGCCGAAGGCTCTGCCTGACTGATCTCTGAACAGAACCGAGATCCTTCGCTGCTTGAACATCAGAAGCAGTTTGTGCCTGGACTGGACCAAGACCTCATCTCAACTGCACGCCCACAGACTGACTTCGCGTTTGGTTCGCTAACTTCCTGCACCCTTGTGTTACCTTGTTTGTTGTGTGGTTTGTCTTATGTTCTGCTCTGTGTGCTATGTAAGAAGCCAAGTTTAATCACACGGTGAAATGTCACTGAGTTTGGAATCTGGAACCCGCTGCTTTAGAATTGTGATTTAACTTTGCTTTATAAGATTGCATAAAGCTGACATTGTGGAAAGGCACAACTCGTGTGTGTGTCTTCATAGCGTGCTCGTGACAAGTACATTTTACAAAGGGTAAAAAATACCACGAAGTGGTTTGTTTACCACGACACCGATTCTGCTTGGAAAATTCATATCTACGTTAAAGAAATTCCATATACTCCATTAAAGTAATTCCATATACTCCATTAAAGTAATTCCATATGCTGTTGAACCTAAGCTACATCACGTTCATCGATTTACCTCTTTCCTCATCACTGTCAGCTGATGTTCAGTGTGGCCTCTCCAAAGGGACCCTATCAGAGAACAGGGCATTCATCATCCTTTCTCGCACCCTTGTACAGGCTGCCCAGACCTCCTCCCACCCCTTGTCTGTCAGCCCCCGTCCATGACACAGGACACAGCTGTGCAGACCCCGCTCTGCGGCTCCCTCCTCTCTCAGGCACCTACCCCCTGTTCTGATCTGCACAGCCCTTCACACACCTGCCACACACTGCCCAGGCATGCCGCTGCCACCGAAGCTTTCATCCTCTGCAGGCCCAGGAGTGTATTTTTCTACAGTCTTCTATTACCCCTATCAGTTTCTTCAGACAGAATTAGAACCTTCTATATAGCTTCGAAACCTGGATTTTAAAGGTTATCTTTATTCTTTTACTCCTTGTGGACATCTAGGAAAGTTTCACGACGGCGGTACGTTGGTGCCACCTTGTGACAAAAGTCTGAACTACAGCATGAACCGTTGTGGAGCCTGAAAAGTGGAAAGCGGGGCCGTGACCCGACCCCACTAGAAGATCTTTCTGGAAGTCAGGATAGAAAGGAGGGAATTCCTTGGACACAGCTATATTGATGGCCTCTTTCTGGATAGTTCATATAAATAGAATTACACAATATATGGTCTCTTGCGTGTTTGACTTCTGTCACCGGCGTAATGTTTTCAAGGTTCATCCATGTTGTAGCGTGTATCAGTACTTCATTTTTTTTATGACCAAATCATATGCCTCACTTTTTATCCATTCATTAAATGGTTGACATCTGGGTTGTTTCCACTTTGGGCTATCATGAATAATGATTCTATCTTTGTGCATTTGTATACTAGTTTTTGTGTAGACGTGTGTTGTCATTTGTCCTGGCTGTCATTTGTCCATGAAGCCCGGGAGTGGAGTTGCTGAGTCATATAGAAACTCTCTGATGAACTGTTCGAGGAACTGCCAGACGGTTTTCATGACCCTGACAGTCTTCAGGAGTTATTCTTCTCCTGACTAGACTCTGGTTATGGGCTTTGAGAAAGAATGCCACAGTTGAAGTCTCCTTCTCATCACCTCATATTAAGGAGGCCATAAGACCCATCTGGTATCATTGGGTCAATAAGGATGCTGACCCTCGTCACAGGGTTAGGGTGGTGTTTGTCTACTATCTCCAGTGTACATAACGATTTTCCATTCACCTACTCTGTTCTTTAGATGGAAGCCGCTAATTCTTCCTTCAGAGGTGGGAGGCAGATTAAAGTTCACCTCATGGAGGCAGAGTATTTATATATATTATTTTAAATTAATTTGATAAAGACCGTTTGCCACTCGTGACCCATTTTTATTAATTAAGACATTTATTTATAGCAATATGGATTCATATTTACTTATTTTCTCATTTTAAAAAAAATGAATCCATCCAAAAAGCTTTAGCATCATCATTTCTATGGTGAAGACAAAATTAATTTTGACTCAACAGGCAGGAAACTATGAAAGAGTTCTCTATCTCTGCCATTATGTATCACCACCATCTATGGTCTAAATATGGTATATTAGAGAATGCATTTAGACAACGTATTTAACTGTGTGGAATTTGGAACAACATTATGTATTGAGACAATTCTATTCCATACTTGGTTTCATAAAAAAAGAAATAAAACACTGATAACACAGAGGTTACTGAAATGAGCATAATGTTATTGCTAACATGGACAAACATTTGTGTAATCCTTTTCTTTTTTTTAAGATTTTATTTGAGTGAGAGAACAGGAGAGAGTGGGAGAAGCAGGCTCCCCGCTGAGCAGGAAGCCTGATGTGGGGCTCCATCCCAGGACCCTGGGGTCATGACCTGAGCCCGAGGCAGACAGACGCTTAACCAACTGAGCCACCCAGGCGCCCCTGCATAATCCTTTTCAATGAAGCAAAATAAGAGCTATGCTGGAGAATATGTGGGCTTCATTTGAAAACTCATTGTCTAAAGCGCAACCCTCTGGTTACTTTACCCTGACTCTGTAGCAAATATTTAAATCTCTACGCTGGGTGTTATACGCAACTAATGAATCATCGAACTTTACATCAAAAACCAGGGATGTACTGTATGGTGACTAACATAATATAATAAAAATATATTATTATAAAAAAATAAATATTTTTAAAACAAAAACAAAAAAATAGGGGCGCCTGGGTAGCGCAGTCGTTAAAGCGTCTGCCTTCGGCTCAGGGCGTGATCCTGGCGTTCCGGGATCGAGTCCCGCATCAGGCTCCTCCGCTGGGAGCCTGCTTCTTCCTCTCCCACTCCCCCTGCTGTGTTCCCTCTCTCGCTGGCTGTCTCTCTGTCACATAAATAAATAAAATCTTAAAAAAAAAACAAAAAAAACAATAAATAAATAAATAAATCTCTAGCATTTGCGTAACAAATTGCACTGCAATAGAATCCTTGTCTATACACAAGAAATTGGGTTCTATTATTGGAAAAGGACATCCCTTTCTCGTGGGGAAATACTTTTGTGTTTCCATTGGAACAATCATTTCAACATTCCTGATCTGTGCATGTGACAAAGAGGTGGTGTGGAATTGTCAAGTGCAATCTCTGTAGGAGCATGGGCGAACGCATCCCCGTTAGAAAATGGACGCAGATTGAGTTGGAGGGGAGAATCGGGAGATTCCAATTGCTTATCAAAAATTCTTAGAATTTTGGTGCAAAGGTGAGAATATATGCAAAGAGAGCAGTAATTAGAGATGCAGACAGGGGTCCAGGGTATTAGAGCATATTCTTCAATCATCACTTGTAAGAGACTTGATCAGGTTGAAATCTTAATGGGTAGGAGCCACCTCTTCTTAGATTTAACTCCTGAATTTACTTATCCCACCCTTTCTGCACTTTACTTCCTTGTTTTCATCCTGGAGAAGTGTAAAACTTAACCAAAGGGATGCTGTAGAGTTCGGTTTTAATGCACGTTAACCAGATGAATGAATGAACAGATGGGGGGATGGATGCAGGAGGTGTCAAACGTGGCTGTGGAGTCATGGATTTTTATGTCCCAAGGCAGAGGTCTTCATGCACCTGACTGACCCTTGGTCTTGGGTAGCTGAGAGGATGCAGCTTCTCAAAAATTATCAACTGATGGCTGCAAGATGGGAGGCATTTCTGGTGTGGGGAACTGGCCTGAGCATTGTGGTTGCCATAGAAACCTGACATCACTGTGGCAGCCATGTGGACATTTTAATAGAGACAGTCTTGACCTGACAAGGTCCTGCCTTCAAGTGTTTGAGAAACAGCTGAGGGTGTTGGTCTCAGCAATGAAGGCTGAATGGTCTTGGGGTGTGTGGAAGCAAAGAGAAACCAGATCTAAGTTGCCCTTTCCCGTTTTGGGACTGGGTGCCCAGGATATGTCATAGGTAAAAACTTTGGGGTCCTGCCCAGTTCCAGTAAGTGTGGGAACTACCCGAGGGGTGACCTGGACCTGCTTTCCTCTTAAGTCAGAGGCCTGGGAGGAAAGACAAGGAAAGACCCTGAGTCCCAACTTCCTCTTCTGTCCGGTGTGAATGAGAATGCTTCCCCCACAGGACTGCTGAGAACACTCCGTGATACATAGGAGCAAGCCCATGGCCCTGTGGCTACTGTGAGATCATGAATGCCTGTGTGAATTCAGGACACTTCTTGCTCATCTTCAACTTTGTTGTTAGGGGATAGACTAAGAAAGGAGGAGAAAAAGTCCCTGGTGAAAACTCAATGATAACATGTGGTTGTTAGGATCAGGACCCAGTTGTAATCAATGGTATTGTCACTAACCTATGACCTAGCATGGTGGGAGCCCATATTTACTAAAGTAAATCATAGTGATTGCTGAATCTGTCTCTCTTGGTGCAGGTCTTTATGCCAGTGACTGAACTCATATCAGGTGCCAGAAAGAGACAGGTTCTGAGAATTTTCGTCCTGATGGCTGCTGAAGCTTCTACCCCAGATTTAAGGGCAGCAGTCCTCAGGAAGCCCCAACACCTCACATCCCTGGTGGAGCACGATGCCTGGCACAGTTTAGTTCGTAGATTCAACAAAAGCACATTGTGCAATAGCTCTTGTGAGGTTCACACACTAACCTGAAAGTAGAGAAGCTGCTTTAATCTCATCATGGAGAAGAGGTTTAGCTGGTAGAATTTCATTCCACCAGCAGCTAAATGCTGTGTGATAGACTTTGACGCCCATTTCAGAGAAGTTCTCTTTTGTCTAAAAGCAATGAATGGTTCCACTTGACAAGGACTTGATCTTTAACATTCACTTGCAATAAATAAACATATTTTTCTGACTATAGAAATAATTAATAAACTCTTATGTTCTCCCAGATGGATGTGAAAACATGAAGTTAGTTAGAAGTGTTCCTAGACATTTCTCCAAAGAAGACAGGCAAATGGCTAATAGACAGATGAAAAAATGCTCAGCATCACTCAGCGTCAGGGAGATACAAATCAAAACCACAACGAGATACCACCTCACACCAGTCAGAATGGCTACAATTAACAACTCAGGAAACGACAGATGTTGGCGAGGATGTGGAAAATGGGGAACCCTCTTACACTGTTGGTGGGAATGCAAACTGGTGCAGCCACTTTGGAAAACAATGTGAAGGTCCCTCAAAAAGTTAAATATAGAGCTACCCTATGACCCAGCAATTGCACTACTAGATAATTTATCCAAAGGATAAAAATATAGTGATTTGAAGGGCCACATGCACCCCAATGTTTATAGTAGCAATGTCCACGACAGCCGAAATATGGAAAGAGCCCAGATATCCATCGATAGATGAATGGATAAAGAAGTTGTGGTGTGTGTGTGTGTGTGTGTGTGTGTGTGTATAACTCAGCCATCAAAAGGAATATTACTCAGCCATCAAAAAAATGAAATCTTGCCATTTGCAACGATGTGGATGGAACTAGAAGGTTCGCTAAGCGAAATAAGTCAGTCAGAAAAAGGCAAATACCACATGATTTCACTCATATGTGAAATTTAAGAAACAAAACACATGAACATAAGGAAGGGAAAGAAAAATAAAATAAGATGAAAATTGAGAGGGAGGCAAACCATAAGACACACTGAACTCTAGGAAACAAACTGAGGGTTGCTGGAGGGGAGGTGGGTGGGGGATGGGATAACTGTGTGATGGGCGTTAAGGAGAGCACTTGATGTAATGAGCACTGGGTGTTGTATGCAGCTAATGAATCGCTAAATTCTACCTCTGGAACTAATAATACAGTATATCTTAACCAAATGGAATTTAAATAATTTTTTTAAAAAAAAGAACATCCCCCTAATACTTCTTGTGAGGCATGCTGACTAGCAACAAAGTCTTATTAATAAATAGAGAAATGGTAAATGAGAACAGACTACTCACATAGCAAACAATATACACACTTATTAAACTTTAAAAATATGCCATGTTACAATACATAAAGGAATGTAATTTAAATTACCGGGCTATGAAACTCAGTGAAACAGATAAGTTGCTTAAAAGTATATATAATGTAGGTGGGAGAGGAAGACAGCAGCAGAGTAAGAGAACCCGGGGTTCATGTGTCCCATGAACACAACTAGATAACAAACAAAACACCCTGAATGCCCCCACAAATTGACCTGGAGACTGACAGAACAAACTCCACAACTAAAGAGGGAGGAGTCCACATCGCAGGAGGTAGAGGAAGTGTGGAGACACGATTTACCAGAGAAAAGGATCATGGAAGAACTCAAGAGTTCAAGCTGGTTTGATACATGTATGTATTACAAAATGACTACTACGGTAACTTTCGTTAATATCCATCACCTCACTCAGTTGCAATTCTTATTTCTTCTGATAAAAACATTTAACACTTAACATCTACTCCCTTGGTAAATTTCACATATACAGTACAGCATTCTCAACTACAGTAACTATGCCGTATATTACATTTCCAGAACTGATTTATCTTGTAACTAGAAGTTTTTTTTTTTTTTACCTTTTAACCACATTCACTTTTTTGTGAGGTATAACTGACCTATAGTATTATAAGATTTCAGGCATGCACCATAATGATTCAATATTTGTATTTTGCAGAACGATCACCTCACTAAATCTAGTTAACATCCATTACCCTACATCGGTAAAGATAAATACCCAGAAATGGAATTGCCGGGTCATATTGTAGCTCAATTTTTATTTTTTTTAGAGACTTATTTATGTATTTATTTATTTTAGAATGAGAGAGAGCAGGGGAGGGGCAGAGGGAGAGGAGAGAATCCCAATCAGACTCCCCACTGAGCACGGAGCCTGGCATGGGGCTCCATCTCCCAACTCATGAGATCCTAACCTGAGCCGAAACCAAGAGTCGGACACTAACCGACTGAGACACCCAGGCGCTCCTCTACTTTTAATTTCTTGAGTATCCTCCATAATGTTTTCCATAGCGGTTGCACCAATTTACATCTCACTAACAGTACACAGTCTCTCTTTTCTCCATATTCTCCAGCATTTGTTATCTCTTGTCTTTATGATAATAGACATTCTAACATGTGGGAAGTGATATCTCATTTCGTTTTTAATTTCAACGTTATAAAGGCTATATATGGAAGTTCCACAGCTAACATCATGCTACATGTTGAATACTAAAAGCTTTTTCTCTAAGATCAGAAACAACACAAGGATGTTCACTCTCACCACTGTTATTTAACAATAGTACTGGAAGTCCTAGCCACAGCAATCAGACAACAAAAAGAAATAAAAGGCATCCAAATTAGTAAGGAAGAAATAAAACTTTCACTACTTATAAATTACATGATGCTACATATAGAAAACCCAAGGACTCCACCAAAAAAACTGTTAGAACTGATCAATGAATTCCGTAAAGGTTGCAGGATACAAAATCAATATATATAAATCCATTGCATTTCTATATACTACTAATGAAGTAGCAGAAAGAGAAATTAAGAAAACAATCCCATTTACAACTGCATAAAAATAATATAAGAACTAGGAATAAACTTAACCAAGGAGGTGAAAAACCTGTACTGTGAAAACTATAAAACAAAGAAATTGAAGACAACACAAAGGGCTCATGGGCTGGAAGAACAAATATTATGAAAATATTCATAGTACCCAAAGAAACCTACAGATTTAATACAGTCCCTATCAAAATACCAAGAGTATTTTTCACAGAACTAGAACACCCGGTTTTCTATTCAAAGAAAATTTAAGATGACTCTGTGTGCGTGCGTGCGTGCGTGTGTGTGTGTGTGTGTGTGTGTGTGTTTCTATGTTCCCTCCAGCTCTACCACCACCAATACATACTCACAGTTACAGTTTAAACAGTTCCAGAGCTGGACCTTCAATCTCAGGTTTAGATATCCCAGAAAATGTGTTTTATTTATGTCCTAAAGAAGTAATGGATACAAAGGTATTCTTTCAGGTAAGGGAAAATCCAGAAAGCTGGCTGATCCCATAAAGTCAAGTTCCCAGCCTCCATCCTCCCTCCCCCTTATGCAGCCCCCCGCTCCGAGATTCTCAGAGCTGCCATCCTGGATCTTGCCACCTGGTAACATCACATTTATTTCCATTTTTCTTGTTTTTTTTTTTAATAATATATTTTGGAACAAGTAAAAAAAATGAAGCAATTTATTTACTATTTTACCAATTCTACTTAGAAAATTCCCTGGTATATTAAAGCAGACCCATTTGCTATTGACCCCAAACTACACCCTGTTCATTGATTTATCTCTTACCTCATCACTGTCAGCTGACGTGCCAGAGACCAGGATGTTCACCTCCATTACCCCACCCTTGTACAGCCTGCCCTGTCCCAGTCCCAGTCCGTCATCCCCTGTCCATGACACAAGACACAGCTGCTCAGACCCAGCCTGACAACCCATTCTCTCAGTCACCTACCCCCTGTTCTGCTATACATTGCCCATCTGTCCTCGACTGCCACCTGGTATTTTTTGTCTGCAGGCCACGGAATATGTGGTTTCACAGTCTTCATTTACACCTAACAGGTTTTTTTTTCAGACAGAGTTAGAATCATTCTGCATAGGTTCAAATCCTGGGTTTTGGGGAGATTATTGATGTGTCTTTGCTCCTAGCAGACACATCTTAGGAAGTTTTCTGATGGTGGTGCTTTGGTGCCACCTTGTGACAGAAGTCTGAACTGCAGGTTCAATATCACAAGGCAGAAAAGTGGGAAGGAGCAACTGTGACCCCACTCCCCCAGACAGAGACTTCTGGAAGTCAGGATGGAAGGGGGGATTCCTTGAGTACAGCATATTGATGGGCTGTCTCTGGACACTTTATTTAAATGGAATCTTACAATATATGGTTTTGAGTATATTCAGCTTCTTTCACTTGTCTTAATGTTTTCAAGTCTCATCCACATTATAGTGTGTATCGGCACTTCATTCCTTTTTATTGTCATATAATATACCATTATTTCATCCATTCATCAATGGTGAACACTTGGATTGTTTCCTTTTTTGCTAATATAAGTAATGATGGTATATACCTCCTACCTAAGTTTGATGATAGTGGTACATTGGTGTCACCTTCTGACAAAAGTGTAAAATGCAGCTTAGACATGGTGGAGCAGGAAATTGTGAGTGAGGGCATGTGACCTAAATCCACCAGACAGAGCTGTCTGGAAGTCAGGATGGAAAGGGGGGAATCCTTTGGGCCCAGCTATGTTGATGGTCTTTCCCTGCAAATGTTGTATGAGTAGAGTCATACAATATGCGGTCTTTTCATGTGGTAATTTTTTCAAGGTACATTGATATTGTAGCATATTTCAGCACTTCATCCCTTTTTATTGCTAAATATTATGCCTCATTTCTTAACTCATGCATTAATTGGTTGACATTTGGATTGTTTTCACTTTTGGCTATTACGAGTAATGATGCTACATATATTTGTGTCCAAGTTTTATGTAGACATAAGTTGTCTTTGTCCTGCCTGTGAACCTAGGAGTGGAATTGCAGGGTCCTATGGTCGCTCTCTATTGAAGCGCTTGGAGAACTGCCAGAGTGTTTTTACGACCCTGAGAGTGTTGAGGACTGCAAGCATAATCTGTTATTTTTCTCCTGATTACACTGTTATGGGTTTTGCAGAAGAAAACCAGAGTTGAAATACCCTTCTCATCACTTCATATTCAGGAAGACATAATACCCACTTGATAGCACTGTGTCACTAGAGATGCTGGCCCTCCTCTCAGGGTTAAGGATGTGTCTTTGCTCCTAGCAGACACTTCTTAGGAACAGTTTTCTGATGGTGGTGCTTTGGTGCCACCTTGTGACAGAAGCCTGAACTGCAGGTTCAATATCACAAGGCAGAAAAGTGGGAAGGAGCGACTGTGACCCTTCTAGTTTCTCTAGTGCCCAGTAACTATTTTCCATTCATCTACTCAAGAAATGAGTCACTAAGTGTACCCTGTCCTCAAGGGTGAGAGGCAGGATTAATATTCACCACATGGAGAAAATGTATCTACAATATTATTTGGAATTATTTGATAAAGACAGGTTGTCTTCTGTGATCCATTTTTTATTAATTGATATGTTTATATATATCAGTTTGGATTCAGATATATCTTTTTTTGATAGATTCCAAAAGAAAGTCTAGCATGATCTCTATGGTACAGAAAACAATTTTGACTGAACGCTCGGTAACAGCAAGTGTTCCCCAACTCTAACATATGTCATCACCGTCGTATGGTCTAAATATGGCATAAAGGCAATGCTTTTAGACAATATATGTAACAATGGCAGAGTTCGGAACAACATCATAATTTTACATAATTTTATTCCACACCTAGTTTTCTTTAAAAAGAAATGAAAATAAGTTCTGAAAGAGGTTATGAAAGTGACCAGAAAATATTATTGCTAATATGCACAAAACATATTTGCAAAATTCTTTTTAATGAAGGAAAAGTAGAGATATGTTGGAGAAAATGTGCATTTCATTTGAAAGACCATTGTCTAAAGCGTAACCTTCCTGTTATGTGACTCTGACTCTATGAAAAGTATTCACAATTGTAGCCTGTACATAATTGATCCCATTGCATTAAAATCCTTATCAACTCTAGGCAACTTATGCTGTCGGGAAGGACAAAAACTCTTCCTCTGGGTGAAATGCATGTTTGTCTTCATTTGAAAAATCATTTAAATCTTCCTGATCTATACATGTGACAAAGATTGGGTTGTAGAATTGGCAAGTGTAATTTCTGTGGACGCGTGGGGGAACAGCACCCCATTAGATGAGGGATGAGGACCAAGCTGGATGGCAAGTGCAGGGAATGTGAATTTAGTATCCAGAATTTTCCAAAGAATATTTTTGCATGTATATGTAAAAAGGCTAGTAACTAGAGATGTGGAGAGGGGTCCAGGGCATTAAACCACATTTATAAGTTATCACTTATAGGAGACATGAGTCAGCAGGCTGAAATCTTAATGGGAATGACCATCTCTTATTAGATTTAACGTCTGAATTTACCACACTACCCTTTTCACACCTTACTTCTTTGTTTCCGTTCTAGAGAAGCCCAAAACTTAACCGAAGGGATGATGTAGAGTTTGATCTTAATGCCTGTTAAATGGATGAGTGGATGGATGGATGGATGTCAATCAAACATATGCTGGAAAGCCACAGATGATCACATCCCAGGTCAGAGGTCTTCATCCAGCTGACTGAACCCGTGGTGTTGGGTGGCTGAAAGGACGCAGCTTCCCAGGACTCTGCAACTGATGGCTGCAAGAAGAGAGGCAGTGTCATTGTGAAGGACCGGCTTGAGCAACTCTGTTGCCAGGGAAATGTGACTTCATTGTGAAGACCCTGATGACATTTGAATAGAGACAAAAGTGGCCTGGAAAGAAGAGCAGGTCCCACTTTCAAGTATTTGGGACTCAGCTGATAGAGTGAGTCCCACAGTGGGGGCTGAACCACCCTGAAGTGTGAGGGTACAAAGGGATCCCAGATCAAAGTTGCCTCTTTCCCATTTCGGGAAGCCATGCTCTGGCTTTTTTCTAGATAAAGCCATTGGGGTCCTGCCCCACCCCAGGGAGTGTGGATCCTGCTCCAGGGACGTCCTGGAGCTGCTCTCCTCTGAAGGCAGGGGTGTAGGAGGGAAGACGAGTAAATACTCTGAGTCCCAGCTTCCCCCTCTGTAAAATGGGGATTAGAATGCTTCACCCACAGGATCGCTGAAAACACTCAGTGATACACAGGAGCAAGCCCACGGACTTGTGGTTACTGCCCACAGGCAGTCATGAACGCCTGTATGAAATCAGGCCACTTTTTTTTTTTTCAGCTTTGTTCTTAGGGGATAGATGAGGAAAGATGAAAAAGTCCCTGTTGTGAAGCCCATTAAAACAGATTGTTGTTATGACCACAAAACAATTATATGAATGCCATTATCTGTAACCTGGTGCCTAGCATGTTGCCCAGCACATAATTACTCCATAAATCATAGTCATATCTGGATCTGTCTCTCCCTGTGCAGCTCTTCATGCCTGTGGCCAGCCTCCTATCAGGTGGTTGAAGGAGTCAGATTCTGAGGACCTGTGTCTTGATGGCTGCTGAGACTTTTACTCCAGATCTGAAGGCAACAGTCCTCAGGAGTTCCTCACAGTTCACGTCCCTGTGAGATATGATGCCTGGCTCATGTGAGGTCCTAGATCTGAACAAAAGCACGTTGTGAAATAGGTCCTTGAGGTTCACAGACTAGCTTAAAAGTAGAGAAGCTGATTTCACTCATATGTGGAATTTTTTAAAAGATGCTGTTTACTTATTTGACAGAGAGAGAGAGAGCACAAACAGGGGGAGCAGCAGGCAGAGGGAGAAGCAGCCTCCCCGGCTGAGTAGGGAGCCCAACATGGGACTCGATCCCAGGACCCTGGGATTATGACCTGATGAGCCCTGAGCCGAAGGCAGACACTTAGCTGACTGAGCCACCCAGGCACCCTCATATGTGGAATTTAAGAAACAAAACAGACGAGCATAGGGAAAGAGAAGGAAAAACAAAATAAGACAAAAACAGAGAGTGAGGTAAATTATAAGAGACTCAGCTATAGGAAACTGAGGGTTGCTGCAGGGGGAGGTAGGTGGGGGGATGGGGTAACTTGGTGATGGGCATTAAGTAGAGCACTTGAAGTAAAGAGCACTGGGTATTCAATGCAGCTGGTGAATCACCGAATTCTACCTCTGAAACTAATAATCCAGTATATGTTAATTTAAAATGTTAATTAAAATTTAAATTTTAACAAATGTCAATTATAAGAATTTGGAATTTTATAAAATAATAACTTCCTATGTGTTTGCCCTATTATCATGATACCCAGCAATCTCCCCGATACTTAACCAAGTATACTTAAAGAACATTATGATTATATCCTCACGACGTCACATTTTTAGTTCTGTGCTCACCCACCACCTACTCCCTCATCATATCCTATCCCCAGACAACCAGTGATCTTTTTCTCAATAAGTTAGTTTTGATTTCCTATAATTCTATGTAACAGTAATCATACGGTCACGTTTTATTGTCTTCGGGCTTGTTACAGTAAGCTATTTATTTATTTATTCACTCTCGTTTATCTTTTATTTGACATGAATATATGAAACATTATTTGTGAACACTTGGGAAACACTTTCTTGAATATTTAACACATACTGTCTTCCAGAAGAAGACTCATGTTTGGGAATCATTTAGATGACCAGTTCTTTTGTGAATCACCAAATTGTTCATTTCATGTACACTGATGTAGAAAAACATACAGAATTGTGTTCAGATTTAGCATTATAGCAAATATTTCAAAATTGAAAATAACATGTTAGAGATAATAATTCTCCCAAAAAGGACAATAAAAACAGTATTTTCCTCTGCTTTAAAGCAAAATTTTGTGCTTTGACCATCTTAAATAATACAACATGGAAATGGCCTGTTTTTGTTTCCTACATACATATTTAGGCACAAGAATAGGAAGGTTAGTTGGAAAATGATAATCATGAATATTTTTAATATCAGAATTGTATACTATAGGTATTTACTTAACACATAACTTTAAATATAATATCTTGCATGTACATGGGCTGATAAATAATGAAGAATTTTATACATTGTTTTATATGTGTTAGAGTATTATAGTATTACGTATAGGATACTATTGATTTATTTGTTCATTTCTCCCCACAATAGTTGTGTAAAGTAAATATCAACCCGCCCATTTTACAAATGACCCACTACACGGTCATGCATATCCACATGATGTAGATGAAAATGATGTCTGTTATTTTCATTTTTTACAGGTTATATTTTCCTATTAAAAGGCAGAATTTTAAGATACACACAGAAAGTTTTCCTCAAGCCAAATTACGAAACAACAACCATAGTGTGATCCCAATGCTCTTTCTGTCTTTGTTTTCAGACAATGTTTTTATTATTATGTTCAATTAGCCAGCATATAATAAGTACATCACTAGTTTTTGATGTTGTGTTCAACGATTTGTAAGCTACGTATAACACCCAGTGCTTCAGGGAAATTTTTTATTCAAATCCTAGTTTGTTAACATGTCATATTAGATTGGTTTCAGGAGTAGAATTAGTGATTCGTCACTTACGTAAAACACCCAGTGCTCATCGTAACAACTGCCCTCCTTAACACCCATCACCAAATTAGCCCATCCCCACCCACCTCCTTCCATCAACCTTCAGTTTGCTCTCTGCCGTTAAGAGTACCTTACGGTTTGCCTCCCCCTCCCTCCTTTACTTTTTTCCCTTCTCACACGTTCATCTGTTTTGTTTCCCAAATTCCACATGTGTGTGAAATCATACGGTGTATTTCTTTCTCTGACTGACTTATTTTGCTTAGCGTAATACACTCTAGCTCCATCCACGTCACTGCAAATGGCAAGATTTCATTCGTTTTGATGGCTGAGTAATATTCCCGTGTGTGTGTGTGTGTGTGTGTGTGTGTGTGTGTGTGTGTGTGTGTGTACTACCTCTTCTTTTTTCATCTGTCAGTGCACATTTGGGCTCTTTCCATAGCATGGCTATTGTTGATAATATGTAGACCGCTTTGTGTAGTATACCCAGTCATGTGCTCCACTGACTGAGCCAGCCAGACCCCCTAATGTTTCATAATTTTATGTGTACATATTGTGTACATCTTTTTAATTGTGGCAAAATACTTGTAAAATTTACTGTTTTAACCATTGTCAAGTGTGCAATTCAGGGGCATTAAGTCCATTCATGTTGTTGTGCAACCAACTACCTGGTTCTAGAACTATCCATCATCCCCCAAAGAATACTGCACACTCATTAAGGAGCCCCTCCCCATTCCCCTCTCCCCACTGTGTGCATGTCTTTTAAACTTACCAGAAACAGGATAAAAGCAAACAAAAAGCCTCTGGAATCCAAAGGCAATCAGACTGAGCCTCTTGAGATGGAGAAACCTCATGGTCATTACCATCGTCAACATCATCATAAAAAACAGGTGACTGTTTCATGTGCTTTGAGCATTCTGTGCAACAGGCACTTGACAACTACTGCCTCATTCAGCCCTCCTAAGCCTAAGAAGTGTACACTGTAATAATAGTGTAACTATTCTGCCCCCCTTTTTCAGATGAGAAAACGCATGGATTGACTAAGCAGTGGCACCCCCAGTCGCAGGGACAGCTGGTTTCCCTGGCAGGTCCCCGTCACCCACTGGTGGACAGTGCCCTTCTCTGCAGGAAAGGAGCATTTAAGGGCACAGAGCCTGCTCAGCATGCTGTTGGAGTTTGTGCAAGAATCACGGTGGCTGTATTTCCTGGGCCATCTCCCCTCCCCGCGCCACCTGCGCCTCTCACCACCACCCGCCCCGGGACTGCAGCAGAGCGGGCTGTGGGCCACTGCATAGGGCCAGTCTTTTACCACACAGTGGGGAGGCCCTCATTGATGTGGCCCACGCAGCCTGTTTGTTGATCAGCATTTTCCCTCTCCGGCAAAATGGCAAGAGCAACTTCTGGCATGTTTCCACGCGTGGCTCACAGAGCGACTCTGAGGAGGGGCAGATGGGAGTGGAATGCCCTGCCAGATGAAGAAGGTGTCGTCACAAAATGAGATGGATTGAATCAATCAATTCGCATCAACCGCTGACTTCAGTGGATTTGGGGGGTTTTCTTATTGCTGACTTTTTTCTTGGTTTCTTAAAGCGAGTTTTCCTCCCAATTTAGTTCCATTTATTTCAATCAATCCAGCCCGGGTTAGCAAACAGCCCAGAGTGCGGGTCTGGACCCAGTGCACGGCTTGGGAGCTGGGTGAGAGGAGTCTGCTCCTCGGCCCCGCAGGTAGCTCTGTCAGGGCTAATCTGAGGGTTTGGGGTAGAGCACTACTCCTTCCCTGCCCTGCGTCCCTCCCACCTAATCACTCCCACGTCCCCCTCTGTATCCTCTATTCTCCAGGCTCTGTGCCCAACCTGCAGGTCTCCTGTAAGTGCCAAGGATGTTCTGGCCCTGGAATTCCCACCCAGGCAACATCAGCGCAGGGTAGGGCTGGCAAGGCATCCCCATCCCTACCCACCTGCCCTGATCTCCAGGCACCCCTAACCACCTTCAAATTCCCCAAAATGTCTCTCATTGTCACGAGCGTCCTCATTTGATCAAAGCAAAAATATCTGGTATGAACACCAGTGTTACACCTGCTCAGTCCCTGTCGGGAAACTCAGAGGCTGGGACCCATGTCCATCTCCAAAGAGCCTCTGTGTTTCGAAAAATCCAGAACCAGAGGGATGGTTGGAGAGCCCGCTGAGCCCGTGGCCCACGAAGGTCCAGCCTGTTTTCCCAGAGCTTCAGGCCAGCAGTTCCCCTGGCCCTTCCTTGTCCTCTGTCGGGGTACAGAATCTCCGGAGTAATGGAGTTCTCCCCCATGCCTCATTGTGCGGAAAGGAAGCAGCTCCCATTTGGACCCGCTCCTGCTGTGGTCCGGCCACCCTCCAGGCGTGAGCCAGACAAGGACAGGCCTGGATGGGGCCTGCCTTGCACTTCTGGGATGAAGAGTGGCTTCCCAGCCTCTTCTACTTTATCATGTCACCCACCCTGCTCCCCCACCCGCTCTGGGGGCAAGGGATGAGGAGGGAGGGAGGCACCTGGGGCCTTGCTGATGACACCCAAGGGCAAGCTCCTGGGTTGGGAAATATGGAACTGATTCTCAGCCTCAGTGTTAGCAAACACTGCTCTCCACCGCTTGGCAGGATAATCAATTACTGCGACTTTTGCCTGGATGATAAGGTTCCTACAGGGACACAGCTTATGAGGCCAGGGCTGCTGACTTCCCTGAGTGTGCTTGTGGGAAGACCCTTCCGTGAAGTCCAAACAGAGTGAGATGCATTTACCAAGCTCAGAGGGTCTTCACCCTGTCCTCCCCTGTCACAGTGGTCCTCACACAAAGTCTGTGGAGCCACGAGACAGTGGTGACTCTGCCGGGGGGCCCTGGTGGGCATGGAATGATGCAGAGTGGGGCTGCTCTCCACCTGCGGGGCGGGGGGGGAGGACTTCCACTGTCCAGCATGGCCGCCTCCAACACTTGACTGAAAACCCCACGTGCAGAGCCTGGCACGGGGCTGCGCCACAGGGGAGGCAGTGCGTGTTTGCTGCATGAATGAATAAACCAGCCAGAAAGCATTTGCCTCCAGGGACCTGAACTGCACTACTGTTTTAAAGAAGGGATTGGGTCCTTCTAGAGTGATCTTTGCTCTACACAATCCCTGTGGTGGATGAGAGTCACCCACCCATGGAGATCCTTTCCCCCGTCTCCCTGCCTGCTTGGCTCTGTTGTGCCTACCGGGTCCGAGCGCACTGCCTAACCCACAGCCTCGGTCTAGTCCCCTCCATGCCGACCCCGCACGGGCTTTCCTCTGTAAATCTCCTCCTCAAGAGCACTTGTTCCTTTGTCTATTCAGCTCCATCCAGATGACACAGGTGACCCCTGTGACCCTGCTTCCTTCTGTTCATAAAGCGTTTTGTCCTTCAGAAATTAAACTGCTGCCCCCTTCTATTGCCCTTATACTGACAAGAGAACATGTCCATTAGTAAGACCAGTTTTTAGCGTGGATCATGACAAACAATTTGCCGGAAAACCTCCAGTAAGGCTATAGCACAGAGCCTTCCCTCTCATGATGGCTCTTCGTTTGCCACCACCGTGGCATCCTGGACTACCCGCTTCCCGCCCGGTTGGACGCTGAGTCAGTCCTAGACGGGCAGGAGTGGAAACGTATAGAGAAAGCAGAACACGTACTTGGGGTGGGTTTGACTCCTGTTTGCTGAAATGCTTCTCTCGTCACCATCTTGGTTCTTATTTATTGAGCAGCTATGATGTGCCAGAAAATGAGGCTTTGTTAGAAACCCCACACCAGTCCCAGGAGGTAGGCATTATGGTGCCTGATGTCCAGGTGAGAGAAGGGGCCCTCACATGTTCATCCTGGCCTGAGTCTCCCGCACCTCTGCGGTAGGGTGTTTGGACAACCCAGCCTGTGCACCTTCTTAGCTCCATGGGCAAGAATGAACGAGTCAGCCACAGCAGATGCTGTTGCTCTAAGGCTAAGAGAAGGTGGCCTGCCCTTGCAGTGGTGTCCGGGATGGAAATGCTTGCAGACGCCGAAGGGGGAAGCATGCTGCCTGAGACAACAGACACATTTTTGCAGGAGGAGGCTTGGATGTCTGAAGCAGTGAAAGGGAATCTTCCTGCAAAGACACCGGGGTCTTCATCTGCTTGGCTGCTGTAACAAAATTTGCCCCAACCTGGGTGGGTGGAACAGTGCCAGAGGCAGGGAGGTCCAAGGTCAGGGTGCTGGCAGATCCGGGGTCCCAGCAAGAGCCTGCTTTCGGTCTTCCTGCTGTCCTCACACGGGGGGGGGGGGGGGCGCACAGAGCAAGCTCTCCTGTGTCCTTTTACAAAGACCTTAATCCCATCATGAGGCCCCACCCTCACGACCTCAGCTAACCCTGGTCGCCTCCCAAAGACCCCCCAACACCATCATAGTGGGGGTTAGGATGTCAGCCTGGGCATTTGGGGGTCACACTTGTTCAGTCCAGGGCACTCAGAGTGCCAATGCCCACACTTTGCTTTGCTCCTTCTGCATTTGCCCAGGCGTGCGGTGACACGCTGGCTCTCAGGGACAGTCCGGGTAGATTTCCTTAGGTGATGAACACATTGCCGCAGTGCAGCCACCAGCGCCAGGAAGGGCCTTGGGGGCCCCCTGCTCACCCAGGTGGTGCCCCTGCCCTTTGGAGGAGGGGCAGGGCTTCGCTGGGGGACTCCACGTGGCTCTACAAGTCCTGCCTGCCCGCTGGGACTCCTGTCATCTCACCTGGGATTTTATTAAATGGCCAGTTTTGTGCTCCAAGGGGAATTGGAGGTGAAGGGCACAATTTTATAAATTTTTATTATAAATAAGAAGTTAACTGTGGGTGGCTTAAACATGACTTTCCATGATGGAGATCATGATGGCAGAGCCACTTCAGTTTAAAGGGTTTTTTTTTTTTTCCCTCTGAAAGAAATTCACCTTTGAAGAGGAGAGAGGTGGGGAGGGGAGGGACAGGGGTTGGGGGGGGAGGAGAGGGCCCTGGCTCATGTCTCAGAGACCTCTTTACTCTGGGCTTGGAGCAGCCCAGATCCCTCTCCCAGGAAGCCCTGGGGCTGAGGCCCTACCTGCCAGAGTCCCTCCTGCTAGATCCCCTCAGGCCACTCCAGTGGGGGCAGGGCACATCCCAGGATTTACTCACCTCCTACCGAAGGGACACACCCGGGCCCTGTCCTAGCAGCACTGCTGACACTGGAGCAGTGCACACGGCAAAGTCGGGTAAAGCCTACCTGGCTGAGTGAGTCTGCCGGCCCCGGGACACAAGTGGCTCAGGATCTGTGCAAACCCTCCTATCTGTTCCCTTGGCCCTGTTTTTCTCTGACCTTCTGTGGCCAATTGGTTCTCCTGGCTGTGCTGAGCTTTGTCATATCCTGATGAATGTCAGGCCCAGCCCAGCGGCCCCTGTGCTGCCTGGGCCTGGAGCCGGGAGAGGCCCTGTACACTGTCATCACTCATGCTACATAAGAGGCTCTGTCTGGGGGCTGGGATCTGTGGGCACCTTGCCCTCAGTGGGAGGGGTCGTGGGGAAGATCCTTCTGTGGGTTCGCTGAACTCAGCACAGACCTGGGAAGGGAAGTGAGCTCACTGGTCACAGGACAGGTGGCCGTCCTCAGCCGAGGGGCATTGACAGCATCCAAGGTGTCCACAGGCACTACTGTGTATCACCCTCCTGCCCCCGGGTCGGCCTGGTATGGAAACTGAGGCCCAGAGGTCCTCAAGGTCAACATCGTCCAAAGACCCTGCTATGGCCATGGAAATTCCCGGGCTCCCCCGGTTATGGAGGGGAAGCAGGTGGGTGGGCCTTCAGCCCTTCCCCGAAGAGCTTTCAGTAGGCACCCCTGTTGACCCGTCCAGTGTTGGGTTGTTTCGACATGTCTGCAGAACCCCACGGGGCCCAAAGCACGCGGACGAGATGCCAGCTATACTGGGTGGAACAGGAGCACCCTCAGGAATGAACGTCCCCCTGGAACCTGAGAATGTGACCTTATCGGGAAATAGGGTCTTTGCGAATGTAGTTGTTTAAAGGTCAAGATGAGGTCTCCCTAGATTAAGGGGGGGCCCTAAGTCCATTGAGTGTGCCTCCAAGAACCAGGGAGAAGACACCAGGCAGGGCACAGGTGCGGGAAGCCGGGAAGTGGCCTCAAGCCAAGCAACGCCGGGGCCACCTGGAGCTGGAAGAGGCAGGAAGGATTCTCCCCTAGGGCCTCCAGAGGGAGGCTGCTGGCCCCCAGGCCTGTGAGAGAATAAACTTCCTGGGTTTTAAGCCCCCAGTGTGTGTTGATTTGTCATGGCAGCCCCGGGATGCTCCTCTTACAGCCTTCTCCACATGCCTTAGAGCAGCCATGGCAATTGTCCAGCTGCCTAGCCACACTTCTCTCCCCCCGGGTGACCTTCTGTGACATTATTCCCGACATGCCAACCCCTGGGACATGGGTTTCATGTCCTTCCCCAGAGATGTCCTTTCCAATGCTCTTCTCCGTCGAGCTGGGCGTCCATGCTGGTGTCACACGACTGGACACTGAGAAATACCTTTCGGAGTGAAGGACCCCAGGAGAACCGATATTCCCCTGGGGAAATTTTGAATCCACTTTTTTATTTGTTTTGTGTTTTTTGGTTTTTGTTTGTTTGAATTTTTTCCTGTGGTAAAATATACATAACAAAATTTATAACTTTAACCATTTTTAAGTGCACAGTTCAGTGGCATTAAGTACATTCTCATTTGTTGTATATCCATCCATCCATCTCCAGAATCCCAAACTGAAACTCTGTCCCCATGAAACACTAACTCCCTCTTCCACTCCCCCAGCCCCTGGAAACCACTGTTCTACCCTCTGTCTCTGTGAATCTGACAACCCCAGAGACTTCTGTAAGTGGAGTCACATAGTATTTGTCTCTTTGTGGCTGACTGATTCCATGTAATGTGAGGTTTTTGAGGCCGGGCCATGTTGTAGCAGGTGTCAGAATGTCCCGTCTTTTTATGGCTGAATAATATTCCACTGTATGGATGGACCACATTTTGTTCATCCGTTCATCTGCCAATGAACACTTGGGTTTTAAGCCACGTTTGAAGATGAGAATCATATAATTGGCCATGTTTCCTGTTTGGCTGCCTGCGAGTTCAGAAAACCACAGCAAAAACTGTGGCCCAACCTCACTAATTGAATTTCAAAGCCCCATAGCTATATTTTTCTGTTCTTTCCTGTTCTCTGATCTTGACTTCTATCTATGGACACATTCCCATTTGATTTCATGTTGTTATGGAAATGGATACAAAACCATCTGTAGAACACAGTGGGGATAAAAGCTGCAGGCAATCATGGTCTGATGTTCTCCCCATCATTCTTGATGTCACACTGGGCCATGCACCTCCTGAAGAGCTCACCCAGCCTCACAGCTGCCCCGTCTCCAAGTTCATTTACCCGTTCAACACTACCTACCGAGTCCAGGTGGGAGGGACATGGCGATGCACGAGACCGGTGCCATGCCGCCCCTGGAGAACGCTCAGACTGTGGGTCTCGCACACCTTCGACTGCATGGTTTCCTGGCTACATTGGCATGCTGCTGTCTGATTAGACTGAGGACTCTGTTCTTCTTTCTAATGCAAACCATAGCAGTAGCAGAGGCCCCGTCGGAGCTGCTCCCCATGGAGCTGGGAACTGCACGCCCTGTTCTCTTCAACACTCAGCTGAAGTGGAGTTCAGCGATGGCCATGTCTGCGCTGCCGTCCAGTCTCCATGTGGCTACTCTGCCTTGGCTACTGCCCCTTCTGTTTCTTTAAAAGCTGGCTCTTGAGTACAGACAGTCCACCTGGGCTAGGTTCAAAGCCATAGTTGGGATATGTCTCCTACGCCAGTCAGTTCTCAAGACCCATTGAACATCCCGTGCAGGTGACCTTGAGAAACCTGAAGATGCACGGCCTCTCCACGGAGAGAGGCAGGTCTACACTGAGAACGTGGCCCCTCAGCAGAAGTGCTGGGTGGGACGCGTGGGGTTGGAGGTGCCCCTTTGGGTCTGTGAGCAGCGTCAGTGGAGGATGGGGAGGGTGGCGGAGATGGGCCAGGGAGCTGAGACAATGCTCAGGGCAGACAACGCCATTCACCTCACACACAGCTGTATTCTGGCTTCCTAGAGGAGGCATGTTTTCTTTCTCTTTCTTTCTTTCTTTCTTTCTTTCTTTCTTTCTTTCTTTCTTGTAATAATTTTTTATTATGTTATGTTAGTCACCATACAGTATATCCTTAGATTTTGATGTAATGTTCCATGATTCATTATTTGCGTATAACTACCAGTGCACCATGCAATATGTGCCCTCCTTAATACCCATCACCGGCCTATCCCAGTCCCCCACCCCCCCTCCCCTCTGAAGCCCTCAGTTTGTTTCCCAGAGTCCACAGTCTCTCATGCTTCATTCCCCCTTCTGTTTACCCCCCTTCGTTCTTCGCTTTCTTCTCCTACCGATCTTCCTAGTTCTTATGTTCCATAGATGAGAGAAACCATATGACAATTGTCTTTCTCTGCTTGACTCATTTCACTTAGCATAATCTCCTCCAGTCCCGTCCATGTTGCTGCAAATGTTGGGTAATCATTCTTTCTGATGGCTGAGTAATATTCCATTGTATATATGAACCACATCTTCTTAATCCAGTCATCTCTTGAAGGGCATCTCGGCTCCTTCCACAATTTAGCTATTGTGGACAATGCTGCTATGAACATTGGAGTGCATATGGCCCTTCTCTTCACTACATCTGTATCTTTGGGGTAAATTTAGACATGCCCCTTCTCCTGTGGGAGATGGGCAAAATCTCATTTCCTGAGCAAATCCCCTAAGAAACCAACCTGTGTGTTCCTCTAAGATTTTCAGAAATCTGTGTCCATCAGCCTACTTACAAAATGAAAGTAGATAATGGGCTGAGAGTGCTGGGAGTTGGGGGTTAGGAAAGCTGTCTGCAGAGTCTGTGGACGCCCCCCAGGCCAGGGAGCCATCTGGGACCGCTTTGAGAAGCTCAGTCTGCCGCCTGTGCCTCCCCTACTGGCTTCTGTAGAGTGCGCTGACCTCTGTGAGTCCGGCCTCAATGCTGCATCACAAACCCAACCCTATCAGACACTTCAGCAGCCACCTGCAGGCTCAAGAAGGTCCAGATCCTTAACCTGGTGGCTGGCTGCTCACACCGTGTGCCAACGTGACTTGTAGCCCCACGTCCCCCCAGCTCCCCTATCACGGGTTTACCCTCGGGCCAAGTAGAGCTTCTTGTGGTTCCCTGATAAACTCATTCATGCTTCTAGATCTTTCCTTTCCTTCCTGGAAAAGACCTACCCCTTTCTCTCCACCGACAAACTCATTCAACCGAATTATCAGGTGGCCTTTGTCAGCCCTGTCCTTTCAGCAGGACGTGGGACTGTTGACTGGACCCTCACTCCTCCCTGAGCAGCCCCTGTCCTGCGTGGGACACCCACACCCACTCCCCTTTCTGCCGCTCCAGCTCTTCCTAACCAGCCCATCCCCTTAGCAGCTCCAGCCTCCTCCAAGGGGTGATGGAATATCCTGGCCTTTCTCTTCCTACCCTGTGCCATGCCCCCACCACACTCCATCCGTGCTGTGGCTGTGCCAGTGCCTGCATGCTAGGGAGGCCTGATCTGGCACCTCCAGCCAAAGTCCCCAAGGGTCAGGCCGGCTCAAAGTGCACCTTTACTTGAGTGTCTCCCAGACTCCTCCAGCCTGACACGCCCAAGGCTCAGGGTTCTCCCAGAAATCTGGTCCTGTGTCAGTGGTTCCCATTTCAGTACATAGAGCCCTCACCCATCTGAGTGGGCAAGCCCTCATGCCCCATCACCCAGCCTGTCACCGACTCTGTCCGTTTGACCACTAGAGCGCGTCTGCAGTTCATCTACTTCTCTCCACCTTGGGCCATGCTCCACCTCCCCAGCTCAGGCACACACTTCTCACTTGGACCAAGTCCCAGGGGATCTCCGGCATCCACTCAGGCTCCCACCAGTCTGCTCTCCATTTAACAGCCAGGGAGACATTTCCATGATGTAAATCTGATCATGCTCCCTCCTTCCCATTAACACACTTCTGTTGCTTCTTGGAGATGCTCCGCCTGGCATACCGGGTCCCACGGGGTCTGGCCCTGCCCACACCTGCAGCTGCTCCTGTCTCCCTTCCCATGTGGGCCCCAGCCACAGAGACTTTGCACCTGCCCTTCCATCTGCCCACAGCCCTGTCTTGCTGCAGGCCCTTCTCTTCCAGGCAGTGGTCTGTCCTCTGACCTCAGGCTAACCCCCATGGGACTACGAGGATTTCTTCTACTTTCAAAGAACCATGGACCCCAACCCTTTGGGCCTCTGTGCTTCTCTCTTCGCCTTCTCCCTAGTTAGAGCCTCTTCGCTCCACTCCTTAATCCCAGGGTGTTGTCTTATCTTAGGCAACGTAAGATGAGAACACACAGACAGCTGCACAAAGCTTTAATTCAGATCCTATGGCCCCGCAGACTGAAGACACGCCCCAGGTTCACACGCATTTTGGGGGAGGCTGTGCTTGAAATAGAGGTAGGGAGAGCCCCTGTGGTCAGAGAACAATGCTCCCCCCCAACCCCTCAGATGTCCACATCCTACCCCCTGGGACCTGTGACTATGTCAGGTTACGCGGGAAAGGAGGATTATGGTAGTCGATGGAGTTAAGTTTGCTTATCAGTCGACCTTAAAATAGGAGGGTTATGTTCCATAACTGAGTGAAACCATATGATAATTGTCTTTCTCTGCTTGACTTATTTCGCTTAGATCGGTAGGAGAAGAAAGGGAAGAAGAAAGGGGCGGTAAACAGAAGGGGGAATGAACCATGAGAGACTATGGACTCTGGGAAACAAACCGAGGGCTTCAGAGGGGAGGGAGTGGGGGAATGGGATAGGCCGGTGATGGGTAGTAAGGAGGGCACGTATTGCATGGTGCACTGGGTGTTATATGCAAGTAATGAATCATGGAACTTTACATCAAAAACTTGGGATGTACTGTATGGTGACTAACATAATAAAAAAATAATATAAAAACATTTAAAAAATAATAAAATAGGAGGGTTATCTTGTGTTATCCAGGTGGGCCCAATGGAATCACAGGGTCCTTAAATGTGGAAGAGGGAGGCAGGTTCAGAGTGAGGAGGTTCAGTGTGAGAAAGACCGGGCCGCTGCCAGCTTTGCAGGAGGAGGAGGGGCCCCAAGCCCAGGGATGTGGAGCCTCCAGAAGCCAGAAAAGGCCAGGAAGCTGATTCTCCCCAGAGCCTCCAGAAGGAGCCCCACTGACACCTTGGCTTGAGCGCAGTGAGACCTGCTCAGACTTCTGACCTCCCGAACCATGAGGTAACACATCTGTGTTGCTGTAAGTCACCACATTTATTGCAGCAGCAACCAGAAACTAATACGTTCTTCTTAGGGCAAAGGCCGCAGAAGCACATGATTCTGGCTCTTTTTGACATTTCCAGCCAATCTCTCTGTCGTTCTATCTGTCTGTCTGTCGTCCCTCTCCCTTCCGGCCTTTACAAGCTTTAACATTTACAGAGAATGAGACACGCATCCAACCTCCCCAGCTGACCAACCTGGCACGACACAAGAGGAATAGATTCACCAAGGGGAACTGAAGGTCTCCAAACCTCACAGCCCCCAAGCCCCCTTCTCAGGGCTCCTCCCTCACAGAAGAGAGGAGGGTTTTCTAAATCCCGTTCCTGGGGCACTGGCCTGTGTGAGCCCACCCCGAGCTTTCTCCCACGTCTGTGGTGCTCTCTTGGAGCCTAGAGCTCTGCAAAGTTGCTCTTGGAGCAACTGCTTCTCTGGACGGAGCCCCAGGTTGCTGACCTCACTATGGGGGTGCAGTTTGGGAAAGGGAGCAAGGAAACCTGACAACAGAAGCCTGGGGCAGCCCAAGTAGCAACTGGCGGCTGACAGATGCCTCAGAGGAGGACATCCCGTCTCCTCCTGACCACTTCCTGGCACCTCCCAAAGAGGGGTTACAACCAGTGGGGACATGTCCCCCTCCCTCCCCTAAGTACCCCTCTCCCCCTCCCCCACCCCAGACAAAGCGGGCGCAGGGGGTGGTGGGACACAGATTAATTCAACTTTTAATTACATTCACTTAACAAGATTATCAAGCTGAGGTTAAAAAAAGAAGTCGGCCTCCCAGATTAAAAAAAAAAAAGCCCTCTCTATATCCAGTATACACAGAACCAGAGATGAATATTTATTTATGGACCATTAAAGATTTAATGTTTAATTTATAGCCACTTTCCCTGGTGGAGTATCCAGGCACAATGCCAACATTTTTAACTAAATGAAAAAAAATTATCACAAAGAAAGATACGTATTTGAAAAGCCACATTTGATCCAGTTAGCAACGGCCCTGGTTTGCTGCTCTGGGATTTCAGATCACAGGCTGGGCAGTTTGTGTCCAGCTGGTGAGGCAGCTGTTGGAGCCCAGCAGCAGGGCTGAGCACAGGATAAATGGACGAGGAGGCCACTTGTGGATCCCCTGGAATTCCCAAACCCAAGCTCTTTCCTTTCTCCCCACAGCCCGCGGAGCACAGGCTCAGAGAGGAGCCATCTGCAGAGCGGGTGTCAGGACTTCTGAGTCATCAATGGCTAAAGGAAGTGGCCCAGATGCCTGGGCTGGGGCATGCAGCTATGCAAGGAGGACCAGTTTACTGTCGGGTCCCTAACACCCAGGCCAATAGGCTCGTAGGTGTCCTTCAGTGAGGCTGTAGTTCACAAGGGTGTGACATTCCAGAAGGGGCTCGGGTGTCCTGATGTCAGGGAGCAGGGACCCTGAGGTCTGGAGAAGGCCAGCTGCTGCCCAGGACGGATGCTTCCTGGTTCACAACCCTGCCCGTTGGTGGCCGGCAGGTAAGGAGGGTCACTTGCTCCCAGGTGGGCCATCTGCCAAAGCAGCCTCCACCCAAAGGAGGCCCCGCCCAGCCAGGGGCCGGACACTGACGACACCACGATGGCACTTGGGCATGCCAGCACCTGTGCTGCTACTGTGGTTTGAGGAAGTAACCTCACAGGGGTGCAGTCCCTGCTTCCCCATCCTTCACCCTGGAGTGCTGTCCCCAGCAGCTGTACTCAGGGGCAAGGCCATGTTAATTTGAACCAAGGATGAAGACAACAGGCAGCCGGAAGCCAAGGCCAGCATAAGCCAGCAGCTTTCACGGGGTTCTTTGTCTTCCCCTGGCAGTCGCATCTCCTGGGGACGACTCTGCGAGACACTGAGTCTGCACCAGGTCAGGCAGGGGCCACAGCAGTTCAGCAGCCAGCGCTTGCCTTGGCCTGCAGGCCTGCGAGTTTCCATCCTGGGGGCACCAATGCTCAGGGGCAGTGTCCCTGCATTTCTCCCTCCCCCGTCCTGTTCCTCCCCAGAGAACCCAGGATGCCAAGACCCCCCTACACATCCCGGGGACAGTGGTGTCCTGGGGCTGGCACCGAGGCCCAACCAAGCCTGAGACTTTCATCCTCTGCTTTGGTCCAGGGCGCCTGCTCCTTCTGCTTCTGGAGCCAAGGATGAGCTCAGCTGCCCTCCAGCTGTTGCCCCGGGGTCTTCCAACCTGGGGGGCCGAGGCCCTGGCACCCTGCAAACTCTTGGTCACAGTCTCTTAGGAATTTAGGAAGCTACCTTCCAACGCATGAACTTCCATGGTCCAGGAGAAGAGGATTTGCTGATGGACCAGCAATGGGGGGTCCATTTTAATCAGCCCCACCCCTCCAAGGGATGCCCCCCTCCCCTTCCTCAACCTTCATTAGCTATTGAGGTCAGAGACATATTAGATCTGCTCTTCCCTGCAGGGAGGCAGGCACACTTGTCTCTGGAGCTTCTCATTCCCATAAACCTACCCTTCATTTCTCATGTGAATCCACTTTAATTACAAAGCTAAATCATGAGAAGCAAATATTAAAATTAAAAAAAAAATCCCTACACAAACCAAGTTTGCTTGTGCCGGTCACCGGCTCTGAGAGTCAAGACACAGACCCAGGATGATACCACACCATTCACTAAAAGCATGAGTGTCACTGAATCAATAATTCATTTACTTTAATGAAATAAGTCCTTTGAAAACTAATTGCAAACTTAATCCATTTACTCCGACCCGTTATAGCTCTTTATGTAAATTGCAGAACCATCCCTGTGGGAAGGAGAAAGTCTTTAGGTGGAAGACACCTTGTCTTCTCCCCCTCCTTCCTCTGGGGGGAGGGACGGAGAAATGTGGGAACCAGTGGGATCCGACCCTCCATCTGCCCAGCGCCACACCTCCAGACTGAGGGGTGATTTGCCTCCTTCCACTGTGAGAGGGGAATCATCTGGAAACCAAAACACAGAAACACCAGATGCTGGGAAGTGACTGTCCTGGGGCCTCCGGAGAAGCTGATGGTCTACTGCAAGCCCTCAGCCCTTGGGTGCTCCACGCAGCTTCTCTCCGGAGCCCCGAGCCTGAGGAACAGTGCCCAATTCCAGAGAAACCCAGGCAGGATGTCGTTTTCAGCGCATGCTTAGCAAGTGAAATCCTGGAGGTCCGCAGTGTGGCCGCCCCAACCTGCAAACCCGGGACTGGAAAGACACTCCAGCTAGCGGGGCTGTGGAATCAGGCCTTGCGGACTGCACGGAGCTACATGGGCCACAAGCAGAGCCCTCTGGTTTAGCACCAACGGCGGGGGGCGGGGGGGCGGGGCTGAAGAGCCAGAGAACCCAGGGGGTCAGTGAGAGAGACTACTCTCCCTGGCTTTTGTTTTGGGCAAAGAAAAGCAAGGAGGGCACACTTCTCAGCTGCTTACATTGAAGAGTTCCGAATGCTATTTTTTCTCTGTTTCTTTTTCTCATCTTACTGAAATAGATTCCAGTTCCCAAATGTAAGTCCAAGACTGCTTCTTGATGTTTTCAGGGAGAACCCATATCATTTAGAGATTACATGGAAGAACCTACGTTTGCTCTGCGGCTTGGCGCTGGGCGGTCTCACGTTCAGAGTGGACCCAGTGCGGGCGGAGGTGAAGCACAGGGAGGGGCCTGCACTGGCACTCCCTCAGTGAGGGAGACCCCGAAACTGCACCCCTGAGCCTCACACCCCACTCATCCCTCCTGCACTGAGGCAAGAGCAGAAGGTAGACTCTCCCTCACTCAAAATCACCGGGTAGGTAGCTAAGGACCGCCGCCAGCACGGCTGCCATTCTGACGCCATGTTCACTGGGCATCAAGAATGTGCTAGGCCAGCCCTGGCTCCCTGGGGTCACTGTGGGAATGGGCATAATTTCCCTAAGCTGAAATGACGCCCGGAGCCTCAGGGGCAGATCCAGGACAGGTTAAAAAGAGCTACAGGCTCTGGGCACCAAGAGGGAATGGGCGGGGCTCCAAGTGCTTCTCAGTTGCACCAAGTAGCAGATGGGCAAACCCTTGGAGGGGTGAGGGTGTGGTACCCCAGAGCTGTGGGATATGACACCGTGGCTTCCCAGCGGACTCCCGCCTGCTCCTCCTGCACTGCTGGTTGCACAGAAGGCAACCTGATTACCTTGAACTTGAGCAGACTATCTCAGCCTACCTTGGAGGCAGGGGAGCTGCTGCATGCCATGTTCAAAGACACCGTCCCAGCAGAGGTATCCCCAAAGACCCAGGTTCCCAGCTCTGCACTCGAGGGGGGGCTGCTCTTTCTGCGGCCACAGCCGGCTTTGCAGTTCTACCTCCAAGATTAGCTTAAAACCAGAAATGTCAAAACTCTCTTTCCCTTGTAAATTCTGCACATCAGGTTGAAGTGAGTATGGGAGCGGAGAAAGCAGGGCAGCCGTGTATGCCAAATGCTATTTTTCAGTGGTTGCACTTTCCTCTCCCCTGAGACACCGACCTGATACCCAGAATGAGCTGAAGACAGGACCTGACATCTTCAGTCTCTACCCCGGGGGCTGTGCTCTCCTGGGGTTGAGGACAGTGCGGGATGGGGTGGGCACAGCGCCCTTCCTGAGCGGAGTCCACCGGGAAGGACTGGCTACTATGTGGTGAGAGGATGCTCTGCGTACCCAGATCCCTGCGAGGACACCTGTCAGCACACAGGCATATGGGAAAGGTATCAGCAGGAGACGGCTGTCACCTAGAAAAAGCCTCTCCTATTTTTCTGAGAAGCAGACAGGTTGCAAATGAAGTATCATCTGGGGGGGCAATTCATGGAGGAAGGGGAGGGGCAGAACTTTTAGGGGACAGGGAGAGAGGCTGCTTTGCAACTGGGGGGAATGCTCAGCTGCCACGGAAGGGGCTGAAAGCCGGTAGAGCAGGGACATGCTAGACGTTTCCCTGTGCTGGACTGGTGATCCTGTGCTCCCCAGGAGCCAAGGAGAGGCCAAGACCCAGGTGCAGCAGTGAACCTGGTGATGCTCTAACCACACAGGTCCGAAGTGCCCCCCTGGAAACGTGATCCCAATGCCAGACAATCTGTGCACTCTGGCAACAGGGCATTGATTAAGAACCCAGCTCCGATGGCTCCACACACATCAGTCTGGGTCTTCCAGGACCCTTCTGGCAACCTGTCAACTCTGCAGGTGCAGCAGCCCCAAGCTGGGGCCACAGGTCAACAGGGTAGGTGGCCTGAGTGGCCACAGGCTTTGGGAGGGGAGAGCAAACCTTCCAAAGGGAGTAGCTCTGGGGCTGACTCACAAGGGCTTTGGTTGATAGCTGTCAGCTCTCCAAGGAGCTCATTAGCAGGAGGAAGGCCACCAGCAGCCCAAGTAGCTGCGGGGGGTGGTGAGGGAAGCCAGTGGGATTACCCAGACTGCAGCCCTTCGGCTGAATTGTGAGTGTCAGAGGCTGGGAAATGAGCAAGCAGGTGAGACAGACCCATCGCCCATCCTGCCCCGGCCGGTGCCCTGAGGGTGGGGGTGGGGGCACATTCAGAATGCCAACCTGGGCCTGAGAGCAGGGCACCCACTGGGTCTGCTCTCTGGATGGAGCTCCAGAGCAAGAACCGGAAAAGGAGGGCTTGAATCAAGGCTCTGCCACATCGAGCTGCAAGGCCCTGAGCAAACACCCCAGCCTCCCTGCACCCAGTTTGCCCACCTGCACATAGGGGCCCATAGCAGCCCCCTGGACTCCGTGCCGAACTGAGGGCTTTTCCTAGTCAGCTCCCGAGTCACCCTCTGGGAGCCCCTAAGAGTCGGCTCCCGAGTCACCCTCCGGGGTCTGAGCATCATCCCCATTTTACAGAGGAGGAAACTGAGTACGAGGTGGGCGATGGGCGCCTGGACTCTGAGCCCTTCCTGTCATCATCTCCCAGGAGACCTGGAGGAGGTGGAGCCCTCTGCGTGGCAGACACTATGGGAACCCCGGGAACCCCTCCCGCTGTGTCTCACAGATGTTTGCAGGACCCTCTTCCCCCCCGCCCTCGCCAAGGCCCCCCCAATCCACCCGCCACCTTGTTTAATCAACAGACAAGGATGTGCAGGGGTGAGAGTCAGGGTGTGAACCCCCTTTGTCCAGCCTGAATGCCCCTCACTCCTCCCCACCCACTGCCCAGAGTCAGTCCTTGGTGGGGGGGTCATGTTCTTTTACTGAAGCTTAGCTTCTTAAGTGGGGCCCTCCCCACAAAGTGGGCCCAATATGCCTGGTGTCCCACACCCCCCATAATAGATCTAGTTCAGGCTGAGGCCTCAGCTCTCACATGCCCTGTACCCCTTGTAGAACCCCTGCATGGGGCCCTGCCCTTCCCTCAGCACCTCAGAGCTAGGACCCCTGGGAGGGAAGAATGTGGGCCCATGGTGGGTGCCAAACAGAGTCAGAGGTGCCCAGAGGCTGCTTCTAAAAGCGAGAGGTCAACTGGTGGCCAGGTCTGAGACCCTGACTCCAAAAGGACCACAGTCTGCCAAGGCCAAAGCTAGCACCCCAAGGGCCAGTCCTCCGCCCAGAGAGGTTTGGTCACATCGGGCCTATGGTGGAGGATGTAGTGAAGCTGGAGCCAGCTTTCTGTCACCTGGGCCTGCGGGGTGTCCAATCCCCTGACCACCGGGAAGAAGCGAAATGGCCAGCGGGGTGGCCAAGTAGAGAAAACCAGGGTGTGAGAGAGATTTTCAGTCGGCATCATAGATTCACGCTCAGAATCAACCTCAGAGTTCTTCCCCAGCTCTAAAGCCCCACCTGCGCTGGTCTGTTCAACCCCAGACCTCACCACCCTCCTGCTCTTTCCAGAGGCAGCACTGGCCTTCTTGCTGGCTGTGGAGCTCTCCAGGCACACTCTACCCCAGGGCCTTTGTACTTGCTCCAGCTTAGCCCCATGTGCAGACGAGGGGGGACATAGCCCCTGGTCTTGGCTCCCTGCTGCAGGGGTGTATGAGCCCTTGTACATTTCTCTCTGAATTCCACCTAGACTGTTCTCTGAAGGAAAATCAGTGGGAAGATCTCAATAAATCACACGGGGTGTGGGGGGGCGAATTGATTAGGGTCCTAAATTAGGTTAGTGCCACTGTCTGCTCAGAGGGCAGGACCCCTTAATCATAGTTTCTTTCTGGACAGGTGGCCCACAGGCAGAGTGGAAAGAGCTGTGGGCTTATAGGGAGGGCTATGGAGATCAGCCCCCGGGCGGCCTTAGAGCTGCATGTGTCTGTCCAGGCCCACGCTCCTCACCCGGTGCTGAAAGGTATCCCTGCGTGAGGCATGAGGGGCCAGGCCATGACTGCTTTAATAGAATCACTCTTCTCCTTCCCACTCGATGGAAACCAACTCATTTGCCTTCGGCCATGAGCATAGGGGTAGCCCTGACAGGGAGATGTGCCTTCTAGACCCTTGGCCACGAAGCACCTGCTCTGGTAGCCTTCTCCTCCCTTCGTTTCAGGTAGTCTGGCTGCGAAAGGAACACAAGAGCTGGATGGATGAACTCAACAGTTAAGGCTGGTATAGGTAAGCATCGACCACCACCCCCAAGAATTGGCCCTCGCCCGTTCAAGATGGCTGCCACTTGGCTAAGTGGGCTCGGGGCCTTCTGCTCAGGTAGCGTAACACATCCAGGGCTAATGAGGCATTCCAGAAACCCCAGTGCTCTGAGAAGGGCAAGGTACAATACCTCCCTCTCTGACCCAGTGGGCGCTGGGCTTGTCCCCTGGCTGTGGAAGGCTTATGGTTCTGGACACGTTCAGGCCAGAGTGACAACTGCAGCAAAGGTGAACGTTTTCAGGATTTCTTCTCCATACCTTTCCCCTAGCACAGCATCTTAGAAGGTGGCGAGTACTTTAAAGGAGCAATCCAAGCGAAGGTTGGTACTTTATAGGTACTTTGTAGATTCTGTAGCACTTTGAATTTATATTTTGGGAACACTGGAAAGGCACACAGACTTTCTGCTGACACTGCGCCTTCTTTCTCCAGTCAGGGGTTCACCTGTCACGGACGCCCGGCTGGAGAACCTGCCCTGCTCTGTGGCAGCTCCATGAGATGCTGCCAGGAGAAGAGGCTGGAGGCAGAAGGCTGCTCTGACTCTACGTGAGCTCCCTTTTCCATCTTTCTAGGCCAGCCAGGTAAGAGTCACCTGGATGGCAGACCAAGAACACTAAACGCCCCCACACCCCCCTGCCCAGAACCATAGCTCCGTGAGATTTAGGACATTGTCAACTGCTGCCCAAATCCCCAGTGCCTAGAACAGTGCCTGGAACACAGCAGAGCCTGGTGAGTATTTGTTGGCTAAATGTATGCACACACTGTGTACAGGGGTGAACTGTGTCCCCCACAAAGGTATGTCCAAGTCTTAACCCCCAGAACCTGTGAAGGTGACCTTGTATTTGGAGAAAGCATCTTTGCAGATGGATTAAGTTACGGATCTGGAGATGAGATCATCCAGAATCTAGGGTGGGCCTGAAATCCAAGACGGGGAGGGAGATTTGGGACACTGACAGCTGGAGCCACCAGCAGCAGCTGGGACAGGCAGGAAGGATCCTCCCCTGTAGTCTTTGGAGGGAGTGCAGCCCGGCTGGCACTGTGATTTCAGACTTTGGGCCTCCAGACGGTGAGAGACTACATTTCTGTTGTTTTAGCCATCCCCCTCCCACCCGGCTTGTGATCATTTGTTACCACGGCCACAGGACACTTGCACACATGCTCTGGTTGGCAGCTTCAACCTGGCAGAGCCCCTTTCCCATGTAGCTTCCCGAGGTCACCCTACCTGGATCTTTCTGTCTTACTCCTGGGCCCTCAGTACATATGGGCCCTGGTTATGAGCAGCTCTGAGGACAGGCGGGAGCTGCTACTTCCTTGTCCTTTCTTCCTGGCCCTGGCCCCCTTGGAGGAACCTGCCCAGAAGGAGATCTGGGGAAGGGCAGGGCATTAGCCACCGGGCCGTCACTGCTGCCCTGGGGGACCCTCAGCCCACAAGAAGGCAGATTTGTGGCAGTACACAAAAACAGCACCAAGCCTGCCCAGAAAGCAGCCCACACCGCATCTGTCCAGAGCTGACTTTCGACCGCCTGCTCTGCAGGGATGGCACCTGCCCAGTGCTGGGGCAGTTCAGGGGAAGTGGGGGCAGACACCATCCCGACTGGCATTTCAAAGGCTCAAAGGCAGAAAGCCAAGAATTCTGAAGAAGAAAACTCCTCACTGCCTCTTTGCCTGTGGAAATGCTCCCAAGGAGACTAGACTTCGTGAGGTCGCCCTTAAGTTTTTAAATTTAATGGTGGTTTCCTCCCCAAAGCCAGCCCAGGGAGTCCACGATGAACCGTCTTCAGGCAATTCTGGAAACAGCTGGCCCCAGGACCCCTCTCACTAACAAGGGGCTCACTTGTAGTGGACTGTCCTCTCCCTGTTCCCCTGGCCTGATCGGCTCTCAGGCAGGACTCATCAAAGCTTTTGGGCAACCCAGGTAAATTACGTCCACTGAATTGCTGGGATGCCTGTCACTTGATTGACCTTTTAGAGGGCTCTGGTGAGTTGGAGAGCCCGATTTCCCTTCAGACATGTGGAGTGGTTTGACCTCATTACCTCTGGGCACATAGGTCTGTAATTTCCAGAGTCTCCCCAGCTGACATTAGCGACTTTCCAATTTCCAGAAGGGGCTTAGTTTCCAAATTCCTTTCAAGATCACCACCGCTATTTTACAATTTTAAATCCATTAGGTGAATCCGCTCACATTCCAGAGATTTGTGGGGCTGGAATTTCACAGATAAGCTTCTCGGCTGCTTCCCAAGAGCCCCAGGCAGGGAAAGCCAGCCAACCGTGGGCAGGTCACGTGCACTGGAGGCTGCAGGTGACTTTGGATGGGTGGCCCAGAACTGGCTTGGAGTGGGGTTCCACGCGGTTCAAGTCCGCACGGTTCAAGTCCACACGGCCCATAGCTCCACATTCAGCTTGCTCAGACAGCGGGAATTTAGATTCGCTCGTTAGGCAAACACTACCCAAATCACTGGCACAGTAACAGACTCACACCCAAGTGGCTTTTCAAACAGGGCTGCTTACCCATGACCCGGGGGCGAAGCTCTCTGTGCAAGCTTCTGTTGGGATGTCCTGCCTTCCCTCCTGCAAGTGATGACTTTCATCTCAATGTACAGAGTGACCCACCATCCAGCAACAGAAGCAAACCTGACTACAGCTAAGGAGGTCCCTGTGCACTGCCGTCCTGGCCCGTGTCCCCCTGGTGGTGTGGGAACCTGGACAGCTGGCTGCCCCTCTTCCCTTGAAGACATTCCATCCCTTTAAGGACGTGTCCTCACTGTCTTGGCCCGGCCAGCACCTTGTCTTGTTGTCCTCGGTTCCTATGGGCCTACTAAGTGTTCTCATCCATGTGATGTCTGTTTTGGTGACAACCTCCCCGGTACTTTTCTCAAGGGGATTATTTGCCATCGTCAGGAGTGGGATTATTTGGCTTCGTTCATGTAACTGTGACAGCCAGCCTGACCCGAAGGGCGTGCTGCTGGGCTGGGGTCCTGGCAAAAAGCCTCACAACCCTGAGACTTCCTGAGTGACAGAAGAGTTTCTGTTATGTTAAGGGCGGTCCTGCAGATCCCTTCAGGATGGGGGCAGATCACCAACCTCGTGATTGGGTGGTTGGAAGCTTGCACGAGCCCAGACTCCTGGATGGGCTGGAGATTGAGTTCAATCATGTGGCCAATGATCTAATCAATCGTTACCTACGTAATGAAACCCTCATACAAACTCTGGGCACCAAGGCTGGGGCAGCGTCCTGGTTGGTGAGCGCATGCATGTGCCGGGACAGTGACACGCCTGATTCCACGGGGGGTGGGTACAGAAGCTCCCAGCTCCCTCCAGGATCTTCTCCTATGTTCATCCCTTACAATAAAACTGATTGTAAGCACAGGCCTTTCTTTGGCCTATGAGACATTCTAGTGAATTATAGAACTAGAGGGTATTATGTTAAGCAAAATAAATCAATCAGAGAAAGACACTTATTCTATGATTTCATTCATATGTGGAACTTAAGAACCAAAACAGGATCATAGGGGAAGGGAAGGAAAAATAGGATGAAATCAGAGAGGGAGACAAACCATAAGAGACTTTTTTTTAAGATTTTGTTTATTTATTTGACAGAGAGAGGCAGTGAGAGAGGGAACAGAGGCAGGGGGAGTGGGAGAGGGAGAAGCAGGCTTCCCGCTGAGCAGGGAGCCCAATGCGGGGCTCCATCCCAGAATGCCGGGATCATGATCTGAGCCGAAGGCAGACGCTTAACAACTGAGCCACCCAGGCGCCCCAACCATAAGAGACTCTTAATCATAGCAAACAAACTGAGGGTTGCTGGAGGGGAGGGGGTGGGGGATGGAGTCACTGGGTGACGGGCATTAGGGAAGGCACGTGATGTAATGAGCACTGGGTGTTACATGCAACTGATGAATCACTAAACTCTACCTCTGAAACCAGTAATACACTATATGTTACTTAATTGAATTTAAATTTAAAAAAAAAGAAGCGAGGGGTCATGGGAAGCCCTGAATTTATAGCTGGTCGGTCAGAAGTACCAGTGGGCTCTGAGACTTCTGGCTGGCAGCTGTGGGGGCCGGGCCCTAGGCCTGTGGGGTCTGTTGCTAACTCTGGGTGGTCAGTGCGGGAGCTGAAGCACAGCCCTCACCCTGGGTGGACACGGGCACCACGTCAGAGCCATGTATCCCTGGGTCTGGGCCCCAGTCTCCGCTCTCAGTCCAGGGTGACATAGTCTTGGGCAAGTCACTTAACCCCGTGGGCCTTCCTGTCTCATCTTCAAGCTGACAGAGTTGGGATAAATGACCCCAAGCTATGTCTGGTTGTGAAAGACTGTGACCACCTGTTCCCATGTCACTTTTGCAGGAAGCTGCCAGGGGCCCCTACCTGGCTGTGCAGAACCTGGATGCCACCATTCCTCTGGGAGAGCAAACTGCTGAGCCACGGAGAAGCCCAGGAAAGGTCTAGGTACGGAGACCTGGGACCACTGAGTGCAGGCAAGGAGGAGAAGCTGAAACGCTCAAGTGCAGGAGAGAACACGCGGCTCCAGCTTCAGTTTCTGATGGGATTTCCAGTGTCCCGTCTGCTGTCACCTCCAGCTGCAGGCTTCACCTGCACATGTCACAGGTGCCCTCAGCCTCACACCATGTCCCTCTTCTCTCCTCTAGCCTTACAACCGTCATCCGTTCTCTCGCTCCGTTCGTGAAAGGCCCATATTCTCCACACCAGCATCCAGGCTGACATGTGGATGCTCAGGGTCGGTGGGGTTTTATGGGTCCTCCAGCCCAGCCCTGGCCAACCCCACGTCCCCTTTGCAATGATCCCAGTGCTTCCCAGCTTCCCTCTCCTCCCATCCTGGTCCCAGAGACTCCCCTTGTTACAAAGTTCTTCCCTGGGAATGACCGAGATATGCCTCCCAGTGATTTCCCCATGGTCTGATCTCTGCCTTCTGGATCACAGAGGTCACGTTCAATCCCTTCCTCCAAGACAGACCTCTGGTCTTTCACGCCGCTTGGGGCTGGCTGCTCACGTTCCACAGCTCAGCCTGTGGGGTCAGCAGGAGTGTCTGGTCATCCCCCGAGCTCCACACCACAGCTCCCAGGCTGGGCCTCCTCTGTCTTCATGGGAAAATGAAGCCAACTGCTCCTTTGTGACCCAACCATCTGGCTGCACCCCATTCCATGTCTCCTCCTTCTGGGTCTGCTCCACTCCTGGGCACCGGGCCACACGCATGGCTTGGCCAACTCCAGGTGACGACCCATCCGATGGCCTCTCCCTCCCAACCCTCTTTGCCTTGTCCCTTTGCCTCCTCCCCCGTAGGCCTCTGAGGCTTGTCTCCACCTTGTTGCCTTCTGCTCCCTGGCACTCTCTTCTCTCTTTCCAGCATTCCCCACCCATTCCTCTCATGGAAAATGCCGACCTCCAACTTCATGAGGTCAGCTTTCCCCTTTTCCCCTGAGTGTCCCCCTCTCCCTGCCTATCTTCACACCCTTCCTCATCCAGCTTAGATGCTGTTCTGGGGTGAATAATGTCCACCCAAAATTCATGTCCAGCTGGAACTTCAGCATGTGACCTTCGTTGGAAATGGGGGTCTTTGAAGATGTGATTGCTTAGGTTAAGATGAGGTCCTAGTGGATGAGGTTGGCCCTAAATCCAAGGACTCGGGTTCGTATAAGGGAAGATTTGCACAGAGATGCAGGCACAAGCGCTCTTTTGGGGGAGACAGCCGTGCAAAGACACAGGCAGAGACCAGACAGACACAGCTAATGAGTCAAGGCATGGCCATGGTTTGCCAGAAGCCACCTGAGGCTGCAAGAGGCCATGAAGATTCTTCCCTGACCTTTGGAGAAAGCACAGCCCTGCTGACACCCTGATTTCAGATCTCTGGCATCCACAACTGCAGGAGAATAAATTTCCCTTGTTTTAAGCCCCCAGTTGGTAGTAATTTGTTACAATAGCCCTAGAATGCTCATACAGATGTCTGACTCAATCCTCCAAACACATTGTCCTTGACCCCCCAGCATGCAGTAGGTGCTTTGTAAGTGCTTGCCCCCCACCTGCCTCCAGACTGCTGAGAGCAATGGGAGACCCCCCGCACCCCAGGACGGAGGCCCTACACCTGCTTTTAGCTACTGTCCACTGTCCAGCTGGACTCCTCCTCCAAGTCTCCATGGGGACCATGTGACACCGTCTCTGTTCTGCCCCAACCTCTGACACCTGACTTACCCCAGGTACCCTCACCTCCTCCTCCACGGAGAAACCAGGAGCCATCAGCTCCCTGCCTCTTTTCCCTCCTTCTGGGGGTGCTCAGGGTCCTTTCCTGTGGTCGGTCACACTCTTTCCTTGTCATTGGCATTTAAAAAAATAAAACCACAAAGCTTCCAGCAAGGTGATCCCTCGCCGTGGCCCTCCTCTCCCTCCTCACAGTCCGCTCACCACTGCGTCCATCTGGGAATGGAGAACTGTCTCTGCCCCTTCCACACCCCTGCCCTTGTGGGGCTACTGCGGTTTCCTCGGTGCTGGATCTTAGAGTCCCCATGTGTCACTGGCGCGGCCACTTGGCCCCTGAGGGGTCCCCTCCCTCCTCTCTATACCCTCTCCCCCACCTTGGCTTCTGTGGGCCCCTCTCCTGTTGCCCCTCCATCTCTTTGCCACCTGCTTCTGTTCCCCCAAACACAGGAGATTCCTTGGGGGAGACTTCAAAACTCTCCACTTCCATACCTAACTCACAGGGCCACCCCATCATGCTTCTGAGAGCTAGTCATACACTGAGCACTTCCACATGCAAGTCTGCAGACTTCCCCTCTACCCCGGGCTCAGAGACACATCTCCACATGTGTTGGATCTGTCCACTTGGGGTCCCACACATACCCCCAAACTCCAGGGCTGATCTCACTGCCCTCCCCCCAAACCCAGTCTCCCTGCTCCTCCTGTGTCCCCTTTTCTGGTGCTTACACCACCTCCACTGTCACCCCAGCAACCACCAGGCTCCCTCCTCCATGCCCAGCCCCCATCTGCTTCGCCTCCTCAACTGTTAATGTGCCCCCTGCTCCTCATCCCCTTTGTCCATGGGCTGGGATGAGTGTTGCCATTTCCCACTGAAAGTCTTGCGAAGGTGCTCTGTGCCAGGACACGGCACCCAACCCTTCTGGGCACCCAGGATGCAGGTGCTGGAGAGCAACGTGGGCGGGGAGGGCGGTGGTGGGGCAGCTCTGCTCCTTTGACCCCTACAGTGTGAGGCAAACCCACAAGCCAGAGGTGCGGAGACAATGGCCGTCACTCACCCAATGACCGGTGACCGAGAGAGCTCCTTGCACCAAGTGTCCCTGTGCGTCACCTTTATCGTATTTTGCTTGAAGGTTAAGTGATTTGTTAAGGTCATGCAACAAAATGTCAGGGCTGGAACTTGGGCTCATTTTTTTCTGGACACCAAAACCCAGCGCTGAGTTAATTTGTGGGTCCCGGTGCAGAGTGACAAAGTGACAAAGTGACAAAGCCCCGTGTTTGAAGACTACTGTGACTATTAAGATGGTGACAGAAGAGCTTTAAGCCAGGTTTGGGGCCCTGAGGCTGCTCTGCCAGGACCCCTGTTCCTGTTTCTCTCCCCCGTCCTTCTCCAGGGGCAGGGCTTCCCTCCTGCCATCAGCCCCGGGGTGCCTAGGCCATGTCTCCCCCAACCAAGGGCTTCTCCTAATTTCCCCTCCTCCCTCGGCAGACCACTCCAACCAAAAGTTCCAACCCTGAGGCTACTTTGCAGGGCCCCTGGGCAAGTCCCCAAAACTCTCTGGACTCCTGTTTCCTCATTAAAAACAGTAAAGACACAGGTCACAAAAGGGTACAGGGCCACCTAGAAAGTGTAGCTCTCAGATCAATGAGAAATGGTCAATTACATCATGACCCTATGGGACAACGGGGGCCTGGAGGCTCAGGAACTCCCTATACACAGTCTCACCAGGGCGCAGAGTCCACCCCAGCCACCAAATAGGCGGGCCTGCTTCTCACAAGTGCCTCCTTATGTTTTCCTACCAGCCTCCAGGAGGCCGGGTCAGGGCACTGAAGCCAGAGAAGGAACCCGAAGCAGTCCCCCAGCTGGTGGGGTGGGGTGGGCAGGGTTCCTGAGAAGAGAAACAGGCTGGCATTAGCATCCACTCAGGAAGGGAACCCAACCGGCATGCTGGCCTCCGGGTGGCCTCTGGTGGGACCCTCGTGTCATGTCTGCAGGAAGGCTTTACCTGGGCCTACTTGTCCTGTCCCTGGGGACAGCCTGAAGAGCTGAGCTGAACTAAGCTCTGCATTCGACTAGTGGCATGCTGGCAATGTCCTCGCTTACCCGACAGCATGACTTCAGGAACAGCCACTAGCATCTTCTCCTGACAGGCAGCCCTCTGCTGAGTCCTCTGTGTGAGCTGCACCTGCAGATCTGGGCTCTCCCCTGACCCCCTCCCCCCGGGGCCCTCTCCTGAGCAGGATCCTACCTCCTCTGGTCTCTTGCTGAGAGCCTCACCCACAACCTTTCCTCTGTTGGGGAAATGCATTCAATTGGGTATTTTGCTCAGCTGGGGCTCTGGCAGCTGATTTTTATCGCCTGACTTGTCTCTGTGTGGAGTTCCTCCCTGGGCTCTGGGGGAGGCCCGGCTGCAGGAAACCAGGGTTCGCACCCCATGCCCAGCTCTGCCCTTCCCTCTGTCCTTCCAGTGAACTGGATTCCCTTCCTCCACCTGCCCCTGTGTCTCCCTTCTCCAGACTCACGCCTGAACCAGGGGCCCTGACAGCAGGGACAGCAGGAGGAAGTCCTAACCCAGCTGGAAATGGAAAGTGCTCCCACGTTCTGAGGGGCTCTGCTTCCAGGGAGTGGGAAGGGGGCAGGACTGATGTCCCCCCGGGGGGCTGGGGCTGAAGAACAGGCTGATGACCGATGGCCCCTGCCTGCCCAAGGCCCCCTGACTCACTGGGGCTGGGAGCTGGCCACCCACTGGCTGAGGGACAGGGGCTCCTTGGCTGCCTAGAGTCCAGAATGTTCTCTGAGCCTCCCCTTCTGTGGCGTGGATTGAGCCTCTTACAGCCAGCTTGGAAAGCCACCCACAGGGACCAGGGGCTGAGGGCCACCACACTTTTGTCCTCCCCATTGGCAACACCACTTTCCTCTGGGCACATCCCTTCTAGGGTTGGTGACTCAGCACAGTTGTGCCCCAGATTAGCATCCCGCTCCTTCATGGCTGCATGAAGAGACGGTCAGGTGTCAGCAGGACTGCTGAGCTGCGGCAGGTACAGGGGCCGAGCCTGCACACACAGCTGGCTGAGCCGAGGCGCCCTGCCAGGCCCATCCCTGCCTTCAGCATCCATCTGTTTGCGTGCCGTTAACTGCCCACAGTCCCTTCTCATGACACACCCCTGCCTTTGGGCTGGAGGTACCGGAAACCCACCAGCATCTGGGCCTCAGTTTCCTCGTCTGCAAGACAGGGGAAATGGCTCACAGCTCCTGGGCTGGCTCCTGGGGAGGTTAAGCAAGTGAACACAGCATGTGCCTGGCCTGCACTCCTAGCTTCTCTCACCTTCAGGGGATGGAGTTGAGCCCAGGAGGTGGGGGATTAGGCTCTCAAGCCTTGGCGGGGGCAGGACTGGCTTCTTTTCTCCGGGGGGGGGGGGCACCGCCCCCACCAGGGGGCTCAGGGAGCCACCTGGTGATGCCTGGGAAGCACCCATGGCATCAGCATGGCTTCAGGGTCTCTCCACTCGCACACAGGCTGGTTCAGTGCCCCAGTCTGCTTATCCTCCAATTGTCCCCACCCTGTCAAATGGCTCTACCATCAACCCTGTTGCTCAGCTCAGAGCCCAGGAGCCACTTCTGCTTCTCCTCTGTGTCCTCTTCCCCTGGGGCCCTAACTTCCCAGGGCAAGTCTCAGGGATTCCCCCAACATACAGCCCCAGCCCCCTGCTCTCTGCATCCAGGCCACTGTGAGTCACATGTCATCTCTCCCCTGGGCTCTCGCTAGTGTGCTCCTTGATCCGCCAGCCTGAGGGTGAGGGCCAATCATTCTCTGTCTTACACCCCACTTACACCCTGCCCTATACCCCACCCTACATCCCCATCCTACATCCCAGCCTTACACTCCTCCCTACACTCCTGTCCTATACCCCCGCCCTACACCCTGCCCTATACCTCATCCTACACCACAGCCTTACACCCCACCCTACACCTCTACGCTACACCCCAGCCTTCAACCCCTGCCTTACACGTCCTCTGTCTTTGCTTCTCTGTCTCTGCCTCTGTCTCCCTCTGTCTTTATGTCCCTCTGTCTCCCTCTGTCTCTGTCTCCCTCTGTCTCACTCTTCACTTGGTCTCATGCCCTCTCGCCATCTCTACAGTGTCCTTCCAGAGCTCCCTCCTACCTTGCCAGGTCCCTGTCACCAGCCCAGCTCCTTCCTCCCCCTTGGCCCTCACGCCACCTGCCCCAGTGCCCAGCATGTTCTGTCCCCTGACTTCATCAGGCAGCTCGGTCTCAGAGAAGCCTCCTCCCACCAGACCTGAAGTGCTGCCCAGGACTTCCACAGCTGCTCTATGTAGCAGAGTGTCCCGTTCAGTTAATTTATTTGTGAACTAACTGCACCCTCTCCCCCAGACTATTTGCTCCATAAGCTCGGGGACCCTGCCTGTTTCTCCATCACTCTGCAGCCTCCCAGCCCCTACGCAGTGCTGACTGCAGAGCATGTGTTCACCAAAGTGGGGGCAGAGATAGAATGATAGGTGGCCATCCTTCTTGTGGGCTGCCAGCAGACTCTCTCCACGGAAGCCAGTCATCTCAGCGAGCAGGAGTCATCCTGCTGTCTGCAGGTGTGGGTGGATGAGCAGGTGCCCCATCACCATCACCGAATAGCTTCAGCTCTTGTCAGGAGGCTGCGACCCTGCCCTGCATACCTATTAATAACACGTAACCAAGGACACATTGTGAGTTTGGGTGAGAGGTGAAACGTGCATTCAGAAAACGCCAAGACAAATGGGGGGTGGCCAGGAAAGGGGTGACCCTTGATTTGCTTGGCCCTAGAACAAGGAGAGCTAACGTTTCCCTTAAACATACAGTTACCACATGACACAAGAGAAAACGTATGTTCAAACAAGCACACACATGTGCACAGCAGCGCTATTCGCGGTAGCCGAACAGTGGAAGCAACTCAACATGATCAGCTGGGGAATGGATAAAATGCGGCCCATCCACTCAGTGGAAAGCTACTCAGCCACGAAAGGAAAGAGCTTCTGACAACTTCTGCATCACCGATGGACCTTGGATCCCTATCCTACATGCAAGAAGCCCAACACAAAAGACACATAGCATATGAGTCCATTGGTGTGAAATGTCCAGAGTAGGCAAATACACAGAGACCGGAACATTATCGGTTGCCTGAGGCTGGCGGGTTGGGGAAATGGGGCATGGCTGCTGACGGACACAGGGTCTCTTCCTGGGGTGATGAAAATGCTTTAAATTAAGGGTGGTGATGGTTGTACAACTCTGTGCCCACAATGAAAACTCTTGTGTTGTGCACCTGAAGTGGGTGGATTGTAGGGTGTGTGAATTGTATCTCCAAAAAAGTTATTATTGGGGAAAAAAAGAAAGGAGTGTTTCTTGACCATCTTACCTGCCAGGCTTATCCTAAGCATCTATGTGTACAGACTCACCCTCCATGCCACAGCCCACTGGGGGAGGAATGGCTGTCACCCTCTGACGGGTGAGGAAGCTGAGGTTGGGAGCATTTATTTGCCCATGCTCGGGGAGCGAATGAGGGCTGGTGCAGGATTTGCATGAAGGTCTATGCAGTTCTAGAACCTGCAACTCCGCCACCGTCACATCAGGCGCCAGCACTGGTGAGTCTGTGATGAGGCTCTGGGCTCTGGACCTATCCGTTACGTGTGGCTGAAAGCTGACAGCACTGCCAGCACAAGTTTTGTCTGCAGGACAGTGTGGGCAGCAGGCGGGCACTGGGTAGACTGAGCCTCACGTTCCTCCAGGGACCAGAGGGGGCTGGGAGTGTGGGGTCAGGCTGCCCTGCCATCCCAGGTGCAGCCCACCTTGCTCCCTGGGCTGCCTGCCTGCTCGAGAGGCCCTGTCACCTGCCACCCCACCGCACACCTGCTGCCCACCGTGGGAACTCAGAAACCCCACTGGTCAAGGGCCAGAGCCAGCTGTCGAGGGTCACGTGTCAGCAGGGGGCCAATGGCATAGGGGTTAGTGGCAGACTATATGAGCTTGCTTGCGGAGGAAAGCAGAGGAGGGTGGGCAGGCCTGTTGGAAAAGCCATGGGCTCAGGGGACGGATGCCATGTGCAAATCAGTACCTTGGCACTGTCCACTTGGTGACCCGCAGACCCTGCTTGGCCGTGGAGTGGGAACCGGGGAGTGAGCTGGGCTCTCCGGCCTATGTGCTATTGGCACTCACCCCTGCACTGGCCTAGCCTGCACCCACAGCCCTCCCCCGAAAAAGGCACTGCCAAATTAACCCTCTTGTCCCTGCTTTGGATGAAGGTTGTGGCCACACCCCTGGGCAAGTGAGCCAGGTCTGCCTGGCTTAAGTACCAGTGCGCATGATGCAAGAAAGACATGTAGCAGTCACCCAGCCTGCCCCTCCAGTGATTGGAGAGGAAATGGAAGGATGGAGAGGACAGGGCCAGTAAGCGGAGGGTCAGCGGCTGGATCTGCTCCAGACACTGCACCTCCCAGAGGAAGTGACACCAGCAACTGATATTAATCATGTGCCAGCTATCTTTGTACATTTGTTCTTCTACGTCCTCACACTCCCCTCACACCTGTCTGTGGTATGTGTCACTTACATGCCCTTCTTATGGTGAGGGAGCTCAGGCTTGGAAGGCTTTAGGCACCAGCCATCAAGCGGCAGAACTGGAACATCTTGGTCGGCAGAACGTGGTCTTGCCTGTGATCAGGATGGGGACAGGGGGAGCATAGGGAGGGGCTGATGGTGGGGCGATGAGGGTTTGAGAACTCATGTCCCCAATTCTTGGGATCAGACTGGCAAGACATGTGTCTCTACTTCCCCAGGCTGGGCACCGGGAACACGAGACCTGGCACATAGTAGGTGCTCAGCATTCACTGACACAGCTGAACAGCACTCAGTTTGTGCCTTCTATGAGGTTTGTGAGGGTCTTCCTCTAAGTCTGTTCTCTGGGACCTCCAATTAGGCCACAGCTCTGGTGGGTAGAGTGAGGGTCTCCCGTAGCAGGGGCATGGAGCTGGACATGAGTGCAGTGGGTGTTTGATGAACCCAGGCAACATATTCCAAATGACTCAGGAGTGTTCTCTTCTGGCCAGCTGTGTCCCACCACCCTTTCCTGTCCAGCTGATACTTGCTCAGGGAGTGCAAACCTATCCCCACAACTAGTCATTGGTATAAACTGCAGAGGTATAAACCCACCACAGGGGAGCTCTGGGCTCTGCCTGCCCACCCCAGCAGGAAAGGGACACAAACTAGTATGTGTTCAGCATTGTCCGTGGAGGAGCGAGTGGAGGCCTCAGCAGCTCCAGCACGGAAGAAAAGATGCCAGCCCAGGAGAGGCTGCTTGGGGCGGGGAGCAGTGGTGAGAAGAGGAGAAGATGATGGTGGTGGAGTGATCGGGAAAAGGGGCCATTGGGGACTGAACTGTGTCCCCTCCCATTCAGATGTTGAAGCCCTAACCCTCAAGATGACTGTGTTTGGAAATGGAGCCTTTAGGGAGGTGATTCAGGTTCCGTGAGGTTAGTAGAGTGGGGCCCTGGTCTGATAATATTAGTGTTCTTGTAAGAAGAGGAAGAGACACAGAGGACCCCTCTCCCTGTCCCCAAGTGCGCAGGGAGGAGAGGACACAGCAAGGAAGCAGCCATCTGCAAGACAGGAAGAGAGGCCTCGTCAGAAACCAACACTGCCAGCACCTCAATCCTGGGCTTCCAGTCCCCAGAACCATGAGGGGAGAAAGTCTGCTGTTTCAAGCCTGGTCTATGCAGTTGTGCTGTGGCAGCCCTAGTGGGAGGATACAGAAACAGCATCCCAAGATGGGAGGGTTGGGCTTGGCACACAGAGGGTGCTAGCAATGCAGATACTTCCACTTACAAATGCAGTTGAAAATAGAGAAAATGATTTTATTGTCCAGTTGTGAGAATCATGCTCGGCCTGTGTTATGAAGCTGCAGGTCTTAGAGCCAACACTTAAAAAGGCCTTAATGTGAGCGGGGGTGCCAGCTACCCGGAATGTGGGCTTCCAGGCGCCCAGGGCTGAGTGCAGCAAGCATGCCAGGCCACTGCAGGATGTGCCTCTGCCATGAAGCCGGGCCCTGTGCACTCCTGTTCCTCTCCCCTTCCCCAGCTCCCTTGGAGCTCATGGCAATGTCTTGGGAGTTAAAGAAGTCAGGCGTGTGTGTGTGGGGAGGGGCACGTCCTTCCCTAGAGCAGCAGTGGGTGGTCCAGAGGAAAGACTTTGTAAGAAAACCATCAATGCATCAAAAAGGAAACATGCAAGTCCTGTTGAGTGCAGTGCGTGGACAGGCCTGGCAATGACACTGTGAAGAGGAGATGAAGGTGCTCAGCAACCCACAGGCTATTTGGGCACAGGACATACACACACACACACACACATGCAGAGTCAGGGAGTACCAGGCCTGGTGTGCTTCCCTCCAGAACCTTCCAAACCAGCTCTGCAAGCCCTTCCCAGGGGAGCTTCACAGCTGTCTTGAGCAACCGAGAGTGCCTTTGGAGTTGCTCAGCCTTTCCAGCACCTTTGGAGGGGAACATAATCCTTTGGGAGGGCATGTGTTCTACAGTAAATTAAAATCAACATCATAGTTGCATAAACGATGGAAGGGACACATGGGCCAGGGGGGTCTCTGGAAGGCGGAATCAGATGCCACATTGTATGCATGCCCTTGCATGGGAGCAGAGCAGAACACACTGAACGTCTTGTTTACTTGGGCATGTCCACATGTCCTCCTGAGGCCAGGGACAGAGCATGAAGCCAGGGCAGGCCACTTGTGGGTGGGGTCCTCACATTTCCGTTTCAGAGAAGCTGTGGGCGCGTGGGGCATGGCTCTGCTGTCCATCATGTATTGCTTAGAACACTCCAGGCAGAACTTTCCATAAATCAGGAGTGGAAGAGAAGAAGCAGTGAACCAAGTGTGTGAGGAAAGGGACTGCCAGAAAAATGACCGCTGTCACCTGCTGACCAGAGGCAACCCCCTCCGTTGGCAGGTAAGAATGTCAGAGCCAGACAGACCGGGACTCCAGTCCCTGGCACAGACCAGCCATGTAGCCTTGGGACTTCCTATCATCTTCAAGCTGCAGTTTCTCTCCCCATGAAATGGCAAGGGCCTCATCGAGCTGGGGAGGGATGTGGCACTGTAATGAGAATTCTCCCAATGTCTTGGAATGGCCCTACCACCCTTTGGACGTTGCGTTGGCATTCATGGCCCTGCACGGCCAACATGTCCTACCCAGTGACTGTGTCGGGGGATCTTGCTGGGGTTCACACCGGATGGTGCCTGGATTTAATCGCAGTCCTCAAGGGTTTTTAATGCATCAAGAGATGCTAAAATAATTAAGTGGCCTTGGGGATACTGTTTTTCTTTAAGTGAATATGGCACAGTCTTTCCCTTGGCCACCCTCCCCTGGCGCTGGTATCGGGTGCTCAGAGACCCTAATGGAGGGGCAGCCGTCAGGGACAGAAAGAACCATTAGGTTGAGAACAGACGCGTCAACACAGACACAACCCATTAATGTGATCATTGTGGAGCTGCTCCACAGACTTTGCTGAGACACATAGATCTGGAAAGCAAACACTGGTGGGGGGCAGTGGGGACAACAGGAGAATGACATTAATTCAGAGGCTGCTGTATTGGGCTGCAGTTTTATTTGCTTCTTGAGATGGTGCTGACCAAATGCCCTACAGCTTACTACTGACCCGGACAGTTCTGGAGAGGGCTGGGAAGACAGAGGCACAGGGGTCTGGGGCACAGCAGGACAGGTGAGCGGGGGAGGCTTTCCTGCAAATACAAATCAAAGGGAAGGTTGACTGAAAACACGGCCATGAGAGAAGAGAGGGTTTCTAATGTCAAGAGGAAACCAGGCTTGGGCTGGCATTTCGGTTTGTGAGGTGCCTGGCAAAAGATGTTCAAGGAGAATACTACAAGCTTGAATGGCTGGAGACTGGCAGACAAAGTGCAGACAGTAGGACATGAGGTCAAGTGGGCAGGCAGGAGCCACGTTGTTTAGGCTGTGTAAGGAGATTGGAGTCATATCGAGGGTGGAGGGTTACAGTGTGGGAGTGACATGATCTGATTCATGTGATTACAAGGTGACTGTCCCTCTGTGTGGAAAATGGACTGCACAGGGACAAGATGGCCGTGAGGATAACCATTAGGAGAATCTTGCAGAAGTCCAGATGAGGGATGAGGATGGAATGGCCAGGTGCTGCAGCAGCGTGCAGGGGGCAGAGGTGGCCCTGGACTAAACATTTTGGAGGTAGGAGAGAGGTGACCTCAGTGGCTGAGGGTGGGATCCAGGATAAGCCTTCGAATTTTTGTTTAGCCATGTGCAGAAATGGTGGTGTTATTTACCAAGATAGATTGTTCCAAGTGCTTTGAGATGTTCTCATGATTGTTAGGTATCCAGCAGTGGTTGTAGTGATAGTGATTTAAAACATGTATCAGTTGATGAATAGGATTCAGTTGTAAGATTATTAAGTCTTATTAAAGGCACGTGAAAACCTTTTGTAAAAATATGAAAACTATAACAATCTGAACTTGCCTATATTTATAAAAATATCTGGCATTTATTGAGCTGTTATTGTATGCCTTGCCCTTTTCTAGGTGTGTGGGTTTTTTTTAAGATTTTATTTATTTGACAGAGAGAGAGACAGCCAGCAAGAGAGGGAACACAAGCAGAGGAAGTGGGAGAGGAAGAAGCAGGCTCCCAGTGGAGCAGGGAGCCTGATGTGGGAATCGATCCCAGAACCCTGGGATCAGGCACTGAGCTGAAGGCAGACGCTTAACGACTGAGCCACCCAGGCGCCCCTCTAGGTGTGTTTATGTAGCAACTCAATAAATTCTCAAAATAACAACCAATGAGAAAGGATTGATTGTTTCCCCATTTTACAGGACAGGAAACTGAGGCACAGAGAAGTTCTTTCACTCTCCCTGGATTCAAAGAGAGCTACCTATCCCAATGTCTATGGAGTAGAATTTTAAATGTGCTGTGATTTCTGACCATTTATTTTTATAAAAGACAAAACACAGGACATATTTTTGTTTTCAGTTTTCTCTTCTACAGTCCTATAAAATTGCAATTTTGCAGATGAGGCAATTGAGTAAGATAAAGTAAAATAATCAAACTCTCACTGTTTGTAAGTGAAGAACTAGGGTTTAGCCCAACTCTGTCTCCAGAGCCCACACTTGTAGCCAGTACACTAAGGAAGAAGAAAGAGACAACTGTGTCAGCCCAGCCCATGGTCGGTGATGTTAGTCCTGGCCTATATCTCTTTTGGTGGCGTGAAAATGAAAACTACAGGACTACAATGGAGCACTTATGCTGGGCCATCACCAAACTGGGCCTTAATACCTCATAGAATTACATTGTCAACCTCCCCCAGAAATGCTGTCTTAACTTGTGAGTCAGGAATTTTCTAGTCCAACAAGGTCAGAAGGGAACTAGAGTTGCTCATTGCTATTGGGTTGGTTGGTCATTGTTTCTTGTGCTCTTCAGGGCATGGGGCCTATAAACACGTATTACAATGTTTAAGAGAATATACATCGTCTCCTTCCATCCTGGCTGTTTCTCTGTCATCTTATAGGTAATCATTTTTATCAGTTTCTGTCTTAAACTTCCAGTTTAAAAAAATATAAGCAATTACAATACGTATATTAGTTTCCTCCCTGTTTATAGGTAAAAGGTGGTATATTATTCTACACTAGTGCCACGCAACAGATATTTCTGCAGAAATAAAAATGTTCTGTATCTGTGTTGTCCGGCATGGCAGCCACTAGCTACCTGTGGGTGTTGAGCAGCTAAATTACAGCTACTGTGACTGAGGAAATAATTTTTAATTTCATTGAATTGTAAATAGCCCTCTGTTGCTATGGTTACTGCATTGGACAGCAGTTGTTCTACACATTTTAATGCACTTTGCTTTTCTCACTTAACAGTGTATCTTGGAGATCACTCCATAGCAGTATAGACAGGGAGTCCTCATTGCTTTTCTAGCTGCAAAGGATGCCAGGATGTAGATGTGCCATAGCTTACCACTCCAGCCCCCTGTTGGTGGACAGCTGTCTTCTTTCTATTCTGCCATTAGATATTTGTCTGCAAAGAATGACTTTGTATGTAAGCCATTTTTTTTAAAGATTTTTATTTATTTATTTGACAGAGATAGAGACAGCCAGCGAGAGAGGGAACACAAGTAGGGGGAGTGGGAGAGGAAGAAGCAGGCTCATAGAGGAGGAGCCTGACGTGGGGCTCGATCCCGGAACGCCGGGATCACGCCCTGAGCCGAAGGCAGACGCTTTAACCGCTGTGCCACCCAGGCGCCCCGTATGTAAGCCATTTTATCTTCTGCATTGCATCTTTGGGATAGATTCTAAGGAAAGAGATTCCTGGTTCTACAGAGAAGTATACATATGTAATTTTATCAGATAAAATCAAATCCTACCCAGAAGGTTTGTACCATTTTATATTACCTCCGGTAATGCATAGGAATGCTGATTTCCTCACAGGCTCTCATATTGGTAAGAAGAGGAAGTTACTTATTTTTTGTTACATGACTTAGGTTCAGCAATTTTTACATTTTTAAGGACCTTTTTTGTGATTCAGTGCCCTAGAATCTGATAGATTCTCTTGTTTCTAGCTTTGTTTATTTATTTGTACTTTTTTATGTAGACTCTACACCCACCCCATGGGACTTGAACTCTCAACCCCAAGATCAGGAGTCGCATGCTGTCCTGACTGAGCTAGCCAGGCACTACTAAGGACCTTTTTTGGGTCAAATGCCTATTTGTATCTATCACTTTTATTTCTCCTCTGGTGTTATTGGGGGATTTTTGCATTCACTTTTTCATGACTCTCTATATATTAGCAGTCGAACCCTTTGTGATGTAAGTTGTAAATATTTTCCCCAACTTATAATTTTTCATTTTACTTTGGTTATGGTTTTTGTGATGTAAATGTAAGCATAACTAGGAAATAAAACTATGTGTATGTTTTTTCATTCTTTTTTATACTCATACAAATTTTTCAGAAGACATTGGGATCACACTCTAGTTATCGTTTCATAATCTGGTTTGAAGAAAAGTTTTTGTTTCTGTATCTAAAATTATGTATTTTCATTGGGAAAAAGTAACCTATAGAAAATCAAAGATGCCTCTCTTTCGATGTGTGTGACCCTATGGTAGGTCCTGTGTAAAATGGGCAGGCTGATACTTACTTCATAGAGCTATTTGAGGAGAAACGAACAAACCAAAGGAAAGTATCTGACATATAATACTGTAAAACTTCAGCAAATATATGTATGGTCACTCCTGTGTTCACCTTCTAACAAAAGGGGTGTGACTTTACCACAAACAACTCATAGAGATCATTGGGATTTTGTGGAGCAGGAAAGGAAATATACACGTATTTATATGCTGGAATAGCTTAGGTGCAATTTCTATGTACATAAGTTTCCTGATTATGGTGAGGAAGAGGAAATAAGTCATCCCCTCATTACCTTTTATTTGTGTGTGTTCAATGTAATAATTTGATATATATATATATAATGAAATTACCACAATAAGTCTAGTTAGGCTCCATCACCTTACATAGCTGTAGATTTTCTGTGTGTGATGAGGACATGCAAGGTCTGTACTCTTAGACACTTTCAAATATGCAATACGGTATTATTAACTATAGTCACCATGCCGTACATGACATTCACATGACTATTTATAACTAGAGGTTTATACCTTTTGACACCATTTCTCACTTAGCCAAGCCTTCAGCCACTGTCTCAAATCACTATCAATTTGTTCTGTACATCCATCAGCTTATTTTTTCTGTTTGCTTCTGTTTGTTTTCTTAGATTCCACATGTGAGATCATATGCTATTTGTCTTTCCCTGTCTGACTTATTTCATTTGGTATAATGCTTCTAAGATCCTACCATGTTGTCTAAATGGCAAGATTTCATTCCCTTATGGATGAATTCCATTGTATATACATATCACATTTTCTTTATTCATTCCCCTATCAATGGACACTTAGGTTGTTTCCATATCTTGGCTGTTGTAAATAATACTGCAATAAACATAGGAGTACATATGTCACTGTGAATTAGTGCTTTCATTTTCTTTGAGTTAATACCCTGTGGTGGAATTACTGGATCAATGGTAATTCTATTTTCAATTTTTCAGTATTGGGCAATGAGAAGACAATAATAAATATCAATCATTGATGTCATTATATCTATCAAAATGGACCCAGGAGTTTGAACTGTCAATTTTATTATTATATTCATTCACACTGTATGGCATGGATTGAACTTCATAATGTAATATTTATCATTAAGAAAGCATTTTACAAAGCTGTAAGTAAAATATTTCATTTCTGTTCCTGAATATAGTTACATTTGCCTACTAAATTTTCTGTGAAATTATATATTCAAATGGAAAGAGTGCTTATCCATGAATAATTGACATTTAAGGGATCCTAATGATTTTTTCCTTCCTTGCATTTTCCATTTTTATTTAAAACAAAAGCACTTGAGTTTAGAAGTGAAAAATAATGAGAAAAAATAAATATCCCAAAGGGTTCCCAAAAGAAAATGAGTCCATATCCGAGGTAGAATATCCCTAAAGAGAGGGAATTAGGTAATAAGGTGGTTACAGCATTAATTTTTTTTTAATCTACCACATATCCCTATGAGTGGCTTCAGGGATACAAAAGACACCTAAGGAAAGGGCAAGTATGTCACTTAAACAAGCCTTACATTCTTCAGGCTTAGGATGTCTCCACTTCCCAGGAAAAAGTGAAAGTCATGAGATGATTGTATTTTCAAAACATGATTCCTTCCATTCTCTCCAAACAAAGGCCCCTTAAACGGAGAGCTGGCTTATGGATTTAACCTTTCTGTTAGCCAAGCAGTGAACCCACAGGGGAGAGAAAGGGTGAGAGTGCATGAGATTGCCCTCACTCAGCTCACAGCTTCCAGGGGGCAAATGTTTCAACAGCAAGATTCAGGGGAAAGTTTAGTCACAGGCTCCTTTAGCCCAGGGCCCAGGGAAACCAACACATGTAGATTAAAATGCCTCGGAAGTACCTTCCTTATGCAACTGAAATAGTAAAAGTAGAGGAAAATACATACATTCCCAGCTCTTAAAATACAAATCAGCTCAAGATAAAAAATGGGATGCATCCCTAAACCAACCCAGGGAATTGGGTGTTAGTCTGGGCACAGGAAAACAAATTCCCTGCAACATTGTCATCTCTCCACTCTACCACTTCCATACACTTTCAGGTTGCAGTTTAAACTCAGTATATACTGGCATGAGACCTCCAATCTCGGGTTTAGATATGCCCAAAAAGTGGTTTTTTAAGTCATAGAAAAGTGATGGACACAGACGGATTGTTACAGTTAAGTGAAAATTCAGAAAGATGGCAGATTCCATGAGTTTAAGCTCCCAACCTTCATCCTCCCTCCCCTTTGGGTGGTCCCCTGGTCTGAGACTCTCAAAGCTGCCATCCTAAATCTCACCACCAGGTGACATCACATTTATCTCCATTTTTTTTTTAATGAAAAAGAATACATTTTACAAAGAGTATAAAAATATCATGAAATGGTTTGTTTACTATTTTAACGATTCTCCTGGGAAAATTCATAAGTATCTTAAAAGTAGATCCATTTCCTGTTGACCTCAAACAACATGGTCATCATTGATAGATCTAGCTGTCATCACTGTCAGCTGATGCACAATGTGGACTGTACAGAAGGTCCCTACTACAGAACAGGGCATTCAGTCTCCATCACACCACCCTTGTACAGGCTTTCCAGACCTTCTTCCACCCCGTCAGTCATCCCCTGTCTGTGACATCGGACACAGCAGCCCAGACCTTGTTCCAGTGCCCCAGTTTCTTTCAGTCACCTACCCCCTGTCTGACCTGTACCACTTTTGTAATACCTGCCAGTGACTGCTAAGATACACAACTGCTGCCAGGTGTTTCAATGTCTGCAGGCCACAGAGTATGTGTTTTCACATAGCTGAAAATCTTTTTTTATTCCTAAACGTTTTTTTTTTTTCCAGACAGAATTAGAATTATTTTATTTAGGCACAAAACCTGGGTTTGGGGAGATTATTATTTTTTTAGTCCTGGCAGTCTCTTCATAGGCGAGAAGGTTGATGATGGTGGTACTTTGGTGCCATCTTTTGATAAAAGCCTGAACTGCTGCTTGAACATTGTGGCGAAACCAAGTGGGATGAACGGGATGTGACCCTAACCCACCAGACAGAGCTTTCTTCAAGTCAGGATGCAAAGGTGAGAATTTATTTGGTAAAGGATAGTGATGGTCTTTCCCTAAATATTTCATAAAAATTGAATCATACAATATGTGGCCCTTTCATATTCTTTTTTTCTTAGCGTAATAGTTATATTTATAGCAAATGTATATAAAGACCAACTTCTTTCTCCAACTGGACAATTTATTGCTTTTCACTATAAAAGCATCACAGAGATGGGCATCAGGGCTACTAGACAGCATGCACCTGCTGGTGGAATGAAATTCCACTTGTTAAACCTCTTCTTCCATGATGAGTCAGAGTAGCTTCTCATAAATAATGTTTCATACATTCATGTCAAATAAAAGATAATTTAGAACTGTAAGTAAATGGGGGTGCCTGGGTAACTAAGTCGGTAAATTGTCCGACTCTTGATTTTGGCTCAGGTCATGATCTCAGAGTTGTGAGATCAAGCCCTTCTTGGGCTCCATGCTGGTTGTGGAGCTTGCTCAAAATCCTCTCCCTCCCTCTCCCTCTTCTCTTTCTCTAAAAAAAAGAAAGAAAAGAAAAGAAATATAAATGAATGAATAAATGGCTGGACATGACAAGCCAGATGAATATAAAATGCAACCTCTATGATCCCACTGACTTAAGTTACAGGAGATCAAAACTAATCTGTTGAAAAAATATGAGTGGTTGCTTGGGGACAGGGCATGGTGAGGGAAACAGTGATCCATGAGTACAGAACTGAAAAAGTGATGTCGTAGGAATATAATCATACTGATATTTAACAATTTCTGATTTGTAAAAGGAACATTGCTAGGAATCATAACAGGACAAACATAGTGGTCATTATTATTACAAAAATTCCAAAGTCTTATAAGTTTTTAACTAACACTTGAAATTTTTCAGGCTCTTAAAAATTTTCTTTATAAAAAAAATTTTCTTTATAGAATGGATAAAGCCAAGGTTCCAGGAAATAATCCATGTTAACATCTCAAGTTGCTAGGAACCCTTCCAAATAACTGCATATTTTTACATTCTTCTGGGAAAACATAGAATTTGTTAATTATCATTTATACAGTCAGAAAAGCATATGTACCCGTAGTAAGGAGGGCACGTATTGCATGGTGCACTGGGTGTTATAAACAACTAATGAATCATCGAACTTTACATCGGAAACCAGGGATGTACTATATGGTGACTAACATAATATAATAAAATAACATTAAAATTAAAAAAAGCATATGTATATTCATTGTAAGTGCATACTAAAGATAAGGTTTCTTTTTCAGCTCAACAATTCATTCCTTTCAGATAAGGGAGGACTTCTCTAAGATGTGCCTCAGGATGTTCAACACAGCATGTAGTTGCTGAGGGAATGACATTCCAAGCTAAACCTCTTCTCCCATGATGACATCAAAGCAGTTTCTCCACTTTTGGTCTAGTTTGTGAACCTCACAGGAGCTATTCCACAACATTTTTTCGTTCAGATCTATGAACTCACTTGTGTCAGGCATCATATCCCACCAGGAATGTGAAGTGTTGGGGTGCACCTGAGGACTACTGCCCTTGAATCTGAAGTAGACCTTTCAGCAGCCTGCAGGATACAGACCCTCAGAACCTGCCATCTTCATGAAGAGCTGCACAGGAATAGACTGGTCCAGCAGTCGCTGTACTTTACTGGAGTAACTATGTACTCTGCACCATGCTATGCACTAGGTTAGTGAAAGCGACACAGATACAATTAAGTCATAATCATAACAACCAAATGTTATAATGGATGTCTCACCAGGGAATTTTTTTTCCTCCTCATTTCCTCCTCTAACCCCTAAAAAAAAAGTTGAAAAAGAATAAAAAGTGCCTGAATTCATACAAGTATTCACGAACCTGCAGTAACCACAGGGCCATGGGCTTGCTCATGTGTATCACTGAATGTTCTCAGTGATCCTGTGGGTGAAGCGTTCTCATCCCCATTTTACAGAAGGGGAACCTGGGGCACAGAGATGTTACCTGTCTTACCTCTTATGCCCCTGCCTTTAGAGGAAAGCAGCTCCAGGATATCCCTGGGGCAGGACCCATATGCTCTGGGGTTAGGCAGAACCCCAATGGCTCTAACTACATGAAAGCCAGGTCACTGAGCCCCATAACAGGAAAGAGGCGACTTAGATCTGGACCTTCTGTCTCACCACACTGCAGGAAGATTCAGCCCCCATCCAAGGGATGCATAGCCTTAGCTGAGTTCCAAACATCTGGAGGCAGGACCTACTATTAATGTCAAGTTGCAACTGTCTCTTAAATGTCATCATGGTAGCCACAAAAAGCCACCTTTCTAAGGCAGCTGCAACACCGGTTCCTTCACACCAAAAATGCCTCTCTTCTAGCATCCATTAGTTGCAGAGTCCTCAGATACTGCATTCTCTCAACCACCCAATACCACAGGTTCTGTCAGTTGCATGAAGAGCTCTGCTTTGGGATGTAAAAATCCGTGACTTCCCACCACATGTTTGATACCTCATGCATCCATCCATTCATTCATACATATGTACATACATACATGCATACATACATACATACATACATTCATCCAGTTAACTGGCATTAAGACCAAACTCTACATCATTTGATTAAATTTTAGGCTTCTCCAGAAGTGAAACAAGGAAGTAAGGTATGGAAAGGGTAGTGTGGAAAATTCAGATGTTAAATCCGAGAAGAGATGGCTCCTTCCCATTAAGATTTTAACATGCTCGACAATTTCATTTCTTAAAATTGATGATTTAAAAATATATCTTAATGCCCTGGACCCCTCTCCACATCTCTACTTAATGTCTTCTTTGCATATATTCTCACCTTTGCGCCAAAATTGTAAGAATTCTGTGTACTCAAATCACTCTCCCCTACATGTCCTCTCCAGCTAGGTCTCCATCCCTCATCTAAGAAAGCCACGGTCCCCCATGCTTCCATGTATATTATACTTGCTAATTCTACAACCACCCATTGGTCACATGTACAGATCAGGGATATTGAAATGATTGTTTAAATAGAGAGAAACCAGTATTTCCCCCAAGAGGAAAGATTTCCTTTCCCCAAGAAAGAATTCAATTGCTTGGGTATAGACAAAAGATTGTATTACAGTGTGATCAGTTACACTAAAGCTAGAGTGGTAAAATAACTTTCACAAAGTCAGAGTCAAAGAACTGGAAGGCTATGCTTTAGCCAACGAGCTTACAAATGAAACACACATTTTTTTCCTGACATAGCTCATACATTTGCTTCATTGAAAAAGATTTTGCCAATATGTTTTGTGCATGTTAGCAATAATTTTTTATGATAATTTCTTTTTTTAAGATTTTTACTTATTTATTTGACAGAGAGAGAGAGAGAAAGAGCAAGCACACGCAGGGGGAGTAGCAGAGGGAGAGGGAGAAGCAGGCTCCCTGGAGCCTGATGTGGGGCTTGATCCCAGGACCCTGAGATCATGACCCAAGCTGAAGGCAGACGCTTAACCAACTGAGCCACCCAGGTACCCCTAAGATACTTTCAATAATTTTTGTCTTATTTGTTTTTTTTCCTCGAGGAAACCAAGTATGGAATAAAATCTTGTGACATTATTATGTTTTTACAAATTCTGCCATGCTTAAATATATTGTCTTTAAGTGTTGTCTGATATACCATATTTAGACAATACCATGGTAGTGATATACAATGGTGGCCATAGGGAGCTCTTTTGTTGTTTCCTGAGTGTTCAGTCAACATTTTTATTCTGCACCATGGAAATCATAATGGTAGACTTTCTTTTGGGATATAGCCACTGAAAAACCTCTACAAAACAAGTGTGCACAAATTCATATTAATATAAATGTTTGAATTAACTAAAAATGAGGAACAAGTGAAAAACTGCTTTAAAATAATTTCAAATAATGTATATACTTACATACACTTCCTCTATTAGGTGAACTTTAATTTTGACTCCCACTCCTAAGGGCAGGGCAGAATTAGTGATTTACTTCTACAGAGTAGAATAGGTGAAAGGAAAATAGCTACTGTACACTAGAGAATTTAGACAATCACCACCTGAACCCCGTGATGAGGGTCAACATCTCCAGTGACAGTGATGTCAGGTGAGTTTCACGTCCCCCTCAACATGATGTGACAAGAAGGGCACTTCAACTCTACGGTATTCTTTCTCAAAACTCATAACAAGAGTCCAATCAGAAGAAAAACGACAGACTGTGCCTGCACTCCTCGACACTGTCAGGGTCATGAAAACAGTCTGGCAGTTCCTCAAACAGCTCAACGGAGAGTTACTAAATGACTCAGCAATTTCAGTCCTAGGCACACAGCCAGGACAAATGACAACACATATCTACATAAAAACTAGTTTAGTAATGTACATAGCATCACTATTCGTAATAGCCAAAAGTGATAACAACCCAAATGTCCACCAATTAATGAATGATTAAATGAAAGGTGGAATATTACTTGGTGACAAAGGAAATGAAGTACTGATGCACGCTGCAATATGGTTGAAACTTGCAAACGTTAAGCCAAGTGAAAGAAGCTGAATCCATAAATTGTATGATTCTATTTATATGAAGTGTGCAGAAAGAGGTCATCAATATACTGTATCCACGAAATCCCCTCTTTCTATCCTGACTTACAGAAAGTTCTGTCTCATGGGTTTGGGTCAAAGCCACTCCCTCCCACAATCCTGCTGAGAAATGTTCAAGCTACAGACAAGTTTTGACAAAAAGTGGTACCAATGAACCACCATCATCAAACTTCTCTCCTAAGAAGTGTCTACAAAGAGCATCAAAATTACAATAATCTACAAAAACCCAGGCTTTGTACCTAAACAGACTAATTCTAATTCTGTCTTAAAACAAAACAAAACAAAACAAAACAAAACAAAACAAAACAAAACAAAACAAAAAAAAACGCCTGGGTGGTTCAGTTGGTTAATCGTCTGTCAGGTCGTGATCCCGGGATCCTGGGATCCAGTCCCACTTCGGGCTCCTTGCTCAGCAGGGAGCCTGCTTCTCCTTCTGCCTGTCTCTCTCTCTCTCTCTTTGAAAAATAAATAAATAAAATCCTTTAAAAAATAAATTAAAAAAAATCCTGGTAGGTGTAATAGAAGATTGTGGAAAAGTATACTCTGGGACCTGCAGTAGTGGAAACACCAGGTGGCAGTGGTGCAGCGTGGCAGTTGGCGGATGTGCGAATGTTGACGCAGAGCAGAAAAGGAGGGGGTGACTGCGAGATGCGGGGACATCAGAGCAGGGTCTGGGCAGCTGTGTCCTGTGTCACAAACAGGGGATGGCGGAACGGTAGGTCGTAAAAGTTCTGGGCAGCCTGCCCAAGGGTTGGTGGGTTTCCTGTAGGCAACATATAATAGGGACTCTTTTTTTTTAAACTACTCTGATATCTCTGTCTTTTAATTACTGTATTTAGACCATTGATATTGAAATAATTATTGATATAGGGGAATTAATATGTAACCATATTTGTTGCTGTTTTCTCCTTATTGTTCTCTGTTTTTTCCTTCACTCTTTTTCTGTGATTGTGGTTTTTTAAATCAACATTTTTTTGTTCTATTTTTGTCTTTTCTGTTAGCATAGAAAGTACACCTTTTTTCTTCTTTGTTAGTGGCTGCCCTAGAGTTTGCAATACGCGTATACTAATCCATGTGCACTTTCAAATAATACTATATTGCTTCACAGATAGAGCAAATACCTTTAATAACAAAATAATCCAAATTCATTCCTCCCACCCCTGCTATCATTGCTGCTATTCATCTCATTTCACTTATACATAAAATATATTAGTGTATATATTTATATAAGACCATACATAATCAAATACATTCTTGATGTTCTAATTTCAAACAAAATTGTTTCCTGTTAAATCAGTTAAAAATAAGAAAAAGAAAAATTTTTATTTTACTCTCACTTATTCTTTCTTCAACGCTCTTCTTTATGTAAATCTGAGTTTCTGACCTATATTATTTTCTTTCTCTGCAAAGAACTCCTAATATTTCTTGCAAGCATGTCAACTGATAACACTGTTCCTCGATTTTTGGTTTTCTGAGAAGGTCTTTATTTCTCTGTCTCTTCTGAAGGATAATTTGACAGGTACAGATGTCAAGGTTGGTGGATTTTTTTCTCTTCTTGCTTGTATGTTTTCTGAGAAGTAAGCTATGATTCTTATCTTTGCTCTTCTATAGGAAAGGTGTTTTGTTCTTTTGGCTTCTTCCAGCATATTTTCTTTACTTTTGATTTTCTGTAGTTTGAAAATGAGGTGGCAAGGTATAATTTTGGGGGGGGGGTGTATATCGAGCTTGGTGTTCTCTGCTCTTCCTGGATCTCTGCTCTTCCTGGTGGCTTGTTGTCTGGTATTAAGGTGGGGAAAATATTATTAGTTTTTTCAAACATTTCTTCTGTTCTTTTTTTCCTTCTCTTTTTGGAATCCCATGACATGTATGTTACCCCTTTTGTAGTTGTCCCATAGTGCTTAGAGATTCTGTTCTGGTTTTGTCAGTCTTCCTTGTCCAACATAGTAGCCATTAGCTACTTATGGCTGTGGAATACCTGAAACGTGATAAATGGGACTGAGGACATCAATTTTTAATTTATTCTAAATTTAAATAATTTACATTTAAATAGCCATGTGTGGTCAGTGTTTACTGTATTGAACAGCAGCAGCTCCACTCAGTTTTCTGCCCCATGTTTTTATCACTAAAGAGTATATCCTGGAGATCACCACATAACGTTATAGGGAAAAAAATCTCATTGCTTCTTAGAACTGCATGGTACTCTAGGATGTAGACAACCTTATATTATTCAACCAGCTCCCTATCGGTGGACACTTGTCTTATTTCTTGTCTTTTACTGTTATGATTTGTTCTCTCAGAAATGGTTTTATGCTTATGCTTTTTTATCTTTTTACCTGGCATCTCTTGGATAGAGTCTTAGAAGTTCCTCATTCCAAGGGAAAATTCTTCTGTCCCAGAAAATTGAAAATTTGAAACAGAACGTGTCTGCAAATGTGGAAGCAAAAAGTAAGTTTTGGTCTTATCTCATCATTCCTCTCATTCCATGTACTTCTGGTCTCACGTTCTTTCCAGTTTGACATGGGTAAAGCAATTTCTTATTGAGCCTCAGGAAGAAATAGTACCAAAAACCCCACAAAGAATAATAATGGGTCAGCTAGATAGATGATGAGAGTTATCAAACCTGTGTCTCAGTTGTCAGACCTTTTAACTGACCACAGGACCTTAGGTAAATCCCTCTCCTTTGTTGGTATGTGGCTTGACACAGAACACTTACTTGGAAATGGTGGTTAGGGGCATTCAGTTTGGGGTTTGAAGAATCAGGATTTGACACTGGAAGAATTACTTGCTGGTTCCATGGTCAAGAGCAAGCAATTTATTTCCTATATGCCCTGTAATCTTTGGTGTCTTTTATTATTGTTTATTACTAGTATTAGTAACAATATTCTTACCATCCAACCAACGTGTGATTACAGGAGGGAGATATACTTTGCCAGGTACAACAGTGTTCAATGAGACTATAATTTTATAAATTTTGGATAAAGTGGTTGACATACAGATAAAAGGAAGTCTATAGAGAGTTCAAGAGCAGACCCAAACATGTAACATTATTATACATGGTACAGGTATGGAATTTCCAATCAGATGCATTGATCAAGAATTGTTGTTGGAAACTATATGGCATTAAATAACATCCACTTTAAGCTGGATCACTGTGAAGTAAAAAAAAAAAAAAGAAAGAATTGTGGTTGGGTCAGCTGGTAAAGGGTTTGTTAAAAAGCAAAGTTTGATCATATCTCATCCCCATCATATAATCCGAAAGATCCGTCTGCTTGTTAGTACTTAAGATAAAAGTTAAAAGAAAAGCCAAAAATAACAAAAATTACAGGGTACTAACTTGTACATATGGTATCATAATACTATATGAATCATGTATGTAATGCATATAGTACATGTGTGTATGTCCATTAACATAAAACCAATACAATGACACAACATAATGTGAATTTCAGTGATGATGGGGTTGCTGGCTATTTATATTTAACCTCCTCACTTGGCTCAATGTTAAACATTTGCTAAAATGAGTATGGATTGGATTTATGATAAAAAGTGTATCTTCTAGAAACTCTGCTACTTATGAAATATCTGATCAACCAGTGAACTAAGTTGGTTAAGCATCTGCCTTCAGTTCAGGTCATAATCCCAGGGTCCTGGGGTCTAGCCTTGGGTTGGTCTCCCTGCTCAGCAGGGAGTCTGTTTCTCCCTCTGCCACTCCCCCTGCTCTCTCTCTCTCTTTTTCTCTCTCAAATGAAAAAAAACTTTAAAAACAAACAAACAAAAAAAACCATAGTGAACTAAGAAATTAACCCAGTTTATAAAAATATTTACATTTCCTTGTTTCTTCCATGGAGATAGTCACTAACTAGATGAGATGATTTTCATTCCTGCACACTACTTTGTGCTTTTACTCCAAATGAGAGTTTCCTTCAAACAAAATATAGTATTGTCTTGTATGCTTTCATTACACAAGCATACACACATACACACACATAAGCACAGTAGGTGTCCTCATCCTCCAACTTCTTAATTTAACATTGTGTATACAAACGTACATTCATGCAAATACATATATAATATGTGTATATCTATAATGTGTATATGTGTACACTGTGCCTATAAATAATGTATATCTCTGTAGTATGTACACACACACAGAAACACAGGCACATGTATGTACATACACATACACAGAAAAACCTGATCCTTACTGTCAAAAAAGCCTTGTGAGGAGTTCAAAGGGAACCCTCCCTCTAGCCCCAGCACAGTATTTGGTGCATCACTCACGATGCCAGGTTTTGCTTTTTTTCCATCATGACTACTCTGAGCTTTAACAGGAATGCTATTTCTTTTTTTTTTTTAAAGATTTATTTATTTATTTATTAGACAGAGAGAGACAGCCAGTGAGAGAGGGAACACAAGCAGGGGGAGTGGGAGAGGAAGAAGCAGGCTCCTAGTGGAGAAGCCTGACGTGGGGCTCGATCCCGGAATGCCGGGATCACGCCCTGAGCCGAAGGCAGACGCTTAACTGCTGTGCCACCCAGGCGCCCCAGGAATGCTATTTCTTAACCCATTTATTTACCTTTATCTATTCTTTCCCCCTCTTTCTCATAGTTTAGATTGTGATCCTTTATCATGCTTTTTCAATTGAACAGCTAATTCATTTATTTTCATTTTTATTTATACAGGTTTTGTTTCATTTTCTCTAGTTTATTGAGATATAATTGAGAGATAACATGTGCTAAGTTTAAGGAGTACAACATGATATATATATATACATATATGACATATACACACACACATATATATATATGTTGCAAAATGATTACTACAATAAGTTTAGTTAATATCCATAATCTCACACAGTTACAATTTTTGTGATGACTTTTAAGATCTGGTCTCTTAACAACTTTCAAATATACACTACAGCATTGTTAACTATAGTCAAAATGCTGTGCAATACATCTCCCAAATTATCTTATAACTAGAAGCTTGTAACTTTTGAGCACATCTACTCATTTCTTTTTTTATTGAAGTATAATTGACATATAACATTATGTTGGTTTTGGGTGTACACCATAATAATTCTATATTTGTATATTTTGTGAAATGGTCACCACAATAAGTCTAGTTAGCATCGATCACCATAGATAGGTACAAAGAATCTTTTTCTGATGCAAGCTTTTAAGATCCACTCTCTTAATAACCTTCCAATATACAATACAGTGTTACTAACTATAAACACCAGGCTGAACATTACATCCCCATGGCTTGTTTTTTTTAATAAATGGACATTTGTAGCTTTTGACCCCCTTCAGCCATTCTGCCCACTCTTCACCCTTCATATAGGTACCAAATGCTTCAAAATATCTTCTGACTGTTGCTTTAGCCAGGTTCTGATATGTTGTGTTTTCGTTATAATTATCCTCATCAAATTTGGCAATTTTAATCTCTATTTGCATTTAGACCTGAGATTTGTTCAACAGTGTCTCATAGAATACATTTTCATGAATATTCAATGTTCTTCTGAAAAGTGTCTTATCTAATAGGATTCACAATTTAGAATCTCTATCTGTAAGATCTGCCCTTGGGATTATGTTTTTCAGTTCTTCCCTATAATTACTAAATATTTCTCCACTTGACCATTTTGGATTAAGGGGAGTGTATTAGAATCATCTTTATTAGTGTGTTTCTTCCTGTTTCTCCTTGTATCTAATGTAGTTTTTGCTCTATGAATACTTTTTCTGTGTGATTGGGTGTATAAGTATTATCTCACATCTCCCTTGTGAATTTTAGACTTCAGCATAAGAAACTGTGCTTTTTATGCTTAACTCACACGTGGAACATAGGGAATAGCATGGAGGACCATAGGGGAAGGGAGGGAAACCTGAAGGGGAAGAAATCAGAGAGGGAGACAAACCATGAGAGACTCCGGACTCCAGGAAACAAGCTAAGGTTTACAGAAGGGAGGGCGTGGGGGGATTGGGTAGCCAGGTGATGGGTATTAAGGAGGACACATGTTGTGATGAGCGCTGGGTGTTATAGGCAACTAATGAATCGTCGAACACTACATCAAAAACTAATGATGTACTATATGTTGGCTAACTGAATGTAATAAAAAAAAGAAATTGCTTTTTTGGTCTTTTTAAATTCATTTTTTTTTCAATTCTACTCACTAATATCAAGGTTATATATAACCCCTTGCTTCTTGTTGTTGGCAATTGCCTGATATATATTTCCTTTTTTAAAAAATTCTAACCTAACTGAACTATTTTGTGTTATGTATATGTCTGAAAAAAAGTATAGCTTTGGATTTTCTTTTAATAGGCAATTTGGAAAATTTTTTTTCTTTTACTATGTAATTCAGACATATTTATATTAACTTATATGATCAATGTATTCTGTCACTATAGATAAATTTTCTTTCCTATAATTTCATATGAATGGAATTATATGTGTATTCTTTTGTATCAGTCTTCTTTCCCTCAACCTAATTATCTCTAGATTTATCACTTTGTTGTATATATGAATATTTTCTTCTTTTTTATTGTTGACTAATGTTACATTATGTGGGTACACCACTATTTGGTCTTTCATTCACCTGATAATGGATATTTGGATTGTTTCTAATTTGGGACTGTTATAAATACAACTGTATGAACATTTAGATATAAGTTTTTGCTTGAACATATGCTTTCTTTCTCTAATACTTAGGAGTATTTACCTAGAAGGGTTATAAGATTAACCTTGTTAGAAACTGAAAAACTGTTTTCCTCAGCAGTCACATCATTCTTCATTGCCATCGATTGTGTATGAGAGTTCCATTTTCTACACCTTGCCACAACTTGGTACAGTCAGGTTTTTTCTATTTTAAGCATTCGTAGAGGGGTGTAGTGTTATTACATTTCCTTAATGACTAAGGATGTTCAGCATCTCTTCATGTGTTTAGTTCATGATTCCATATCTTCTTTAGTGAAGTATCTTCTCAGTTGCTCACTCATTTATTAGAGGGTTTGTTTTCTTCTTATTGACCTTTGTGAGATTGTTTTTTTTAATTCTGGATACAAGTCCTTTATCAGATATATGATTTACAAATATATTCTCCAAGTCAGTGACTTGTGTTTTAATTCTCTCAACAGTGTCCTTGGAAGAACTTTTTTTTTTAATTTTTAGGAAATCTGGTATTTCAATTTGTTTATTTACAGTTTGATTTTGACATTGATATCATATCTACAAAATATTCAGTTAAACTAAGATCATAAGGTTTTTTTCCCTGAGTTTTCCTCTAGAAGTTTTATACTTTTAACCTCATCCTATGTCTGTAATTCATATTGACTTGATTTTTTATATGGTGCGATACATAGATCACAGTTGGTATTTGTGCATATGGAGATTCACTTGTCCTAGCACTTTTTTGTTGAAAAGACTATCATTTATGCACTGAATTGCCTTTGTGCCTTTGTCAAAGTCCAGTTTTCCATATATGTGTGGGTCCGTTTCTGGACTCTTCGTTTTGTTCCTCTGACACATGTTTCTACTTTCATCCTAACACTACACTGTTTTGTTGCTGTGAATTTATAATTAGTCTTGAAATAAGGTAGTGCTTATCCTTCAGCTTTATTCTTGTTTTTCAAAGTTTCTTTTCATAGTCTAGGCCCTTTGCATTTTCACATGACTTTTACGATAAACCTGTCATTTTTTAAAAAATATATGGTAGGTTTTTTACGGGGCTGGCATTGAATCTATAGATCAGTTTGGGGAGAATTGACATCTTAACAATATCGAATCTTCTTTTCCCTTGAAAATGGTATTTCCCTTTATTTATTTAGGTTTTTATTTTTTATTTTTATTTTTTTATAATAATTTTTTTATTATGTTATGTTAGTCACCATACAGTACATCCCTGGTTTCTGATGTAAAGTTCGATGATTCATTAGTTGTGTATAACACCCAGTGCACCATGCAATACGTGCCCTCCTTACTACCCATCACCGGCCTATCCCAATCCCCCACCCCCCTCCCCTCTGAAGCCCTCAGTTTGTTTCTCATAGTCCATAGTCTCTCATGTTTCATTCCCCCTTCTGATTACCCCCCCTTTCTTTATCCCTTTCTTCCCCTACTGATCATCCTAGTTCTTATGTTCCATAGATGAGAGAAATCATATGATAATTGTCTTTCTCTGCTTGACTTATTTCACTTAGCATTATCTCCTCCAGTGCCGTCCATGTTGCAGCAAATGTTGAGAACTCGTTCTTTCTGATAGCTGAGTAATATTCCATTGTATATATGGACCACAACTTCTTTTTTTTTTTTATAATGATTTTTTTATTATATTATGTTAGTCACCATACAGTACATCCCCGGTTTCCGATGTAAGGCTCGATGATTCATTAGTTGTGTATAACACCCAGTGCACCATGCAATACGTGCCCTCCTTAATACCCATCACCGGCCTATCCCAATCCCCCACCCCCCTCCCCTCTGAAGCCCTCAGTTTGTTTCCCAGAGTCCATAGTTTCTCATGATTCATTCCCCCTCTCCCCCCATTTAGGTTTTTAAAATTTCTCTCAGCAATGTTTCACAGTACTCAGAACACAGGCCTTGCACATCAGTGGACATAGATGTGATACATAGATTACCTCTGTGTAGTTCATACTTTTTATGCTATTGTTGATGGTGGTAATTTTTATTATAATTCCCAGATATTATGTTTTCACTGAACCATCAGTAGCTAGTTGCTGTGAATCTTTTTTTTTGAAAACACAAGTTACTCTAGGATGGAAAAGATAATTGCTGCTTAACACTTGTATTAGTCGTGTTCTCCAGAGAAACAGAAACAATAGGATATTGGCATATAGATAGAGCTTTATTTAATTGACTCTTGAGATTGTGGAGGGTTGGCAGAATCTGATAGGGGAGGCTAACCTACTGAAGACTCAGGAAAGAATTACAGTTGGGCTCTGAAAGCTATTTGTTAGACAACCACAAGGGCTGACGATGTAGTGGAGTCAAAGGCAAACTGCTTGAAAAATTCCCTTTGGCTTAGAGGAGATAATCCCTCCTTTCTAATAAGATCTTCACATGGTAAGATGAGTCCCACCAACTCTATAGAGAGTTAACTCCTTTACTCAAATTCTATACATTTGAGTGTAAGTCTCATCCAACAACTCTCTCACAGAAACATCCAGAATAATGTTTGATCAAATATCTGGGTGCTGTGGCCCTGCCAAAAGGATGCATATAACTTATCATCACAATATTCATTTGCCTAGATTTTAGATATGATTGGAACTGTACTAAATCCAGGGATGAAAATGACCTACAGAAAAATCTACAGGTCATCCTCAGAAAACCAGTCATTAATATGTAATAGTTTAGTAGCTTTCAACTTTGTTTGGTTAGAATTGAATTAAGGATTTTTGTTTATCCTTAAACAAATGCACCTCAATGAATTCCTGGGTTTTTTGGTGGCAAGAAAGACTGAGAGAGGGGCGCCTGGGTGGCTCAGTCATTTAGTGTCTGCCTTCGGCTCAGGTCATGATCCTGGTGTTCTAGGGTGTTCTGGAATCGAGCCCCACATCGGGCTCCAAGCTTGGAAGCGGGAAGCCTGCTTCTCCCTCTCCCACTCCCCTGCTTGTGTCCCCTCTCTCGCTGCCTCTCTCTCTGTCAAACAAATAAATAAAATCTTTAAAAAAAAAAGAAAGAAAGAAAGACTGAGAGAGCATGTATGAGTGTGTGGGGGGGGTTGGTAAAGCTGTAATATTTCTTATGAGGAATATGTGAGGTGAGAGTTAAGATGGCGGAGAAGTAGGTGTCCCCTTTTTCAGCTGGTCCCCTAAGTCGAGCTGGAGAGGTACCAGACCATCCTGAAAACCCACGGAATCAGCCTGAGACACAGGAAGACACATCTGGATCTCTACAAACAAACATCTCCAGAGCTGAGTATTGAGGTACACAGCGGGAAGCTGTGAATCCACGCACAGATAATGGAAGATAAACGGAAGGGGGAGGGAGCCGCTGCGCTCGGGCGCCGGGAAGCAGTAGCCACCTACACTGGGGAGCGGGCTGGAGTTGCGGACCCAGCACCCACAAGAGAGAGCAGACTGAAACTGGGAGCTTGGGAGCCCATGCACAACCTGACTGATAACCGGAGCTCTGGAGCACACACTCAAACTAGACTGAAACCGAGAGCTTGGGAGCGCTGGCGCGACCAGACTGAAAACCGGCGCTCCGGGCGGTGCCCGAACCACACTGAAACAGAGAGCTCAGGAGTGCGTGCGGAACGGTGGCGGCTGGTGGTGTTAGAAACACAAAGGACAGAGACAGACCGGCCCTGGAAGAGAGGGCTGGGACACCAGCTGTGGGGTGCACGACTGGGATGCTGCAGGGTTTTTAGCAACACCAACAGAAAGAGAGTTAAAGAGGTCAAGAGAGCTCAGTGGAGAGCACACTGTGATCTCTCTGTTCTGAGACAGAGGCTAGGATTCAGCCACTGCTACTCTGACTCTCAGAAGAGCCACAGAAAACTGCCAGGGAAAGCCGCCAGAGAACAAAAGCCCAGAAATACCAGCTCACATTGTGCCCATCCCCATGCCCCCTCGCAGGGAACAGAGAGACTCTACCCAAACAGTGTTGCCTGAATAGCAGCACGGAAGACCCCTCCCCCAGAAGGCAGGCTGAAAAATCAAGAAGCCCACATCCCTAAGGTCCTTATAAAACAAGTGCACACTGCCTGGGTCCTGGTCCATAATTTGGGCTCTGGGCAACGCCGCAACCTCTCCTCATCAGAATGACGAGGAGGAGAAATCCCCCCCCCCCGGCAAAGAAAATATAATGAGTCTGTGGCCGCTGCCACAGAACTGATGGATATGGATATAACCAAATTGTCAGAAATGGAGTTCAGAGTAACAATGGTCAAGATGATGTGTAGACTTGAAAAAATTATTAACAAAAATATTAACGAGAATATAGAATCTCTAAGGGCAGAATGAGAGTGAATCTGGCAGAAATTAAAAACGCTATGAATCAAATGCAGTCAAAACTAGACGCTCTGACGGCCAGGGTAAATGAGGCAGAATAACGAATTAGTGAATTGGAGGATGGGATGGTAGAAGAGAAAGTTAAAACAGAAACTTGGCTCAAAAAAATCCAATCTCAGGAATGTAGGTTACAGGAGATTACTGATTCAATGAAACGTTCCAATGTCAGAATCATCGGCATCCCCTAAGGGGTAGAGAAAGAGAGAGGTCTAGAAGAGATATTTGAACAAATGGTAGCTGAAAACTTCCCTAATCTAGCAAAGGAAACAAGCATTCGTGTCCAAGAGGCAGAGAGGACCCCTCCCAAGTTCAACCACGACAAACCTACGCCATGTCACGTCATAGTGCAATTTGCAAATATTAGATCCAAGGATACAGTATTGAAAGAGGCCAGGGCAAAGGGATTTCTCATGTACAGAGGCAAAAATATCAGAATAATGTCAGACCTGTCTACACAGACCTGGAATGAGAGAAAGGGTTGGCAGGGCATTTTCAAAGCTCTTTTCGAGAAAAACATGCAGCCAAGGATCCTTTACCCAGCAAGTCTATCATTCAGAATTGATGGAGAGATAAGGACCTTCCAGGATTGCCAGACACTGACAAATTTCGAAACCACGAAACCAGCCCTACAGGAGATATTAATGGGGGTTCTATAAAAGTAAAAAGGCCCCAAGAGTGATACAGAACAGAAATTTACAATCTACAGAAACAAAGACTTCACAGGCCACATGACATCATTAAAATCATGTCTCTCAATAATCACTCTCAATGTGAATGGCCTAAATGCTCCCATAAAACACCACAGGGTTGCAGGTTGGATAAAAAGACATGACCCATCCATTTCCTGTCTACAAGAGACTCATCTTGAACCTAAAGATACATCCAGACTGAAAGTGAAGGGATGGAAAACCATTTCTCATGCCAATGGACCTCAAAAGAAAGCTGGGGTAGCAATTCTCATATCAGACAGATTGGATTTTAAACTAAAGACTATAGTTAGAGACACAGAAGGGCACTATATTATTCTTAAAGGATGTATCCAACAAGTGGATATGACAATTATAAATATATATGCCCCCAACAGGGGAGCAGCAAGATACACAAGCCAACTCTTAACCAGAATAAAGAGACATATAGATAAAAATACATTAATAGTAGGGGACCTCAACACTCCACTCTCAGAAATAGACAGATCACCTAAGCAAGAAATCAGCAAAGAAACAAGAGCTTTGAATGCCATACTCGACGAGTTGGACCTCATAGATATATATAGAACACTACACCCCAGAACCAAAGAATACTCATTCTATTCTAATGCCCATGGAACATTCTCAAGAATAGACCATGTTCTGGGTCACAAAACAGGTCTCAACTGATACCAAAAGACTGAAATTATTCCCTGCATATTCTCAAACCACAGTGCTTTGAAATTGGAACTCAATCACAAGCAAAAATTTGAAAGAAACTCAAACACTTGGAGACTAAGAACCATCTTGCTCAAGAATGATTGGATAAACCAGGAAATCAAAAATCAAATTAAACAATTTATGGAGCCCAACGAGAATGAAAACACATCAGTTCAAAACCTATGGGACACTGCAAAGGCAGTCCTGAGGGGAAAATACATAGCCATCCAAGCCTCACTCAAAAGAATAGAAAAATCTAAAATGCAGTTTTATATTCTCACCTCAAGAAGCTGGAACAGCAACAGAAGAACAGGCCTAACCCACGCACGAGAAAGCAGTTGATCAAGATTAGAGCAGAGATCAATGAATTAAAAACCAGGAGCACATTAGAGCAGATCAACAAAACTAGAAGCTTGTTCTTTGAAAGAATAAGGAAGATCGCTAAGCCACTGGGCAGACTTATTCAAAAGAATAGAGAAAGGACCCAAATTAATAAAATTATGAATGAAAGGGGAGAGGTCACAACCAACACCATGAAATAGGAAGGATCATTAGCAACTTTTGTCAACAGCTTTATGCCAATAAACAACCTGGAAGAAATGGATGCCTTCCTGGAAACCTATAAACTACCAAGCCTGAAACCGGAAGAAATTGATTATTTAAACAGACTGATTAATTATGAAGAGACTGAAGCAGTGATCAAAAACCTCCCCAAAAACAAGAGTGCAGGGCCTGACCGATTCCCCGGGGAATTCTACCAAACATTCAAAGAAGAAATAATACCTATTCTCCTGAAGCTGTTTCAAAAAATAGAAACAGAAGGAAAGCTACCAAACTCATTCTATGAGGCCAGTATTACCTTGATCCTCAAACCAGGCAAAGACCCTCAAAAAGGAGAATTACAGACCGACATCCCTGATGAATGTGGACACCAAAATTCTCAACAAGATCCTAGCTAATAGGATCCAACAGTACTTTAAAAGGATTATCCATCATGACCAGGTGGGATTCATCCCTGGGATGCAAGGTGGTTCAACATTCACAAATCGATCAGTGTGATAGATCACATCAACAAGAAAAGAGGCAAGAGCCATATGATCCTTTCAATTGATGCAGAAATAGCATTTGACAAAATATAGCATCCTTTCCTGATTAAAACCCTTCGGAGTGTAGGGATAGAGGGTACATTCCTCAATTTCATAAAAACCATCTATGAAAAGCCTACAGCAAATATCATTCTCAATGGGGAAAAGCTGGAAGCCTTTCCCTTAAGATCAGGAACACAACGAGGATGCCCACTTTCGCCATTATTATTCAACATAGTACTAGAAGTCCTTGCAACAACAATCAGACAACAAAAAGGGATAAAAGTTATCCAAATCAGGAAAGAAGAAGTCAAACTCTCTCTCTTCGCAGATGACATGATACTCTATATGGAAAACCCAAAAGACTCCACCCCAAACTACTAGAAGTTATAGAGCAATTCAGTAATGTGGCGGGATACAAAATCAATGCTCAGAAACCAGTTGCATTTCTATACATGAACAATGATACAGAAGAAAGAGAAATTAGGGAATCCATTCCATTTACAACAGCATCAAAAATCATACGTTATCTCGGAATTAACCAGAGAAGTAAAGGATCTATATTCTAGAAACTACAAATCACTCTTGAAAGACATTGAAGAAGACACAAAAAGATGGAAAAAGATTCCATGTTCATGGATTGGAAGAATTAATATAGTTAAAATGTCTATGCTACCCAGAGCAATCTACACTTTCAATGCCATCCCGATCAAATTCCAATGACATTTTTCAAAGAACTGGAACAAACAGCCCTTAAAGTTGTGTGGAACCAGAAAAGGCACCGAATCGTCAAGGAATTGTTGAAAAGGAAAAACAAAGCTGGGGGCAACACAATGCCGGATTTCAAGCTATACTACAAAGCTGTGATCACCAAGACAGCATGGTACTGGCACAAAAACAGACACATAGACCAATGGAACAGAATAGAGAACCCAGAAATGGACCCTCGACTCTATGGGCAACTAATCTTTGACAAAGCAGGAAAAAACATCCAGTGGAAAAAAGACAGTCTCTTCAATAAATGGTGCTGGGAAAATTGGACAGCTACGTGCAAAAGGATGAAACTTGACCACTCTCTCACACCATGCACAAAGATAAACTCCAAATGGATGAAAGACCTTGATGTGAGACAGGAATCCATCAAAATGTAGAGGAGAACATAAGCAGCAACCTCTTTGACATCGGCCACAGCAACTTTTTTCATGACACATCTCCAAAGGCAAGAGAAACAAAAGAAAAAATGAACTTGTGGGACTTCATCAAGATAAAACACTTCTGCACAGCCAAAGAAACAGTCAAAAAAACTAAGAGGCAGCCCACGGAACGGGAGAATATATTTGCAAATGACACTACAGATAAAAGACTGGTATCCAAGATCTACAAAGAACTTCTCAAACTCAATACACGAGAAACAAATAAACAAATCAAAAAATGGGCATAAGATGTGAACAGACACATTTCCAATGAAGACATACAAATGGCTAACAGACACATGAAAAAATGTTCAGAATCATTAGCATTAAGGGAAATTCAAATCGAAACCACCTTGAGATAACACCTTACACCAGTTAGAATGGCAAAAATTGACAAGGTGGAAAACAACAAATGTTGGAGAGGATGTGGAGAAAGGGATTCCTCCTACATTGTTGGTGCGAATGCAAGTTGGTACAGCCACTTTGGAAAACAGTGTGGAGGTCCCTTAAAAAGTTAAAAATTGAGCTACCCTATGATCCAGCAATTGCGCTACTGGGTATTTACCCCAAAGATACAGACGTAGTGAAGAGAAGGGCCCTATGCACCCCAATGTTCACAGCAGCATTGTCCACAATAGCTAAATCGTGAAAGGAGCCAAGATGCCCTTCAACAGATGACTGGATTAAGAAGATGTGGTCCATATATACAATGGAATATTACTCAGCCATCGAAAAGAATGATTTCTCAACATTTGCTGCAACATGGACGGGACTGGACGAGATAATGCTAAGCGAAATAAGTCAAGCAGAGAAAGACAATTATCAGATGGTTTCACTCATTTATGGAACATAAGAAGTAGGAAGATTGATAGGAGAATAAAGGGAAGAAGAAAGGGGGGGTAAACAGAAGGGGGAATGAACCATGAGAGACTATGGACTCAGGGAAACAAACTGAGGGCTTCCGGAGGTGGGGGAATGGGATAGGCTGGTGATGGGTAGTAAGGAGGGCACGTATTGCATGGTGCACTGAGTGTTATACGCAAGTAATGAATCATGGAACTTTACATCAAAAACTAGGGATGTACTGTATGGTGACTAACATAATATAATTAAAAAATATTATTTAAAAAAAAGGAATATGTGAGGTGAATTACTGTGGGTTATGTCTGTCCTCCTCAGTTCCGAGCACGTTAGGAGACAAGTCAAGATGGTTGCTGTTTATTTTCTCTCAGCTTTCCTTGGCCAGCATGGTTACCATGGTGACTCAGTGACTGCAGTAAGATTTGGTGCAGACTGAAAATCCATTTATGGTTCTTGCCTGAATCACTCATTATTCTGATAGTTGTTAAGTGTTGCTTTTATAATGCTGTCATTCCTTCTAGATTTAAAAATTGACATTCAAGTGTTGAATAGAGCTTTTCATTTCTCCCCTATCATTTATTTATTCATATATTATTTTATTTGTATGATTCTTGGATTCTTATTTTGCGCAAACATTGACCATCTGACATTATATTTATGTATTTTGATGCTCAAATTGTCACAGACAAGTGGTATACACACACACACAATATTCATTTGCCTAGATTTTAGATATGATTGGCACTATACTAAATCCAGGGATGAAAATGACCTACAGAAAATTCTACAGGCCATCTTCAGAAAACCAGTCACTAACATGTAATAGTTTAGGAGACAAGTCAGGATGGTTGCTGTTTGTTTTCTCTCACCTTTTTCTTGGCCAGCATGACTACCATGGTGACTCAGTGACTGCTGTGGGACTTGGTACAGACTGAAAATCCATTTATGATTCTTGCTTGAATCACTCATTACTCTGATAATTGTTAAGTATTTCTTTTTTATAATGGTGTTGTCATTCCTTCTAGATTTATTCATTGGCACTCGTGTTGGGTAGAGATTTTGCCTTCTCCCATATCATTTATTCATTTCTTCTTGTATTTCCTCTTTTAAAGTTTTTATTTAAATTACAGTTAGTTGACATACAGTGTAATATTAGTTTAAGGTGTGCGATATAGTGATTCAACACTTCTGTACAATACCTGGTGCTCGTGATGACAAGTGCACTCCTTAATCCCCATCACCTATTTCATCCATCCCCCACCCACCTCTGCTTTGGCAATCATCAGTTTGTTCTCTATAGTTAAGTGCCTGTTTCTTGGTTTGCCTCTCTCTTTTTTTCGCTTTGCTCATTTGTTTTGTTTCTTAAATTCTATGTATTTCTTTTATTAGTATGACTCATGGATTCTTATTGTGCTCAAATATTTATCATCTGACATTATAATTATGTGTTTTGATGCTCAGATTGTCACAGAATTGACCAGTATTAGCCCCTTCAAATTGGCTTCTATGCCCATTGTCACCTCCCTAAAATTCTTTGAGCATGCACTTTCCTCTGTGAGCCTGAGTATCCCCAAAACTGTATAAAGAAATTAATGTTGTGAGCTTCAGAGCAATGCTTTGAGGATATAAAGAAAAAAAGTCTGAAAATAGCAAACCTCACTGTGTGGCATCTAGAAAGCCCTCAAATTGTTAGCTGCCCATTCTAGCTTTGCCTCCTTCATTCTGTCAATGTGATGCCTCTGATATGAATATCATACCATAACTACCAGAGAGAATACTTGGACGTAGAACAACAAGAAGAGGTAAGCCCCATTTCCATGATGTGAGCTTCAGTGTCACTGCTGTGTGCAGGAAGGGATTGGGGGATGGAGCTGGGGAAAGGGCAGAGCCTCACTGCACAGCTTCCAGTGACTTGAGTGGGGACAGTTAAGCACATGCTTACCTTTTCCCCCTGTGTTTCATGTGTTTTCCCTTCCTTTCACTTTCCACTCTATTCCATGTGCTGTCTGATCTTCTTACTCTCTTTTCTAGTGGAACAGCAGAGCAGGTGTGCACCCAAAGCCCCAGAAATGAGCCAATAGAAAATCAAGTGTGACGTCCAGCGTGCTAGACATTTTTCTCAAGCAAGAGTGAAGAAATCAGGGTCCCATCATTTAAGTCACTGTCTTTTTTCCAGTGTATTCTATACAAGGGAATAACAATACCCAATTCTCTAACAACTCGGGGATATTGTGGAGTTTAGTGTGAATCCACATAGGAAAACAATCTGTGGTCATAATGGAGAGGTTAGAACATGAGAACTTTTGATTAATTATATTAACAGAGACATCCCACATAACACAGAACTGTGCATGGTAGACATTAAATTAATTGTACACAAACTACAGATGTTTAAGTGAGGAGTTTTCCAAGTGTGGTCCAAGGAACACTTCATCAAAATTGGTAGGAAGTGCTTGTTAAAATTGCAGCTGCATGGGCCCACATTAAGTCTGCTGTACCCAAAACTGGGAGGCTCGGTGGGAGGTATTTACATTTTGAATAATTTCTCTTGTGTATGGTGGTATTCATGCAAATTTGAAAATCACTGCTGTGAATTCGCAACAAGCTCTTCTTACTATTTTGAATCATTTAATGTCTTATTTTTGTGTCAATTTGCCCTGCAACTGAGCTTTAAATATCTATGTCTATTCCCAGTAGATCAAAAAGGGAATAATCTTTTATCTCCATGCTTTTTACTGCTTGATATGGGAGGGACTGAGATAATTTCCTAAGGGTCCCATAACAAAGTACCACAAACTAGGTGGCTTAAATACTAGAAATTTATTGTCTCAAATTTCTGAAGGCTAGAAGCCTGAAATCAAGGTGTTGCCAGGGACATCCTCTCTCAGAATACTATCGGAGTATCTATACATAACTTCTCCCTAACTTCTGGTGGTTGGCTGGCAATGTTTACATTTCTTGGCTTGCAGATGTTTGATTCCAATGTCTGCCTTCATCGTCACAAGGCATTATTTCTGTTCTGACTTCACATGGCTGTCTTCCTATAAAGACAGGAGTCACATTGGTTTAGGGACACACCCTACTTCAGTATGACCTTATCTTAACTAATTACATCTGCAATAACCACACTCCAAATAAGGTTTCTGATGTACTAGGGGATAAGACTTCAAGATATCTCCTTTGCAGTGATGCCGTTCAACCTATAGCAGTCACTGAACTAGTTCCTAGGGACCCAACACAGTGAACAAGACAAGGCAGCATCCATGGCACTTTGTTTCTAGCATGGGAAAACCGGCAATAAGCATATAAGCCAATCACTACTCATGAAAACCGTATATGAAAATGACTGCTGTACAGTAAATGAATCCATTGAGCAGGAAATAATGGGGATGGGATTATTATCTTTATTTTAGAGAGAAAGAGAAAGCACAAGTGGGGGGAGGGGCAGAGGGAGAGAGAGAGATGCAAACTCTCTGCTAAGTGCAGAGCCTGACATGGGGCTCAATCTCAAGATCCTGAGATCATAACCTGAGCCAAAACCAAGAGTTGGATGCTTAACCGACTGAGCCACCCAGGCACCCCAGGATGGGACTATTACATATGGGATTGTCAGCGAAGCTTTTTCTCAGGAAGTGACATTTCAGCTGAGTTCTGAAGATTGAGAGGAAACCAGGTCTGGGCTGGCCTTTGGTTTGTGATGTGCTTGACATAATTTGTTCCAGAGGCAGATGATGGGCTCCAGGGGCTGGAGCCCAGCAGACAAAGCGGATGGTAGGAGATGAGGTCAAAAGGGCAGACAGGAACCACATCGTTCTGGAGTCATTCCGAGGCTGGAGCGTTACAGTACGAGAGTGACATGATCTCATTCATGTGCTCAGATGACTCTGGCCACTGTTTGGAGAATAAAATGGACAGGGACAAGATGGCTGTGGGAATGACCATTAGGAGAATCTCGCAGAAATCAAGGGAGGGATGAGAGTTGATTGTCCCAGTGCTGCAACAGTGTACAGGGGACAGAAGTGGCCCTGGACTGAGTATGATGCAGATAGGACAGGCAGAAACTGCAATGGTGGATGCTAAGGGTTTGTGATAATGGAGTGAATCCAGGATGAGCCCTCGGCCTTTTCCTTAGTCAGGTGCAGAAATGGTGGTTCCGTTTCTTAAGATCTGTTGTTTCAAGTGCTTTTGAGATGTTCTGATGAGAATTAGAGTTCTTAGGCTCCAGGTAGCCCAAAATAGTGTCTCAACGTCTCCTGAACGTAAAACAATTTCCCTTTGTCCGGGTCTTATTTTCCAGCTTTCATTCACACTGTTACTCACCCTGGCCTGTACATCCAGATCATAATCTGTGCCATCCTGATGAGAGACAGAAATGATTGCATGGAGTTTGTTTTCCTCCTCCAGACTAACAGTCAAATCCCTAGGTCAGTTCAGGGGTTCATTCTATTTTGAACTTGAGCTGGTTCCTATTACAAGTGTTGGGCATGTGTACATTTTACTTTTTTTATTATTTTAGTCACACAAAGAAGATCTTCCAGAAATGTTTTAATCCATGTGTGTTGGTTGCCCTGGGCCCTGGACTGTAGAAGCCTGTGAGGAAACTTTACAATGAATCCCACTGTTGAAGCATCACCCCTCTAGGAGCTGTGGGCTGAGTGCTGGGCCATCTCATGCACCCCCCTTCCCTCCCCTATGGGTTCCCTGCTTGGCTAACTGGGAAATTAAACCCAAGAGCCAGCTTTCAGTTCAAGGGTCTTTATTTGAAGAGAACAGCAGGAGCATGTTGTGAAACTACTTTCTTCTCTTGCCCTTCACTAAAACTTAGGATTGGAGAGGTCACAGAACTAACTAAATATGCAACTAAATATGAGAGTGGAAACATCATAAGACTGGGAAATGTAAAGATTATTTGAGAGACATGGTTGCTCTTCCCCTCTGCATCTGTTGTGCCCATGAAGTTGGGACTGTCATGTGGTAGATTCAAAAATTTATGCAGTGGGGGCGCCTGGGTGGCTCAGCCGTTGAGCGTCTGCCTTCGGCTCAGGTCATGATCCCAGGGTCCTGGGATCGAGCCCCGCATAGGGCTTCCTGCTCAGCGGGAAGCCTGCTTCTCCCTCTCACACTCAGCTTGCTTGTGTTCCCTCTCTCGCTGTCTTTCTCTGTCTGACAAATAAATAAAATCTTTTTTAAAAATTTGAAAAAATTTATGCAGTGACCACCTTACTAACTAATTCCCTTGCTTTAGGGTTGTTGTGCATGTGACAATGACTCACTCTCCTATGAGAACTGTTGGGGATATTTATTTTTATCTTGTTATCTTTGTTACTTCTAAACCCAAGTGCTTTTGTTTTTTAAAAAAGATTTACTTATTTATTCAAGAGAGAGAGCATAGGGGGGAGGGGGAGAGGGAGACAAGCAGACTTTCCACTGAGCAGGGAGCCAGATCATGACCTGAGCCGAAGTCAGACGCTTAACCAACTGAGCAACTCAGACTACCCTCAAGTCCTTTGGTTGTAAATAAAATTGGAAAATACAGGGAAGGAAGAAATTATTAGAAGCTATTAAATGTCTATGACACACAGATAAGCACTGTTTCCATTTGCATATGTATTTTTCAGAAATTTTACTATGCAAATGTAACTATATTTAAGAAAAGAAGTAAAATAATATCCTACTTATAACTTTGTAAGCTGCTTTTTTATGACAAATATATTTTGCAGGTCAGTACATGCCATACAATATAAATGCACACGGTTAGCCCAGTGATGAGTATTAAGGAGGGTGTGTATTGCATGGAGCACTGGGTGTTATACGCAAACAATGAGTCATGGAACACTACATCAAAAACTAATGATGTACTGTATGGTCACTAATATAACATAATAAATAAATAAATAAATAAATAAAATCCACGTAACAATAAAAATGACACTCGAAATTTTAAAGGTCCATTGTAATATATTAATGATAATATGATTAGTATTTACTGCTGCCTCCCCCTTCCCAAATGCTGTTGTAAGTGCTAAAACTGTACTTAATAATTAATCCTCACCACAACCTATGAGGAGGAGCTATTGTTGCCTAGCTTCATACATAAGGGAACTGAGGTACAGTGAGGGCAGGACTAGCAAGTTTCGAGGCTTAGTTGTAAACACAGGCTGTGTGGCTCAGAAATAAATATATAATCAGTATATGCTATTGCTGCATACATATGCATATCCTTAGACACTGCCTTATTGCTAATCACAACAAAGCAACAAATCCAACAAGGAAAGAAACAGAACTAAGGTACTGTAGCTGTTTCTGTGAACTGCTACAATAACCTACACAAATTAATGGCATAAAACATCAGATATTGAGTTTTTCACAGTTCTGGATGATAAAAGACTGAAATCATGTCATACGCAACTAATGAATCTTTGAACACTACGTCAAAAACTAATGATGTACTATATGGTGACTAACTGAACATAAAAAAGCTGTACTTTTTAAAAATGAAGTTTTTTATATCTGTTAAAAAAAAAGACTGAAATCAAGGTGTCAGTAGGGCCTTGCACATTGAGACATTAGGAAGAATCCTCCTTGCCTCTTCCTGGCCTCTGGTGCTGACCATCAATCCCTGATGCTCCTTGCTTGCAGCAACATCACTCCAGTGTCTGTCTCTGTCGTCACATGTTCTCCCTGCACGTCCCTGTCTTCAATGGCATTATCACCTCTTTATAATGTCATAAAATATATGGGGTTAGGACCACCCTAATGACCTCAGCTTAACCTGATGTGTCGGCAAAGACAGTATTTCCACTCGAGGTCCCATTTTTATAGGTATCTGTAGTTAGAACCTTGACATACTTTTGACAGGACAGTACAACCAAGCAACAGGTATGACGATTTTTCCCATGTAACTAAACAGAAAATATTTCTTAAAAAACCCAGAAGATGAAGTTTTCAAAATCTAAAAGGAAAGTAGTGCATAGTCTCCTCTGACTCATTCCACTATGCTTACAGACATGATGAAAAGCAATGTAATAAATGGTCTTTCTATAATTCTTTTATTTATTGATTGATTTTTTATTTATTTTATTGAAGTATAGTTGACATACAATGTTATATTAGTTTCATTTATACAACATATGAGGCAGTTTTATACATTACTCAATGCTCACCCAGGTAAGTGCAGTCACCACCTGTCACCATACAACGTTATTACAGTATTACTGATTACATTCCTTATGCTATACTTTCCTTCTTCATCACTTATTCATTTTAAAACTGGAACTTGGTAACTCTTAATCCCTTTTATCTATTTTGTCTATCCTTTCACCCACCTCCCCTCTGGCAACCACCAGTTTCTTCTCCATATTTAAATGTCTGTTTTATTGTTGTTGTTGTTGTTGTCTTTTGTTTGCTTGTTCCTTTGCATTATTTTCTAGATCCACATCTAACTGAAATCATATGGTACTTATCTTTCTCTGTCTGACCTGTTTCATCTCAATCCACTCACATTCTCATACATGGCAAGATCTCATTCTCTTTTATTGCTGAGCAATATTCCATTATGTGTATATACCACATCTACTTCCCGTGATTCGTATCAGTGAATGGATCAATATGAAATTTTCAGACTTTGTCACAAGCAATGTCCCGTTACCACTGTTCTTCCCATTTAAGACTATGCTGCAACAAGGATTCAAACTATTCACATTAGATGCATCCTGTGTGAATTCTGAATCCTGGTACTTCTTAAATACATTTGGTCTTCAGAGCTTTTACTCTGATCCTGAGCCAAGATAATGCCACTGACCATTCACCAGTGATGCAGGAGCAGATGACTGGAGCCACCATGGCCGTGCCTGCAAATACCAGTGAAGCTTTCAAGAGAATGTGGGAAGCTTCAGAGCTGAGAGTTTGCCAATGGGTACTAGACGAAATGGAAGAGGAGCTCGGGGCTGAAGACTGGTGACTCCAGTAGTGAAAATTAGAAAAAAGAGAAGAAAACATAAGCTACTAATAACATACAAAACATAGCAAAAATTCAGTCTGTGGAAAAACAGTTGTCAATTATACCTAATTATTATGTGCACTCAGTATGACTTCTAACTACAAGAAACTCTTGATTTCATGGGATTCAAAGACCCTGCATTTTACTGTTAAGTTTTTGTTGGTGTTTTTATACCTTTCTTTACACAAATATGCATTTCATTATCAAACATGTAGCAACTATGGATATGCAAAACGAAGCTTTCTCTGTTGTTCATTTTGAGCCTACAGAATGACAGACAGAGGGGCGCCTGGGTGGCACAGCGGTTAATCGTCTGCCTTCGGCTCAGGGCGTGATCCCGGTGATCTGGGATCGAGTCCCACATCAGGCTCTTCCGCTATGAGCCTGCTTCTTCCTCTCCCACTCCCCCTGCTTGTGTTCCCTCTCTCGCTGGCTGTCTCTCTCTGTCAAATAAATAAATAAAATCTTTAAAAAAAAAAAAAAGAATGACAGACAGAACAGATGTGTCAAAACCTTATTCAAATGAGCTTTTTTCAGAGCAAATACCCAGAGCCAGCACAAACTTAGCAAACATTCTGTACTGTTTAATAGCATCCAGTGAAAATCAGTGACCTTGAGACCCTGCTGGATTCTCAAGTGCCTTTAGGATCATCAAAGACAGGTTAAACAATGTGAAGTCTTGATCTGGTGTTCAAAATATATCAAATCTATTGACAAGTCATTGGTGCTATACTGTGTATAGCTATTCAGTAAAAGAAAAGAGCTCAGTTCCCAGTTACTCTGCATGAGACAGAGTTTACATATGTATGTAAGAAGGGAGAGAGGGTCATTGCTGGCTGACGCATAGTTAAGGGTTGCCCTGGAATAATTCTATTTGGATCATCTGTCCCAAGGAAAAGGCAGGGTGCTATTTCGGTACCAAGAGGAGAGTGTAATTTGCATGTTAAATGCTGTAATCAAGAACAAACAACTCTTAACTCTACAAATTAAACCAACTTTTTTTTCTCTTTAATATTTTTTTGTATTGACACTGCATGTATGTGTGTTTCCGTGTCCTCTTCCAGCTCTACCACCTCCATACACACTCACAGTTGCAGCTTTGCTCTTAGTCCGGACTGGAGCTGGACTTCCAATCTCAGGTTCAGATATCCCAGAAACAGTGTTTATGTTCTAGAAAAGTGATGCATACAGAGGGTTATTCCAATTAAGGGAAAATCAAGAAATCTAGCTGATTCCATGAGGCCAGCCTCCCAACCTCTATCCTCCCTCTTCCTTACTGTAACCCTTAGTCTGGGACTCTCTGAGCTGCCATCCTGGATCTGACCACCAGGTGCCATCTCATTTCTCTGCATTTTTATTGTTCTCTTTTCATTGAAAGGAGTACACATTACAAAGAGTAAAAAAAAAAAATCATGAAGCGGTGTGTTTATTATGATACCAATTCTGCTTGGAACTTCATATGTATATTAAAGCAGTTCCATTTGCTGTTGACCCCAAACTTCAAACTTCATCATGTTCATTGATTTCTCTCTTCCCTCATCACTGTCAGCTGATGTGCAGTGTGGACTTTACATAGGGTCTCCACCAGAAAACAGGGCGTTCACCCTCCTTTACCCCATCCCTGTACCTGCTGGCCAGACCTTCTCCCACCCCGTCTGTCATCCCCTGTCCATGACACGGGACACAGCTGCCCAAATCCCGCTCTGATGGCACATCCCCTCTTAGTCACCTACCCCCTGTTCTGGCATGCACTGCCCTCACACACCTGCCACTCAATGCCAAGCCATGCCACTGACACCTGGAGTTTCAGCGTCTTCAGGATCTAGAGTGTATGTTTTCACAATCCTTTTTTCCACCTAAAAGTTCCTTCAGGCAGCGTTATAATCATTCTGTATACATACAAATCCTGGATTTTAAGGGAGTTTGTTTGGGTTTGTTGTTTTGTTTTTGTTTTTTTCTTTTACTCCTTGCAGACAATTCTTGAAGCAGAGTTTAATGATGGTGGTATTTTGGTGCCATCTGGTGACAAAAACAGGAACTACTGCTTGAACACTACGGAACAAAAAAATTGGGGGGGGGGGTGTTGAGACACAAACTCACCAGACAGAACTTTCCAGAAGTCAAGATGGAAAGTGACAAATTCCTTGAGTAAACCATATGGGTGAACTCATCCTGGACATTTTAAATGAAATCATACAATATGTGGTCTTTCGCATTTTTGGCCACTTTCACCTACCTTAACATTTTCAAGTTTCATCCATATTGTAGCACATATAAGTACTTCCTTTCTTTTTATCGCCATATAATAGACCACATTTTCTTTTTTCATTTATTAGTTGGTGGATATTTAAGCTGTTTCCACATTTGTGTACAAGTTTGTTTTTATGTAGACATATGTAGTTGTTTTTCCTGGCTGTGTACCTAGGAGCAGGATTGCTGTATCATATAATAACGCTGTTGAAGTGTTTGAGGAACTGCCAGACTGTTGTCATGACCGTGACAATGTTGAGGAGTGCAGCAGAGGCTGTTTTCTCCTTATTAGCTTGTAGTTATGAGTTTTGAGGGAAAAAATGATAGAGTTGAGGTGTCCTTCTCATTACTTCATATCTGAGAGAACATGATACCCATGAGACATCACTGGATCACTGGAAATGTTGACCCTCATGGCAGGGTTAAGACAGTGTTTGTCTACTTTCTCCAATGTACAATAACTATTACCCATTCACCTATTCTATTTTTTAGAAGGGAAACACTAAGTCTGCCTTGGGCTCAAGGGTGGGAGATGGAAATAAGGTTCACTTTATAGAGGCATGGTATATACATATATTATTTGGAATTATTTGATAAAGACAGTTTGTCTCTTATCACTCATTTTTATTCAGTTTTTTAATTTATATTTATTTATGTATTTAGATTCATGCATACTGTTTTGTTGATTTTCTTTTTCATGGATACATACCACAAGAAAGTCTAGCATCATGGTTTTTATGATGCAGAAAAAGAATTTTAACCAAACACTCAGAAAACTGCAAAAGTTCTCTATCTCCACCACTTTATATCACCATCATTGTACTGTCTGAATGTGGTATATTAAAAAATACATTTAGACAATATATTTAACCATGTCAGAGTTTGGAACAACATTATAATTTCACATGACTTTATTCCATACTTGGTAATCCCTTGAGAAAGAAAAAAGCAAACAACAACACACAGATAAGATGGGTGTTCCTAAAGTGACAAAAATTATTGCTAACATGAAAAAACATATTTACAAAATCCTTTTCAAGTGAAACAAAAGTATGAGATATGTTGGAGAAAATGTGTGCTTCATTTCAAAGCCCGTTGTCTAAAGCACAGCCTTCCAGTTATATGACTGACTCTACGGAAGATATTTTACAACTCTAGCTTTTATGTAACTCATCACACTGCATTACAATCTTTGTTTATTCTCAAATAATTAAATTTTGTTCTGGGGGCAAGGAATTCTTTTTTCTTGTGGAAATGCTTGTTTGTCTTCATTTGAATTATAATTTCAACATTTCTGATCTGTACATGTGACAAAGAAGTGGTCGTTGAGCTGGCAAGTGTAATTTTCAATGAAGCATGGGGGACTATGGTCTCCATAGATGAGGGATGAAGACTGAGGTGGAGGGGGATGTGAATTAAGTATCTAGAATTCTTAGTATTTTGGTGCAAAGGTGAGAATATATGTAAAAAGGACAGCAATGTGGGGATGTTAGATGTTAGAGATGTGGAGAGGGGCCCAGGTCTTTAAAGCATATTATTAAATTATTAATTATAAGACACTTGAGCAGGTTGAAATCTTCACGGCAAGGAGCCATCTCTTCTTCAATTTAACATCTGAATTTACCACCCCACCCTATCCATACATTATGTCCTTCTTTCTATTTTGGAGAAACCTAAATCTTAACCAAAGGTATGGTGTAGAGTTTGGTCACAATGCCTGTAAACTGGATGGATGGATGGATTCAGGAGATGTCAAACACACCCTGGAAAGTCATGAATTTTTACGTCCCAGAGCAAAGCTCTTCATACAGCTGACTAAAGCCACACTGTTGCGTGCCTGAAAGGATACAGCTTCTCAGGACTCAACAACCAATGGTTACAAGATGGAGGACATTTCAAGTGTGGAAGACTGGCATGAGAGTCACATTTACCAGAGAAACCTGACATCATCGTGGAGACCTTGATGACTTTTTAGTCAAGACAGATGCAGCCTGGAAGAGCAACCTTTAGGTGTTTGGGACCCAACTGAGGGTGTGGGTCCCTACATTGGGGGCTGAACTATCCTGGGGTCTCAGGACACAAAGGGATGAAGATCCAAGTCACCTTTTTCATTCTTTGGCGCTCTGTGCCCAGGTAGTCTCCTAGGTGAAGACATTGAGGTCCTGCCCTGCCCCAGTGATTGTGGGTCATGCTCCGGGAATTTTCTGAAACTCTTTTCATCTAAAGGCAGGGGCACTAGAGGTATTACAGTTAATGACCCTCTCTGAGCCCCAGCTTTTCCCTCTGTAAGATGAGGATGGGAATGCTTCACCCACAGGATCGCTGAGAACAGTCAGTGATACACATGAGCAAATCCATGTCACTGTGGTTACTGTAGGATTGGGAATGCCTGAATAAATTCAGGCCACTTCTTACTTCTTTCAACTTTGCTGTTAGGGGGTAGACTTGGAAAGGAGGTTTAAAAAGACCTGTAATGAAGCCCATTGAAACATGTTTCAACCACGATGGAATCGTATCAATGTAATTGTCACTAACCTGGTGCCTCATGTGGTGCCAGACAGTTACTCCAGTAAATCATAGTGATTGCTGGATCTGTCGTTCCCAGTGCAGCTTTTCATTCTGGTGACTGAGCTCCAGTCTGGTGCCTGAAGGAGGCAGATTCTGTGGATCTGTGTTCTCATGGCTGCTGAAAGGTTTACTTCAGACGCAAGGGCAGCAGTCCTCAGGAAACACCAGCACCTCACATTCCTGGTGGAATATGATACCTGACACAAGTAAGTTAATAGGTCTGAACAAAAGCATGTTGTGGAATAGCTCCCATGAGGTTCACAAACTAGCATAAAAGTAGAGAAACTGCCTTGATCTCATCATGAGAAGAGAGATTTAGCAGATGGACTTCCAGTCCTTTAGCATGTAGATGCTGCGTAATAGCCCTGAAGCCCATCTTAGAGAAGTCCGCTTTTGTGTGAAAGCAATGAACAGTTCAGCTCGACATAGGCTTGCTCTTCAACAGGCACTTGCAATAAATACATATTTATATTTCTGAACATATAAATAAAAATAAATCATATATTCTCTCAGAAAGATGTGAAAATATGCAGTTAGAAGGGTTCCTAGTAATTTGAGATCATAACATGGATTTCCTCCTGGTAACCATGAGGTTTTATCCATTCTGTAATGAACATTTTTAAGAGCCTAAAATTTTCCAGGCGATGGGGTTTAAGGAGGGCACTTGTTGCGATGATGAGCACTGGGTGTTATATGCAAGTAATGAATCATGGAACATTGCATCAAGAACTGGGGATGTGGGGCACCTGGGTAGCGCAGTCGTTAAGCGTCTGCCTTCGGCTCAGGGCGTGATCCCGGCGATCCGGGATCGGGATCGAGTCCCACATCGGACTCCTCTGCTGGGAGCCTGCTTCTTCCTCTCCCACTCCCCTGCTGTGTTCCCTCTCTCGCTGCCTGTCTCTCTGTCACATAAATAAATAAAATCTTTAAAAAAAAAAGAACTGGGGATGTACTGTAGGGTGACTAATATAACAAAATAAATATTATTAAAAATTAAAAAATAAAAAATAAATTTTAAAGATCTGTGAAGGAAAGATAGGAAGCTGGCAGTGGAGTAGGAGGACCCTAGGCTCATTGGTTACCAGAGGGGAGGTGGGCAGGAGGAGGAGTGAAACAGGTGATGGGGATGAAGGAGTGCACTTGTCGTGATGAGCACCAGGTGGTATACGGAAGTGTTTCATCACGTTGTACACCTGAAACTAACATTACTCTGTATGTTAACTGGAATTTGAATAAAAACTTTTATAAATGAAAAAAATGATATTTACCTATCAGATAACAGATATTTTTAACACTTCCCATAATTTGGCTATTGTAGTTAATGCTGCTATAAACATCCAGATGCATGTATCCATTTGAATTAGTATTTTGTATTATTTGGGTAAATACCTACTAGTGCGATTGCTGGATAAAAGGGTTGTTCTATTTTTAACTTTTTGAGGAACCTCCATACTGTTTTCCACGTGTGGCTGTACCAGTTTGCATTCCCACCAACAGTGCAAGAGGATTCCCCTTTCTCCACATCCTCACCAGCACCTGTTGTTTCTTCTGTTGATTTTTTTTTAATTTTAACCATTCTGACAGGTGTGAGGTGATATCTCGTAGTTTTGATTTGTATTTCCCTGATGATGAGTGATGTTGAGCATCTTTTCACATGTCTGTTAGAGATCCGTATGTCTTCTTTGGAAAAATGTCAATTCATGTCTTCTGCCCATTTTTTAATTGGATTATTCATTTTGCTGGTTGTTGGGTTTTATGAGTTCTTTATATATTTTGGATGCTAACCCTTTATCAGATATGTCAATTGCAAATATCTTCTCCCATTCCATAGGTTGACTTTCAGTTTTGTTGATTGTTTCCTTCACTGTGCAGAAGCTTTTTATCTGGATGTTGTCCCAATCATTTACTTTTCCTTTTGTTTCCATTGCCTCAGGAGACCTATCTAGAAAGAAGTTGCTAAGGTCAATGTCAAAGAGGTTACTGCCTGTATTGTCCACTAGGACTTTTATGGTTTCAGGTCTCACATTTAGGTCTTTAATCCATTTTGAATTTATTTTTGTATTTGGTGTAAGAAAGTGTTCCAGTTTCATTCTTTTTCATGTTGGTGTCCAGTTCTCCCAACACCATTTGTTAAAGAGACTGTCTTTTTCCATTGGGTATTCGTTCCTGCTTTGTCAAAGACCAATTGACGATATAGGTGTGGGTTTATTTCTGAATTTTCTATTCTGTTCCATTGATCTATGTGTCTGTTTTTGTGCCAGTACCATACTGTCTTGATCACTACAGCTTTGTAATATAACTTTAAGTCCACAATAGTGATACCTCTAGCTTTTCTTTTCTTTTCTTTAATTTTTTTGAAGATTTATTTATTCATTAGAGAGAGAGAGCACAAGCAGGGGGAGGAGTAGAGGGAGAGGAAAAGAATTTCAAGCAGACTCCCTGCTGAGCATGGAGCCCTATATGGGGCTTTATCTCACAACCCTGAGATCATGACCTGAGCCAAAATCAAGAGTCAGACACAAACAACTGAGCCATCCAGAGACCCCTGCTTTTCTTTTTCAAGGTTGCTTTGGGTATTCAGGGTCCCTTGTGGTTCAATATAAATTTTAGGACTGCTTTTTCAAGCTCTGTGAAAAATGCTGTTGATATTTTTATACGAATTGCATTAAATGTGTAGATTGCTTTGGGTAATATAGACATTTGTAGTATTTATTCTTCTTATCCAAGAGCATGAAATGTTTTTCCATTTCTTTGTGTCATCATCAATTTCTTTCATCAGTGTTTTATAGTTTTCAGCGTACAGGTCTTTCACCTCTTTGGTGAGGTTTCTCCCTAGGCATCTTATTATTTTTGGTACAGTTGTAAATGGGATTGATTCCTTGATTCCTCTTTCTGCTGCTTCATTATTGGTGTGTAGAAATGCAAGAGATTTCTGCACATTGATTTTGTATCTTGTGACTTTACTGAATTCATGTATCAGTTCTAGCAGTTTTTTGGTAGAGTTTTTCAAATTTTCTATATAGAGTACCATGTCACCTGCAAATAGTGAAAGTTTGACTTCTTCCTTGCTGATTTGGATGCCTTTTATTTCTTTCTCTTGTCCGATTACTGAGGCTAAGACTTTCGGTACTATGTTAACTAACAGTGGTGAGAGTAGACATCCCTGCTTGTGCCTGACCATAGAGGAAAAGCTCTCAGTTTTCCCCACCAAGGATGATATTAGCTGTGGGTTTTTCATATATGGCCTTTATTATATCTAGGTATGTTCCCTCTGATCTTACTTTGTTGACGGTTTTTATCATGAATGGGTATTATACTTTGTCAAATGCCTTTTCTGCATCTATTGAAAGGATCATATGGTTTTTATCCTTTCCCTTATTGATGTGATGCACCATGTTGACTGATTTGCAAGTATTGAACCACCCTTGCATCCCAGGAATAAATCCCACTTGATTGTGGTTTTTGATTCTTCCAATGTATTGGTGGATTTAGTTTGATAGTATTTTGTTGAGAATTTTTGCATCCATGTTCATCGGTTATATTGGCCCGTAGTTCTCTTTTTTAATGATTCCTTTATCTGATTATGGTATCAGGATGATCCTGGCCTCATAGAACTAATTTGGAAGTTTTCCTTCCATTTCAATAGGGGTTTGTGCTGGTCTTCTTGAGGGAGAGGCTGGCTGTGCTGGGACTGAGACAAGCATGACTGACAAGGGCAGTCCCACCAGAGCTCGGGAGGGGGGTGAGACTTGGTGTAAGCAAGTTAAGCCGCCAGTGTGGGTGCTGGGCTGCTTTCCACAGGTGATTCTGTTCTTGTGCTAGGGGATGGTGGAGGGATATGGCACCAGCCACCCCCTTTTCCCCAGGGAGGCATCTTCATGAATGCTGCCCCTCAGGGATATGCTCCAAGAAGAGTAAATAATCTCCACACTGTGTGCTGCAGGCATTCTTCATATTGCTGTTTCCATGCCATCTGTGCCCAGGTTGTTTGCCTGCCTTCTCTCCAGAATCAGCACAGTGCCCTCCAGGCTCTATACCAACAAGGCCACTGACCTTTATAACTTCAGGCTTCAAGCCTCACTTGTCGCAAGAACTAGAGAAATTCAGCCCCTCTCCTTTTCCAAGACAAAGGCTTTGGGGAAATGTTCTCCTTATGCATTCCCCTGTGTGCTCCTCTCTCTCCCACACTTCTCTGTGACCACAGATCCCTCCCTCCACAGCAGTTGTAATGTGTTTCTCCCTTCAACCTTGTCTCCACACTTTCTATCTTCTTCAGTGTGGCCTTTTCTGTCCCTTCAGTTATGGAGTTTGTTCTGTCAGTCTTCAGGTTGATTTCTAGGGTATTTAGGATGATTTGATAATTATCTAGGTGTGATCGTGGGACAAGATGAGCCTAGGGCCCTCCTACTCTGCTGCCATCTTCCAAATGCTCTTAACTGTTCTTTTCCATCTCATTCTTATAGTTTAGGTTGTGATACTTCAACATGTTTTTTTTAATGGAATGTTTAATTCATTTATTTTCATATCTATTTATATAGGTTTTCTAGCTTTAATGTTTCCTCTAGTTGTATTAAGATAAAATTAACATGGGGCACCTGATTTGCTCAGTTGGAAAAGCATGCAACTCTTCATCTTGGGGTTGTGAGATTGAGCCCCACATTGGGTGTAGAGATTATTAAAAAAAAAACTTAAAAAAAGATAAAATTGACATGTAAAATTGTATAAGTTTAAGGATTATAACATAATAATTCGATATATGTATATATTACAAGATTATTACAAGAAATTTAGTTAATATCTATAATCTCAAATAGTTTTTTGTTTGTTTCTTGTCATAAGAACTTTTAAGATCTACTCTCTTTTAAGATCTACTCAACTTTCAAATATACAATATATTATTTTTTTTAAAGATTTTATTTATTTATTTGACAGAGATAGAGACAGCCAGCGAGAGAGGGAACACAAGCAGGGGGAGTGGGAGAGGAAGAAGCAGGCTCATAGCGGAGGAGCCTGATGTGGGGCTCGATCCCATAACGCCGGGATCACGCCCTGAGCCGAAGGCAGACGCTTAACCGCTGTGCCACCCAGGCGCCCCACAATATATTATTTTTAACTATAATCACCATTACACCTCCAGAACTGGTCTGTCTTATAACTGGAAGTTTGTAGCTTTTGACCATTTCTACCCATTTCTCTTTTCTTTACTAAGGTATAATTGACATATAGCATTATACTAGTTTTAATTACATGCCATAATGATGCTATATTTGTATATTTTGCAAAATGATCACCACAATAAGTCTAGTAAACATCTATCACCATACATAAATATGAAACTATTTTTAATGATGAGACTTTTAAGATCCACTGTCTTAGTAACTTTCAAATATATAATACAATATTGTAGTCACCATGCTGTACATTACATCACCATGACTTATTTATTTTATAAGTGGAAGTTTGTACATTTTGACTCCACTCACCCATTTCACCCACTTCCCACCCTAAGGTAGGTATTTAATGCCTCAAAGTATCCTCTTGCAGTTGCTTTAGATAGATTCTGATATGTTTTGTTTTCATTATCATTATCCTCATCAAATTCAGCAATTTTAATCTGTATTTCCATTGGGGCTCAAGATTAGTTTAACAACTTCTGACAGAATCCATTTATATGAATGTCCCATGCTTTTCTGAAAAGTAAGTTGTCTTGTCTAATGTTCAGTATCTCTGTCTTTAAGATCTGCCTTTGGGATTCTGTTGTTTAAGTCTTCTCTATAATAATTAAATATTTCTCCATATTGATATTTACCTCAGAGAACTATTGCAAGAAATGAACAAAACTTTAGAAGCATCTGATACATAACATTTCAGCGAGTATATGTATGGTTTTTCCAGTGTTCGTCTACCCACAAAAGATAAATAAATACAATTTACTTAAAAATAAATCTTGTAGCAATCTTTCAACTGAAACAGAAGGAAAGGAAATGTATACATGTTTATAAGATTGGTAAGCTTTGGTGGCATATCTTTCTAGAATGAGTTACCTGAAGATAGAAATAAATAATAATTTATTAAGATAGTGGAAGATTTGCTTCTTCATTTCTTCTATCTATGATCTTTTTACCTTCTATTTAATATTGGAATAGCAGCCTCCCATTGATCCCCAGAAAGGAGACAGTACAAAAGAACAGAGTACCAAGATGGGTCCACTGTACAATGGACTGAAATCAGGAAGCCTGGGTCCCAAATATCAGATGGGTCCTTGCCTATAGTACCATGTTGAGTCATACATGAAACCCACATCTAGTAAGTATACATTATATATGCGTGCATAGATAATATAATGGGAGGAAATGCACAAACATGAAAAGATTTCCAAGAGAAATTTTCATGACATATGATTTTCATCCTCCTCTTGGAATTTAGAACTTTATTCCAATCCCTTTCCAAAAGAAGATCCTGCACTTAATCATGCATTTTCAGGGAATAGGAAGGTAGTTCTTCAAACTGCTTCCCAAGACATGGGAAGTCATTTCCTTAGAAGGTGGCTTGGTAAGTACACAATCAGAGTAAGGGATATTTATTTTGAGAAGTCTCCTCACAAAAGGTGTACTTAAATACTTTCTCCTGCTATAGGGATAGCTTTGCAAGGAAGCCACTTTCTTGGGGACACATAGAACTTCTTCATCATACAGTGGATACATATGGATTGCAGTCCTTGACCCTTCTGACTGTCCCTATGCAGCATAGCTGGGTGGAAAGTTCTGTCCAGTTCTGGGGTTCATTCATAGGAAGTTCACCTGCCTTGTGGCAAATCTAAGCCACTTTTTCCAACACCACCTTTAATACAACTAAAGTCAATGAATTTTTCTTCTTATTTTTTTGTCCTATATCTTAGTTGGTTCAGAGCCCAGATGTGGAGGGGTTTATTTTGGGGGACCCTAAGGCTTAAGCATTTTTGAGCAAGACCATAGGAATAATTTGGGAGGCAGCATGATGTATGTAGAAAAGGGGAGAAGAGCAGTGGATGTATTTTTAGACCCAGCCCTGAAGGCAGAGGAAAACATGTGCTTCATAAGGGCAGCTTGCTATAAGAGTTTTGAAGGGAAAGTCCTGGACTGTGCAACCCATTTGTCCTTCTAACCCCACTAATCAGGTATTGATTCCCCAGGTAGAGGAGCAAGTATGTAGAGAGGTTAGATATGTCTCATTGTGGATGCCCTTACACCAGAAAGAAAATATCAGGAATGGAGGATAAGAATTCTCTGGGAATAACCAATGATGGTTCCGTTGAATAGGTTTCTGCCTTCTAACTCACTGGAATAGTATTGGCATGCCTCCCTGAAATAATTGAGACTTCTTTTTAAAAAGATTTTATTTATTTATTTGAGAGAGACAGAAAGAGAGAGGGAGAGAGCACAAGTGGGGAGGGGCAGGAGTGGAGGGAGGAAGAATCTGAAGCAGACTCCGCACTGAGCATGGACCCGGATACAGGGCTCAATCCCACGACCGCCAAGACCATGACCTGAGCTGAAACCAAGAGTCGGACGCTTAACCAACTGAGCCACCCAGGCCCTCCAATAACTGAAACTTCTTAAATAAGTTTTTGTGTGTATGTATCTAGATCACTCAGTTACATAATTATAGATAATCTCTTAGTTTTCTGCCACAGATGGCTAGCCACCTAGCATGTCTTTGATTTTACATGTTTATTCTCCAAGGACTAGCCCACCTCCAAGAACTTTAAGATATCGCCCTGCATCTCAGGATACGGATAATACTTTCTTACTGTCTCTTTAAGGCAAACAAAATTCCTGATGACAGACATTTTTTGTTCCACTGACTTGGGCATACTTCTGAAATATGAGAACAGGGCATTCACCCTCCACTACCTTACCCTTGTATAGGCTGCTGAGACCTACTCCCACCCCGTCTGTCATCCCCTGTCCATGACAAAGGACACAACTGCCCAAACCCAGATCTGGTGCCCCGGCCTCTCTCAGTCACCCACCCCTTCTTTTGCTCTGCACCGCTTTCACACACCTGCCACTGAATGCCACAGTACACCACTCCCACCATTTGTTTCATGGTCTGCAGGTCCCAGAACGTATGTGTTCAGAATCTTCTTTTTACATCTAACGGTGTTTTAGACAGAATTAGAATCATTCTTTTTAAGGAGAAAGATTTTATTTATGTATTTATTTATTTATCTATGAGAGAGAGAGAAAGCGAGAGAGAGAGAGAGAGAGAGGAGAGAGAGAGAGCACACTTGAAGGAGGAGGAGGAGCCGCAGGCAGAGGGAGAAGCAGACTCCCCACTGAGCAAGGAGCTGTATGCAAGACTCAGTCCCAGGACCCTGGGATCATGACCTGAGCAGAAGGCAGATACTTAACCGACTGAGCCACCCAGGCCTCCCTAGAATCATTCTGTATAAGTTCAAATCCTTGTTTTAAGGGAGATTATTGTCTTTTTTTTTAATGTTTTTTTATTATATTATGTTAGTCACCATACGGTACATCCCCGGTTTCTGATGTAAAGTTCGATGATTCATTAGTTGCATATAACACCCAGTGCACCATGCAATACGTGCCCTCCTTACTACCCATCACCGGTCTATCCCATTCCCCCACCCCCCCTCCCCTCTGAGGCCCTCAGTTTGTCGTCTTTTTTTTTTTTTTTTAACTCCTTGCAGACCTTTCTTCGCGTTGAGCTTGACCAACGTGGTACTTTGCTGCCACCTTGTGACAAAATCCTGAACTCCAGCTTGAAATGAAAGGAAAGGGAGAGGGAGGATCTGTGACACAAACCCATCAGACAGAGCTTTCTGGAAGCCGCTGAAAGGAAAATACTCACTTTAGGCTATCACGTGAGAAAGCATACTAATTAGATGCACTAGACTGGGACCAGGGCAATTGAGGGAACTCTGCTCAAGTTGAAGAAACAAAGAATATCCCTGTTGTCAGGAATTGTGTTTGCTTTAAATAGACAGTGGAGGAATATTAACAGTATGCAGAGACCCAGGGAGTTACTCTAGGGTTCTTGGAGATGAACTAGCCTTCAGAGGGTGCACATATAAAATCAAGGTTATGGTAAGCAGTAAGCCATCTGTGGCTAAGTACTGTCTCTAACCATGTGACTGAATGACCTAGGTACATACACGCACATAAAATGTCATTTAAGAAGTCTCAGAATTACTTCAGGGAAGCAGGCCTAAACTATTACAGTCACTTAGTAGGCAGAAACCTAGCCAATTGAACCATACATTGGCTTTCCTGGGGAATTCTTTTTTGTGGGGGGAGTTTTATTATTATTATTATTATTATTATTATTATTATTATTATTATTATGTTCAGTTAGCCAACATACAGTACATCATTAGTTTTGGATGTAGTGTAGAGCAAGTTTTATTATTTTTATAATGTCTGTCTAAAATATTATATAACAAGTGATATTTTGATGAGATTTCATTCTGATTTTTAAAATATTCCATACTATGGGGCGCCTGGGTGGCACAGCGGTTAAGCGTCTGCCTTCGGCTCAGGGCGTGATCCCGGCATTACGGGATCGAGCCCCACATCAGGCTCCTCCGCTATGAGCCTGCTTCTTCCTCTCCCACTCCCCCTGCTTGTGTTCCCTCTCTCGCTGGCTGTCTCTATCTCTGTTGAATAAATAAATAAATAAAATCTTTAAAAAAAAATAAAATAAAAAAAATAAAATATTCCATACTAATTTAGAAACTGTGGAAAAATTATTAAGTCCAGAATAAAATATATAATTAAGAAGCAATCCTAACATGGATTAATTTTTTTTAAAGAATACCATATTCATGCATTTCCTCCTAATATTTTCTCTATATATGCATCTGTAATGTAAATTCACTACATGTGGGTTTCACATATGACTCAACATTTGCTAAAGATCACGAAACCAGCTATTAAATTTTCCCAAGTTGACAGCTCTATCTGAACCCAAATCTCCATCACTAGGCATTGGGAATTACAAGATTTTTTTCTGTGTTAGGGCTAAGGCCAGCACGGGGAAAGTGACTACCTATGGTACTATAAGCAAAAACCAATCTGATATTTGGGACCCAGGTCTCCTGATTCCAGTCTTTTGTACAGCAGTCCCATCCTTGTACTCTGATATTCTGTTCTGTCTCTTTTCTGTGACTCAAAGGAAGCTAGCTACTCCAGCCTCAAATGGAAGGTAAAAAGATCAGAATGGGCATAAGAATAAAATTAAGAGGTGATGATTAATTTCTTTGTTTACACTATCTTTAGGTAATTCATTTTGTAGAGAAATACCATAAAATCTTATCTGTGATATGAAAATGTATACATTTCCTTTCCTTTAGCTTCAATCTGATCAATCTGTATGGATGATCAATTTTAGGCCATCTCTTTTGTGAGTGGAAGAACACAGTGAAGACCATATATATATTTGCTGAAATATTATGTATCAGATGTTTTCTAAAGTTTTCCTCATTTCTCATAACAGCTCCTTGAGGTAAATATCAATACCCCATTTTACAGATGAACAAGTTCAAGGTCACTAATACTCCAGTGTCAAAAACATCTTTAGAGGCAACAATGCAGTTCTACGCATTTTATTTATATATGTACACACACATATATACAAAACAAAATATGTTCATTTACATATATACTTACATCAAAGTATTACATTATACATATTTTAAGCACCTTGTCTTTTTCAAGCATTTTTTAAAAATAGGCTCCACACCCCACATGGAGACCAACACAGGGCTTGAACTCACAGCCCTGAGATCAAGACCTGAGGTGAGGAGAATTAAAGATGGCGGAGAAGTAGGGGACCCCTTTTTCAGCCGGTCCCCTGAGTCGAGCTGGATAGGTACCAGACCAGCCTGAACATCCACGGAATCAGCCTGAGACACAGGAAGATACATCTGGATCTCTACAAATGAACATCTCCAGCGCTGAGTATTGAGGTATGAAGAGGGGAGCCATGAAACCGTGCACAGATATCGGAAGATAAACGGAAGGGGGAGGGAGCCGCCGCGTTCGGGCGCTGGGAAGCGGCAGCCACCTGCACGGGGGAGAGGGCGGACTCATGGACGGCACCCGGAGAGAGCGGACTGAGACCCTGAACCGGGTGTGCGCACCACCAGGCTTCTCACGGAACTCCGGAATCCCGATGTGCTCACTGGGCATAGACTGAGACCTGGAGATCTGGGAGCGCACGGGGGCGGCTGGCGGCGTTAGAAACACAAAGGACAGAGACTCGTCGGCCCTAGAAGTGAGGGCTGGGACGCCGGGTGTGGGGCGCACATCCCGGTACGCTGCAGGGTTGAGCAGCACCAACAGTAACGGAGTTAAAGTGGCCAGAACATCAGTGGAGAACGGGCCGCAATCCCTCTGTTCTGTGACAATTCAGCCTCTGCTGCTCTGACTCTGAGAAGAGGCACAGCAGACCGCCAGGGATAGCCGCCAGAGAACAAAAGCCTGGAAATACCGGCTCACAGCATGCCCATCCCCATCCCCCCTCGCAGGGGACACGGAGACTCTACCCAAACAGGGCTGCCTGAGTATCGGCGCGGCAGGCCCCTCCCCCAGAACACAGAAGGCAGGCTGAAAAATCAAGAAGCCCACAACCCGGGGTGCCTGGGTGGCGCAGTCATTGAGCGCCTGTCTTCAGCTTAGGGCGTGATCCCGGCGTTCCGGAAAGGAGTCCCTCATCGGGCTCCTCCGCTGGGAGCCTGCTTCTTCCTCTCCCACTCCCCTGCTTCTGTTCCCGTTCTTGCTGACTGTCTGTCTCTCTCTCTCAGATAAATAAATAAATAAATAAAATCTTTAAAGAAGAAGCCCACATCCCTAAGATCCCTATAAAACAAGGGGCACGGCCTGGGACCCAGTCAATAATTTGGGCTCTGGACAACCCCGCAACCTCTCCTCATCAAAATGACAAGAAGGAGAAGCCCCCCCAGCAAAGAAAAGACAGTGAGTCTGTGGCCTCTGCCACAGAAATAATGGATATGGATGTAACCAAATTATCAGAAATGGAATTCAGAGTAACGATGGTCAAAATGATGAGTAGAATTGAAAAAAGTATTAACGAAAAGGTTACTGAGAATATAGAATCCCTAAGGACAGAAATGAGAGCGAATCTAACAGAAATTAAAAATTCTATGAGCCAAATGCAGGCAAAACTAGAGGCTCTGACGGCCAGGGTCACAGAAGCAGAGGAACGGGTTAGTGAATTGGAGGATGGGTTAATAGAGGAAAAAACGAAAATAGAAGCTGCTCTTAAAAAAATCCAAGCCCACAAATGTAGGTTATGGGAGATTACTGACTCAATGAAACGATCCAATGTTAGAATCATCGGCATCCCCGAGGGGGTGGAGAAAAACAGAGGTCTAGAAGAGATATTTGAACAAATTGCAGCTGAAAACTTCCCTAATCTAGCAAGGGAAACAAACATTCGTGTCCAAGAGGCAGAGAGGACCCCTCCCAAGCTCAACCACGACAAACCTACGCCACGTCATAGTGCATTTCGCAAATATTAGATGCAAGGATACAGTATTGAAAGCGGCCAGGGCAAAGAAATTCCTCACGTACCAAGGCAAAGGCATCAGAATTACGTCAGACCTGTCTACACAGACCTGGAATGAGAGAAAGGGTTGGGGGAGCATTTTTAAAGCTCTTTCAGAGAAAAACATGCAGCCAAGGATCCTTTATCCAGCAAGGCTGTCATTCAGAATTGATGGAGAAATAAAGACATTTCAGAATCGACAGTCACTAACCAATTTTGTAACCGCGAAACCAGCCCTACAGGAGATATTACGGGGGGTTCTATAAAAGTAAAAAGGCCCCAAGAGTGATACAGAACAGAAAGTCACAGCCAATACAAACAAAGACTTTACTGACAACATGGCAGCATTAAAAGCATATCTCTCAGTACTCAGTCTTAACATTAATGGTTTAAATTCTTGCTTTAAACGCCACAGGGTTGCAGATTGGATAAAAAGAAATGACCCATCCATTTGCTGTCTACAAGAGACTCATTTCGAACCCAAAGATACATTCAGACTGAGAGTAAGGGGATGGAGTACCATCTTTCACGCAAATGGACCTCAAAAGAAAGCTGGGGTAGCAATTCTCATATCAGATAAACTGGATTTTAAACTACAGACTATAGTTAGAGACACAGAAGGGCACTATATTATTCTTAAAGGAAGTATTCAACAAGTGGATATGACAATTATAAATATATATGCCCCCAACAGGGGAGCAGCAAGATACACAAGCCAACTCTTAACCAGAATAAAGAGACATATAAATAAAAATACATTAATAGTAGGGGACCTCAACACTCCACTCTCAGAAATAGACAGAACACCCTGGCAAAAACTAAGCAAAGAATCAAAGGCTTTGAATGCCATACTCGACGAGTTGGACCTCTTAGATATATATAGAACACTACACCCCAGAACCAAAGAATACTCATTCTATTCTAATGCCCATGGAACATTCTCAAGAATAGACCATGTTCTGGGACACAAAACAGGTCTCAGCCGATACCAAAAGATTGAAATTATCCCCTGCATATTCTCAGACCACAACGCTCTGAAATTGGAACTCAACCACAAGGAAAAATTTGGAAGAAACTCAAACACTTGGAGACTAAGAACCATCCTGCTCAGGAATGACTCGATAAACCAGGAAATCAAAAATCAAATTAAACAATTTATGGAGACCAACGAGAATGAAAATACAACAGTCCAAAACCTATGGGATACTGCAAAGGCAGTCCTAAGGGGGAAATACATAGCCATCCAAGCCTCACTCAAAAGAATAGAAAAATCTAAAATGCAGTTTTTATATTCTCACCTCAAGAAGCTGGAACAGCAACAGAGGGACAGGCCTAATCCACGCACGAGGAAGCAGTTGACCAAAATTAGAGCTGAAATCAATCAAGCAGAAACCAGAAGTACAGTAGAGCAGATCAACAGGACTAGAAGCTGGTTCTTGGAGAGAATCAATAAAATTGACAGACCACTGGCAAGACTTATCCAAAAGAAAAGAGAAAGGACCCAGATTATTAAAATTATGAATGAAAAAGGAGAGGTCACGACGAACACCATTGAAATTGGAAGGATTATTAGAAATTTTTATCAACAGCTATATGCCAATAAACTAAGCAATCTGGAAGAGATGGAATCCTTCCTGGAAACCTATAAACTACCAAGATTGAAACAGGAAGAAATTGATTTCTTAAACAGGCCGATTAATTATGAAGAAATTGAGTCAGTGATAAACAACCTTCCAAATAACAAAACTCCAGGCCCGGACGGTTTTCCTGGGGAATTCTACCAAACATTCAAAGAAGAAATAATACCTATTCTCCTAAAGCTATTTCAAAAAATTGGACAGCTACATGCAAAAGAATGAAACTTGACCACTATCTCACACCATACACAAAAATAAACTCCAAATGGATGAAAGACCTCGATGTGAGACAGGAATCCATCAAAATCCTAGAGGAGAACATAGGCAGCAACCTCTACGACATCGGCCAAAGCAACCTTTTTCATGACACATCCCCAAAGGCAAAAGAAACAAAAGATAAAATGAATTTATGGGACTTCATCAAGATTAAAAGTTTCTGCACAGCCAAGGAAACAGTCAGAAAAACTAAGAGGCAGCCCACGGAATGGGAGAAGATATTTGCAAATGACACTACAGATAAAGGACTGGTATCCAAGATCTACAAAGAACTTCTCAAACTCGATATGCGAGAAACAAATCATAAAATGGGCAGAAGATATGAACAGACACTTTTCCAATGAAGACATACAAATGGCTAACAGACACATGAAAAAATGTTCAAAATCGATTTTATTTTTTTACTTCTTGCAGACACAGCTTAGAAATTTGATGGTGGTGGTGTGTTGGTGCCGTCTTGTGACAGAAACCTGAACTGCAGTTTGAACACCACAGAGCAGGAAAATGGGAGAGGCTCTGACCCAAACCCACCAGAGCCTCCTGGAAGTAAGGGTGGAAAGGAGACATCATGGAACACTACATCAAAGACTAATGATGTACTGTATGGTGACTAACATAACATAATAAAAAGGGAAAGGAGACATTCTCAGCCTAATGGGATACTAACAGCTTTCTCAAAGTCTGGGTGGAAAGGGAGAATTCCTTCGGTTCAGCTATACTGATTGGCCTCTTTCTGGACATTTCATATAAATGGAATCATACAATATGTGGTATTTTTGCATATTCAGCTTCTTTCATTTGGCATCATGTTTTCAAGTTTCATCCATATTGTACCTTGTATCAATACTTCATTCCTTTCTACTGACAAATAATATATCACATTTTATTCATTCATTCATTGGTGGACATTTGGACTGTTTCCGCTTTTGGCTATCATGAATAATAATGCTCCATACATTCATGTACAAGTTTTTATGTAGACACATGTTGTCATTTCTCCTAGGAATGGCTTTGCTGGGTCATTTGGTAACTCTCTCTTGAACCACTTGAGGAACTGTCAGACTGTTTTCATGCCTTTGACAGTGTTGAGGAGTGCAGGTATAGTCTGTTATTCTTCTCCTCATGAGACTATGGTTATTGGTTTTGAGAAAGAAAACCAGAGTTGAAGTACCCTTCTCATCACATATTTAGGAGGCTGTAACATTCATGTAACATCACTGGGTCATTGGAGATGTTGACCTTCATCACTGGGCTAAGATGATATTTGTCCAGTTTCCCCAGTGTACAGTAAGTATTTTCATTCCCCTACTCTGTTCCTTAGAAGCGAATCACTAAGTCTTCCCTGCCTTCAAGTGTGGGAGGCAGAATGTTTCAACTCATGGAGGGAAGGTATTTATACGTATTATTTTGAATTGTCTGATAAAGAAAATGCATCTCCAGCAGCAAAAGGGAGTAACAATCTGATTAAAAGTGGACAGACGACCTAAAAGACTATTTTTCCAAAGACGACAACCAGATGGCCAACAGACACATGAAAAGATGTTCAACATCATCAATCATCAGGGAAATGCAAATCGAAACCACAATGAGTGGTTGAACCACCAGAATAGCTGGTTCAAAAAGACAAGGAACAGTAAGTGTGGATAAGGATATGGAAAAAAAGAAAACTTTTGCACTTTTGGTGGGAATGTAAATTGGTGCAGCTACTGTGGAAGAGTATAGAGTTTCCTCAAAAAATTAAAGATAGAAATACCACACAATCCAGTTATTCCACTTCTCAGTAATTACCTGAAGAAAATGAAAACACTAATTTGAAAAGACACATGTACCCCTCTTTATTGCAGAATTATTTACAATAGCCAAGATTTGAAAGCAACCCAGGTGTCCATCAATAGATGGATGAATAAAGTTATGGTGTGTGTGCATATAATGGAATATTACTCAGCCATAAAAAAGGACTAAATCTTGCCATTTGCTACAACAGGAATGGACCAAGAGGGTATTATGCTAAGTGAAATAAGTCAGACAGAGAAAGACAAATATTATATGATTTCATGTGTATGTGGAATCTAAAAAATGAACAAACAAGCAAAAAAACAGTAATAGACACAAATACAGAAAACAAACAGGTGATTGCCCAGAGTGTGTGGTGGGGGAGAGGTATGGGCAAAATAGATGAAGGGGATAAAGAGGCACAAACTTCCAGTTGTAAAATAAATAAGGCCCAGGGTTGAAAAGTACAGTACAGGAAAATAGTCAATATCATAATAACTTTGTATGGGAACAGATGGTAACTACACTTCCTGTGGGGAGCATTTCATAATGTACAGAATTGTCAAATCACTGCTGTACACCTGAAACTAATATGTCAACTATACTTCAATAAAAAAGAAAATTTTTTACATCTCTCCCACTTATTAATTCATTTATATTAATATGGATTCATGTACATTTTTATTATAAAGGTGTTATTTTACTGAAAGGATATATGCCAAAAAAGTGATCTCTGTGGTGAAGTGAAGTGTAAGTATTTTAGAGTCAGGAACCTACAAAAGAGTTGTCACCACTATTATATTTCAGAACCATTATATTGTCTAATTGTGGTATATTAGACAATGTTTTTATTTTTTTATTTTCTTTTAAAGATTTTATTTATTTATTTATTTGACAGAGAGAGAGACAGCCAGCGAGAGAGGGAACACAAGCAGGGGGAGTGGGAAAGGAAGAAGTAGGCTCATAGCGGAGGAGCCCGATGTGGGGCTTGATCCCATAACGCCAGGATCACGCCCTGAGCCGAAGGCAGATGCTTAACGACTGCGCCACCCAGGCGCCCCATAGACAATGTTTTTAGACAATACATTTAACCATGGCAGAGTCTGAGACATAATTTTAGATTATTTTATTGCATACTTGGAAATCAGTTGAGAAAGAAAGAATAGATAAGACAGTTTAATAAATGACCATAAAAATTATTGGGACATGTACTAAATTTATTAAAATCTATTTTAATGAAACAAAAATATGGGATGTGAGGAGTAGTTTGAAAAGCTTTTATTTAAAAGCCCACTGTCTAAAGCACAGCCTTCACATTATCTGACACTATGGAAGGTATTTTCCAACTTTTTTTGGTAACTGGTAGCCCTGCAATCCTGGTCTATACACAAGCAAATGAATTCTGTCCTTAGAACAGAAATACCTCCTGGAGAAGTACCTACTTGTCTCCTCTGAATCTTCATTTCAACAACCTTGATCTATAAATGTGACAAAGAGGTGGTTGTTGACCTTGCCAAGGTAATCTCTGTGGAAGCATGGTGGAACACAGCTCTGTTAGATGAGGGATAAAGATTGAATTGGAGGAGAAGTGTAGGGGCATGTAAATTGAGTATCAAGAATTCTTTGTAGAGGGGGCACCTGGGTAGCTCAATCCGTTAAGCATCCAACTCTTGATTTCAGCTCAGGACATTACCTCATGGGTTATAGGACCAAGCTCCGAGTCGGGTTCCGTGCTCAGCATGGAGTCTGCTTGAGATTCTCTCCATCTCCTTCTTCCCCTCCCCACCACGCCTGCACACGCACTCTCTCTCTTTCTCTAAAATCTTTAAAAAAAAAAAAGAATTCTCTACAGAACTTTGTGGAAAAGGGGAGAATATATGTAAAGAGGACAGTAACTAGAGATATAGAGAGGGGTTCAAGGCATTAATTTGCATTTTGAAATCATCAATTATAGGAGACTTGAGCAGATTGAAAGCTTACTGGGAAGGAGCCATCTTTTCTTAAACTTACCATCTGAAGGGGTTCCTGGGTGGCTCAGTTGGTTAAGCGTCTGCCTTCAGCTCAGGTCATGATCCCAGGGTCCTGGGATTGAGCCCCACATAGGGCTCCTTACTCAATGGGGAGCCTGCTTCTCCCTCTCCCTCTGCTGCTCCCCCTGCTTGTGCTTTCTCTCGCTCTCTAATAAATAAATAAATTTTTTTAAAAAAAATTACCATCTGAATTTACCACTCAACGCTTTCCACATTTTACTTCCTTGTTTCTATTTTGGAGAAGCCTGAAACCAACCAAAGGAAAGATGTAGAGTTTAGTGTTAATGCCTGTTGACTGGATGCATGGATGGATGCAGGAGATGTTAAACATACGCTGGGAAGTTAGAGATTTTTGTCTCAGGATAGAACTCTTCATTCAACTGATGAACTGGTAGTGTTAGGTGCTGAGAGGATACAGCTTCTCATGACTCTACAAGTGATGGCTGCAAGATGGGAGCCCTCAGCTTCAGTGTTCTGGAGCAGATTTAGGCATACTGCCACACAAGTCCTGGAGGGATCCTATCCCAAGCAAGAAGACAGGCTTGCTTTCCATCAAGGGTATGGGATTACAGTCTGCTCAGAAACATGTTGTGGCTCAGCTCTTGTGCCATTCAGAAGGTCTCAAGGAAGAGCAGATCCAGCTCCTCCCCAAACTTGAACTCAATATGCACCACAGAGAGATTTTCTCGATCTCCTTCTAGGCACACATACTGTAATTAGGAGCCCCCAGAGGCTACACAAACACTCACACACACATCCTTGGGTCTACAAACCAGCAGTAGTACTAGGAGAACCTGCAGGCTTATGTGGCTGTCACTCGTTGTTAGGCTGCATATGTAATTGGACCTGTTTGCATTAAAAAATAATGACAATAATGGTTAAGAGTCTTTTGTATAGTAGGAAAGCTTTTTAAATAACCTTAATGTTTGGGTAAACATGATGATGATAGATTTTCCATTTATTATGTCAGCAAAGTATAACAAACCGTTGAGGACTCCCAGTGTGGGTACGCATGTGGGGAAGCCTACAGTCCTGGTACTGCTTTGGGGATGTCAATAACTACAACCTCTTTTTGATTGAGTTGTCAATGTCCACTAAAAGTCTGTGTACTCCCAGGCTGTATGTATTTGGGGCTTGCTCCTTCAAGTATTCATCCTCAGCATGACACCTGTCCCTCTATTAGAGAATGCATATTCCTTACCATATAGGTTGCCCGAGGACTCTACCTTCAAAAAATGTCTTAAACATATTCCCTTGGGGTTTTTTTAGCTTTATTAAGGTATAAATGATACATAAAAAATTATACACATTCAATGTGTACATTTTCATGAGCTTGGACCTATGCATATACCCACAGCACAATCACCACAACCAAGGTCCTAAAAATATCTAGCACTTCCAAAAATTTCCTTATGTTCCTTTCACACTCCCTTGTTTTTACTGAACAGGAAATTGAGGTTGAAACAGCTTCGCTGACTTGCAGAAATACAGACAGGACTAGCATCTTGCAATCAGAAATAAAAATACAGGTTTCAGAAGTGAAACAGATTAACAGGAAACCAAGATTTTCTTGATTGTGTGATGTGCAGCTGGGCATCACGTAGTCTGCATTTGGGCATATAAGGTGGCAATCTCTGCTTTTAGTCTCAGTAGCAGTGTGACCTCCAACCAGGTTACTTAACCTCTGTACAGTGTCATTTTACTACATCCAAAATGGTGTGGAAATCATATCCTCTGCCTCCTCAGAGTGCTGTGGGGAATACATGAGACAAAATGGTAGCTTGCATTCAAGAACACTGAGTCCTCCATGGTTTCCTGAGGTCAGGAGTCCTGCTTTTTGTGAGAGTTTTAAGTTTCAACCACTCTGTGACCATGCACAAATGATCATTCAATTATAAAACACTACGAGAACTTTCTGAGTTCATCCAATACAGAGTATGATATTTAATAGCTGCTGTGAAGACTGGAAAGTACCTGGAAATCACTGTTCCTTCCTTCCCAACTAAGGTCTCAAAAGTGCTTTCCTTTTAAAAAAAAAAGATTGTATTTATTTGACAGAGAGAGAGAGAGAGAAAACGAGCACGGGTAGCGGCAGGCAGAGGGAGAAGCAGACTCCCCACTGAGCAGGGAGCCCAATGCAGGACTTGATCCCAGGACCCCAGGATCATGACCTCAGCTGAAGACAGGTGCTTAACCGACTGAGCCACCCAGGTGCCCCAAAAGGGCTTTCCTAAATGGAATTCCATTTACCTCTATTCCTATCTGGAAGGTTTTATCCAAAAAAACAGCCAGCACATGGGAAACGATTTACCTAGAGCTCCCACTGTTCTACTACAGGGTCCCTTTGCAGAGCCTCTTCTTTCAGGGTTATGCTGTACATACTATCCTTGAGAAACTAACACAGAAGATAAAAAGTGGGATGGGAGGGGCACCTGGGTGGCTCAGTTGGTTAAGCACCCAACTCTTGATTTCCGTTCAGGTCATGATCTCAGGGTTGTGAGATCGAGCCCTACATTGGGCTCCGCACTGGGTGTGGAGTCTGCTTAAGATTCTCTTTCTCTCCCTCTGTCCTTCCCCCAGCTTCCCTCTCTAAAAAAAAAAAAAAAAAGTGGGATGGGAAAGTATATGAAATGAAGTGAAATGGGGTGATAGCTTTGATTTTGCTCTTCTGCTCCTCAACAATGATCTCATATCAGCTATAAAGGCTTTCCATTTTATAAGTAAGAAAAGGCAAACTCGGAAACATTACGTAATTTCTAAAAATCTTGCCATAAGTGTAAAGATCACAGAAATCCTAATCCTGAGGTGGTATTTTCCTCATATAACACAATGCATCCTTTTTACTTTGTAGCCATGCAAAGCTTAGAGATAAGTGTTTCTGGATTGTCTGCAGGTGCTCTCCTTGACAAGTTGTGCATGTATGGATGGGCACGAATACTTTCTCCAACTGGACATTTTTCAGTAAATATATACATTTAGATTTCAGATGAGGGATCTGGGACAAGGATTTTCACTTGAATTTCTGGCAAACAGTATTCACCCAATAAAAATTTATTGAAATCGTAAATCCATGAATCAGTACAGTAGTACCCTTAATGTATGGAGAGCTACTATAGCAAAATAGAAAATGGACAAAATGTATAAATAGTTCACAGATGAAATGCAAATGGTCAAAAATCACAAGAAAATATGTTCTAAATCACTAATAATTTAAAGAATGCAAATGAAATCATCTAAATATCCTTTTATTAGCTACCATCTGAAATATATTAAATACAGGAAAAAAAATTGTACCTCTTAATCCCCTTCATCTATTTTGCCCATCTCCCCATTCAGTTATAAAACTTCCAGTTATAAAATAACCTAAATGTGAGACAGGAACTCATTAAAAATTCTAGAGGAGAACACAGGCAGTAACCTCTTTGACACTGGCTGTAGCAACTTCTTGCAAGACACATCTCTAAAAGCAAGGGAAACAAAAGCAAAAATAAACTATTGGGACTTCATCAAGATAAAAAGCTTCTGGGGCACCTGGGTGGCACAGCGGTTGGGCGTCTGCCTTCGGCTCAGGGCGTGATCCCGGGGATCCGGGATCGAGCCCCACATCGGGCTCCTCCGCTGTGAGCCTGCTTCTTCCTCTCCCACTCCCCGTGCTTGTGTTCCCTCTCTCGCTGGCTGTCTCTATCTCTGTCGAATAAATAAATAAAAAAAAAAATCTAAAAAAAAAAAAAAAAAAAAAGATAAAAAGCTTCTGCATAGTGAAGGAAACAACTAACAAAACTAAAAGGCAGTCTACTGACTGGGAGAAGACATTTGCAAATGACATATCTGATAAGGGTTAGTATCCAAAATATATAAAGAATTTATAATACTCAACAACCAAAAAACAAATAATCCAGTTTAAAAAAATGGGCAGAAGACATGAACAGACATTTCTCCAAAGAAAACTTACAAATGGCCAAAAGACACATGAAAAGATGCTCAATATCACTCATCATCAGGGAAACACAAATCAAAACTACAATGACATATCACCTTATACCAGTCAGAATGGCTGAAATTAACAACACAGGAAATAACAGGTGTTGGCGAGGATGTGGAGAAAGGGGAGCCCTCCTACACTGTTGGTGACAGTACAAACTGGTGTAGCCACTCTGGAAAACAGTATGGCGTTTCCTTAAAAAGTTAAAAATAGAACTACCCTACAATCCAGCAATTGCACTAGTAGGTATTTACCCAAAGGACATAAAAATACAGATTGGAAGGGACACATGCACCCTGATGTTTATATCAGCATTATCAACACTAGCCTAACTTTGGAAAGAGCCCAGATGTTCGCTGACTGATGAATTGATAAAGAAGGTGAGGTGTATATATATACAATGGAATATTAATCAGCCATCAAAAAGAACAAAATCTTGCCATTTACAATAATGTGGACGGAGCTAAAGGCTATTTTGCTAAGTGAAATAAGTCAGTCAGAGAAAGACAAATACCATATGATTTCACTCATATGTGGAATTTAAGAAACAAAACAAATGAACATGGGGGAAAGAGAGGCAAACCAAGAAACAGACTTTTAACACAGAGGACAAACATGGTTGCTGGATGGGGGGATGAGTTAAATAGGTGATGGGGATTAAGGAGTGCATTTGCAATAAGCACTGGGTGTTGTATGTAAGTGATGAATCACTAAATTCTATACCTGAAACTAATATTATAGTGCATTGGAACTTAAATAAAAATTTGGAGAAAAAAACATAAAAACATTAAATAAAAGTCACAGAGATGAAAAGTACAGTATAGGGAATATAATCAATAATATTGCAATAATATTGTATGGTGACAGATGGTGACCACATTTAATGTAGTGAGCACTGCGTAATGTATAGAATTGTGGAATCAATGTGTTGTATACCTGAAACTAATATAACATTGTGTGTCAATTATACTTCAATAATAAATAAAAAATAAAAGTAAAAATATATAGAGAAAAAAATGAACAAAAATTTAAAATTCACAAGTAAAATTTTGAAAACTGGCTGTGTGTGTGCGTGTGTATGCCTCTGACTCTTGGTTTCAGCTCAGGTTGTGATCTCAGGGTAGTGAGATGGAGTTCTGCCTCGGGCTCCGTGCAGGTCTGTTTGAGATTCTCTCTCCCTCTCCCTCTGCCCCTTCACCCTGAATGTGCTCTCTCTCTTAAATAAGTCTTCTAAAAAAAATAAGAAATGAGAACACTCAGACACTTTTTGAAGGAGTTTAAACTACTGAAATCAAATCCCAGGGAAGATCATTAAGCATGTAATGCAGAGAAATTTTTTCATATGGCAAAAGTAAGCAGGTAAGAGATTATTTGCTACAGCATTACATGAAATAGAAAAGAAAAAAAACTATAAGCAATCCAACTGTCCACCAATACAGAAAACCTATGTGAGTAAAGTTAACAAACCATTTATACTTCCCTATGGGCTAGGCAAAATGGAAAACTATTTTAATTCCAGAGTGAGCTGCTGATCAAGAGATAACAAAGTTATCTCCCTGACTAATGAGACTCCCCAAAATCAGTACCCTGATCTGAATAGTGGTCATAATGATAAGTAACTCGAATAGCTGTTAGGATTAAAGGAAATGAACTATAACGTGTATTTGCTTAATGCAGTTCCACACATATCACTTTCCTTCCCTCTAGATCGCCTGTCCCATCTATGCTTCTGCCCCAGCCTGATTCAGCACTTCACGGATTAGCCAATGTATGTAGCCTGACACCCAGATCTGTGGGCACAAGGGATGGGATTTCAACTCCTCCGTCATCTTCATTACCCAAAGGGGATGCTAATTGGGTTCCCCAGGGGTCACAATAGCAGGAAATTGTGACCAACCATTTCTCCAGCCCTAAAAGCCCATCTCCTAAGAGGGAGGCTGCTGTGTGTCCTTTAGGGAGGGTGAGGGATGGAACTTCATTCCCACCCTGCCACTGATCTGGGGTGATGACTTAGGCTCTGTCAGCCCGAGCTTGGTCATCTGTGAAATAAACTCATGATACCTGATTCCTTTGTCACAGAGCAGTCCCAAGGGGTGAGAAAATCTGCCCAGAGAATACAACATGTAGTGGGATTTCTCAACCCTTTAAATGTTGTGATTTGGCAACAGGAGTTGGCTGAGCCTCAGGGCTAAGGCAGGCTTCATGAAAAGTTGTTTCTCATGTTTCCCCTAATGAGGTTACAGACATGCAGAGGAGAGGAGCAAGTATGTCTCTGACATGGCTTGAGTTCAAAGGTTTGGGGACAGAAGGTGCTCTACTTTCCTGGATGTTTCTGAAGCTCATACCAGCTGCTCACCATCATGCTTGCGAGCAGACCCTACTGCAGCAGTTCCCCATGCTGGGAAGACAGGCTTGTCTGACTCACCTGGTGAGCTCAGTGGGCGATGGCACCAGCACAGCACGCTGCAGTGTTTGCCTAACTGCTGCTCCTGGACCACTCCATATCCTGATACATTGTGCAAAAATTCTGGACCCATCTTGAAGTCACCAGTGCATTATGCAGCCACACTACACCAAGATATCAGCCATTTACTGTTTTCCTAGGAGACAAAAATCCAAGAATTATTAGCATTTCTTTGACACAGTTATCCTTTCCTCCATTCACTAATAACTAATAAATATATATTGAGCTTATGAGTATATGGGCAAACTCAAGGGTTAAATCTGAGATGAGATAGCTCCTTCACATTAACTTGCTCAAATTTCAGGGAATTGAAGATTTTTAAAAATCCCTCTTTGGACTCCTCATCAAATTTCCAGAAAGAGTTTCCTACATTTCTTGTTAACATCCTTTATTTCCCACTAACGCCTCCTTCCACGGCACTATGGCTCTGTCCCCATGATTGCAATGAACATGGTCTCACCGAGGTCGCAAGCCACTTTTGTCACTAGATCCACTAATTTTGTATAAAAATATAAATACATGCATATCACTTTTAATGACCACCTAAAACTCATGCTTGTGCAAACTGCTTCTGTCACTTCATAACAAATCTGACAGTTTCCAGGCTCTAGATAATGAGGTACTGTACGAATCCAAGCTGTACTACTCCCTAACTGTGCAGTCCTGGGCCGAATCCTTACTCTCTCTGTACCTCAGCTTTTCAACTGTAAAATGGGGATTAACACCGTATCTAACTCACAATAGTTCTGTGAGCACAAGTGACTCAATACATATAAAGTACTTGCTACATAATACCTTTCAGTCATTTTAATGTCTTTTGTCTCTATCTTTATTGGCCATTAGTATCTCTACTATCCCTATGATATACACTAATGTTTATTCACAATCAATGACCTTGGGGGTACATTGTTAGAAGATGAGCAGGTCACAAAACTAAATGCAGGATGCGACCTTATCTTTTGCACATAAATACATGCATATGTGCATAAATGTGTAAGTACCAGCATAAGAAAATTTCAGAAAGGATACAATACAGATTAAAACCTTAGCAGGGCTTTTCTTCTGGTGGTTATGTTTGAGGGTAAAATTATTCCCTTTTTATGCTAATTAATTTTTAGTATTTTTTATGTTATTTTTTACTATACTAAACACCTTGCAATAAATACTCTTGCAACAATGAAACAGCAGTAAAATTTAAGCATTCCCAGGCCACCTACAGGAAAGCCATCAGCTTTACAACAGGGACATCCCCAAGGCACAGGGCAGGAAAGAAGATACTGGGGGAGCCCCTTCCACAGTAAAACAGGACACAGTTCCCCAAATTCCAAACTACGATAATTATTATCAATACTTTAGATCTCTGCTTAGTTAACTGGGGAAAAACACGGTGCCCTAATTTGTTTCATTTTTCTTTACCCTGATTAAAGGGTTGATCAGCTTATCATCAGAGGCAGTATCATACACTGGTTAGATGAAGTGACTCAGGAGCCACAAGCCTGTGTTCTAATATAAGCCTAATGACTTACTAGCCCTGTCCCTGCTGTGCCTCAGTTCCCTGATTTCAAAGTCCAGCAACAATAGCTCCTCTTCACAGGCTGTGGTGAGGATGAAATAAGTGAAAGCTTAGCACTGACACCAGGGTGGGGCACTGAGGGAGTCAGAAATATTAACCTTTCTTATCATTATTATCATACCAGAATGTATTAGAGATTCTACTGCCATTTTTATTACTATATGGATGTACACTGATTGACATGGATTGATCTTCATAATATATTTGTTGTAAAAAAGCAGTTTATAAAACTGTTAAGTAGGATATTATTTCATTTCTGTTCTTAAATATACAGTGACATATAAAATTTCTGAAAAAAAACATATATTCAAATGATAACAGTGGTTATTCATGAGTAGGAGACATTTAAGGTTTCTCAGCAATCTTTATCTCCTGCATTTTGCATTTTAATCTACAACAAAAATGTCTTGAAGGGCGCCTGGGTGACTCAGTCGGTTAAGCATCCAACTCTTGATTTCGGCTCAGGTCATGATCTCAGGGTCGTGAAATCAAGCCCCAGGTTGGGCTCCACGCTCAGCAAGGAGTCTGCTTCTTTCTCTCTCTCTCTTTCTCTCCCTCCCTCCCTCTCCCTCTGCCCTGCCCCCCACTCACACTCTCCGTCTCTGTCTTTCTTTCTAAAATAAATAAATAAATCTTTTTTTTAAGTCTTGATTTTGGAAGTAAAAGAAATATATATCCTTAGCTCTTCCCATAAGAAAGTGGTTCAGGATCAGAATGGGTAATATCAGGGTGCCTGGGTGGCTCAGATGGTTAAGTGTCTGCCTTTGGCTCAGGTCATGATCCCAGGGTCCTGGGATTGAGCCCTGCATCGGGCTCCCTGCTCAGCGGGGAGCCTGCCTCTCCCTCTCCCTCTCCCTCTCCCTCTACTGTTCCCCCTGCTGTGCTCTCCCGCTCTCTCTGTCAAATAAATAAAAATCTTTAATAAAAAAAAAGAATGGGTAATATCACTAAGCCAAGGGAATTAGGTAATAGGATGGTCTTAGAACTAATTTAGTAATCTACCACATGACAGTTCCAATTGGCTGTCTTTGGGAAAATTACAGATGCCTAGGGGAAGAGCAAACACGTTGCTCATATAAACCTTACATTTTACAGACAGACAATGTTCCTACTTCCCAGGATTTAGCAAAGGTCATGAGACAAAACTATTTTCAAAACATGCTTCTCTTATCTCCCAAATAAAGCCCCCTGAATGGAAAGCAGGCTCATGGGTTTAACCTCCCAGTTAGCCAAGCGTTAAAATAGTAAAAGGAAAGGAAAATATGCAGGTGGCCAGCACCTGTAATAGAAATCAGCTCAAGTTTGAAATGGGATGCATCCCTAAACCAACCTAGGGACTTGGTCATTAGCCTGTACACAGGACAACAAACACCCTACTATCACTGTCTTCTTTCAGCAGAGTAGCCCAGATTAGATTCCGGATCTACAGGCCTAGATAAGTAACTGTGAATGAAAGAGAAAATTAGGCCTGGATAAACAGGAAGATGCTTTGCCTTCAGGATGCTTTCAAGTATTGTTTCACAGTAGGTGGCACCTAACAAACTCTAAGACTTTGAACATAACACACGAAAATGTAACTGAAAATAGTATGTCCAAAATCTGTTTGTGCTCCTTATAACATACAAACTGAGAAAACTGGTGTGTCTATTTTAGAAGCTTGGAAAGAAAATACATATAGCAAGGAGGCTTATATGGCAGGTCACACTGTTGAAATGTGAATGTGGGTTTGTTTTTCTCATATTTCTTCCTTTTTACTTTCCATGAAATAGCCAAGCATCTATGGATAAACATATGCAACAAAATAATACCATATTTTTGTAAAGAATATGTACATATATAATAAAACTATAGAGAAATGTATTAAGAATGAAAAATCCAATGTTTTGTTAGTAGTTACCCCTAGGTAAGAAGGAGATTAATGCAATCAGAAAAGAATTCGAATGAGATATATAATGTTTTATTTCTTAATATGAGTATACTAAACTCCATTATATAATTTCTATAACTTTTTATATGTGTGAAATACCATAACAATCACTGTTCGATGAGTTTATGTATGCTGTAAGCAATGATCCATACTAATGTGAAAATTTTGGAAAGCACGGTTAATTCCAGTGATACATACATAATTACTCAGCAAACCAAATACCCATTAATATAAAAAATATTGTCAGAGGAGCCTGGGTGACTCAGTGGGTTAAGTGTCTGACTCTTGATTTTGGCTCAGGTCATGAACTCAGGGTTGTGAGATCGAGCCCCACATCAGGCTCCATCCTGGACATGGAGCCTGCTTAAGATTCCCTCTCTGCCCTTCCCCCACCCTCTCTCTCTCCTCCATCTCTAAAAAAAGATACTGTCACATTTGTTCATTTCCTCCCATTATATTCTCTATGCATTCATATATAATGTATATACATCACATGTGGGGTTCATATATCTGAAGATTCATAATTTGCTTTATGAAGGTGATGAAACCAGCAATTAAACATGCCCAATCTTACATCACACTCCACAAAGCCCAGGTCCCTATCCATTAGGGTATATAATCTTTTTCTGTGTCAGGGCTGAGGTCAGCAAAGAGGAAGTGACTACCCATGGTCCTGTAGGCAAGAATTTATCTGATATTTTGGATGCAGGGCTCCTGTTCCCAGTCTGTTGCATAGCAGACCCATCTTCATACTCTGTTATTCTGTACTGTTTCCTTTCTGGAGATCAATGGGGCCGGCTATTCCAACGTCAAAATAGACAATAAAAAAGAAGATCAGAAAGTAAAGATCAAATAAAAACTAGATGCGAAGATGAAGTAAAAAGTAAAGAGTAGATGATCTGCTTCCTCTTTCACATCATCCCCAGGTACTTATCCTACAAGAAGTGGTACCAAATCCTACACATAACATAAAGAAAATAAAAAATATTTCATTACTTCAAAAACCATGAAAATTTCAACTTGAATGAGAAATGACAGTCAACATATAAAAACAACAAGATGCCACAGATGTTGGAATTATCCGATAAGGATTTTAAGTAGTCATTCTCAAAATGCTTCAAAGAGTAATTACAATTACACTTGAAATAAATTAGGGAACAGAAATTCTCAGGAAAGGAACAGAAGATATATAGAAGAACAATATCAATATTTAGACCTGAAACACCCAATAACAGAAAAATTTAAAACTCAGTAGATGGACTCAACAACTGAATGGAGAGGAAAAAGAAAAGAATCAATGAACTTGAAAACAGAACAATAGAAAGTACCCAATTTGAGCAATGGAGAGAAAATAGACTACAAAAAAAAAAAAAAAAAGAAACAACAACAATGACAACTCAGGGACCTGTGGGACTATACCAAAAATCTGAAATTAGTGACACGGTTACCTTAGAAAGAAAGGAGAAAAGGTGCATGGATAAAAAGTATTTGAAGAAATAAAGGCTAATAACCATGTAAAATATTACAATTCATATTAAGGGGATTTGATACTATCTAGTAAAATTACTAAAATACTTACTCTTGGAACCAGAAATTTCTCTTCTAAGAATCTATCCCAAAGATACAATGCAAAAAGACAAAAAAGCTTAAGTACAAGGCCATTACTAGCAAAACAATCATAATAGGAGAAGATAAGAAGCAAGACAAATGTCTACCAATAGGGGACTGGTTGAATAACCTATAGTACATCTACATCCTAGAGTACTATGCAAGTATAAAAAACATGAGGGAAAGATGTGGTATATAAATATGTATATATATACACATGTATATATATGTATATATAATGGAATATTATTCAGCCATAGAAAAGAATGAAATCTTGGGGTTCTGGGGTGGCACAGTCGGTTAAGCATCCGACTCTTGGTTTCAGCTCAGGTCACAATCCCATGGTCATGAGTTTGAGCTTCTCGTCAGGCTCATGCTCAGCGCAGAGTCTGGTCCAGATTCTCTCTCCATCTCCCTCTGCCTCTCCCATTTGTGCTCTCTCTCTAAAATAAATAAACCTTTTTAAAAAAAGAATGAAATCTTGCTATTTGCAATAATGTGGATAGTGCTAGAGAGTATTATACTAAGCAAAATAGTCAGGGGAAGACAAATACCATATGATTTCACTCATACATGGAGTTGAAGAAACAAAACAAACAAGGAAAGGAAAAGAGAGAGAGAAAGAAAAACCAAGAAACAGACTCTACTATAAAGAACAAATTGATGGTTACCAGAGGGGATGTGGGGTGGGTGGATGAAATAGGTGATGGGGATTAAGAAGGGCACTTGTCATGATGAGTACTGGGTGATATATGGAATGGTTGAATCACTATACTGTACTACTGAAACTAATATAACGCTATATGTTAACTAACTGGAATTAAACTTAAAACTACATAAAAAATTTAAATAAAAAATAAAAAGCATGAGGGATTCCTCCTGGCGAAAGGTAACAGAAACAAAGCCCCAGACCTTGTTTCCCCACAGAGACAATAATGTAATAATATACAGTCCAAAAGGCCTTTATGAGAACCCCAGAAACCAGTTAAAAAGTTGTCATACCATAGGAAGCACAAAACCAAGAAGAGCTACATCAATCCAGTTAAGAAAGGCTACTGCATTTCACCCACATTAGACCCTCATCCAAGCCAGCACAGCCCAGAGCAACTGGGGGAAAGCACCCAATTTGCAGTTTCTCCTTCAAGAGCAAAAGAGAAGAGTGATATGTACATCCAAGGTTCTGGCTTTTGGGGGCTTCCCAAGGGATTGATTTCTGTATCATCTGACCCAAAATGCTGACAGGGGCCAATGAGAGCAAATGAGAGCTCTACAGCTTATTGAAGAACCAGAGAACCTACAGTACCACAGACCAGAAAGAACAAGAGATTCCGAGCTCAGTGAAAAAAAGCCAACAAATCATTCCGATTGGGAAATTATACGAACAAGCCCGGAGAATATGCATCCCCCAAAAAGATTTGAGAGATTCCCCACAATCTCTAGCCAGGCTGACTGGTAAAGATCTTCCTCTGTAAAAAAAAACAGTCCATAAAGACTGGGAAAGGACGCTGCTTTTTCAAAAGTATAAATCTCAACAAAAAGTAATAAGGCATACAGAGAAACAGAGAAATATGACCCAATCATATTTACAAAATAAATCTTGGAAACCAATCATAAATATATAAATATCTATGAATTATTTGACAAAAAATCCAAATACTCATCCTAAGGAAGTTCAATGAGTTACAAGAGAACATAGACAACTAAATAAAATTAGAAAAATAAACATGATCAAAATGAGAATATCAACAGAGAAACTATGCAAAAGAACCAAACCGAAATTCTGCAGCTGAAAAACACATTAATTGAATTGAATTGATTATGGTATTGCATAAATCTCCTTTAATTCTAGTATAGTATTTAAAAGATAAAAGCATAAAAATAAATAACTATAACACTACATTAATGGATACAAAATATAAAAAGATGTAATTTGTGACATCAATAACAATGCGGGGGGATGTAAAGGAGTAGAGTTGTTATATGCAATTAAAGTTAAGTTTTTATCAGTTTAAAATAGACTGTTATAACTATAAAGTGTTTTATATAATCACCATAGTAAACACAAAGAAAAATACCTATAGAACATATACAAAAGGACAACAGAAAGCATATCACAATAAGAAAATAAACAAAACACAAAGAAAGCCTGGAAGACAGAAAAAGAGGAACAGGGGTGCCTGGGTGGCACAGCGGTTAAGCGTCTGCCTTTGGCTCAGGGCATGATCCTGGCGTTATGGGATCGAGCCCCACATCAGGCTGTTCCGCTATGAGCCTGCTTCTTCCTCTCCCACTCCCCCTGCTTGTGTTCCCCCTCTTGCTGGCTGTCTCTATCTCTGTCAGATAAATAAATAAAATCTTTAAAAAAAAAAAGAAAAGAAAAAGAGGAACAGAATAAATGTAAGACACAAACAGAAAACAATTAACAAAATGGCAATAGTAAGTCCTTCCCTATCAGTGATTATTTTTTTAAGATTTTATTTTTAAGTAATCTCTACACCCAATGTGGGGCTCAAACTTACAACCCTGAGCTCAAAATTCACACTCTCTACTAATGGAGCCAGCCAGGTGCCCCAGTGATTACTTTAAATGTAAATGGACTAAACCCCAAAAGATATAGAGCACCTGAACAGATTAAAAAAATAACACCCAACTGTATGCTGTCTTTAGATATAAGGATACACATAGGCAGAAAGTAAAAGGATGGAAAAAGATATTCTGTGCTAATTGTAACAAAAAGGGAGTAGGGATGACCACAGTTATGTAAGAAAAAATAGACCTTAAATCAAAAGTCACAAGAAATAAAGGATATTATATAAAGATAAAAGGGTCAATTCAACAGGATGTTATAACAATTATAAATATTTGTACCAAACATCAGAACACTCAAATATATGAAGCAAATGTTGACAAAATTAGAGGAAGAAATACACAGAAGCACAATAATAATAAGAGATTTCAATAGACCACTTTCAATAACGAATAGGAAAACCACAAAGATCAATACGGAAAGAGGATTTGAACACTATAGATTAACTGCACCTAACAGACATATAAAGAATACTCTAATCAACAACAGCAGAATACATATTCTTCTCAAGCACATATGAAATATTTTTCAAGACAGATTATGTGCTAGGGCACAAAACAATTTTTTAACAAGTTTAAGAAGATTGAAATCATACCAAATATCTTTTCTGATCACAATGGAATGAAACTACAAATCAATAGCAAAAGGAAAACTGGAAAATTCCCATTATGTGGAAATTAAACAATACACTCCCGAACAGCCAATATGCCAAAGAAGAAATCACAAAGGGAAGGAAATTAGGAGATATCTTGAGACAAATGACAATGAAAACAAAATACACCAAAATTTATGGGATGCAACAAAAGCAATACTAAGAGGGAGGTTTATGGGAATAAAGGTCTACTTCAAAAAAGAAGAAAGATCTCTAATCAACCACCTACTTTTACACTTCCAGGAAATAGAAAAAAAGGAACAAACTAAACCCAAAGTTAGCAGAAGGAAAGAAATAAAGATTAGAGCAGAGATCACTGAAACAGAAAATAGAAAAACAGTAAATCAGTAAACAGTAAAAAGACAATGAAACTAAGAGTTGGTGTTTTGAAAAAATTAGCAAAGTTGACAAACCCTTAGCTAAATCAACTAAGAAAAAAATAGAGAAGACTCAAATAAAAATCAGATATGAGAGACATTACAATCTATGCCACAGAAATAAAAACGATCACAAGAGACTTTTTTGAGAGAAAGTACGAGTAGGGGTGGAGGGGCAAAGGGAGAGAGAGAATCTTGCTGCAGAGCTTGATCTCACGACCCTGAGATCATGACTTGAGCTGAAATCAAGAGTCGGACACTTAACTGACTGAGCCACACAGGCACCCTGATTACAGAGACTTCTATGAACAATTATACAACAACAAATTGGATAACCTAGAAGAAACGGGTAAATTCCTAGAAATATACAAACTACCAAGACTGAATCATGAAGAAATAAAAAATTTAAACAGATCTATAAATAGTAAAGAGATTAAATCAGTAATCAAAAAACTCCCAACAGGGGCACCTGGGTGGCTTTGTTAAGTGTCTGCCTTTGGCTCAGGTCATGATCTCAGGGTTCTGAGACTGAGTCCCACATCCGGCTCTCTGCTTCTCCGTTTCCCTCTGCTTCCCACTCCTTCTGCTTGTGCGCTCTCTCTCTTGCTCTCTGTCAATTAAATAAATAAAATCTAAAAAAAAAATTTCCCAACAACAACAAAAAGCTAGGACCAGATGGCTTTGCAGGATAATTCTACCAAATATTTAAAGAAAAATTAATACCAATCCTCCTCAAACTTTTCCAAAAAGTTGAAGAGGAGAGAATATTTCCGAAGTCATTGTATGAGTCCAGCATAACCCTGATACCAAAACAAGATACAGACACAAGAAAACTACAGAACAATATCTCTGATGAATATTGATGTAAAAATCCTCAACAAAATACTAACAAATGAAATTCAATAGCACATTAGAAAGAATATACACCATAGAGGAAATTATATATATATATATATATATATATATATATATATATATATATATATATATATATATAAAACCAACTGGGATTTATTCCCAGAACACAAAGATGTTTCAACATATGATAATCAGTGTAATACACCACACATTAACAGAATAAAGGGGAAAAAAACCTCATGTGATCATCTCAATTGATGCACAAATAACATGAGAAAATCCAACCCTTTCGTGATAAACTCTCAACAAACTAGTAATAGAAAGAAATCACCTCAACATAAGAAAGGCTATAAATAAAAACCATACAGCTAACATTGAACTCAGCATTGAAAAACTGAAAGCTTTTCCTTCAATTATCAGGAAAAGGCATGGATGCCACCTATTACCACTTCTATTCAACACAGTATTAGAAGTAGTAGCCAGAGTAATTAGGCAAAAAGAAGAAGAAATAAAAGCCATCCAAATTGGAAAGAAAAATAAAATTATCTCTCCTCAGAGATGACATAATCTTACATGTAGAAAATCCTAAAGATTTCACCAAAAAAAAAACCAACTGTGAGAATAAACAAATTCAGCAAGTTACAGGATATAAAATCAACACACGAAAGTCACTTGCATTTTTTATACATTTACAATAAACAATTAGAAGAAGAAATCAAGAAAACAACTTCATTTTAGATGGTATCAAAAAAGAAAAAAAATACTTAAGAATAAATTTAACCAAGGAGGTGGAAGACTTATACAATGAAAACTATAGGACATGGATGAAAGAAACTAAAGAGACAAATAAATGGAAAGACATCTCAGGTTCATGGAGAGGAAGACTTAAAATTGTTAAAATGTCCATACTTCCCAAAGTGACCTAAAGTATCAATGCAATCACTACCAAAATCTCAATGCCATCTTTTGCAGAAATAGAAAAAATAATCCTAAAATTCATTTGGAGTTTCAAAGGACCTGCTAATAGCCAAAACTTGGGAAAGCCTAGCTTGAGAAAGAAAAACAAAGCTGAAGGCCTCACACTTCCAGATTTTAAAACATATTACAAAGTTACAGTTCTCAAAATAGTATGGCGCTGGCCTAAATGCAGGCATATAGACCAAACAGACTAGAGAGCCCAGAAGTAAACCCTTGCATATATGGTTAAATGATCTTTGACAAGGATGTCAAGGTGACACAATGAGTAGAGGAGAGTCAATTCAACAAATGATGCTGGGAAAACAACATATACACATGCAAAAAAAATGATGCTGGACCCTTAGCTTACACCATATAGAAAAATTAACTCAAAATGTATTAAAGACCTAAACTTAAGGCCTGAAACTATAAAGCTCCTAGAAGAAAATATAGGGGAATATCTTCATGACAATGGATTTGGCAATGATCTCTTAGACATGACACTGAAAGTACAGGCAATAAGCAAAAATAGACAAATGAGACTACATCAAATTTTAAAACTTCTGGGATACCCAGTTGGCTCAATTGGTGGAACATGACTCTTGATCTCGAGGTTGTAGTTTCAAGCCCCACATTGGGTGTAGAGATTACTTAAAAATAAAATCTTAAAAAATTTTAAAAACTTCTGTGCAACAAAGGAAATAACAGACTGAAAAGGTAACCTACTGAATGAGAGAAAATATTTTCAAATCATATATCTGATAATGAGTTAATATCCAGAATATATAAAGAGTTCCTACAAGTCAACAACAACAAAACAAATAACTAGATTTTTAAAATGGCCAAAGGACTTGAGTAGACATTTCTTCAAAGAAGATATACAAATGGCCAAGAAGTCTATGAAAAGATGTTCAACATCACTGATGATCAAGGTAATGCAAATCAAAGCCACAATGAGATATCACTTCACACTCATTAGGATGACCACTATTTTAAAAAAGCAGCAAATAACAAGTATCAATGCAGATGTAAAGAAATTAGAACCCTTGTGCACTGTTGGTGTGAATGTAAAATGGTGTAGTCCCTATTGTAAGCAGTACGGAGGTTCCTCAAAAATTAAAACATAAAATTAATATATGATCCATCAATTCTACTTCTGGGTATATACACAAAAGAATTCAAAACGAGGTCTTGAAGAGGTATTTGTACTCTTGTTCACTGAAGCAGTATTCACAATAACCATGAGGTAGAAGTAAACTATATGTCCATCTATGATGAATGGATAAACAAAATGTGACATATCCATACAACAGAATATTACTCAGCCTTAAAAAAGAAGGAAATCCTGTCATATGCTACTACAACATTGATGAACCTTAAAGACATTATGCTAAGTGAAATAAGCCAGTCACGAAAAGATAAAAATACTACATGATACCACAGGTATGAAGTGTCTAAAGTAGTCAAGTTCATAGAAACAGAACGTAGAATGGTGGTTGCTAGGGTCTTGGGAGAAGGAGAAAGCATTGTTCAATAGGAAGAGTTTCAGTTTTGTAAGATGAGGAAGTTCTACAGATCTGTTGCACAACAACATGCATATTAACACTACTATACACTTAAAAATGGTTAAGGTGGTAAATATTATGTGTGTTTTAACTTAATTCAAAAAAAATTTTTTTAAATAAAGCAATGAAGACTCCCTCTCTGTAGGGCTATAGCATGATAGCCAAGATATATCATTAAGTGAAAAAAGTAAGGTGCATTTAGAGAGTTAAGATGGCAGAGGAATACAGGACCCTAAGTTCACCTGGTCCCTGGAATTTTGCTAGTTATCAAATCATCTTGAAGACCTGTGAAATCAATCAGAGATCTGAGAGAAGAAATGCTGCAATTCTACAAATAGAAAAGCGACCACTTTTTGCAAGGTAGGAGGTGTGGAGACGTGAATCCGGGGCAATATGTGGGAGGATACTGCAAGGAGTGGGAACCTTCTTAAGGAGGCTACCCCAAAGCAGTAGAGCGTAAAATCGGAACTTTTAGGTCTGCTACAGTGGAGGACGTCCCTGGCTTAAAGGTGCTCAGGTGGTGAGGCAGGGCAGAATACCAGGTGGGAAAGTGAGGTCTCAGGATCCCTGGGGTCACAAGAACGGGGCGGTGTGGGGGTTGCTGAGTGTGGCAGAGATCGAGGCATCAGAGTGGGGAAGCTGGCTGAAAACAGCAAGTCTAGGCACCAGCTTTCTGCTTCGTGTTGCCATAAACTGCGAACCAATGCATGGTCGTGGGACCGCTCTCAGAGCAGGGCCCTGGCAAAAGGCAGAAGCACAGTGAGATCCCTGTAGATCCCCCGGGAGGAATAGTGTGGGGCCATGCCACAGGAGTTGTAAAGTTTAGAGACTTGAAACTCAGTCATGTGCCTGAGATAAAAATGCTCGGTCACAGGCTGGGGAACACAGAGTTCGGACGGAAACCAGGGAGACAAGAGTGACTGACTGCTTTTCTGTGAGGGCTCACCGAAGAGTAGGGGGCACGAACTTTCAGCTTGAGGGCTAGAGACCAGGTCACCGCCATTTTCATTTCCCACATCAGCACTGAAAGCCTTCAGGCACCCAAACAGCACCACATACTGCAATCCGGACCACTTACACTGAGCCCAGCCCCCCGGCAAGGGGGATACAATTCCACCAGCGCAAGGACACTGAGAATCAGCACCCAGGCACCTCACCAGAAGGCCAGCAGGAACAACCAGCTAGCACCAAGTTTACCAACCACAGAAAACTGCAAAACTTCAGCTCTTGGGGAAAACAGCATATAGCATTCATGGTTTTTGTTGGGTTTGGCCATCAAACCCTGAGACAGCAATGAAAAGATTACTCCAGACACCTAAGTAGGAGAAAGGAGAGGGCAAGGGGACCAGACGCTCTAGTGGCGAAAGGTCCCAAGCCAGACTCTGCCTCCACTTTTATTGTGAACATTATCAATACACTAAGGGAATAAGAGAAACAAAAAGGAGTGCGGAGCTTTAATAATCAGGACGGTGATATAGGGAGTATCGTGTGATTAGAAGGAGCTGTGCTCGTGATGCGCATGCAGGCTGGGAGTCCGTGGCCACCAAAGGGAAATGTTTCTCCTAAGCATTTACTCCCTGGATGAGTGCATTGAGCTGCAACAAGGATCCGGCAGTTTTCAACCCAGAAATCTTAAAGGAGGCCCAGTTTTCTGAAGACTCCTTCTTTGTTTTTCAACTAGTCTCACCGAGGGAGGTATATGTTTAATAAATCTTATCTAGCCAGGCATTACAAATTCCCACAGGTTTTATTATTCTTTAGTCTTTCAGTTTTATTTTTTCACCTTTATACTCATTTTACCAATTCTATTTCTTATTCTTTTTTAATTTTTATTTTTACATATATACTATATATATATTCTTTTATTTTTGGTTTCCTTTCATTGTATTTTTATTTTATTTTTGTGTATATATAAGTTTTACTTTCTTTCCTATTTTGAGATCAAGTTTCTTTTAACAAACAGACCAAAATACACCCAAGAATTAGTTTATTGTTTTGTTCTGTTTTACTTCACATTTGATTTTTTTCCTATTTTGTTTTGTTTCTGTTTTCTTCTAGTTAGTTTTGTTTGTTTTCTTCTGGTCTTGTTGTTGTTGTTTTTGTCTTTTATCTTTCTTCTATTATTTTCTGGACATAATAATGAGATAGAGAAACTCAACCCAAAAGAAAGAAAAGGAGGAAGTACTCACTGCCAGGGATTTGATCAATATGGATATAAGTAAGATGTCAGAACTAGAATTCAAAAAAATTCAAAACAACAATTAAAAAGATACTAGCTGGGCTGGGAAAAAAGCATAGAAGACACTAGAAAATCCCTTACTATAGAAATAAAAGAACTAATATCTAATCAGGCTGAAATTTAAAATGTTATTACTGAGATATAGCAAAAAATGGAAGCTCTAACAGCAAGGATACATGAGGCAGAAGAGTGAGTCAGTGATCTAGAAGGCAAAATGATGGCAAATAAGGAAGCTGAGAATAAAGGAGAAAAACAACTACTGGATCATGAAGGGTGACTGCAAGAAATCAGCGATACCATAAAGTGAAATAATATCCAGATAATAGGGGTCCCAGAAGATGAAGAGAGAGAGAGAGGAGCAGAAGGTTTATTTGAACAAATTATAGCTGAGAACTTCCCTAATATGGGGAAGAATACCGGTATTCAAGTCCAGGAGACACAGAGAACCCCCTCAAAATCAATAAAAACAGGTCAAACAAAGACTAAAGGAATTCATGAGCACTAATCCATCCCTGGAAGAAATATTAAAGGGGATCCTTTGAACAAAGAGAGAGCCCAAAAGTTACAAAGACCAGAAAAGAACAGAGACAATCTACAGAAACAGCAATTTTATAGGTAATACAATGGCACTAAATTCATCTTTCAATAATCACTCTGAATGTAAGTGGACTAAATGCTCCAATCAAAAGACACAGGGTATCAGAATGGAAAAAAAAACAAGACCTATCTATATGCTGTCTACAAGAGACTCATTTTAGAGCCAAAGACACCTCCAGATTGCAAGTGAGGGGGTGGAGAGCCATATATCATGCCAATGGACATCAAAAGAAAGCTGAAACAGCAATCCTTATATCAGACAAACTAGATTTTACACCAAAGACTGTATTAAGAGATGAAGGACACTATATCATAATAAAAGGGTCTATCTAACAACAAGATCTAACAATTGTAAATATTTATGCCCCCAACTTGGGAGCAGCCAAATATATGAATCAATTAATAACAAACTTAAAGAAATTCATTGATAATAATACAGTAATAGTAGGGAACATTAACACCCCACTCACAGCAATAGACAGATCATCTAAGCAAAAGATCAACAAGGAAACAATGACTTTGAATGACACACTGGACCAGATGGACTTCACAGTTATATTCAGAGCATTTCATCCTAAAGCATCAGAATACACGTTCTTTTTTTTTAAGATTTTATTTATTTATTTGACAGAGAGAGAGAGACAGCCAGTGAGAGAGGGAACAGAAGCAGGGGGAGTGGGAGAGGAAGAAGCAGGCTCCCAGTGGAGGAGCCCGATGTGGGGCTCGATCCCAGGACTCCGGGATCACACCCTGAACCAAAGGCAGACGCTTAATGACGGAGCCACCCAAGCACCCCCAGAATACACATTCTTTTTGAACGCAAACGGAACATTCTTCAGAACAGATCACATACTGGGTCATAAATCAGGTCTTCACCAGCCAAAAGACTGAGATTATACCAGGCACATTTTCAGACCACAGTGCTTTAAAACATGAACTCAATCACAAGAAAAAGTATGGAAGGAACACAAATACATGGAGGTTAACGAGCATCCTACTAAAGAATGAATGGGTCAACCAGGAAATTAAAGACTTTTAAAAATACATGGAAATATATGAAAGTGAAAACTCCACAGTTTAGAACCTTTGGGATGCAGCAAAGGCGGTCCTAAGAGGGAAATATATAGCATACAGGCCTTTCTCAAGAAAGAAAAAAGTCTCAAATACAAAACCTAAACTTATACCTAAAGGAGCTGGAGAAAGAATAGAAATTAAGCCTAAATCCAGCAGGAGAAGAGAAATAATAAAGATTAGAACAGAAATCAATGATACAGGGGTGCCTGGTTGGCTCAGTTGGTTGGCTGTCATGATCCCAGGGTTCTGGGATCAGCCCTGTGTTGGGCTCCCTGCTCAGCAGGGAATCTGCTTCTCCCTCTCCTTTTGCTCTTTCCCCCGTTCATGGTCTCTCACTCTCTCTCACTCTATCTGAAATAAATAAATAAAATCTTTTAAAAAAAGAAATCAATGATACAGAAATAAAAAAAAACAGTAGAACAGATTAACGAAACTAGGAGATGGTTGTTTGAAAGAATTAATAAGATTGATAAACCCTTAGCCAGATTTCTCAAAAAGAAAAGAGGAAGGGGGGCGCCTGGGTGGCTCAGTCGTTAAGCGTCAGCCTTCGGCTCAGGGCGTGATCCCAGTGTTCTGGGATCGAGCCCCACATCAGGCTCCTCCAATAGGAGCCTGCTTCTTCCTCTCCCACTCCCCCAGCTTGTGTTCCCTCTCTCTCTGGCTGTCTCTATCTCTGTCAAATAAATAAATAAAATCTTAAAAAAAAAAAGAAAAGAGGAAGGACCCAGATAAATAAAATCATAAATGAAAAAAGAGGAGGGATCACAACCAACACCAAAGAAACACAAGCAATTATAAGAGAATATTAAGAGCAATTATATGCCAACAAATTAAGCAACCTAGAAGAAAGGGATGCTTTCCTAGAAACATATAACCTACTAAAATTGAAACAGGAAGAAATAGAAAACCTGAATAGACCAGTAACCAGCAAAGAAATTGAACCAGTAATCAAAAATCTCCCAATAAACAAGAGTTCAGTACCAGATGGCCTCCCAGTGGAATTCTACCAAACATTTAAAGAAGAATTAATACCTATTTATTCTTCTGAAGCTGTTTCAAAAATAGAAATGGAAGGAAAACTTCCAAATGCTTTCCATGAGGCCAGTATTACCTTGATCCCAAAATCAGACAAAGACCCCACCAAAAAGGAGAATTACAGATCAATATCTTTGATGAACATGGATGCAAAAATTCTCACCAAGACACTAGCTAATACGATCTAACAGTACATTAAAAGGATTATTCACCATGACCAAGTGGGATTTATTCCTGGGCCGCAAGGGTAGTTCGACATCTGAAAATCAATCCATGTGATACACTACATAAATAAAAGAAAGGATGAGATCCTCTCAATAGATGCGGAAAAAGCATTTGACAAAGTACAGCATTCTTTCTTGATTAAAATTCTTCACAGTGTTGGAATAGAGGGCACATACCTCAATATCATAATGCCACATATGAAAAGACCCACAGTGAATATCATCCTCAATGGGGAAAAACTGAGAGCTTTTCTCCTAAGGTCTGGAACACAGCAGGGATATCCACTCTTACCACTGTTTCTCAACACAGTACTAGAAGTCATAGCCTCAGCAATCCAAAAACAAAAATAAAGGGGCGCCTGGGTAGCGCAGTCGTTAAAGCGTCTGCCTTCGGCTCAGGGCGTGATCCTGGTGATCTGGGATCGAGTCCCACATCAGGCTCTTCCGCTATGAGCCTGCTTCTTCCTCTCCCACTCCCCCTGCTGTGTTCCCTCTCTCGCTGGCTGTCTCTCTGTCACATAAATAAATAAAATCTTTAAAAAAAAAAATAAAATAAAATAAAATAAAATAAAATAAAAGGCATCCAAATCAGCGAAGTAGAAGTCGAACTTTCACTCTTTGCAGATGACATGATGCTCTATGTAGAAAACCTGAAAGACTCCACCAAAAAATTGCTAAAAGTGATACAGGAATTCAGCAAAGTCGAAGGATATAAAATCGATGCACAGAAGTCAGTTGCATTTCTACACACTAACAATGAGGCAGAAGAAAGAGAAATTAAGGAATCTGTCCCATTTACAATTGCACAAAAAACCATAAGATACCTAGGAATAAACCTAACCCAAGAGGCAAAGGATCTGTACTCAGAAAACTACAGAACACTCAGGAAAGAAATTGAGGAAGATGCAAAGAAATGAAAAAACATTCCATGCTCATTGATCAGAAGGACAAATATTGTTAAAATATCTATGCTACCCAAAGCAATCTATACATTCAGTGCAATCCCTATCGACATACCATCAACATTTTTCACAGAGCTGGAACAAACAATCCTAAAATTTGTATGGAACCAGAAAAGACCCCAAATAGTCAAAGGAATGTTCAAAAAGAAAACTAGAGCTAGAGGCATCACAATTCCAGACTTTAAGCTGTACTACAAAACTGTAATCATCAAGACAGTATGGTACTGGCACAAAAACAGACACATAGATTAATGGAACAGAATAGAGAACCCAAAAATGGACCCTCAACTCTATGGTCAACTAATCTTCAACAAAGCAGAAAAAAATGCCCAATGGAGGGGTGCCTGGGTGCCTCAGTCAGTTAAAGCGTCTGCCTTTGGCTCAGGTCATAATCCCAGGGTCCTGGGATTGAGCCCTATGTTGGGTTCCCTGCTCAGGGAGAGTCTGCTTCTTCCTCTGCCCCTCCCCCTGCTCGTGATCTCTCTCTCTCTCTAGTAAATAAATAAAATCTTTAAAAAAAAAGAAAACCCAATGGAAAAAAGACAATCTCTTCAACAAATGGTGCTGGGAAAATTGGACAGCCACATGTAGAAGAATGAAACTGGACCACTTTCTCACACCATAAAAAAAAAATATACTCAAAATGGATGAAAGACCTAAATGTGATACAGGAATCCATCAAAATCCTAGAGGAGAACGCAGGCAGCAACCTCTTTGACCTTGGCCACAACAACTTCTTGCTAGACATGTCTTCAACGCCAAGGGAAACAAAAGCAAAAATGAACTACTGGAACTTCATCAAGATAAAAAGCTTTTGCACAGCAAAGGAAACAGTCGACAAAACTAAAAGGCAACCTACAGAATGGGAGATGATATTTGCAAATGTCTTATCAGATAAAGGGCTAGTATCCAAAATGTATAAAGAATTTATCAAACTCAACACCCCAACATAAGAAATCCAATTAAGAAATGAGCAGACAGCATGAACAGACATTTCTCCAAAGAAGACATACAAATGGCCAACAGACACACTTGGCATCATGGAAATACAAATCAAAACCACAATGAGATACCACCTCTCACACCAGTCAGAATGGCTAAAATTAACAACAGCAGAAACAACAGATGTTGGTGAGGATATGGAGAAAGGGGACCCTCTTACACTGTTGGTGGGAATGCAGGCTGGTGCAGCCACTCTGGAAAACGATAGGGAGGTTCCTCACAAAGTTAAAAACAGAACTACCCTATGACCCAGCAACTGCACTAGTAGGTATTTAACCTAAGGATACCAACATAGTGATTCAAAGGTGTACATGCACCCCAATGTTTATAGCAGCAATGTCCACAATAGCTAAGAATGGATAGAGTCCAGATGTCTATGGACTGATGAATGGATAAAGAAGAAGTGGTATATATATACAATGGAATATTACTCAGCCACCAAAAAGAATGAAATTTTGCCATTTGCAACATCATGGATGCAACTAGAGAGTTGCTAAGTGAAATAAGTCAGTGAGAGAAAGACAAATATCATATAATGCCACTCTTATGTGGAATTTAAGAAACAAAACAGATGAACATAGGGGAAGGGGAGGAAAAATAAATTAAGATAAAAACAGAGAAGGAGGGGGGGCACCTGGGTGGCGCAGTCGTTAAAGCGTCTGCCTTCAGCTCAGGGCGTGATCCTGGCGTTCCGGGATCGAGTCCCACATCGGGCTCCTCTGCTGGGAGCCTGCTTCTTCCTCTCTCACTCGCCTGCTCTGTTCCCTCTCTCGCTGGCTGTCTCTCTGTCACATAAATAAAAATAAAATCTTTAAAAAAAAAAAAAACAGAGAAGGAGGCAAACCATAAGAGATTCTTAACTATAGTAACAAATTGAGATTGCTGGAGGGGAGGTAAGTGGGAGGATGGGGTAACTGGGTGATGGACATTAAGGAGGGCACTTGATGTAACGAGCACTGGGTGTTATATGCAACTGATAAATCACTAAATTCTACCTCTAAAACTAATAATACACTGTATGTTAATTAAATTGAATTTAAATTAAAATTAAAAAAAAAATAAAGGTCAGAAAAATGTGTAGAGTCACTGTTGTCCTATACAGTAGGCACCAGCCACACATGGCTATTCAAATTTAATTTAAATCAAATTAAAATGGAGTTCCTCATTCACACTCACCAGGTTTCAGGAGTTCAACAGGTATCTAATGGCTACTTTATTGGAAAATGTAGATACAGAATATTTTTTCATTTCCGCAGAAATTTTTATTGGACTTTACTTGTGTAGAACATGCCACATATTACCTATGAAGTGGGAGAAAAAAATACATGTTATATTTGCTTGTATTTTAAAAACTGGAAAGTTAGAAAGTGATAAAAATCTAAATGGAAATGGTTAGCAGCCCAGGATGGAAGCTAATGAGGTACATCCTCTTAAAAATATTGTATTTACTGACTTCATATAAAAATGACAAGAAACAATGACCAAATAACAATGCATGATTCTAGCACCCAGACTGAATACTCTAAACACATTTCCCACTAAAAAGATCCAGACTCCTCTAGAGAAATGACTGATTCTAGCTCCACAGAAGAAATTGTACCACGTGTCTGGACCAAACTCTCCTATGAGAAAACATGTCAAAATGACTCAGAAGCCAATTTGAAGTGTCTCACATAGGCCAGATAGAACAATTTGATGCTAAGTAAAATAATGACTACAATGGACTAGTTAGTATACATCAAATATATAAACATCTATGAGTCATGATGACATTCTAAAAGGAAAGCAACTGAAATCTAAAAGGTTAAGCAGCTGACTCTTGATTTCAGCTCAGGTCATATCTCAGGGTCCTGGGATGGAGCCCTGCATCGGGTTCTGTACTCAGCGGGAAGTCTGCTTGAGATTCTCTCTCTCCCTCTCCTTTTGCCCCTCCCATCGCTCTCTCTCTAAAATAAATAAATAAATCTTAAAAAAATAAAAGGAACGCAAAACACAAACAAAACCAACTCATTCTCACCTTTGAATAATCCTAGGGAAACTCATTATTTTGAAAGGTGGAAATACTGCAAAGGAATTAAACATTCCTCCTTCCCTTACTGTGCAAACCATACCTCAGCATAGTGTAATTGTTGATGAGGGGGAGTTCCTCTTATAGAAGAATTCCAGCTAATAAATGCAGAAGAAATTATAGAATTAGAACATCACCCCTTTAGAATCTTTAATGAAATGCAGATCTAGGCAATGATCTTCAAGGCTGGAAAAAATATGAGGTAAAAAGCAGATGAGGGACGCCTGGGTGGCTCAGTCAGTTAAGCACCTGCCTTTGGCTCAGATCGTGATCCCAGGGTCCTGGGATCAAGCCCCATGTTGCACTCCCTGCTCAGCTTGGCGGGGGGGGGGGCTGCTTCTCCCTCTCAGGCTCCTCCTGTTTGTGCTCTCTCTCTCTGTCAAATAAATAAATAAAATCTTAAAAAAAAAAGCAGATGAAAAATTTTGTCATGGATAGATCAGGCTAATACCACCTGAACTCAGTGATCAATCTTATTATCGTAAGAGAGACAATTAGACACAATGAGTCTCTTGGTGTAATGCTATGAGAAGTATAATACCACATCTGAGGTACTGTTGCCAAAAAATATTAATTAGATCAAGCCCCTAAATCTACTCAATTTAAAGGAAATAGGGAAGAGGGAGCAAAAATACATAAACAACACAATAGGGATACAATCAACACAATCTAGAACGAAAACTTCACAAAACGAAAGATGCAATTTCTTTTTTTTTAAGATTTTGTTTATTTATTTGACAATGAGAGAGACAGCCAGTGAGAGAGGGAACACAAGCAGGGGAGTGGGAGAGGGAGAATCAGGCTTCCCACCAAGCTGGGAGCCCAATGCGGGGCTCAATCCCAGGACCCTGGGATCACACCCTGAGCCGAAGGCAGATGCTTTTTTTTTTTTAAAGATTTTATTAATTTATTTAACAGAGATAGAGACAGCCAGCGAGAGAGGGAACACAAGCAGGGGGAGTGGGAGAGGAAGAAGCAGGCTCATAGCGGAGGAGCCTGATGTGGGGCTCGATCCCATAACGCTGGGATCACGCCCTGAGCTGAAGGCAGACGCTTAACGACTGCGCCACCCAGGCACCCCCCAAAGGCAGATGCTTAACAACTGAGCCACCCAGGCACCCCAAAAGATGCAATTTCTTAAGCAGATAAAAAGGAAGAAGAAGAAGAAGGGGACCTTCTTTACATTAAAAGCCACCAAAGACTTCAGAGAATTAAGATTAAAACCACAATGAGATACTACCACATGCTTACCTAAACAACAAAAATGAAAAAGATGGAAGATACCAAGTGTTGGTGAGATTGGGAATATAACCTGAAACAACCACTTTGAAAAAGTGTTTGGCAGTATCTACTGAGCTCAGCATACACACACACACTATGACTCAGAAATGTCTGTCTTAGGTACGTGCCCAAGAGAAATGAAAATAAGTATCCATCCAAAAGGTAGGTACAAGTATGAACATTCACAGCAACAGTAGTAAGTAAAAAACTAGAAAATACCCAAATCCCCATAACAGATATATATTAAGATATCTATAATGTAATACTATACACCAATGAGAATGACCTGCAACTATAGACAATGATGATGTAAATCTCACACACACACACACACACACACACACACACACACGTACACTCACACACACATAATATGTTGATTTGAGGAAGCCAGACACAAAAGAGTACATGCTGCATGATTCCAGAAATTTTTTCTTCTAATCTCCCAACTGAGTTTAAGAAAGAAGAGGAAAATCAACATCTCATTTCCTTTCATTTGAAGGTATTTAGTGTCCCTTTATATTACCTTCAGAAAAACCTCAGAGAAGCACATATCCTCCGAGCTCTTGAAAGGTGGTTCACTATATATAGTACCATATTTGATGGACAGAAAACTGAGTATAAGACAGGAGAGATACCTGGCCCTGCCCCACACCTAACCCACTAACTCCAGGTGACCTTGAGTAAGTCACCACACCTCTGCTCGCCTCACCTGTCAAAAGAGGTCAGATCATACCTGCCACCCAACAGCGAGGCCTCAAACACACAATAATGTCATTCTCATCTGAAGAGCACTCTGAGTTCATAAAAAGAATTCATAGTGGAAGTCCAAGGAATTATTTTAAGAGACAAGTTGTCTAATGCATAGTAACTGTGATAATTATTTTTTTGTCTTTTATAATTACCTTCTCATTTTTCTTAAATAAATACCCTCTGTATATTTAAAAAAAATGCATACCGAAGCATAGCTTTCACCCAAAAAGATATGGCCCTGGGGGCACCTGGCTGGCTCAGTCAGTAGAGCATGTGATTCTTGATCTCGGGGTCATGATTTTGAGTCCCACGCCAGGCATAGAGATTACTTAAAAATATAAATAAATAAATAAATAAATAAATAAATAAATAAATAAAGTTTAAAAAATATGGCCTCAGCCTAACATCACCCACTGTGGGCTGACATAGTTCAACACATGTTTTTTTGTTGTTTTTTTTAAAGATTTTATTTATTCATTTGAGAGAGAGAGCACAAGCGGTGGTTGGGTGGGGGGGCAGAGGAGCAGAGGGAGAAACAGACTCCCCACTGAGCAGGGAGCCCAACGCGGGGCTCAATCCCAGGCCCCAGAGAACATGACCTGAGCCAAAGGCAGACGCTTAACCATCTGAGCCACCCAGGCACCCTCAACACATGCTTTTTAATTCTTTCTAAATGTACTGGTTAGGAATGTGGCCTCTGGAGACAGACTAGGGCCAAACCCTAGTTCTGCCACTTTCAAAGTGTGTGAGTGTGAATATTTCACTTCTTCTTAGAGTCACTGGATTGGCTTCCATCTGCCCTTTTGACCTCATTTCCTACCATCTGTACTCTGTCTGCCAGGCTCCAGCCACTCACACTCATCATCTGCTCCTCAAACAACTGATGCCACACACATCACAAATCAAAAGGCCAGCCCAGGCCTAGTTGCCTCTTGTCCTTCAGGACTCAGCTCAAATGTCACTTCCTGAGAAAGAACTTTACGGACAGCCCAATCTAAGTAATCTCTGACCCATCATTTTCTATTCTATTTATGTGTTTATTTTCCTAAAGCCCACATGGAATTGATCCACTTATGATTTAACTGCTTATTGCCAGTTTTCCCAAACCTGAATGAAAGCTCCAGGGTTTCTGCCTGTCTTGTTCTCTGTTCCCAATACCTAGTTCAGGGCCTCACATATAAATCACTAAAAATGTCTGACCTAAATGAAGGAATTATTACCTATTTGACACACAGGAGCAGACACAGATATTTGACAAAGAAATTAGATGCCAAAGACTCAAAATTTTAAGAACACTATGTTGCCAATCTAGAGTTCTTTTCAAATTGGAATGAGCCAGAACCAACTATTTGAACCAAATTATTCAAAATGTAAACCCTTCCCACCTACCTCCCTGTTTGGGATACAGCAGACCTAGGGTAAGCCCAGGAGTCTGCAGTTTCCACAAATACTCCTTGATGAAATATTTTGATGAAGTGGTCCATGAACCACACTTGGCAAAATCCTGACCTAAACATCTGACATCTGTGTGACATTAACTTAATGCCTACCATGCAGACTTATGTGATACAAGGGGCATCTCCATTAATATAATTACTCAAAGGGAGCACTGGTCCTCCCCTACCACCTGTGACCACAGATTGCTTTCCCACATGGAATCACACTTAAACTCAACAATATTCCTGTGTAGTGGAAGGAACTGTTTATCACTTTACTACTGTATAGATGAGGCTGGTGGAAGGGTAGTGACTTAGCTAATGTTTCCCAATGATGGGAACCTAATGTCTTCATCATTGCTCCAGGAAACTGTCTAGCACACTGGACATTATACTTGGTTCTTCCCTATCAGCTCCTGTTTGGAGGGCTCACAGTCCATGCCCTTCTCTGATGTTCTACTAGAAGGGAAAGTCAGGGGATCAGAGAGCAGTTGGAATAGAGAGGAAAGTGAGAGGAAGGGAAAGCACATGAAACACAGGGGAAATGGGTGAGTATGTGCTTGCCTGTCCCCACTCAGGTAACAGAAAGCTGTGCAGTGACACCGTGCTCCTTCCCAGCTCCATCCCACAGCTCCCTCCCACACACAGCAGTGACACCGAAGCTCTCACATCATGGAAATGTGCGCTCATGCCTGCTTGCTGCTCCATATCTAAGTATTCTCTCTGGTCGTCATGATGGAATGTTCATGTCAGAAGCAGCACAGTGACAGAATGAAGGAGGAAAAGTTGGAACAGGCAACTAGCATTTTGAGGGCCTACTAAATGCCACACAGTATAAGTTGTTATTTTCAGACTTTTTTTTCTTTAAATCCTCAAAGTATTGCTCTGATGTGGGCAAGATTACTTACAGACTGGCTCAGAAAGTAAAAGGTCCACACCCAAAGAACTCTAGGGAAGTGACAAATGGACAGAGAAGCCAACCTGAAGGAGCTTCCGCTAGCGGGACCTCAGCTTCAGCAACTTGCAAGCAGACCACTGCACAACATGCTGCCCAAAATAAGCAAAGAGAGCCTCTGCTGACAACTGGACTGATGGAAAAAGAGGCCAAGACTCAATAGCAGAACACATGCAACACACATAGGAGACACTCCCTGAAGCGACAGGCCCTGGGGAACAGGGGACACTGCACTGCAGGGCACTGCAGGACCTCTTCTTTTTAAGGCTATTTATCGTTCAGAGCAAGAGAATTAGTGGACTTTCCTAACACACAGACACAGATACAGAAAGTCAGACAAAATGAGGAGATAAACACCTCCCCCCAAATGAAAGTACAGGACCAAACCACAGCAAGAGACCAAACGGAAACAAGATACACATAATATGCCTGATAGAGAATTTCAAGTAATGATCATAAAGATACTCACCAGAATGGAGAAAAGAGTAGAGGACATCAGTAAGACCCTTAACTCAGAGATAAAAAAGAATCAATCAGAGATCAAGTGCACAATAAATGAAATTAAAATTAAAAATACACTTGATGGAATAAATAGCAAGCAAGGTGAAGCACAGGAACAAATGAATTAATGACCTGGGAGACAGAGTAACAGAAAATAACCAAACTGAGCAAAGGAGAGGAAAGAAAATTACGCAAATTGAGAATGGTCTTAGGGAACTCAGTGGCTCCGTCGAGCGTAATAACATCCTCATTTTTAGGATCTCAGAAGAAGGAGAGAGAGACAAGGGGGCAGAAATTTTATTTAAAGAAATAATAGCTGAAACGTTCACTAATCTGGGGAAGGAAGCACATATCTAGATCCAGGAGGCACAGAGATCGGCCCCATCCCAAATTCAACCCAAGGAGGTCCACACCAAGACATATAGTAATTAAAAGGTCAAAAAGGAGCAATAAAGAAAAAATGTTAAAAGCAGCAAGAGAAGACAGTTACATAAAAGGGAATCCCCATAAGGTTATCAGTGGATTTTTTCAACGGAAACTTTCCAGGCTAGAAGGGAGTGTTATGATATATTCAAAGTGCTGAATGGGAAAAATCTGCCGAATGCAGCAAGGCTGTCATTCGGAATAGTAGAGATAAAGAGTTTCTCAGACAAACAAAAACTAAAGGAGTTCATGACTACTAAACCAGCCCTTCAGCAAATACTAAAGGGGACTCTGAGTAGAAAGGAAAGCCCTAAGTGAGAGTATGAAAAGTAAAAAACACCAAAGCAATAAAAATAAATATTTCTGTAAAAATCAGTCAAGGAATTCATAAAAGGAAGTAAAATGTGACACCACATACCTAGAACATGGGAGGAAGAGGAGTAAAGAATGAGTTTAAACTTAAGCAATCATCAACTTAATATAGACTGCTATATGCAGAAGATCTCATATACAAACCTAATTGCAAACACAAATCAAAAACCAGTAATAGATACATGAAAAATGCAGAGAAAGGAATCCAGTTATATCACTAAAGAAAGCCAACAAAGCATGAAAGAGAGCAAGAGAAGAATCAGAGAAAATCTACAGAAAAAATCCACAAAACACGTAATAAAATGGCAATAGGTACATATCTATAGACAATTACTTTGAATGAAAATGGACTAAACACTCCAGTCAAAAGACATAGGGTGACAGAGTGGATAAATAAAACAAGACCTGAGGTGTCTGGGTGGCTCAGTCGGTTGAGTGTCTGACTCTCTTTTTTTTTTTAATGATTTTTTATTATATTATGTTAGTCACCATACAGTACATCCCCGGTTTCCGATGTAAGGCTCAATGATTCATTAGTTGTGTATAACACCCAGTGCACCATGCAATACATGCCCTCCTTACTACCCATCACCAGTCTATCCCATTCCCCCACCCCCCTCCCCTCTGAGGCCTTCAGTTTGTTTCTCATAGTCCATAGTCTCTCATGTTTCATTCCATTTTAAAAAAGAGAGAGGACTCAAACAAAATTACTAATGAAAGAGGAGAAATAACAACCAATAATACAAAAATACAAACAACTGTAATATGAAATTATGAAAACCTATATGCCAACAAATTGGACAACTATGAAAAAATGGATAAATTCCTAGAAACATATAAACTACCAAGACTAAAGCAGGAAGAAATAGAAAATTAGAACAGAAAAATTGAATTACTAATCAGAAAACTCCCAAAAAATAAAAATCCAGGACCAGACAGCTTCACAGGCAAATTCTACCAAACATTTAAAGAAGAGTTAATACCCATTCTTCTCAAACTATCCCAAAACACAAAAAAGGAAGGAAAACTTCCAAACTCATTCTATGAGGCAAGCATTACCAAAAACCAGATAAAGACACCACCAAAAAAAAGAGACTACAGGCCAATATCTCTGACAAACATAGATGCAAAAATCCTTAACAACATACTAGCAAACCAAATCCAACAACATATTTCAAAAAATCATTCACCACGATCAAGTGGGATTTATTCCTGGGTTGCAAGGCTGTTTCAATATTCATAAATCAATCAACGTGATACATCACATCAATAAGAGAAAGGATAAGACCATATGATCATTTTAATAGATGCAGAAAAAGCATTTGACAAAATACAATATCATTCATGATACAAACCCTCAACAAAGTCAGTTTACAGGGAACATACCTCAACATAATAAAGGCCATCTATGAAAAACCTAAAGCAAACATCATACTTAATGGGGGAAAACTGAGAACTTTTCCCCTAAGGTCAGGAACAAGACAAGGATGTCCACTCTGACCACTGTTATTTAACAATAGTACTGGAAGTCTCAGCCGCAGCAATCAGACAACGAAAAGAAATAAAAGGCATCCAAAGGTAAGAAGGAAGTAAAACTTTCACCATTTGCAGATGACATGATATTATATATAGAAAACCCTAAAGACGTCACCAAAAAACTGCTAGAACTGATAAATGAATTAAGTAAAGTCACAGAACACAAAATCGGTGTACAGAAATCGGTTTCATTTCTATACACCAAAAACAAAGCAGCAGAAAGAGAAATTAAGAAAACAATCCCATCTACAATTGTACCCAAAATAATAAGATACCTAGAAATAAACCTAACCAAAGAGGTAGAGGATCTGTACTCTGAAAACTATAAAACACTGATGAAAGAATTGAAGATGACACAAAGAAATGGAAAGACATCCTTATGCTCATGGATTGGAAGAATATTGTTAAAATGTCTACATTATCCCAAGCAATGTACACATTTCATGCAATCCCTATTAAAATACCAACAGCATTTTTCACAGAACAAGAACAAATAATCCTAAAATTTGTATCGAACCACAAAAGATCCCAAAGAGCCAAAACAACCTGGAAAAAGAAAAGCAAAGCTGGAGGCATCACAATTCCAGACCTCAAGCTATATTACAAAGCTATACTAATCAAGACAGTATGGTACTGGGGAGCACCTAGCTGACTCCATCAGGAGAGTGTGGGACTCTTGATCTCAAGGTCATGAGTTCAAGCCCCATGTTGGGCATGGAGCCTACATAAAAAAAAAAAAAGATATGGTACTGGCACAAAAATAGATACACAGATCAAAGGAACAGAATAGAAAACCCAGAAATAAACCCACAATTCCATGGTCAATTAGTCTTCAACAAAGCAGGAAAGAATATCCAGTGGAAAAAGACAGTCTCTTCAACAAATGGTGTTGGGAAAACTGGACAGCAACATCCAAAACAATGAAACTGGACCACTTTCTTATACCGTACACAAAAATAAATTTAAAGTGGATTAAAGACCTAAATGTGAGACTTGAAACCATAAAAATTCTAGAAGAGAACACAGGCAGTAACTTCTTTGACACGGGCTATAGCAGTTTCTTTCTAGATATGTCTCCTGAGGCAAGGAAACAAAAGTAAAAATAAACTATCGGGACTACATCAAAATAAAAAGCTTCTGCACAGTGAAGGAAAAAAATCAACAAAACTAAAAGGCAACCAATGGAATGGGAGAAGATATTTGCAAATGACATATCTGATAAAGGGTTAGTGTCCAAAATATATAAAAAACATATAAAACTTGAGACCAGAAAAACAAATACTCCAATTAAAAAATGAGCAGAAGACATGAAAAGACATTTCTCCAAAGAAGACATACAGATGGCCAACAGACACATGAAAAGATGCTCAACGTCACTCATCATCAGGGAAATGCAAATCAAAACTACAATGAGATATCACCACACACCTGTCACAATGCCTAAAATCAAAAACAGAAGAAACAAGTATTGGTGAGGATATGGAGAAAAGGGAACCCTCCTGCACTATTGGTGGGAGTGCAAACTGGTATAGCCACTGTGGAAAACAGTATGAAGGTTCCTCAAAAAATTAAAAATAGAACTAACCTACAATCTAGGGATCACACTACTGGGTATTTCCCCCAAAAAATACAAAAACAGGGGTGTCTGGCTGGCTCAGTCAGTAGATCATCCGACTCTTGATCTCAGTGTTGTGAGTTCAAGCCCCACGTTGGGCATGGAGCCTACTTAAAAAGTAAAAACAAAACAAAAAAAACCCACTCTAATTCAAAGGAATACATGCACCCCCTACGTTTATTGCTGCACTATTTACAAAACCAAACCATGGAAGTGGCCCAAGCATCCCTCAATATATGAATGGATAAAGAAGATGTGATATATACATACATATACCAATGGATATTATTCAGCCATAAAAAGGAATGAAATTTGCCATTTGATACAGCTAAAGAGTATAACGCTGAGCAACGTAAGTCAGAGAAAGACAAATACCATATGATCTCAATAATATGTGCAGTTTAAGAAACAAAACAAAAGAGGGGCATCTGGGTGGCTCAGATGGTTAAGCGTCTGCCTTTGGCTCAGGTCATGATCTCCAGGTCCTGGGATTAAGTCCCACGTCGGGCTCCCAGCTCAGCAGGGAGTCTGCTTCTCCCTCTCCCTCTGCCTCTCCCTCTGCTTGTGCTCTGTCTCTCTCTCACTCTCTCTCTCTCAAATGAATAAATAAAATCTTAAAAAAAAGAAACAAATGAGCAAAGGAAGAAAAAAGTGAGAGAAACAAACCAAGAAATAAACTTGTAAGTATAAAGAACAATTTGATGGTTACTAGAGGGGAGGTAGATGGGGGGTGGGGGAAATAGGGGATGGAGATTAAAAAGTACACTTATCAGATGAAAAAAAATGAAATGATAAAAAAGATAAGGTTTATATAATGTATGAAATGAATAAAATTTAGTTTGTAAAAACAAGGAAAACAACACTTAATACCTATCATAGTAACAAATGATTCACCCAACAGATCTGAGTGCATCAGTCTGCACCAAACCCCACAGCAGTCACTGAGTCACCATGGTAAACATACTGGCCAAGGAAAGCTTGGAAAAAACAAGTAGCAACCACCCTGATTTGGTCTGAACATGTGGTAGGAACTGAGCAGGACTGACATAACACACAGTAATTCACCCCTCCAGTATTCCTGACAATATATTCCTAGCAGCTTTAGCAATATATATATATATATATGTGCATACATACGTACTCACATTCATATATGCTTCTTCCTCTTCTCTCCCCACTCAAGATCCCAGGAATTCATTATAGTGGAATAGCTGGGGAGTAAAAAAGAAAAACACTACAATTCAATGGATTCAATTCTAAACACACATATAAACTTGAAAACTACTAAACTATTTTAGTGATGGAATTTTGTTTTTGAGATGAACTGTAGACTTGCCTCTGGGACATTTTTCTCCCTAGTTTCAATACATTGCCAATAACCTCCAAAAGCTGATACAGAAATATAAACAAATGCATGTTATGCACCAAGTACTTTTTCCATTGTAGAGTAAGTAGTCTGAGCTTTCAACCAAAAAGATTCCTCAATGGCTATTTTTTGACATTTTGGCTGCTGACAGTTTAGTGAAAATATATGTGCAAATTGCAATTAAAAAATACCATCATTCATGATAGCACCAAAAAGTATAAAATACTTAGGAATAATCTCTCCACATATGTGTAAGGTAGGTACATTGAACACTACAAAACACTGCTGACAGAAATTAAAGATCTAACTAAATGGAGGGACATACCATCTTCATGTGTCAGAGCACTCGTATTGTTAAGATGTCTGTTCTCCTCAAACTGATCTATAGATTCAGTGTCATCCTAATAAAAATCCTAGCACACATCTTGTTTGTTAAGAAACTAAGAGGCTGGGGCGCCTGGGTGGCACAGCGGTTAAGCGTCTGCCTTCGGCTCAGGGCGTGATCCCAGCGATATGGGATCGAGCCCCACGTGAGGCTCTTCTGCTAAGAGCCTGCTTCTTCCTCTCCCACTCCCCCTGCTTGTGTTCCCTCTCTCGCTGGCTGTCTCTATCTCTGTCGAATAAATAAATAAAATCTTTAAAAAAAAAGAAACTAAGAGGCTGATTCTAAAATTCATGTTGAAATGCAAAGGATCTAGATGATAAAAACAACTTTGAAAAAGAACAAATCTGATTGTGCTATTCAGAGCGTGGATGGACCCAGAGGGTATTATGGTAAGTGAAATAAGTCAGACTAAGACAGACAAATACCATATGATTTTACTCATATGTGGAATCTAAAAAAGCAAATGAATAAACAAAAAGCAGAATCAGACCTATATATACAGAGAACAAACTGATGGTTGCCAGAGGGGAAGGGGATGTGGGATGGGCAAAATGGGGGAAGGGGAGTGGGAGATACAGGCTTCCAACTATGGAATGAATAAGTCTTAGGAATAAAAAGCACAGCGTAGGAAATATAGTCAATGGCTTTGTAATAGTGTCGTATGGTGACAGATGGTAGCTAAGCTTGTGATGAACACAGCATAACGTAAAAACTTCTCGAACCACTATGTTGTACACCTGAAACTAATGTAACATTGTGTGTCAACTACTCAAAAATTTTTTTTAAAAAAAGAACAAAGTTGGAGGATCAAAACTACCTGATTTCAAGAGTTATGATAAACCTTCAGTAATTAAAACAGTGTGGTATTGGCATCAAGGCAGACGGTAAGTAGATCAAAGGAACAGAATAAAGAGTCCAGAAATTTCACACCTATAAGAACAACTGATTTTTGACAAAAATGCAAAGGCAATTCAGTGGAGAAAGAACAGTCTTTTCAACAAATGGTGCAGAAACAGGTGAGTAACCATATGCACAAACATAAACTGTGATCCATGTATCATACCATATACAAAAGTCAACTCAAAATGGATTGTAGACCTAAATATAAAACCTAAAACTTCTAAAAGAAAACAAAGGAGAAAATCTTGTGACCTTGGATTAGGTAAAGATTTCATAGATGCAAAATCAAAACTATAATTGCTAAGTGAACAAATCAATAAACTGGACTTCCTCAAAGTTAAAAATGTCTGCTCTTCCAAAGACACTGTTGAGAGAATTCAAAGACAAGCCACTGACGGGGATAAAATATTTGCAAATCAGAACTCTGATAAAGGACTTACATGCAGAATACAGAACATCTCACAAAGGCCAATAACAAGAAAACAGTTACTCCAATAAATAAATGGGCAAAAAATTTGAATAGACACTCCATTAGAAAGGATATATAAATGTTAAATAAGCACATGAAAAGATGCTAAACACCTTTTCTCAAATATTCAAAGTCGTTAGGGAAATGTAAATAAAAACTACAAGATACCACCATACCCCTTTAAGAATAGCCAACACTAAAGAATGACCATAGCAAGTCCTGGCAGGGCTGTGGAGGATGGAACTCTCATACACTGTTAGTGGCAATGAAAAATGATGCCAACACTTTGGAAAACAGTTTGGCAGTTTCTTAAAATGTCAACCTTACAACTACTATATGTCCCAGCCATTGCACTCCTAAGTATTTACCCTAGAGAAAGAGAACATATGTCCAAATGAAGACTCATGTACAAATATTCATAGCAGCTTTATTTATAAGAGCCCCAAACTGGAAACAACCCAAATATCCATGACCAGGTAAATAGATAGAACAAATTGTGATATGTCCATATAATGGAATATTAGTCAATGATAAAAAAGAAGGAACTATTCATACATGCAACAAATGGATAAATCTAGAAATAATTAGGTTGCAGGAAACAAGACACAAAAACTACACACTGTATATTCCATTCACATAAAATTATAAGAAAAGAAAACCAACCCATACTGACAGAAGATCAGTAGTTGCCTGGGAATGAGGCAGGGTGATGTGGAAAGAGGCTAGAGAGAGGTAGATGGGGGCATTACCACGGAGCACAATGTTTTTAAGGTGATGAGTATGTTCATTATCTTAACTGTAGTATTAGATTCACAGGTGCATACAAATATCAAAACTTATCAAGGGTGCCTGGGTGGCTCAGTCATTTAGCGTCTGCCTTCGGCTCAGGTCATGATCCCAGGGTCCTGAGATCGAGCCCCGCATTGGGCTCCCTGCTCAGCAGGAAGTCTGCTTCTCCTTCTTCCACTCCCTCTCCTTGTGTTCCCTCTCTTGCTGTGTCTCTCTCTGTCAAATAAATAAAATCTTTAAAAAAAACTTATCAAAGTATATACTTTATGCAGCGTATTGTATGTTAATCATACATCAATAAAGTATTTTATATATTTTTATATATTCATAATTCTCTGATGCAATTAAATAAATCAGGTGAAAGATTCCCACAATTGTGTGTTCTTGTAGCATTAGCAGATCCATGCTATGTCTTATCATATTGGTCTATGCTACATATAACCAAAACAGAAATAATCATTTCCAATGAAATATATCCAAATATTTAGGGAAAGGTAATGTCCATTTCCTTCTAAAGTATGGAAATAAAAATATTCTATTCTAGGAAAATAATCATGATGATATTTAAGAGTAACCAGTTATTTTAGGGAACATAGCTGAGTATCATTATAAGAGGACAAATGCTAGGGTAATAATTATTTTTTTATGTTAAGTTCTAGGGGCACCTGAGTGACTCAGTCAGCTGGGCATCTGACTCTTGGTTTCACCTGGGGTCCGAGTCTCGGGGTCCTGGGATCAAGCCCCACGTTGGGCTCCGTGCTAGGTGAGGAGTCTGCTTGTCCCTCTCCCTCTGCTACTCTCCATGCTCTTCTCTCTCTGGAATAAATGGATAAAAATCTTAAAAATAATAATAATAATTGTTATTATTATTATCATTATTATTTCTAGTCACTGATATCTTTTTTTTAAGATTTTTTATTTATTTGACAGAGAGAGAGAGACAGCCAGCGAGAGAGGGAACACAAGCAGGGGGAGTGGGAGAGGAAGAAGCAGGCTCCCAGCGGAGCAAGAAGCCCGATGCAGGGCTCGATCCCAGAACCCTGGGATCACGCCCTGAGCCAAAGGCAGACACTTAACGACTGAGCCACCCAGGTGCCCCTAGTCACTGATATCTTTAACACTTGGAAATTTTCTGGCTCTTTTAAAAAATTTCATTATATAATGGGAAAAAATCATGGGTACCAGAGAAGAATCTGTTACAATGTCAAATTACTAGGAAGATCTAACAACTGCACAGTTCCACACCCATCTGAAAGACATGGGAATTTCTGATTATTATTTATATGGTGAGAACAATTTAGGTATATTTATTGCAAATGTATGTTAAAGACCAAGTAAGTTCCTTCCTAAACTGGATGATTCATTACTTTTCAGGGAAAAAAAAGTATCTCTAAGATGGGCCTCAGGGGCTACTACACAGGCTATAGTTGCTGATGAAATAAAATTCCACCTGCTAAACCTCTTCTCCCATGATGACATCAAAGCAGCTTCTCTACTTTTAGGCTAGTTTGTGAACCTCACAGGAGCTATTCCACAATATGCTTTTGTTCAGATCTATGCACTCACTTCAGCCAGGTACCAGATTCCACCAAGGATGTAAGGTGACGGGCTCTCCTGAGGACTGCTGCCCTTGAATCTGGAGTAGAAGCTTCAGCAGCCATCTGGACACAGATCCTCAGAATCTGCCTCCTTCAGGCACCTGATATGAACTCGGCCACCACCATGAAGAGCTGTACAGGGAGAGACAGATCCAGCAATCACTGTGTTTTACTGGAGCAACTATGTGCCTCATAGAACACGAGGTCCCCTTTTGCCAAAAGCAAAACACCTTCACTCTTCAGACCACCACCACTAGCCTCTGATCACCCTTCCAATGGAGCAAGTCTGGGGAAATGAGCAATCATATTAACAATAAAGACATAAGATGGTAATACCTGGTGTTGGAGGAACGAAGGTGAAATAGACACTCACATACAGTGTTATGTCAAATGGGCATATCTGTTTTCTAATGCCCATGTTATTACAGCTGAGTAACTGGAATGGCCTTTGATACAGAAGTTCCATTTCCCCTAAGCAGAGAGTTTCAGGTGAGAGTTTAGAAAAGGATTCCAAGGTGATTCTGACCTGTGTCCAGGTTCAGGGGCCCTATCTGAGGGCACAGATAAAGGAGCTACATGAGTTATCTGATCTAGGGGATACAGACAGCTAATATTTATGTAGCATTTAGTTAAACAGGGCCTAGGAATAGGTTCTTCATGTTGTTGACTAGATTTAGTTCTTCACCAAAAACTTGCTATGAGGTGTTGCTATCCTCTCTTCATGGATGTTTGCAACTCCAAGCATGTGTTCCCAACCAGATGAAAGTCCAGGTTCCCCACTCAGCCTCCACTGACATGGGGGAAGTGGGTGCACATGGGAGTGGAAGGGAAGAGGTGCCTTGTTACTGCTTGGTAGAAGCAGGATTTCACACCCCACCAGGCCTCCACTGATACCACCCTGGCAGGTGGGGAAGATACCTCCTTACTGTCTTCCATGTGGTCCCCCCTGACACTGTGGAGGGGAGGAGGTCTCCTCCTCATTGGATGGTCATGAAACTTCCAAGAGAAGAGAAGAAGGGGCCTAATTACCACTGAGTGTGGGCAGAAGGTAGGCTCCCACATGGTCTCCACTAACACCATGTGAAGCGGTGCTCATTTCCCCCAGGTTGGGATAAAGTCATTGTTCTACATGCAGTCTTCTCATATCCCCCAAGGGTAAGGATGGGTGCCTAATTACAATCATGTGGGCACGGAATTCATGCTCCCCACTCAGCCTTTGCTGGCATGGTGGAGGTTATGCTTCATTCTGTGGTGTTAGAGAAGTTATTGTCTAAACACTTCCTTTCTTGCTAGGTTTCCTTTCTCTGGTTCTTTGTCCAGAGAAAAGATTTTTTGGGGGTTCTTCTTGTTTTTTCCTGTTGGCATTATTATTATTATTTTTTTTTTGGTTCCCTACTCCTCCAGCACCCGGTCTGGCGTATATGAGGCAAAATACAACCAAGAGAATTCACTGTGTGTCATTACTTGGGTCCCAAAGTCCCGAGTCAGTCTGCCTTTTTCCTCTCCACCTTTCAGAGTCTTGTATTTGTTGCCCATATAATATTCAAAGATTTCAGCTGCACCTAAAAGGAGTAACAGAGAGAAGTGTATCTACTCCTTCCGGTCCTGAAAAGAGAAGTCCTTTTACTTTTAATTGAAGTAAAACATTTTAATTTTGGCATTTCCCCTTTCCTAGATAAAAAGTACCATGCTATTTACATCTTTACACTGACTTTTTCACTTAACATTATATTCTGGAGATTCCTCCACAGCCCTATGTGGAGATTTTTCATCAGTCTTCTTTACACCATACTTAGTGTACACTTTGTGTGACTGTGTGATAGTTTATTCATCCATTACACAACTGATGAATATTTAATTTGTTCCCATTTTCTGCTATTCAAATAGCACCAGAGTGAATATCTGTATCTATATTTATTATTATATCTATATCAAAAATCGTTTTGTGTCATTACCAGTATATCTTTAGGATAGTTCTGGAAATAGGATTTTTGAGTCAAAAAGTAAGGCCACATATAAAATTGCAAGATATTTTCAAATTCCCCACTGTAATGATTATATTAGTTCCCTATGGTTACTGCAAAAAATTACCACATACTCAGCATCATTAAACAGAAATATTCTCTCACAGTTTTGGAGGCTAAAAGTCCAAAATTTGTTTTATGGGGCCAAAATCAAGGTATTAGCAGTGCTTCACTCCTGGAGACTCCGGGGAAGCTTCCCTGCCTCTTACAGCTTTTGACATCTACCAACATTCTCCGGCTGTGTCTTCATGACTCCAACCTCCGCATCCTTCATCACATTGCCTTCCCTTCTTCTGTCTGTGTCAACTCTCCCTCTGTCTCTCTCTTATGAAGACACTTGGGTTTGCATCTAGGGCCGATTTTGATAATCCAGGATAACCCCCCCCATTAGGTTGTTCCTATTCTTTTGCTATTCAAATAGTGCCAGTGTGAATAGCTGTATCTATATTTATTATTATACTAAAAGCATCAACTTAATCACATCTGCAAAGAACCTTTTCCATATAAGCAACATTTATAGGTTCCAGGGATTAGCGCCTAGTATCTTTGGGGACCACTATTAAGTCTACTCCAGTGATTATACCATTTTGCACCCCTGTGAGCAGGGAGTGAAAGGACAAGTTTTTCCACATTCTCACCAACTGAGTACACTGACAAACATTTGGATCTTTGTCAATCTAATAGTTAAGAAACAATATCTTAGTATAGTTTTAATTGCACCTCTCTTAAAGCAAGCTGCAGACTTTTCATACGCTTAAAGACAATTTTTTTTCTGTTAACTGTTAATTTCTTACATGTCTTTGACAGGGCTGTTGTCTTTTCATGCCTCCATATTGATAAGCATTTATACAGGAGGGATATCAATGCTTTGCTAAAGATGTTAGCTGCAAAGTTTTCTTCCAGTGTCTTTACTTGGCTAGCATATTTTTGCCACGCAGAGTTGTCATTGTTATTTTTATGTTGTCAAATATATGGATCTTTTTCCTTAATGCTCCTGGATATTGATTTATATTGAGGAAACTTTCCTCCACTCAGGCTATAGAATAATTCACCTATGTTTTCTTCTAATACTCATACGGATTTTTTTTACATTTCATTCAGAATCATTTGGAATTTATCCTGCTATTTCAAGATAGAGAAATGGGCCCGTATTTATTTTTTAACCTTATGAAGTTATCTAGCTATCTCGGTATCACTTCTTAATCGTCCTGTATCTCCACAGATTTGAAATGCTGCTTTAGTCATATTCTAATTTTTTAAATGTAACTGGGCCTATGTCACTATTTTCTATTGTTACATTAATCTTTCTGTCAATTCATGGGCCAATAAAATAAAAATTAAAAGGATCTTTTACCTCCACTCATATAGAGCTTTTTCTTTAACACAGGAGGCTACACTTTCTGTCCAAAGGTCCTCAGTACCCCCATACCTTGGAAATGTCCCCTTTCCACCCAGATTTCCAGAAGGCTCTGTCTGGTTGGTTTGGGCCACAGCCCCTCCTTCTACCTTCCTGCTCCGCGAAGTTCAAGCTGCAGTGCAGGTTTTGTCACAAGATGGCACCAACTCACCACCATCATTAAACTTCTCTACAAAGAAAGGTCAGCTAGGAGCAAAAAAACACAATACCCTCATTTAAAATACAGCCTTTGAATCCATGTTCGGAATGATTCTAATTCTGAGAAACTGATGGATGTAAAAGATTCTAAAAACATATACTTCGGGGCCTACAGACGATGAAACCTAGGTGGCAGTAGCGTGCCTTGGCAGGGGGCAGTGCGCGAAGTGGCGGCTGGGGAAGGAGGGAGGAAACTGTGAGGATGGGGCCTCTGGGCAGGGTCTGCACAGCTGTGTACTGTGTCACGGACAGACAACAGGGGGTGGGAGAAGGCCTGGCAGCCTGTACAATGATAGGCTAATGGAGGGTGAATGCCTGCCCTGCTCTCTGGAAAAGACCCTCTACAGAATGGACATGTCAAGCCACACTGAGGAGGGAAGAAATAGATCAATGAACACAAAGTAGATTTAGGGTAAACTGTGGATGGAATTGCTTTAGTATTCATATGAATTTTCCAAACAGAATTGGTATGTCTTAGTAAACAAACCATCTTATATTTCTTCCCCTTTGCTAAATGCACTCCTTTCCTTAAAAAAGAAAAATGGAGATGGATGCCACCAGGTAGCCAGGTCCAGATGTCAGCTCTGAGAGTCTCAAACCTGGGGGCTCGGCAAGGGGAAGGAAGGGATGGAAGTCTGGATCTCGGTGTAATGGTTTCAGCCAGAGTTTAATGGAATTTTTTTAACCCTCTAGTGGCCACCCAGCTGTATCACCATCATTTTCTGGGCTGTCTAAACCTGAGATTGGCTGTCCAGCCTTGGTTTGAACTGAAGATAAAGATGCACTTGTGAATGTGAGTATTTGGGGTGATAGAGCTAGAGAGACATATAAACACACACACATATGGGGAGAAACACTTTCAATTCTACCTTTTCCTACCTTGTTTTTCTAAATAATTTAATAAAATGAATGTTTTTCCAAAGTAACGAATACATGTGTACAATACTTTTCTGAATCTGTTTATAAGTATATTTGCTTTCAAATTGTCATCAAAATACTTTTTTCCTGAACACAATATTTCAAACGTATGGAAGTACATTTATAAATTGAAATTGTCCTGCATTTCTCACCAGTTGCCTGACTCAAAGGGGTCTGTTGTCATAGAATGGTGCCTCCTCTCCAGATGCGTCCCTGTAGGTGAAGGGTACATGAAAATAGATGCTTACACACACACACACACACACACACACACACACACACACACGTGTGCAGTCTTTTCCAAAAAAGGAATCACATTTCTCATCTTTTGCTTATTATATTTTCCATTCAATATGAATCTAAGCTTTTATACTTGCATATTATTAATGCTTGTGGTTTGGGCATATTTTGACATGTTTATTAATCATTTATAATTTTATATGAATTTGCTGTTTAAATTATAAGCCAGTTTTTGTTTGTTACTATGTGTGTTTCCCAAACTATGGATACTAATCCAGCAGATGAGTTGTACTTTGCAAATGATTTCTCCCTTGTTTTCACACAATTCTCAGTACATTCTCCATTTATCATGTTTTAAATTTCAATAATATTGTGACAAAAACTATGTAGCTCACAATTCTGAAAATTAAGTAACACATGTAAGGCAGCCCCTGGGGTTTAAGTCATTCAAAGCCCAGGAGGATTCAAGACAAAAAGTGAAAAACTTTAAAATAATACCACAGTTAGCTGTTGATCCTAAGAAAATAAATTGTTTCCCTAGTTCATTTAAATTCCCTTAAAGTCAGTACCCTGATTTGAATAATGTATATTTTGGATAGCTGTTACGATTAAAGGAAATTAAATATAAAATGCATTTGCTTAAAATAGCTCTGTACATATTGCTTTCCTTCCCTTTAGATCACCTGTCTGATCTGTGCTTCTGCCCCAAGCCTAAGTCAGCACTTCAAGGATCAGCCAACACATGTGGCCCGATACCCAGGTCTCTTAGCACAAAGGGTGAGATTTCATCTCCTCTGTTATCTTCATCAACCAGAGGGGTTGCTTAGTGAGTACCTGCCACAATTGTACGGGAGCTGATCCAATCAGTTCTCCAGCCCTGGAAGCCCATCTTCTGAAAGCGAGGCTGCTCTGTGTCCTCTAGGGAGGGCAGAGAATGGAACCTCATTCCCATCCTGCCACTTATCTAGAGAGATGACTTAGGTAGGCTCTGTCAGTCTAAGCTTGGTCACCTATGAAATGGGACTCACCAGACCTTTGTCACAGAGCTGTCCCAATGAGTAAATAAGAAAACTTGCCTAATTAAGGAGGGCACGTGATCTGATGAGCACTGGGTATTATGCAACTAATGAATCGTTGAACACTACATCAAAAACTAATGATGTACTACATGTTGGCTAATTGAACTTAATAAAAAAAAAAAGAAAAAGAAAACCTGCCTAGAGTATATGGCATGTAGTGTGACTTCAATGGCCCTTTAAATGTAATCAACAGTGAGATTGAGGGTCAATGCACACTGGTTAAATGTAGGGCCTCAGCAGCCACACAGAATCTGTTCAAATCTTGGTCTGACTTGCTAGCCCTGCCCTCACTTCGCCTCAGTTTCCTGATATTTAAAGTCAAGCAACAGTGGCTCTTCCTCATAGGCTGTGGTGATGATCGAGTAAGTATAGGTTTATCACGTGCAACAGTATGGGGCACAAAGGGAGTCAGTAATAATATTGACCTTTTTTATCATTATTATCATGCCAGAATAGATCATTAGAGATTTTAGGGTCACTTTTATTATTATGTGGGCTTATACTGATTGGCTCGAACTGACTTTAATAATATGGTATTCATCATAAAAAAGTAATTCACAAAGCTTTAAGTAGATGGTCATGTCATTGCTAATCTTAAAAATGCATGATTATACATGTATAGTAAAATTTCTGAAAAAAATATACAAATGATCACAGTGCTTATCCATGGGAAATAGACTTTCAAGGGTATTTAATGATTTTTTTTCCTTTTGAGCAGTATCCATTTTTAAACTCCCATAAAAGTGTCCTGGTTTTGAAAGTCAAAAAATAAAAAGAATGAATAAATATCCCTAGACCTCCCCACAGAAAGTGGCTCAGCATCAGAATGGTAACATCACTAAACCAAGGGAATTATGTACTAGGTGGTCTCAGAACTAATTTTTGAATCTACATGACAGTGTCATGGACGCTACAGATGCCTAGGGGAAGGGCAAGCATGGTGCTCAAATAAATCTTACACTGGAGAAGTCCTCTGATGTCTCCACTTCCCAGGACTTAGTAAAGGTCATGGGAGGAAAGTAGTTTCACAACATGCTTCTTTCTCTTCCCTCCAAATAAAGCCTGTTGAACTGAAAGCAGGCTCATGGGCCTAACCTCCCAGTTAGCCAAGCAGGGAACCTGCAGTGGAGGGAATGTGGGAGGGAACATGAGATGGCCCACTGCTCTCAGCCCACAGGGAGAAGGGAGATGCTTCAAAGCAGGATTCAGGGGGAAGTTTGGTCACAGGCTCTTTCAGCCCAGGGCCCAGGGCAACCAGCACACGTGGATTAAAAAAACTCTAAAGCACCTTCCTTGTGCAATGAAAATAGTAAAAGGAAAGGAAAATATATACAGCCCAGGATGTGTAATACAAATCAGCTCAAGTTCAAAATGGGATGGATCCCTCAATAAACATAGGGATGCAGATGTTAGTCTGGACACAAGAAAATGAACTCCCTGCAGTCATTGTCATCTCTCACCAGGATGGCCCAGATCAGGTTCCAGATGTACAGGTCTAGATGAGTAACAGTGTGAATAAAAGCCAGAAAATTAGGCCTGGGAAAAGGGAAGATGTTTCAGGTTCAGAAGACACCTGACAATATTCTGGGCTAGCTGGAGCCTGGGAACTCTAAGACTAAACATAGCTGATAAAAAAAAAATGACTGAAAATAGTATTCTGTCTGCTGATTCTGTTAGACATCCTACAGCTTGTAAAGTGAGGAAATGGGTGTGTCTATTTTAGAAACTCTGAGAAAGAATACATACCGGATATATACTCATAACATATATATTTGCTTTCCTGTTCCTTCAAATCCCAGTGGTCTCTATGAGTTGTTCATGGTAAAGTCATCTCCTCTGTTGGGGAGAGAACACAGGAGACATTACACACATATGTGCCAAAGTTTTACAGTATTACATGTCAGATACTCGCTGTTGGTTTGTTCATTTCTCCTCACAGCAGCTCTGCGAGGTAAGTACCAACTTGCCCATTTTACAGATGACATGCTACAGGGTCACACGCATCTATTGAGAGGCATCTTTCTTCATTTTCTACAGGTTTTTCTTTCCCAATGAAAAGTCATAATTTTTAGAAACAGAAACAAAATGTTTTCTTCACAGCAGATTACAAAATCAGTCACTGTGGTGTGCTCCCAATGCTCCTTGAAAAACATTTATATAAAAACAATGAAAGGACATATCCATCATTTAATATCCTACTTATGCCTCTATATCTACATCTCCTGTTTATCAAATGTGAAGCAGATGTCTGCTATGTGATAGGCACTGTCCAGCCAATACACATCTGCATCCACATCTTCCTTCTCTTGATATCTAGACTGGAGATCTAGAAATATCCACAGGCTACAAGATGAATATTAGTGTCTGATCCAGGGATGGTGAGGTATGACCTTAAAAAGACTCCATTCCAAGCAACTTTACTCAACCTTGACCCTGAGTCAAAATGGAAACCCAGCATCTAAGCAGGAAATAAGGAGGTTGAGCAGGGAGAGGCTATACCCTGGGAAACTGAGGCAGCTTGTGACACACACATCCATCGTCTTGAATAGCACTAAGAGGCAATGACCTTCTCCTGAGGAGCCCTCATTCCTAGAAAGAGAGTGAAAGACAAGGTAACAACTGTATGGTTTCAGTCTTAGTTCTCTCATGGTTGCCAACTAAAGGTTTTACTTTCTCTTTAGTCTGTGGCCAAGTTATGTGGAAGATTTTGGAAATGATTTTGTGTTTCTCCTTATCACTAGGAGGGTGGTCCTCTCATTTAGACCTGTGAGGGATCCATCCAAGGTGGCATGGAATTTCCGCTTCATTAAAGACTTCGTCTCCCAGTTGTGTGGGTCTGGACTCACACCTACAGAAGAAAGAAGGGAGACTGAGTTCTCAAACACAAGCCCAAGACCAGGATCTTGACCTCACCATCTATTTCTCCTGACTTAGTGACATGGTTTTCACAGATTTCTTACAATATGGTCACCTCCCCAACTGTTCCTCCTATGCCTGACTGATACCCCAATATGATCCACTTCTCTCATCTCTCTCCTGTCCACAGAAGCACACCCACTCAAATTCCTCTATAACCTAGAGGTGGAGGAAACTTTTTCAGCTATGCCTAAAAATCTAGAAGCAATTAGGGAAAGAGTGATGTATTTGATTTCATTTAAAAATTACATGGCAGAAACAAAAATAAATAAATAAGCAAAGCAAAATGAAAAACTCCAAATTGGGAAAAGTATTTACAACTTACATCACAAATGGTTATATCCATAATATACAGAGTAATGAAAAAAATGAAGGCAAAAATGCCCCCAAAAAACACCAGGAAAGAAAAAGGGGCAATACATACAAACAAGTATTTCACACACACACACAAAAAAGTGCCTTAAACATGTAAAAATTGGGGCTCCTGGGTGGCTCATTCAGTTAAGTGTCTGCCTTGGATTGGGGTCATGATCCTGGGATCCTGGGATCGTGCCCCACCCCACCTCCGGCTCCCTGCTCGGCGGGAGGCCTGCTCCTCCCTCTCCCTTTGCCAGCCGCTCCCCCTGCTTGTGTTCTCTCTCTGTGTCAAATAAATGGATAGAATCTTTAAAAAAAAACATGTAAAAATTGCTCAGCCTAACTCATGATAAGACATTCAAAGGAAAAAAAAAACTACTTCTCACCAATTAGACAGTCTGTGAGGAAATCAGCATTCCCATGCATCACTGAAAGTAATATGAAATGGTTCAAACCCTGTGGATGGGATTTGATGCTATCTAGTAAAATTACATTTGTATTTCCTCTTGGAACCAGTAATCTCTCTTTTAAGAATCTATCCTAAAGAAATAATACAAAAAATGAAAAGGTACAAGTACAAGGTCATTCCTTAAAGAAAAATTCATAGCAATAGAAAACTAGAAACAAGACAGCTGTCCACCAATAGGGGGCTGGATGAAGAAGCTATGGCACATCTACATCCTGGCATCCCAGGCAGCTTGAAAAGCAATGAGAAAAAAAAGAAAAGCAATGAGGACTCCCTCTCTGCACTGCTTTGACTACATTGTTTCGTGAAAAAAGCGAGGTACAGAAAAATGTATAGAGCTGTTTCTGTCCAAAACGATAGTCACAGACACATGGGACGATTTAAGTTTTTTTTTTTTTTTTGATTTATTTATTTTAGAGAGAAAGAGCAAGAGCAGGGGGTGGGGCAGAGGGAAAGAGAGAAGGGAAACAGACTCCCCACTGGACCTGGGGTTTGATCCCAGGACCCTGAGATCATGACCAGAGCCAAAACCAAGAGTCAGACATTTAACCAACGGAGCTACCCAGCAGCCCCTAAATTTAAAGTAGTTATATTAAATGAAATAAAAAATTCAGGGGCGCCTGGGTGGCTCAGTCGTTAAGCGTCTGCCTTCGGCTCAGGGCGTGACCCCAGCCTTCTGGGATCGAGCCCCACATCAGGCTCCTCCGCTGGGAGCCTGCTTCTTCCTCTCCCACTCCCCCTGCTTGTGTTCCCTCTCTCTGGCTGTCTCTCTCTCTGTCAAATAAATAAATGAAATCTTTAAAAAAAAATTCAGTCCCTCAGTTGCAGTAGCCACATTTTAGATGCCGAACACCCACATGTAGCTACTGACTCCCAAGCTGGATAGCACAGATACATTTTCACTTCTGCAGACATTTTCATTACAGAGCACTGGTGTAGAATATGCCACCTTTTACAAATGAGCAGGGGAGAAAACTAATATACATATATTGTAAATTAGTATATGTTTTAAAATTGGAAGGTTAAAACCCAACTGATAAAAATGATTACCTGTAAGGCGACAGAGGAACCTATAAGCCCCGGATGGAAGAAAATGATGTACATTCCCACAAAAAATATAATACATATTTACAGGCTCCAGGTAGTAAATAGGACAATCAGCAGTGACAGACCCAGTAGCAACGACCGTCTCTAGTTTCCAGACTGAATCCTCTAAAAAAATATTTCCCCCTAAAAGAACCAGGCTTCCCTGAAGAAACAGCTGATGCCGGGGCTGAGTAGGGATTGTACCAGATGACCCTGGACCAAACAGCTCATACCAGAAAGCATATCAAAGACACAAAAGCCAACCCAAAGGGACTCCCACAGGCCTAAGATAGACCAACTGAACATCAAATACATTAATAGCTGCAGATTACAGCCTCAAGTATATAAACATCTAGAGCTCATGATGACACTCTTAAAGAAAAACAAAAAACACACAAAACAAACCCACACTTCATCTTTGGAGGATCCAAGGGAAACAACTCATTATTTTAAAAAGCGGAAATAGTGCAAAAGAAGTAAACATTCATTCTTGCCTTCTGGGTGGACCATACCTCAGTGTAACCATGTAGTTGTTGAGAGGAAGTTTGTTTTATAGAAGGATTCTAACTAATAAATGCAGAAGAAATTAGAATTAAAACATCACTCCTTACATCTGTTAAAGAAAGGTAGGGTGCCTGGGTGGCTCGGTCATTAAGCGTCTGCCTCTGGCTCAGGTCATGATCCCAGGGTCCTGGGATGGAGCACCGCAGGGCTCCCTGCTTGGCGAGACTGCTTCTCCCTCTCCCTCTGCCTGCTGTTCCCCGTGCTGTGCTCTCGCTCTCTCTCTCCCTCCCCCTCTCTCTCTCAAATAAACAAATAAAATCTTTTTAAAAAAATGTAAATCTAGGCAATTATCCTTAAGAAGCAACAAAAACCTGAGTTAAAAGATGGATTGGAAATTTAATAATGGGTGGATCAGGCTGACAACACCTGACAGACAGCACATGGAACAGAGAGGAAAGTGAGAGGAAGGGAAAGCACAGGAAACACAGGGGAAATGGATGAGCATGTGCTTGCCTGTCCCCACTCAGGTCACTGGAACCTGTGCAGTTGACGCTGTGCTCTTCCCCAGCTCCATCCCACAGCCCCCTTCTGCACACAGCAGTGACACTGAAACTCTCACATCATGGAAATGTGGGCTCATGCCTGCTTGCTGTTCCATGTCCAAGTATTCTCTCTCTGGTAGTCATGATAGAATGTTCATGTCAGAGGCATTACGTTGACAGAATAAAGGAGGCAAAAATTAGAATGGGAAACTAACATTTTGAGGGCCTACTAGATGTCCCATGCTATACGCTGTTATTTTCAGACTTTTTTTCTTTAAATCCTCAAAGCAATGCTCTGAGGGACACCATTACTTCTTTTCTACAGACTGGGAGGTATTCAAGCTCACAGAACAAAGTCCATGCTCAAAGAATTCTAGGAAGGTGACAAATGGACACAGAAGCCAACCTGAAGGGGCAAACACTGGCCAATTTTGTGACAATGTGACCAACAAAATAAATAATTATAATTAGGTGGTAACCCTTTCAGCAAAATAGGAATCTATGAGTCATAGTAGTTAAATAAATGGATGAATAAATAAATAAACCATAGGGGAGAGTGGGAAGCTCTAGCCAACATTTGAATATCAATTAATAATTCTAAAAGGAATAACAATTATAAAAGCAACACTTCATAGCTATCATAGTAATGAGTGATTCAGACAAGAATCATAAATGGATTTTCAGGCTATACCAAGTCCCACAGCAGTCACTGAGTCACCATGGTAACCATGCTGGCCAAGGAAACCTGGGAAAAAACATATAGCAGCCATCCTGATTTGTCTCCTAACATGTGCTAGGAACTGAGGAGGACTGGCACAGCTCACAATAACTCACCACACATATTCCTCACAAGAAATTTTCCTTCCAGCTTCAACAACAAACACACACACACACACACACACACACACACACACACACACGGTGTTATACATACTCTCTCCCTCTTCTCACTACCCAAGAACCCAGGAATTCATCGAGGTGGATTTATTTGGGGATTAAGAAGGAAAACTCCACAATTCAATTTTAACCACATATATAAGGTTGAACGCTACTAATCTATTTCATTTTAGTGACTATTTTTCTGGAAATGACCTATAGAATTTTCTCTGGAACATTATTCTCCCTAGTTTAAGTACTTTGTCAATAATATCTAAAAGCTAATATGGAAATCTAGGCAAATAAATATTGTGGCGATAAATTTTATGCATCAACTTCACAAGGTCCCAATGACCAAATATTTGATCAAACATTATTCTGGTTGGTTCTGTAAGACTACTTTTGAATGAGATACACATTTAAATGGGTAGTCTTTCAGTAAAGCAGCCAGCCATAAAGGTGGGTGGTCCTCATTCAATCACGTGAAGGCCTGAATAGCATAAAGGGCTGATCTCCCATGAGCCAGAGGGAATTTTGCCAGGAGACTTGCCTTTGGAATTTATCCACAACATCAGCATCTCATGTTTCTCTAGCAGACAGCCTTCAGACTCCAACTGTAACTCATTCCGGAGTCTACAGCCTGCCAGCCTCCCCTATCAGATTTTGAACCCGCCAAGCCTCCACAATCTCATGAGTCAATTCATTAAAATAAATCTCTGTCTATATATAAATATGCTATTGGTTCCGTTCCTCTGGAGAACCCTGACTAATACATGTGTTAAGCACCAAGTATCTTTTCCATCCCAGAGTAACTTGTGCTTTCAACTGAAAAGATTCCTGGCAACACTTGGCTACTGACGGTGTAGTGAAAATATAATACTTAAAAAGTATAATAAAAATATTACCATTGGGGTCCCTGGGTGGCTCAGTCGGTTAAGCATCCGCCTTCGGCTCAGGTCATGAACCCAGTCCAGGGATCAAGTCCTGCATTGGGCTCCTCGCTCAGCGGGGAGCCTGCCTCTCCCTCTGCCTGCTGCTCCCCCCTGCTTGTGCTCTCTCTCTCTGACAAATAAATAAATAAAATCTTTAAAAAAATATTACCATTGGGGGCACCTGGGTGGCACAGCGGTTAAGCGTCTGCCTTCGGCTCAGGGCGTGATCCTGGCGTTATGGGATCGAGCTCCACCTCAGGCTCCTCTGCTATGAGCCTGCTTCTTCCTCTCCCACTCCTCCTGCTTGTGTTCCCTCTCTCGCTGGCTGTCTCTATCTCTGTCGAATAAATAAATAAATAAATCTTAAAAAAAAAAATATTACCATTGAGGAGCGCCTAGGTGGCTCAGTCCGTTAAGCATCTGCCTTCAGCTCAGGTCATGATCCTGGGGTCCTGGCAGCAAGACACCCATGTTTGGCTCCCTGCTCAGCAGGGAGTCTGCTTCTTCTTCTCCCTCTGCTCCTCCCCCTGGCTTGTGCTTTTCTTGCGCTCTCTCTCACTCTCTTTCTCAAATAAACAAAATCTTTAAAAAAAAATTACCATTGAGACAATCAACTGAATGGAAGGAGATATTTGCAAATGATATATCTGATAAGGGGTTAATATCCAAAATATATAAAGAACTTATATAACTCAACAGCAAAAACAAAAACAAATAATTCAATTAAAAAACAGGCAGAGGACCTGAAAAGACATTTTTCCAAAGAAGACATACCGACGACCAACAGACACATCAAAAGATACTTAAAATCATTAAACATCAGGTGCGCCTGGGTGGCTCAGTCGGTTAAGCGTCTGCCTTCGGCTCAGGTCATGATCCCAGGGTCCTGGGATCAAGCCCTACGTCGGGCTCCCTGCTCGTGGGGAGCCTGCTTCTCCCTCTCCTCCCCACTCGTGCTCTCTCTTATTCTCTCTCTCTCCCAAATAAATAAAATCTTTAAGAAAAAAAATTATTAATCATCAGGAAAATGCAAATCAAAACCACAATGCGGTATCACCTCACATCCATCAGAATGCCTAGTATCAAAAAGACAAGAAATAACAAGTGTTGACAAGGATATGGAGAAAAACGAACCTTTGTGCACTGTTGGTCGGAATGTAAATTAGCGCAGCCACTGTGGAAAATTGTATGAAGGCTCCTCAAAAAATTAAAAACAGATCTGCCATAAAATCCAGTAATTCCACTACTGGGTATTTATACTCCTGAATGAAAATCCTAATTCGAAAAGATATATATCCCTATGTTTACTGCAGCATTACTTACAATAGCCAAGGTATGAAAGCAACCTAAGTGTCCATTGATAGATGAATGGATAAAGAATATGTGGTATACAGAAACACACATACACACACACACACACACAAACACACACTCAATGGAATATTACTTGGCCATAAAAAAGAATGAGATCTTGCCGTTTGTCAAAACATGGATGGACCTACAGAGTACTATGCTAAGCGAAATAAGTCAGAGAAAGACAAATACTATATGATTTCACTTATATGTGGAATATAAAAAACAAATGAACAAACAAACAAAAGAAGCAGAAACAGACCCATAAATCCAAAGAAAAAAACTGGTGGTTGCCAGAGGGGAGATGGATGAGGGCATAGGCAAAATTGGTTTAAAAAATACTGCCACTGTGCCTGGGTAGCGCAGTGGTTAAGTGTCTGCCTTCGGCTCAGGGCGTGATCCTGGCGTTCCGGGATCGAGCCCCACATCAGGCTCCTCCACTGGGAGCCTGCTTCTTCCTCTCCCACTCCCCCTGCTTGTGTTCCCTCTCTCGCTGGCTGTCTCTCTCTGTCAAATAAATGAATAAAATCTTTAAAAAAAAATACTGCCACTGACAACAGTATCAGAAAGCATGAACTACACAGACATAATCTATGTAGCACAGCTATGTCCATAGATGTGTAAGGACTACACCCTGAACAGTGTAAAACATTGCTGAGACAAATTTAAAAAAGTCTAAATAAAGAAGGAACACATCATCTTCAGGGGTCAGAAGACTCAGTATTGTTAAAATGTCTATTCTCCCCATGGTGATCTATAGATTCAATGCAATTCTAAAAAATCCTAGCATATATTTTTTTTGAAGAAATTGACAGGCTTTTCCTAAAAGTCATGTGGAAATGCAAAGGGCCTAGACTATGAAAATTATGTTGAAAAAGAAGAAAATTGGAAAATAAGCACTACCTTATTTCAAGACTCATTATGAATCTACAGTCATCAATATAGTGTGATATTGGGACAAAGGTAGAAATGTATATCAAAGGAACAAAGGAACAAAATACCCACACTTATATATATAACCTGTTTTCGACAAAACTACAAAGGCAATTCTAGAAGAAAGGATAGTCTTTTCAACAAATAGTTCTGGGACAAGTATGTATCCATATATACAAACATAAACTGTGATCCATATATTATACCATATGCAAAAGTCAACTCAAAATGAATCACTAACAAAAGTACAAGAGCTAAAACTATAAAACTATAAAAATTCTTGTGGCCTTAGGTTAGGTGAAGATTTCCTACATATGACATCAAAAGCACAATCAAAACCATAAATGAAAAATTAAAAACTAGACATCTTCAAAATTTTCAAAAAAGAACTCCTGTTCTTTCAAAGACACTATTGAGAGAATTATAAGACAAGCTTCTGACTGCAAGAAAATATTTGCAAATCTAATATCTGATAAAGGACTTGTACCCATAATAAAAAACCTTGCAAAGTCAATAAGAAAACAGACATTCCAATAAATAAGTGGGCAAAAGATTTGAAAAGATGTTCCACCAAAGAAGGAATACAAAAGTCAAATAATAAATAAGCAATGAAATAAATTGCTTTAAAAAAAAAGTCAAATAATAAATAAGCAAATGAAAAGATGTTGAACATCATTAGTCATTAGGGAACTGTAATCTCACTACACCCCTCTGAAAATGGCTAAAATAAAAACAGAAACCATACCAAGTCCTGACAGAGTTGTGGAGGATGAACTCTCATACACTACTGGTGACGATGTAACACTGGGCAACCACGCTGGGAAAAGTTTAGCACTCTTACAAAGTTAATTTTACAAATTCTTTAAGTAAATACACCTCAGTATTAGAGAAAGAAAACATATGTCCAAGCAAAGACTTACTATACCCAAATATTCATAGCAGCTTTATTTATAAGATTGAAAATACCAAATATCCATTACCAGGTGAACAGACAGAACAAATTGTGGTATATCCATAAAGCAGAATATTAGGCAACAAAAAAGAAGGAAATATTAACACATGTAACAAATGGATAAATCTAGAAATAATTAGGTTGAAGGAAAGAAGATTGGCAAAAAAGAATACACAATATATGATTCCATAAAATTATAGGGGAAAAAAAACTAATCCATAGTGACAGAAGATCAGTGGTTGCCTGGGAATGGGGTAGAGTAACAAGGACAGAAATACTGGAGAGAGGTGGATGGGGCACTACAAAGGGGTATGAAGAAGCTTTTTAAGGTGATGGATATGCTCATTATCTTGATGGAAGTATTAGATTTACAGGTGCATACATATTGAAACTTATTAAAGCAAAAACTTTAAATATGTATGTATATTGCATGTTAATCATACCTGAATTAAGTATTTGTAGAATATTTATATATTCATAATTCTGTGATTCAATTAATTAGATGAAAGATTCCCGCCATTATGTTCTTACAGTATTAACAGATCTACACTATGTCTTTTCAAATTGGTCCATGGTACATAGAACCAAAGCAGAAAAAATCATTTTCAATGAAATATATCCAAATATTTAGGGAAAGTTGATGTCCATTTCCTCCCAAAATACGGAAAAAAATATATATTAAGAAAATGATCATAATAATATCTAAAAGTAACTGGTTATTTTAGGGAACATTGCATGGCTGTGTATCATTATAATAGGGCAAACTCTACGGTAACAAATAATTTTTAAAATATTAAGTTCTAGGGGCTCCCGGCTGGCTCAGTTGGTGGAGCATGCAATTCTTGATCTTAGGGTGGTGAATTCAAGCCCCACATTGGGTTTGGAGCCTACTTAAAAAACAAAACAGGGGCACCTGGGTGGCTCAGTCTGTTAAGCATACAACTCTTTTTTTTTAAAGGAATTTATTTTTAATACCAATCTCTTACAATCACTTGAATTTATTCTGAATTGGATACCAAAGACAACAGCAATATGTTATCAAAATTACTTTCAATAATCTGTAATCATTATAGGTTCTTTTTCAATTTTGTTGAGACAGGGAATTGTGAAAGAATTTATAAAATCATCTTTTATACTTAGTTTCTGAATTCCTAGTGAGCATAACAAAAGCATTTCAGGGAGACTCATCAAGTAACTGTTAACTGTACTTGTTTCTCTTTCATTTAGAGGCACTTTAAAAAAAATCTGATATATTCAGAAACAAGCATACAACTCTTGATTTCAGCTCAGGTCATGATCTCAGGGTTGTGAGATCAAGCCACCCTAGAAGTATAGCCTGCTTAAGATTCTTTCTCTCCTTCACTGCCCCTCCCCCTGTTCACACTCTCTCTCTCAAAAACAAAACAAAACACAAAAAAATAAAATATTACATTCTAGTCACTGACATTTTATTTTTTTTTAAAGATTTTTTTTATTTATTTGACAGAGAGAGACACAGCGAGAGAGGGAACACAAGCAGGGGGAGTGAGAGAGGGAGAAGCAGGCTTCCACCCAGCAGGGAGCCCAATGCGGGGCTCGATCCCAAGACCCCAAGATCATGACCCGAGCTGAAGGCAGATGCTTAACGACTGAGCCACCCAGGCGCCCCGTAGTCCCTGCCATTTTAAAATAACACTTGGAAAATTTCTGGTTTCTGGTCCCTTAAAAAATGTCATTATATAATGGGGAAAAAAACTATAGTCACCAGGGGGGAAAAATCTATATTACGATGTCAAATTGCTATAAAGATCTAACAACTGCACATTTCCACACCCATCTATGAGGTACATGGGAATTACCAATTATTTATATGATGAGAAAAATATGTGTATATTTATTGCAAATGCATGTTAAAGACCAACTTCCACCTACAATTATATGGTCAATCTTCGACAAAGCAGAAAAGAATATCCAATGGAAAAAAGTCTCTTCAACAAATGGTGTTGGGAAAACTAGACAGCTGCATGCAGAAGAATCAAAATGGACCACTTTCTTACACCATACACAAAAATACGTTCAAAATGGATGAAAGACCTAAATGTGAGACAGGGAACTATCAAAATCCTAGAGGAGAACACAGGCAGCAACCTCTTTGACCTTGGCTATAGCAACTTCTTACTAGACAGCCTCAGGAGGCAAGGGAAACAAGAGCAAAAATGAACTATTAGGACTTTATCAAGATAAAAAGCTAAAGTGAAGGAAACAATCAACAAAACTAAAAGGCAGCCTGGTGAATGGAAGAAGATATTTGCAAATGACATATCAGATAAAGGGTTAGTATCCAAAATTGATAAAGAACTTATCAAATGCGATACCCCAAAAATAAATAATCCAGTTAAGAAATGGGCAGAAGACATGAATAGACATTTTTCCAAAGAAGACATCCAGATGGCCAACACACATATGAAAAGATGCTCAACATCACTCATCATCAGAAAAATGCAAATCAAAACTACAATGAGCTATCACTTCACCCCAGCCAGAATGGCTAAAATTAACAACACAGGAAACAACAAATGTTGGCAAGGATGCAGAGAAAGGGAAACCCTCTTACACTGTTGGTGGGAATGCAAACTGGTGCAGCCACTCTGGAAAACAGTATGGAGGTTCCTCAAAAAGTTAAAAATCGAACTACCCTGCTGAGATCCAGCAATTGCCCTACTAAGTAATTATCCAACAGATACAAAAATATGGATTCAAAGGTGTACATGCACCCCAGTGTTTAGAGCAGCATTATCAACAATAGCCAAACTATGGAAATAACCCAAGTGTCCATCAACTGATGAATGGATAAAGAAGATGTGGCATATATACACAATGGGATATTACACAGCCATCAAAAAGAATGAAATCTTGCCATTTGCAATGACACGGATGGAGCTACAGTGTATTATGCTAAGTGAAATAAGTCAGTGAGAAAAAGACATATACCATATGATTTCACTCACATGTGGAATTTAAGAAACAAAACAGATGAGCATAAAGGAAGGGGAAAAAAAAGAGAGGGAAGCAAACCATAAGAGACTCTTAATGGTAGAGAACAAACTGAGGGTTGCTGGAGGGAGGTGGGTGAGGGATGAGCTATATGGGTGAAGGATATTAAGGAGGGCACTTGTTGTGATGAGCACTGGGTGTTGTTTCTAAGTGATGAATCACTAAATTCTACTCCTGAAATCAATACTACATGTTAACAACTAGAATTTAAGTAAAAATTTGAAAAAAAAAAAAAGACCAACTTCCTTCACCAACTAGACAATTATTTTTCAGCAAAAACTTCTCTAAAATGAACCTCAAGAGTTACTACACAGCATGTAGACACAGAAGGAATAAAATTCCACCTGCTAAACCTCTTCTGCCATGATGAGATCAAAATAGCTTTCTATTTTTAGACTAGTTTGTGAACCTCACAAGAGCTATTCCACATCATGCTTTTGTTCAGATCTATGCACTCACTTGAGCCAGGCATCAATTTCCACCAGGAGAGTGAAGTGTTGCAGTCTCCTGAGGACTGCTGCCCTTGAATCTGGAGTAGAAGCTTCAGCAGCCATCAGGACACAGATCCTCAGAATCTGCCTTCTTCAAGCACCTGCTATGAGTTGGATGAAGAGCTGCACAGGGAGAGACAGATCCAGCAATCTCTATGATTTACTGGCCTAAGTATGTGCCCAGCACCATGCCAGGCACTGGGTTAGTGGCAATGACACTGATAAAAACTGCATCATGTTCATAACAACCACGTTTCAATGGGCTTCTCACAGAGTCTTTTTCTCCTCCTTTCCTAGTTTATCCTCCTTTCCTAGTTTATCCTCCAACAACAAAGCTTAAAAGCAATAAGAAGTGGCCTGAATTCATAAAGACATTCATGATCCCACAGTAACCACGGGGCCATGGGCTTGCTCCTGTTTATCACTGTTCTCAGCAATCCTGTGGGTGAATCATTCTCATCCCCATTTTACAAACGGGAAAGCTGGGGCTCAGGGTCGTTATTTGTCTTGCCTCCCGCGCCCCTGTCTTTAAAGGAAAGCATCTCCAGGATCCCCTCGAGCAGGACCCACGCTAACTGGGGCTGGGCGAGATCCCAATGGTTTTACCTACGAGACAGCCGTGGCACCGACTCCCAACGCGGGGAAGAATCAGCTTGGATCTGGATCCCTTTGTCTCCTCACACCGCACGGCGGTTCAGCCCCCACCGCGGGGACCCACACCTTCAACAGAGTCCCAAACACCTGAAGGTGGAACCCTGCTCTTCTATCGAGGGCCCTTCTGTCTCTATTAAAAAGTCGTCACGGTCGCCATATTGACGTCAGGTTTCTATGGCAACCGCGAAGCGTGGGCTGGTCTTCCACACCTGCGTTGCTTCTACACACTCTTCCACCGCCTCGCGCATAGTTGCAAGCTAGCACCTGACTCTTCAGGCCACAACGTGAGAAAAAATAGTAATTAGAGGCACCAGACTGGGACTCGAGCAATTCATGGACCTCTTCCGTTGTTGATGGAACAAAACATATTCCTCTCTTCAAGAATTTTGCTTCTTTTGAAGAAACACTGGGGGAGTATTATCAGTACACAGAGCCCCCAGGGAGATATCCTAGGGTTCTTGAAGATAAGCTAGACCTTGGAGGGTGAACGTGAAAATCAGGGCCATGTTAAGCGGTTAGCCATCTGTGGCAGAAAACTGAAAGATTGTCTATGATAATGTGACTGAATGATCTGGATACAAATGCGAATAATGGCATTTCAGAAATCACAGTAATTTCAGGGAGGCAGGCCTAAACTATTAGAGTCAGTTAGTAGGCAGACACCTAGTCAGTTGTACCATGCATTGTTTTTTCCTGGAGAATTCTTATCCTCCATTTCCCATATTTTCTTCCAGGTGTAGGGACATCTATAACCAAACACGCTCGCTTCCGTCTCAAGAGAATCACTTACCTGATTAATGAGGTTGGAGGGACAAATGGGTTGCACAGCCCAAGCCCACTCCCTTCAAAACTCTTGTAGCAAGCTGCCCTTATGGAGCACATGTTTTCCTCTGCCCCCAGGGATGGATCTAAAAATAGACTCCTAGCACTTCTCCCCTTTTCTGTGTCTTGTTGTCTCCCCAAGTGTTCTTATGGTATTGTTCCAAAATGTTTGGGCCTTTAAGGGATCCCCAAAACACACCCCCTTCTCCACATCTGGGTTCTAAACCACCCTAAAAAATATGAAAAAAAAAAGAATAAGGAGAAAAGTATATCTACTTTATTTTTTATAAAAATGATATTGGAGAATTTGGCTTAGATTTGCCATAAGGGAATTATGCTTCCTATTAATGAACCGCAGAATTGGGCAAACATTACTATCCAGCAGTGCTGCACAGGGACAGTCAAAAAGGTCAAGGGCTGCAAGGCATATGTATCTGCTGTCTGAAGAAGGAGTTCTATTTGTATTCAAGAAGAGTGGCTTCCTTGCAAGGCTATCTCTATAGCAGGAAAAAGTATTTCAGGACAGTTTCTTTGAGAAAACTCCTTGAAATGACTAAATAGTCCTTGTTCTAATTACGTACTCACCAAGTCACCTTCTGAGGTAGGGTTTTCCATGTGTCTCAGGGAGCAGCTTGAAGCACTACCCTATCATTTCCTTGACAAACATGATTGCAGGGGAGTCTGTTCTTGTAGAAGGGGATTGGAATGAATTCTAAATTCCAAGAATAGGATGAAAATCATATATCATGAAAATTTTTGTTGGAAATCCTTTCAAGAAGGAATTGAGGAAATGTTCAAAATCTATACCCACACTTAAACTCACACACTAGCCATAGCCAAAATTATAACTAAGTCCTACCAAACTTTCAAGAATAAGCAAATCCCTGTCTTATCCAATGATTACAGACCACAAAAAAGAGAGTTCACCAAAAATACGTGTTTTGGATATCCATTTATGTTTAACAAACACCGCCAATAGCGAATTTTTGTCCCTCAGGATTCTGTGGGCTGACTGGGCTCAGCTAGGTTGTTTTCTGCTCCGTGTGATATTTGTCACCTGGGGCTGCAGTCATCTGGAGGCTGCACTCAGCTAGGACATCCAATCACTCACGTGGTGTTCATTGTTGCTGGGGATTCAGCTGGAGCTGTTCACTGGGACACCTTGGTTCTCCCCCACAGAGTCATACTTGTGTACGGTTGCCAGATAAAATCAGGACACCAAGTTAAATTTGAATTATGGATAACTAACAAATAATTTTTAGTGTAAGTATTTCACATGCAATGTCACTTTGTTTATCTGAAATTCAAGTTCAACTGGGCATCCTGTACATTATTTGCTAAATTTGGCAACCCTAGGAGAGGAGCCTATGAATCTATCAAATAAGCATGTTCATTTTCTGAGGTCCTTATTACTATGGCTTAATGATTTGAATGGCCTTAATATGGAAGTTTTATTTTTACCAACAAGGGAAATTTGTATGAGGGTTTAGAAAAGGATCCCCAAAGTGATTCTGAGGTACAATCTGGTTAAGGGGCCTTGGTTGACAGGGAAGTTCAGGACCACATGAATTCCCTGATTCAAAGAGGAAAGATAGCTACTATTTATGGGACAGATTATTTAGAGGGTTCCAGATCCAGGTTCTTCATGCTAGTGGTAGGATTTAATTTCACAACAGCCCTGCTATTGAGGTATCACTATTCTCTCATCATAGATGTATGTTACTCCAAAGCACATGCTCCTAAGCAATCTCTGACAAAGAGATTGCTCCCCATGCCCACTGCCAGAGTCAGGGATGGGAACTGGCAGTCTGGGCACTGTTAGCTGCTGGTGGCAAGTTTCAGCAAAGGTATCAGGACATGTTCTGTTGAGGTGGTTAATCTCTGTTCTCCTGGTGTTTACCCTCGCTGCTGCAGGGAGCCAGGATTGGTGCCTCTTCCCCTACTTCAGGGGAGGTTGGAGAGGAGATTGGAAGCAGAAGCTGTCTGAAGCCTGTGTTTCTTTCATCCTTTGTGAAAACTTCAATTTTTAGAAATGATTGGGCTGCTTGTACCTTGTAGGGAGGAAAGGGCCTTTTAGGACACAGAGAAGGAAGTATTCTCTCAGAGAGGGATGAGGTCGGAGGTCTACAGGTCTTCTCAGGAGTACGTACAGAAGCAGTGCTCCATAAACACTGGGTGTGACTCCGTGGGTGGCCTGTCAAGGCTAGGAATCTAGATGTGATTGATTTTCTAGTACGGATCCAGAGATGGATGAAGAAAGAATGGGATTCCAGCTTTTGCCCTAATTACATCATGCATTCTCAAAGAGGTGACATCACCCCCAAGGAGCTGAAGATTGGTTCTTGGGGGTAGAGTTTTCATAGATATTACGATGGTCTGTGAACTTTCAAAGGACCACAGTATACAAACAGATAAACTACATTTGTGGTCTTAAAAATGTCATATTGCACTGGGGAGTAGGGTTGGAGGTGATTCAGCAAAAAAAATGTCTGAAAAGGCTCCTTGAAGGGGGCGATAATGAAAGAAACTTGACAAACATTTTGTATACAGTGACCTTTTATGTATCTGGTGGGCCACCAGGTGTTAGGGACAGGTCACTTAAATTTCCCCATGGGTACTCACTCAATAATCACTCTTGGTGGTGACAGTGATGGTGATGGTGATGATGATGATGATTATTATAGAAATGCAATCCTGCACCTGAAGTCAAGAGAACTGGGTACGTGAATTGTTGGTTTTTAAGATGATAAATAGAAAAGGATCAGTAAGAATAGGTGTTTTCTCTGGGGAAGAGGATATGGAGGGTAGGAAATTAATGTTTATAAAATTAATGTAAACAAGTGATATTCTAAGTTGTAATCTCCTTTCATCTTTTTTTAAGGGGGCTCTACACCCAATATGGAGCTTGAACTCAAGATCCCAGGATCAAGACGGAGCCTGCCAGGCACCCTGTAGTCTCTCCTTTTATCTTAACACATATTCAAGTTATGTATTTAATCCTATAATTCAGATCATGATAGGAAGTCAGGGGAGGTTAAGTAAATCAGGGAAACTGCCCCGAAAGCCTGCTCAGTAGTGGAAACTGGAATTACTCTAAAATTTTTCCCATTGTGTCCTGAAGCTGCCAAGGCTCTGAATGCCCTAATCTCTCTGGGCATTGACATTTGATGCTGCCCAAAGTGTTGTTTAGCTTATTAATAATGACCTCTGTTATTTTCAATTATACTATTATTGTGAATTTTATTTATTTTTTAATTTTTTGAAAGATTTTATTTATGGGGCGCCTGAGTGGCTCAGTCATTAAGCGTCTGCCTTTGGCTCAGGGCGTGATCCCGGCCTTCTGGGATTGAGCCCCGCATCAGGCTCCTCCGCTGGAGCCTGCTTCTTCCTCTCCCACTCACCCTGCTTGTATTCCCTCTCTCACTGGCTGTCTCTCTCTCTCTCTCTCTCTGTCTCTTTTTTTAAAAGATTTTGTTTATTTATTTGACAGAGAGAGAAAGAGAGAGATCACAAGTAGGCAGACTGGCAGGCAGAGAGAGAGGGAGAAGCAGGTGATAGGGTGCCTGAGCAGGGAGCCCGACACGGGACTCAATCCCAGGACCCTGGGATCATGACCTGAGCCCAAGGCAGACGCCACCCAGGAGCCCCAGATATTATTGTGAATTTTAAACCACGGTGAAAGGCAATTCATTTCCACTTTTTTCTATCCCAGTTGGGGTCTCCTGGAGATCTAGGGAGGAAGTGAATGTGAAGATACTGCACCACGGGCTTCAAAAAGCGTGGTAAATATTAGAAAACCACAGCAAACTATAACACTGAGGAGTTTTCAATAATGTAGGTATAATTGATAACTGTAGATTTCAGTGCAGATATAATAAATAAAGCTAATATAGCATAAAAGGGGGAGGGTAAGGGGACCTATTAAGGTGAGGTTTCTACATATCAATTGAAGTGGTAAAGTATTGATTCTAAATAGATTGTGAGAAATTAAGTAGGTAGTTTGTAATCCATAGAACAGCCACAAAAAAGTTATATGAAAATATGTTCAACATCACAATGGAAAAATTAAAGTGAAGTACTAAAAAGCATTCAAATAAGCCAAAGGAAGGCAAGAAAGCAGAAACAGGTTAATGAAAAACAGAGGGGACAAACAAAAAAAATAATGTAGTAGATCTAAATTGAAACATCAATAATTACATTATTTGTCAGGGTGCCTGGGTCGCTTGGTCAGTTGGGCATCTGCCTTCGGCTCAGGTCATGATCTTGGGGTCCTGGGATCGGCCGCTCATCGGGCTCCATGCTCAGCCACCTCCTTCTGCCTACTGCTCCCTTGACTTGTGCTCTCTCTCTCTTTCTCTCCAAATAAACAAATAATTTTTTTAATTACATTATTTGTCAGTGGTCTAAATATATAACCAAGTAACTGAGATTGTCAGAATGGATTTAAACAACAGCATAAACAAAAAAGGCCCGACTATATGTTGTCTACAAGAAACTTGAAATATAATGATACAGGTAACTTAAAAGTAAGAGGATGAATGAAAATGTACCATGCAAACACTGATCAAAAGGAAGTAGGAGCATCTACATTATCAGACAATTTAGACTTGAAAGCATAGACAATTACCAGACATAAAGAGGGTCAGTCAATTCACCAAGGAGATATAATAATTTTAAATGTGTACTGTATTATATCTAACAACAATCTCAAAATCTTTGCAGCAAAAGTGATGGAATAAACACATCCACAGTTATAATTGGGGTCTTCAACACTCCTCTCTCAGAATTAGTAGGCAAACATCAGCAAGGTTATAAATGAACTGAACACCACCATCAACCAACTGGATCTAATTGATATTTATAGAACAGTTCACCCCAAAACAGCAGAATACACACTCTTTTCAAATGCACATGGAACAGGCAGCAAGATTGACTATATCCTGGATCACAAAACAAACCTTAACAAATTTAAAGAACTGAAACCAAACAGAATGTGTTATCTGACAATAATGAAATAAAACTCTAGAAATTAATAACAGAAAGATCACAGGAAAATCTTTAAGAACTTGGAAACTATGCAGCACATATCTAATTAATTCATGGGTCAAACAGGAAGTCTCAAGAAAAATCAAAAATATATAGAACAAAATTTAAATGAAAAGACAAAATGAAAACCTACGGCTATCAAAATTTCAGGGTCTGAAAACAAATTGTCAGGGTTGGGATGGGGAGAATGGGTGACTACAAAGGGAACAGGGGAATTTTTTGACAAGATGGAACTCTTGTATATCTTGATTGTGATGGCGGTTACACAACTGTATGAATTTTTCAAGACTCACAGAATTGTATACTAAAAGGAGCAAATTTTTCTTCTAAATCATAACTTAATGAAAATAACTTTAAAAACATTCATTTATTAAATGAAGAACATAACTAGATCAGTGTTATTCTGTGATTACAATTTCATATCTGAAAAACAAATCAGTTGATGAAAAGAGCAATGTGGGGTGCCTGGGTGGCTCAGTCGTTAAGCCTCTGCCTTTGGCTCAGGGCATGATCCCAGGGTCCTGGGATCGAGCCCTGCATCGGGCTCCCTGTTCTGCTGGGAGCCTGCTTCTTCCTCTCCCACTCCCCCTGCTTGTGTTCCCTCTCTCACTGTGTCTCTCTCTGTCAAATAAATAAATAAAATCTTAAAAAAATATATTAAAAGAAAAAGAAAAGAGCAATGTAACTATTCATGTATGTATATTTCAGTGTGCATAGAGAAATGAATGCCAAGTAAAACCAAATGATAGCAGTAGTTATCTTTGGGGAACAGAATGGAGGAATATTTGTCAGGGAAAAGACTTTCACTGTGGCTGTGAGGCATTTTAAACTGCACATAAATTATTTCAATTTATAATCCATTATGAAATAGCATATATGGAAGATATTCTGATAGGCACTAAAGGTACTGAGGAGAAGTATAAAAATGACATTCAATATACTCTTAAAACATTTGTCTAACTCTTTGTTCCACTAAAATTAATGTAGGAATGATAACTAGCTTCATATGGTGTATGATAGAAAAAAACGCAAAAAATAAAATGTTCAGTGGATACAGCTAAAATTTAAATAAATGTGATCTATATTCCTTCTGAATTATAGTTCATTAAGGGAAAATGTTATGCCCCGAGTGAATAATAATAGTATCTCTCAAAGAACATCAAATGATCAGGAACTGTGCCTGAGTAGTATTATAATAGAAAAGAAGTCATAGAGGAATATGGGTCTCTTGTCATGAACATAACAATTTCTAGGTGTTTCAGGGGCACCTCGATGGCTCAGACGGTTGAGAGTCCAACTCTTGATTTCGGTTCAGGTCATAATCTCAGGGTCATGGGACTGAGCCCCACTTGGGGCTCCACACTCAGCAGAGAGTTGCCTTGGGAATTCTTTCTCTCCCTCTGTGCCTCCCCACCTCCCCCCCCCTCAAATAAATAATCTTTTTTTGAAAAAAGAACTTCTAGGTGTTTCAGACCCAGACAAGGAAAGTGGGCTGGGTGTCTCAGTGACCTCTGTTCTCCCTTAGCAAGGCTTATAGACTGATGAAGGATTAGCTGCCCCCCAGCCCTCTTTACCTTATGCAATACATTTCTGCTGCCTCCCAGCCCTCTTTATTTTGTGCAATACTTTCACAGAGGTGGGAGAATCAGGAGTCTCACTTGCCAGCCCACGGCCTGTCACATATCATCACCAGCCACTAGCCATACATCAGATTTCCATAGTAACAAGGACACAGTCCTGTCACCTCAGCAACAGAGGCTCTATCTACAAGGCTGCTCTTCATGGCTGTTCTGCTCTGTTTGCAAGGAAGGGTGATATTTCTACTCTCAGAGTCCAACACCTTCCTGGCTACCAAAAGCAAGTGGACTCTCACCTGTTTACAAACTCTCTAGTGCTTTGCCAGAGTTCTGTAGGTAAAATGCAAACTCCTGACCATGGCCTAGAGGGCCCTGTGTGCTCTGGCCCCTGCCTTCCTTACTAGTCCTATCTGCGGCCACTCCCTCTCTCACATTCACTCGGCTACACTGGCCTCACTCCATTCCCAAAGGGCCAAACTACTTCCCACCCCAGGGTCTTTGCCCATGCTACCCCTCCCCCGCCTGGGATTCTCTCCCACCCTACCTCTCTCCTGCTCACACTTCAGGTTACTCTTTAAATGTAATTTCTCAGAGAAAATTTCTTTACCTCCTTGCCATCTAAATTAGATCCCCAATATTGTCCCTTCACAGGATGCTGGATTTTGCACCTCGAAGGCCACTTGAGCAAAAGTGCGTGACAAAAAGGGAAAAATGCAAGTAAAGCAGATGGCATAGTGCCTGGAATATGGTTGTTACTCAATCCAAGTACCATAACTTCTTTGACCTGGCTCCCTGGTACAATTTGCTTTGGTAGCTGAGGAGAGAAGAGAGGAGATGACTCACCCACAGTCCTGTCAACAGTGAAGGCTCAGGCTGAGACTCAGGCAGTACTTCTGACTCTTGCTCCAGTGTCCCTCCCTGTAGATGCATAGCCACCAAATGCCTCATCTTTCTGGAGCTCCAAGAAGGTCCCAGCCTCTCAGCTCATGAATACACCTGAATTGAACCTACTGGACCCAAAAAGGCATAATCATTCAGTAGAAAATACGAAGTCTTTTTCTCCAACCCCACTCTAACAGACAACTCATTCTATAGCATTCTTTAAACAGAAATGACTCTGAATCTGTTACATAATGTAACTGAGGGTGCCTGTTTTCCTTCTTCTTTTAACATTCTCAAAATTTTCTCTAAGACATAATGACAATCTGAGGAAAATGAAATCTCTCTTAAAGAGGGGAAAAGACAGAATGAGAAGGAAACAAACATTTGCTGCCAGTCTTTTCTACACATTCTAGATATTCTGCTTGGTATCAGGATATCGTCTTACGGATTATAAGAGTGAGGCTCAGAGAGGTTAAATATGTGCCAGGGTCACAAACCTACTAAGATAAAGAAATGCTATCATAATCCCCATGTGCTTGATTCAAAGTCCTGTGTTTGTTGCCAAGGAACTGTTGAAATGGAAAAACAAAGCTGGGGGCAGCATCACAATGCCGGATTTCGAGCTGTACTACAAAGCTGTGATCACAAAGACAGCATGGTACTGGCACAAAAACAGACACATAGACCAATGGAACAGAATAGAGAACCCAGAAATGGACCCTCGGCTCTTTGGGCAACTAATATTTGATAAAGCAGGAAAAAACATCTGGTGGGAAAAAGAAAGTCTCTTCAATAAATGGTGCTGGGAAAATTGGACAGCTACATGCAAAAGAATGAAACTTGACCACTCTCTCACACCATACACAAAGATAAACTCCAAATGGTTGAAAGACCTCGATGTGAGACAGGAATCCATCAAAATCCTAGAGGAGAACATAGGCAGCAACCTCTACGACATCGGCCAAAGCAACCTTTTTCATGACACATCCCCAAAGGCAAGAGAAACAAAAGATAAAATGAATTTATGGGACTTCATCAAGATTAAAAGTTTCTGCACAGCCAAGGAAACAGTCAGAAAAACTAAGAGGCAGCCCACGGAATGGGAGAATATATTTGCAAATGATGCTACAGATAAAAGACTGGTATCCAAGATCTACAAAGAACTTCTCAAACTCAGTACGCGAGAAACAAATAATCAAAGAAAAAAATGGGCAGAAGATATGAATGGACACTTTTCCAATGATGACATACAAATGGCTAACAGACACATGAAAAAATGTTCAAAATCATTAGCCATCAGGGAAATTCAAATCAAAACCACACTTAGATACCACCTTACGCCAGTTAGAATGGCAAAAATTGACAAGGCAAGAAACAATTGCTGGAGAGGATGTGGAGAAAGGGGATCCCTCCTACATTGTTGGTGGGAATGTGAGTTGGTACAGCCACTCTGGAAAACAGTGTGGAGGTCCCTTAAAAACCTAAAAATTGAGCTACCCTATGATCCAGCCATTGCACTACTGAGTATTTACCCCAAAGATACAGACATAGTGAGGAGAAGGGCCATATGCACCCCAATGTTCATAGCAGCAATGTCCACAATAGGTAAATCGTGGAAGGAACTGAGAGGCCCTTCAACAGATGAATGGATTAAGAAGTTGTGGTCCATATATACAATGGAATATTACTCAGCTATCAGAAAGAACGAGTTCTCAACATTTGCTGCAACATGGATGGCACTGGAGGAGATAATGCTAAGTGAAATAAGTCAAGCAGAGAAAGACAATTATATGATTTCTCTCATCTATGGAACATAAGAACTAGGAAGATCGGTAGGGGAAGAAAGGGATAAAGAAAGGGGGGGTAATCAGAAGGGGGAATGAAGCATGAGAGACTATGGACTCTGAGAAACAAACTGAGGGCCTCAGAGGGGGGGGGGTGGGGAATGGGATAGACCGGTGATGGGTAGTAAGGAGGGCACGTATTGCATGGTGCACTGGGTGTTATACGCAACTAATGAATCATTGAACTTTACATCAGAAACCAGGGATGTACTGTATGGTGACTAACATAATATAATAAAAAAATATTAAAATAAAAAAAATAATTAAACAAATGATCACTCTCTAGAATGGAAAATTTTAAAAAGGATTGCTAATCATGAATAATAAAACAGGAATATTTAATACATAAAATTTTAAAGTATGTATAACTCAGGTCAACTAGATTATATAATGATAAAAATCTTCTGTACACCTACATTTATCATACAAATTATGAAAGACCACTGGATGAAGAAATAAAGAAGTCAGAATTTGTAAGTGTAAAAGAAAAAAAAACAAAGTCCTGTGTTTGGAACCAGGCATTCCTCCTCCTCTTTAGATGGGCTACGCAGAGCAATGGGCACTCTCATAAAAGTTTGTTGGATTTTAACCTTGCATCCACTTACAGAGCAACTTGATCATATCGAGCAGATTGTGCCTACCTGATGACACCTCAAATGGACCCACAGGTATATACCCAGAACCACTGTCAGGTGTGCCCTAGGAGGCCTGTACAGGAAAGGCCTTTGCACCACTCTTTTTAAAAATGCAAATCTGAAAATAACTCACACATCCATCAACAGATTATTCTGGATAAATAAATCATGGTACAATCATACAGTGAAATACAATATACCAGTCAAAAATAGAGTGTAGATGAATCTCAGAAACAAAACATGTGGTAGAAACTGCAAGTTATGCAATGATACCTAGGTAAACCCACATACGTATGTTACCAAAACTCAAACTTGTCTGTATACCCGATGTGCGTTATGCCAATGTTTGAGGCACTGGTTTTGAAGTAAAAAAAAAAACTTTATTATCAGAAGACAGCCCAATGAGAAGGCAGGGGATCATCCCCTAAGCTGCCTTGCCCTGAGCCTAGGGACAGCTTATATACATGAGAGGAGGGTAAGGGGTTTCTTGAAAATTTGAGGCGGAGGGGAGACCTTGAAACAATCTGGAGGTAAGCATTCTTCCAGACAATGGAGTGATATTTGGGACCTGGTACTATCAGATTTGTCAAGACAGATGTTACCGTCCAGTCGCCACTAGGTTTCTACGATCAGCAGATAAACAGGGACTAGAGGTAAAAAAGGCAAAAGTAATGATGGGTTGTGCATGAGGTTAAGAGGTGCATAAAGCATACGGAGGGAGCAAAACAAAATGTGGAGCTAGGTTAATGATGCAACTAATACAGCTATAGCTCTGCTTATGCTTTCAAAACAGATTCAGGAACTAAGCGTCAGGTCTCACATGTAGTGAGGAATGTAAAGACTTTCTTATGATGTTTTATTAAAATATAGATGTTTAAGACCTACTCTAGACTTACGGGTTCTCTTTCTCTATTTGACATCCCTTTGGTGTATATTCTTACTGCATGCTTGGTATATTCATGGTATATTGTGTATGTATGTCCTGGGATTATTATATATCTTTTTTGAGAGAGAGAGAGAGAGATTGAGAACATTTGCTCTAGCGGGAGTGCAGGTATGGGGGAGGAGCAGAAGGAGAGAGAGAGAGAGAATCCCAAGCAGGCTCCACACCACCTAGTGTGGAGCCTGACACAGGCTTGATCTCCCAACTCTGAGATCATGACCTGAGCTGAAATCAAGAGTCGGACACTTAACCTACTGAGTCAACCAGGTGCCCTGGATTATTATAAATCTTGAGATTTTTGTTCCTTTATAAAAACTATGTTCATCTATTTTTTGCAAATGAGATGTAGCATTCATTGTCTTCATTGAAAATATGCATAATAATATCCTTAAACACATTTTGTCTAAAACTTTGTAAATTGTCTTTGTTATCATTGTTTTGTATGCCACAGAAACAAAATTTCCTTGTCAATTTTATTATTCTTGTTATAAGCTCCTCAACTTTTTCACTTTAGAAAATTAACCACAGGGGCATTTAGGTGACTCAGTCGGTTGAGCGTCAGACTCTTAGTTTCAGCTCAGGTCCTAATCTCAGGGTCCTGGGATGGAGCCCCACATCAGGCTCCCCGCTCAGTGCAGAGTCTGCTTGGGATTCTCTCTCTCTCTCTCTCCCTCTGCCCCTTGTCCCACTCACACCTTCTCTAAAATAAATAAGTAAAAATCTTTTAAAAAAATAAATAAAAGGAGTTAACCACAGCCATTTTAAGCCTCTGTCATCTACTCCAATTCCGACTCCAATTCCTGTGTTTTTTTCCACACCATGAAACAATTCTCCAACACCAGCTGGGTGTCCTACATTTCAATTCAATTCTGACACTATCTACCTAGAATAGATAGCCCCCCCCCCCCACTTCAGACATCAACCTCAAGTCCAGGTTGTCACCTATGCCTCTGACTGATTAGTTATAGATTTGGAGGTTCCAACCACCCCCTCCTTGTGATGAGAGAACAGAAGGCAAGCTGAGGACAAAGCAGAAGCTGAAACCCTGCAAACCGCCCCCCCATGTATGCAACATTCCTCAGGCACTGCTGGCGGCCCTAAAGCTAAGGAAAGGAAAAAACAAATAGTTAACTAACAGAGATCACAATCCTGCAAGACCTGAGTCTCCCTCAGTTTACACATGTCTTAGTAATTTACAAGGAAGAAGCTTTCTTATCAATAGCCTAACTTCCAGAGACCCATAATTCAGTTTCCTGGAGCCCTAACATTACCATCCCCTCCATAAAATTGAGGGAGGCTGAGGCAGAAGGAAATGTAAATAAAATGGAATTTCTTTTAAACCTGAAGCCCATTGACAAGGACATGTGATAGGAGGAAAGTAACATTCTCCTGGGATCTCCCAACTATCTTACTATTAACACCTTCTAGAGGGGTCAACAACCTTAACTTGACAATGGCAAGGCCTCCAGTGTCCTGCGAGTCTTCTCTAACATATAAAAGTACTTTCTCTTGGGGTGCCTGGGTGGCACAGCGGTTAAGCATCTGCCTTTGGCTGAGGGTGTGATCCTGGCATTGTGGGATCGAGCCCTGCATCAGGCTCCTCCGCTGTGAGCCTGCTTCTTCCTCTCCCACTCCCCCTGCCTGTGTTGCCTCTCTCGCTGGCTGTCTCTATCTCTGTCGAATAAATAAATAAAATCTTTAAAAAAAAAAGTACTTTCTCAACCTCCCTTTTTCCTCACCTCCCCCAACCCCATAGTATATAAACAGCCACCCCTCACAAACCCGGAGCAGCAGCTCTTTCTGCCCGCGGGTCCTGTCCCTGTGCTTTAATACACCACCATTTTGCACCAAAGACGTCTCAAGAACTCCTTCTTGGTCATCGGCTCCGGACTCCACGCCACTGAACCTCACCTATATTCCACAACCTCATCACTTGGGTTTGATGAATTTGCTACAATGGCTCACAAAAGTCAGAGAAACATCTTATTTACTTATTTTACTTTCCCATTGTACTTACTAGATTACTGGTTTATTATAAAAGGATGTAACTCAGGAACAGCCAGATGGAAGAGATGCATAAGGGAAGGTATAGAGAAAGGGGTGCAGAGCTTTTGTACCATCGCCAAGTACACCACCCTCTCCAAATCCCCATGTGTTCACCAACCCAGAACAGCTCTGGGCCCCATCTTTTTGGGTTTTCATGGAGGCTTCATTATGTAAGCATGATTGATTAAATCATTAGCCATTAGTTATTTTTTAAGTTTTTTTTTTCAGTAATCTTTATGCACAATGTGGAGCTCAAACTCACAACCCTAAGATCAAGAACTTCTTGCCCTACTGACCAAGCCAGCCAGCAGCCCCTGGCCAAGGGTTATTGAACTCCATCTCCAGTCCCTCTCCCTTCCCCAAAGGGTGGTGTGGGGTGGAACAGAAAGTTTCAACTCTCTAATCACAAGATTGGTTCCCCTAGCAACCGGCCTACCCTTAGGTTACCTCAGGTCTTGCCAAATTGCCTCATTAACATAACAAAAGATACTGTTACCTCGCTCTTCGCTTAGGAAATTCCAAGAGTTTTAGGAGCTCTGTGCTACGAGACACAAAGACCAAATACCTATTTCTTATTATAAATCAAAATGTCATATCTATAAATAGGTTTCGTTTTACTCTGATGCTTGCCCAAAGACTGAAATCAGCTACAGGCCAGAGTTTATGTCTTCAGGAAAGAATGACTGCTTCAGAGCCCTGCAGAAATCGATTTCAACACAAAGAGGATGAAAATTTGCCTAGTAAAGAAAACAATGAGTGAGCCCCTTTAAGATTCAGACAGTGCATTACTTACCTAGACGTTAAAAGGATGAGTAGCCAAAGGTAACAGTTCTCGTCCCTAGCACTGGGAAACCCCAAAAAGGGCCAGAAGACTGCAACATGGATTATAGGACACCCTGTTTCTGGGGAGTCAATACAGTCCTGCGGCTCAACAGTTCTATAGCCTATAGCTGTACCTCAAAAGAGAAAGACTCAAACCCATCAGAATCCAGGAGGCAACAAGAAACTCTTAGGATAACCTCCTGCTAGATAAGAAGGCAAGTGGGAAATGCTGTGGTAACAGCTTTTCAGAAGGCTTCCAGGCTCCTGTCTGGAAAGCTAACAAAGGGCATTCTTCTGTGACTCAGATAAGCTGAGGCTTGAGTCTAGCCTACATGGCCAATGTGGATACATGCAAAGTTGTTGTGGTGCTAGAAAGGAGCTGTTTCCCCAAAAAGGAGTATGTTAGATGTTTTAGTCTGACACTTGAAAGAGTACATTTATGGATATGGACTTCTGAAGTCTTTGCTTCAGCAACTTAAACCAGACCAATGGACTGAGTCATGATTTCCAGGATGCTTTTTTAGTTCAGAAGCAGATGGGTCCATGAGACTACTAACCTAAGATCCAGCAGAACAAGAGTTAATTATATAGGACTGAATGACCTGATGAGGGATGATTGTAATTTTTGTTTGGAATATTGTTGATACTGTTTTAATCTATGTTCTGGATATATAATGTGGCCCTACATCTTTCTGACACTATCTATAACCCATAACAATTTACTACTTACTGCATTTGTAAATTGAAATAAAACATTTGTAAATGACTTTTTTTCTCACTGACCCACAACCCTCTGTAGAATTTACAAACTCTAATTGGTCTTCTTGCTTTTAATTGCAATATAATGATTTGCACAGATTCAGTAATAATGTGTGCTCCTTGGAGCATGGTAACAATGAAGGTGAAATTGGACATGTCCCTGCCCGGGGAGGCGGGGGGGGGGGCATGGCCCCATCAACTACAGGTGGAACCTGTCGGACTACAGGATGTTTCCTGTGGGCATTGGGACATTGCTCTTAAGATACTAGAGCAAGATGAAGTGGAACCACGAAGGCAGGAGAATGCAGATTGAGGACTTGGAGGCCTGCGTCGTGCTGATGCCACTGTTGCAAACAGAGAAGGATGGGAGAGTGCTGAAGATGGAGAAGGAGGCCATCAGCATGAAGAACATGCCTGACCGGAAGGTGGGCAAGCCTGTGTTCCACACAGTGCACTGGGTGACCCCCATGATGGGTGAGCTCATGAGCTGTACATGAACAAGGAGATACTCAATGCTAACTATGGCTTCATGTGGTACATGTAGGGGCCTGGACCCCTCAGACCACTGGACCCCTGTACTCTCCCTACTGGGAAAGAATAAATGCTCTGGAAACCAGCCAAAAAATGTGTGCTCCTTTTTAACAGGATATAATTAGAAACTTTGGTTATGCAACTAAGGCCTTGCCTGAAATACCATATTTGAGAATGATTTTCATTTAATCAGGTATGAACAGCTATAGTTAGAGAATTAAAGTTGACTCTAAAGAACACACTGAAGAAAACTGGTTTGATACTTGGCTAACAGGGTCTCCAGTCTTTTAGGTGAGAAAGGAACTCTGCCTTATAGGTTGGCCAGGAACTCTGAGGTAGTTTGGTAACCTTGAGAAAAGAATTTCCCCAATTTATGCATCTTGGAGGTGAAATCTGGGGGATAGAGTTTCTTGGCTTTTCTTGCTAGCCTTAGGATAGGTAAATAATAAGAGGCTTTTAAAAGTACAATGTGAAAAACCCACAGCTGACATCATACTTAATGGTGAAAGACTAAAACCTTTCCTCTCAGATCAGGAACAAGACAAGTTTGCCCACTTTCACCACTTCAATTAGACATAAAGTTCTATCCAGGGCAGTTAGATAAGAAAAATAAATTAAAAGCACCCAAATTGGAAAGTAAGAAGTAAGATCATCTCTGTTCACAAATTACATGCTCTAATATGTAGAAAAACCTAAAGATTCCACAAAAAGCCTTTTGGAACTAATAAACTAATTCAGCAAAGTTGTAGGATATGAAATCAATACATAAAAATCAGGTTTGGAAGACTTAATGTAGCTAAGATGTCAATACTACCGGAAGTGAACTATAGATTGATGAGATCCCTGTCAAAATTCCAACGATGTTTTTTGCAGAAATAGAAAAATTTATCCCAAAATTCATATGGAATTTCAAGGGACCCTGAAGAACCAAAATAATCTGGAAAAAAAAGTTGGAGGTCTCACACTTCCTGATTTTAAAACTTAGTACAAAGCTACAATAATCAATGTGGTGTTGGCAAAAAGACAGACCTTTAGATCAATAGAATAGAACAGAGAACCCAGAAATAAACCTCCACACAGATGATCAATTGATTTTTGACAGGAATGCCAAAACCATTCAATAAGAATAGACTTTTCAACAAATTGTTCTGGGGAAACTGGATATCCATATGTAAAAAAATGAAGTTGGACCCCTACCCTATACCACATACAAAAATTAAGTCAAAATGGATTTAAGACCCAAATTTAAGACCTGATATTATAAACCTCCTAGAAGAAAACATAGGAGAATATCTTCATTACACAGATTTGGCAATTATTTCTTAGACATGACACTAAAAGTACAAGCGACAAAAGCAAAAATAGACAAATGAGCCTACATCAAACTTAAAAATTGTGGAGCAAAGGAAGCAATCGACAGGGTGAAAAGGCAACCTACTGAATGGGAAATAATATCTGCAAACCATATATATAAGAGGATGATATCCAGGATATATAAAGAGCTCTTACAACTTGGGACGTCTGGGTGGCTCCAATGCTTAACTGTCTGCCTTTGTCTCTGGTCATGATCCCAGGGTCCTGGGATGGAGCCCCACATAGGGCTCCCTGCTTAGCAGGGAGCCTGCTTCTCCCTCTCAGTCTACTGTTCCCCCTGCTCATGCTCTCTCACTCTCTCTGTCAAATAAAGAAATAAAATCTAAAAAACAAACAAACAAACAAAAACTCTTACAACTCAACAACAACAAAAAACAAGTAACCAGATTTAAAAATAGGCAAAGGACTTGAACAGACATTTCTCTGAAGAAAATATACAGATGATCAATAAACACATGAAAAAATGTGCATTACAAATCATGGGGGAAATGCAAATCAGAACCATAATGAGATACCACTTCCTACCCATTAGGATGGCTATTATCAAAAAAAAAGAAAAACGGATAATAACAAGTATTGTTGAGGATGTGAAGAAATTGGAAACCTTGTGCATTGCTTATGGGAATGTAAAATGGTGCAGCTACTACGGAAAACATGATGTTTCCTCAAAAATTAAACATACAGGGGCACCTGGGTGGCTCAGATAGTTAAGTGTCTGCCTTCAGCTCAGATTGTGATCTCCAGGTCCTGGTATCGAGCCCCACGTCCGGCTCCCAGCTCAGAGGTGAATCTGCTTCTCTTTCTCCCTCTGCCTCTCCCCCTGCTTGTGCTCTCTCTGTCTCTCTCTCCCTCAAATGAATAAATAAAATCTTTTAAAAAATTAAACATACAATTAATATATGATCCAGCAACTCCACTTCTAGGTACATGCCCAAAAGAATTGAAAGCAGGGGTTTGAAAAGATATTTATACACTGATGTTTACAGCAGCATTATCCACAATAGCAAAAAGGTGGAAACAACCCAACTATCTATCAAGGAATGAATGGATAAACAAAATGTGGTATATACATATTATAGAATATTATTCAGCCTTAAAAAGGAATAAAATTCTGACATATAATACAATATAGATGAATCTTGAAGACATTATGATAAGTGAAATAAGCCAGACACAGAAGGAAAAATATTGTGTATTTGTATACCACTTATATTGCATATTGTGTACCACTTACACATGGTACCCAGAGTAGTAAAATTCATAGAGATAGAAAGTAAAAAAGTGGTTACCAGGAGCTGGAAGGGGGGATAACAGGAAGTTACAGTTTCAGTTTGGGAAGATGAACAAGTTTTGGTGATGGATGGTGGTGATGGTTTTTCAACAATGTGAATGTTCTTTTTTTTTTAAGATTTTATTTATTTGGCAGAGAGAGACACAGTGAGAGAGGGAACACAAGCAGGGGGAATGGGATAGGGAGAAGCAGGCTCCCCACCAAGCAGGGAGCCCGATGTGGGGCTTGATCCCAGGACCCTGGGATCATGACCTGAGCCAAAGGAAGACGCTTAACAACTGAGCCACCCAGGCGCCCCCAGCAATGTGAATGTTCTCAATGCCACTGAACTGTACACCAAAAAAATGGGTAAAATGTTAAATTTTATATTATGTTTATTTTACCACAATAAAAAATATCTAATGTGATAATTAGTATGAAAACTTTCAGCAAAGATAACTAAAGAAGGGCTACATAGTAAATTACCATTCTTGTAGCAACTAAGTAAACAATAAAGTCAAATCTAATCAGGTCAGCTTTATTTTGTGATCAAGAATAATTTTTGAGGGGCAACTGGGTGCCTCAGTCGTTAAGCATCTGCCTTCGGCTCAGTGCATGATCCCGGCTTCCTGGGATCGAGCCCCACATCAGGCTCCTCTGCTAGGAGCCTGCTTCTTCCTCTCCCACTCCCCCTGCCTGTGTTCCCTCTCTCGCTGGTTGTCTCTCTCTCCGTCAAATAAATAAATAAAATCTTAAAAAAAAAAGAATAATTTTTGAGGTTATTGTTTATCAAAACTGGAGAGATGATAGGGAAAATTATTCTTCAAAGGAAAACTATGTGCACACCATTCTGTATGAATTGATTCTGATTCTATGAGAGCTATTTTATAACTGCAAGCATTAGGCAACTTAGAGCAGTGGAAATTCCTGTCTACAAATATGCAAATGAACTTTGTCTTACAGGGCAGGGAAGGGACAGCCATCCCCTCCTGCAGAAAAACCATTGAAAAAGAGGCCAGTTATTTTCAGGTGACATGATTACACTGCAAACAATACCTGGAGCAGTTTTGGTCTCAGAGCACTTTAAAATTTAAAAATTATGGAGTTTACATTTTTTTTATGTGGGTCGTATCTGTCAAAATTTACTGTATTAAATATTAAAATGGAGAATTCTAATAGCTATTTTATTTAATTTAAGGCTTACCAATAAAATATCCATTACATCATATAAAGCTAAACTGTAAATTAATATGAAAAAATATATATCTCAAAAAAAAGTCATGAGGAGAGGGGCATTTTATTTATTTATTTTTACTTAAATATAGTTGACACACAGTGATACATTAGTTTCAGGTGTACAACACCGTGATTCAACAACTCTATACCTTATGCTATGCTCAACACAAGTGTACCTACCATCTGTTCACCATACAACACTATTATAAAACCATTAACTAAAAAAATAATAAACCATCAACTATATTCCCTATGTTGTACCTTTTATTCCCATGACTTATTCATCCCAAAACTGTAAGTCTCTGTCTCCCACTCTTCTTCACCCATTTTGCCATCCCCCACCTCCTCCCCTCTGACAACCATCAGTTTGTTCTCTGTATTTATAGGTCTGATTCTGCTGTTTGTTTGTTTGCTTATTCATTTGTTTTGCTTTTTAGGTTTCACAAATAAGTGAAATTATATGGTATTCATCTTTCTCAGTCTGACTTACTTCATGTATCATAATACCCTCTAGGTCCATCCATGTTGTTACAAATGACAAAAAAAAAATTTGCATCCTTTTTATGGCTAGGTAATATTCCACTGTATATATATACCAGATTTTCTTTATTCATTCATCTATCAAACCCACACTTATATGGTCAGTTAATCGATGACAAAAGAAGCAAAAATATACAATGGGGAAAAGACAGTCTCTTCAATAAATACTACTGGGAAAACTGAACAGCTACATGCAAAAGAATGAAACCAGACAACTTTCTTACACCACACACAAAAATTAATTCAAAATGGATTACAGACCTAAATGTAAAACCCAAAACCATAAAACTCCTAGAAGAGAACATAGACAGTAATTTATTTGACATAAGCCAGAGTAATATTATTCTAGATATGTCTCCTAAGGCAAGGAAAACAAAAGCAAAAATAAACTATTAGCGCTATCTCAAAATAAAAAGCTTTTGCACAGTGAAGGAAACCATCAAGAAAACAAAGAGGCAACCAACTGAATGGGAGAAGATATTTTCAAACAATATATCCAAGAAGGGGTTAATATCCAAAATATATAAAGAACTTATAAAACTTAACAGCAAAAAAAAAAAAGCCCAAATAATCCAATTTAAAATGGGCAGAGGACCTGAGTAGCTATTTTTCCAAAGAAGACATACAGATGGCCAATAGACACATGAAAAGATGCTCAACATCACTCTTCATCAGGGAAATGCAGATGAAAACCACAATGAGATATCACCTTACTCCAGTCAGAATGGCCAGAATTAAAAAGACAAGAAATAGTAAGTGTTGGTGAGGATATAAAGAAAATGTTCACAAATATATGTGCATATATCTGATAAGGGACTTGTATCTACAATATATAAAGAACACTTACAACTCAGTAATAAAGTGACAAATAACCAAATGAAATAATGGTCAAAGGATCTGAATGCACATTTTCCCAAAGAAGATATACAAATGTCCACTAAGCACATGAAAAGATGTTCAGCATCATTAGTCATGGGGAATGCAAATCAAAAACACAGTGAGATAGCACTTTTTTTTGATGGTTGCAATCAAAAGCAGAGACAATAGCAAAGTGTTATTGAGGATGAGGAGAAAGTGAGACTCTTATTTGTTGCTGATGGGAATGTAAAATCATGCAGCCACTTTGTAAACCAGTCTAAGAGTTCCTCAAACATTAAACATAGAGATAACATAAAACCCAGCAATTTCACCCCAAAATATATACCTAAGAGAAATGAAAATCTATGTCCACATAAAATCTTATAAAAGAATGGTTATAACAGCATTGTTTATAATATCCAAAAAGTGGGGGAAACCCAAATGGCCAGCAACTGATGAATGGATAAACAGATGTGGCATGAATGGAATATTATTCAGCCATAAAAATGAATGGAGTATGGATCCGTGCTGCAACAGGGACGAACCTGAAGGCGTTGTGCAAGTGAAAGGAGCCAGTCAGAAAACATGACATGTTGTATGATTCCATTCTTATGAAATGTCCGGAACGGCAAATCCATAGAGACAGAAAACAGAAGAGCGGTTGCCTATAGCTGGGGAGATGAGGAGACTGGGGAGTGATGTCTCCGTCGCTGTGTCTGAAGGACTCCTGCCCACCTCAGGGACCTCCTTCTGTCCATGGCTACGGGGGAAGACAGACGTCAGGTGGGTGCTGTGGCAGGCTTGCAGGGGGAGCGAGTCCTTCTGCACCTGGAGTGAGAAGACCTGGCTTTGAGCCCCACCCCCCCATGCCCACACCCAGCATCCTTCAGGCAAGTCGCTTCATCTGCCATCACACTGCTACTCAAAATGTGCCCCCTGGGCTGGTGCTGCTCCGCAAACCTTTATCCTCCCACGACAACGTAAACACAGAAACTGGAAGAAGCATTTACAAACCTCAATAGCAATCTGACAGAGTGGTTTCATGTCTGTTGAATTTAATAATAAACAGGTCGAGCTCATTAAAGAAAAAGAATCGGAGGTGCTTCCCCCTCCATGTCCCAGGTGGAATAACCAAGGAAGACACATTTCGGCGCATCCACAGACACCGCCAACGGCTGCGGCTCAGAGGCTGCAGGTCCGTCAGAGGCGCACTCAGAGGCGTGGCGCTGCGCTAATGTTCCGTAACACCGGAGTGCTGTTAAGAAAGTAAACTCTGGCTTTTTGAGAACAAAAGGTTATAGCCTGAAAAGAACAAAGTCTGATAAATCTGAATGAGTTAAGAGCAGCAGCCTCAGTTGGGAGGGGTCCTGAACAGGTGTTGTGTCTTGAACTTTGGGATTTAGACGTTTCTGTACTGAGTTTGGGTCCTTGCTTATGCTTTTCAAAGAATTTCACAGTATGAATAGCATTGAAAAAGTTTGATTTGTATGTGCCTGTCCTATTACAGCCCTTTTCCCCGTGTTGTTGCTTATAATTTGTTAGTGAAGCAGTAGCCATTCCCTTATTTCATCTCAGTAACCACAGCAATACATCCTGATTGCTCACTAGGTACCTTTTTCCTCAATCACCGGTGAAGGGAATAATCAGACGTATTCAATTCTCACTCCTGCCTTCAACATCAAACCCCATTTTCCTTTCGCCTTCCCAGATTTCCTGTGTGTCTCTCACATTCCACTCCAAGTGTCCCATCCCCAGTGCAATTATGGTGCATTTTAATGTTGTTCTCCTAATGCTCCCATTTGATATCTGAAATTACAAATGCAAAACATCCATAGCAGGCACACACACATAGATGCACCATGCACACACACACACACACACACACACACACACACACACACACACAAATATCCTAATGGATTCAAATGCTTAAAATGACTTTTTACATAATATGGTATGTATGAGACCAATTGCACAGATAACTTTGAAAAACATCTGTATGTCATATTGACAAACATGGGCATTTTAAAGCAGCAGTAATTAGTATGATAGAAATTAAGTGACTTAGTAAAATACAGTTCTATTTTCTTTTTTTTTTTTAAAGATTTTTAGTTATTTGAGAGAGAGAGAGACAGAGATAATGAGAGAGAGCAGGGGGAGGAGAGAGTAGCAGGCTCCCCGCTGAGCAGGGAGCCGGATGCGGGACTCCATCCCAGGACTCTGGGATCATGACCTGAGCCCAAGGCAGATGCTTAACCAACTGAGCCACCCAGGCACCCCTAGTTATATTTTTCTATGGTCTACAGTTCTTTCTCTGAAAAGGCTATCTTTACTTATGTGTGTGTCTATGTGTGTGTGTGTGAATTCATTGGAACAATGTTAATAGTGAAAGTATGGAACATTTTTAATGTTAATCAATGGGGATTTGATTAAATAAAATGTGGTAAATCTAAAGAGTAGAATCATATGCAACAATTGAAATGCGTAGGTAGTTCTATGTATACTGACATGGGAATGTGCTGAAGGTATACTTTTAAGTGGAAGAATCAAGTAGCCAAACAGTATATATGGTATGATTCCATTAAATACAGAAATTGCATGTAGGAAATAAGCATAGACAAAAATTTAATACATAGCATACAGATCTACTTTCTACATTATATGTGTTTATGTTTTTGTGCATTTTTTTTAAAAAGATTTATTTATTTATTTTAGAGAAAGAGTGCATGAACAGGGGGAGGAGCATAGGGAGAGGGGAAGCAGACTCCCCACTGAGCTCTGAGCCCCACACAGGGCTCAATCCTGCTATCATGACCTGACCCTGCAATCATGACCTGAGCTGAAATCAAGAGTCAAATGCTTAACTGACTGAGCCACCCAGGTGCCCCCTGGAATTTTTACAATTAACAACATAGTTAAATTTTAGCTATGTGTTTCAAGAAACCTTAAAATTTTCATAACTTTTGATCTGTCAATTCAATTCTTAGAGTAAATCCAAAGATGGGGTGCCTGGTTGGCTGAGTTGGTAGAGCATGCAACTCTTGATCTCGGGGTAATGAGTTCAAGCCCCATATTGGGGGTAGAGTTTATTTTATTTTATTTTATTTTATTTTATTTTATTTTATTTTTTAGAGTTTACTTTTTTTAAAAAAAGAACAAATCCAAAGAAAATGACCAGAGAAATATAGCAACATATAAATACAAAAACATCCCTAATAGAGAAAAAAATTATGTGAGCTTAATTCAATCTGTTGAATAAAAAAAAAATCTGTAAAATAAAATACTTTGAAATCATCAAAATTATGACAGATTTTTAAAACAGCTTTGATTCTCATAGCATATAATTCATCCATTTAGAGAGCATGATTCAATGGTTTTTAGTTATTCACTGAGTTGTGCCACCATCACCACAATCTATCTTAGAACATTTTCATTACCCCAAAAAGAAACTATATTCATTAGCAGTCACTACTCATTTCCCCACAACTTTCCCCAACCAAGCCCTAAGCAACTATTAATCTTTCTGTCTCTAAGAATATGCCTAGTCTAGATGTTTCATATTAATGGAATCATACCATACGTCCTCTTTTTATTTTTTTTAGTATGGAGTGTCTGGGAGATTATAATTATCGCTCTCTCTCTCTCTCTCTCTCTCCAGTATCAATGTTATATTAGTTTCAGGTGTACAATATAGTGATTAAACAATTCTATATATTACTCAGTGCTCATCATGATAAGGTACTCTTAATCTCCTTCATCTGTCCCCCCACCTATCTCCCTTCTGGTAACCACAAGTTTATTCTATATATTTAAGAATCTAGGGGTGCCTGGGTGGCTCAGTTGGTTAAGCATCTTGCCTTCAGCTCAGGTCATGATCCCAGGGTCCTGGGATCAAGCCCAGCGTCAAGTTCCCTGCTTAGCAGGGAAGTCTGCTTTTCCCTCTCCCTTTGCCCCTGTTCAAGTGCACTCTCTCTCTCTCTCACTCTCTCTCTCTCTTGCATAAATAAATAAAAAATCTTTAAAAAGAGTCTGGGTTTTTTGTTTGTTTGTTTGTCTCTTTTATTTTCTTTGTTTGCTTTGTTTCTTAAACTCCACATATGCATGAAATCACCATATGTAGTCTTTTTTTAATAATAATTTTTTATTATGTTAGTCACCATACAGTACATCCCAAGTTTTTGATGTAAAGTTCCATGATTCATTACCTGCGTATAACACCCAGTGCACCATGCAATACGTGCCCTCCTTAATACCCATCACCGGCCTATCCCGATCCCCCACCTCCCTCCCCTCTGAAGCCCTCAGTTTGTTTCCCAGAGTCCATAGTCTCTCATGGTTCATTCCCCCTTCTGTTTACCCCCCTTCCTTCTTCCCTTTCTTCTCCTACCGATCTTCCTACTTCTTATGTTCCATAAATGAGTGAAACCATATGATAATTGTCTTTCTCTGCTTGACTTATTTTGCTTAGCATTATCTCTCAACAGATGACTGGATTAAGAAGATATGGTCCATATATACAATGGAATATTACTCAGCCATCAAAAAGAATGATTTCACAACATTTGCAGCAACATGGACAGGACTGGAGGAGATAACCATATGTAGTCTTTTGTGACTGGGTTCTTTCACCATTTTCTACAGTGCCTGCACCATTTGACATTTCCACTATCAGTGTGTGATGGTTCCAATTTTTCTACATATTTGTCAACACCCGCTATTATCTTTTTGTGAGTATGAAGTGTTATCTCATTGTGGTTTTGATTTGCATTTCCCTGTTGGCTAATGACATTGAACACATTGTGCTTATTGGCCATTTGTATATTTTCTTTGCATAAATATCTATTCAGATCCTTTGCTCATTTTAAAATTGAATTGATGGGTTACTTAGGATGTTTCCTTATCTTGGCTATTGTGAATAATGCTGTGATAAACAAGTGAGTGCAGATATCTCTTTAATATCCTGTTTTCATTTTCTTCAGTTATACACCCAGACATGGAATTGCTGGATCATATACTAGATCTATTTTTAATTTTTTAGAAAATATTTGGGGAACTACAACATTGTTTTCCATAGTGGCTGAACTGATTTACATTTCCATCAACAGTGCGCAAGTCTTTTCTTTACTCCACATCCTCACCAACACTTATCTCTTGTCTTCCGGATGATAGCCATTCTAACACGTGTGAGGTGATTTCTCACTGTGGTTTTGATTTGCATTTCCCTGATGGTTAGTGATGCTGAGCATCTTTTCATGTATCTGTTGGCCATTTGAACATTTTCCTTGGGAAAATGTCTACGTAGTTCCTCTGTCCATTTTTAAATAGGATTGTTTGAGCTTCTTTGTTTTTGAATTGTATGAGTTCTATATATATTTTGGATATTAACCCCTTATCTGATGGATGGCTTGTGAATATTTTTTCTCATTCTGTAGGCTGCTTTTTTCTTTTTGATGGTTGTTTCCTTGTCTGTGCCAAAAATGAATGGGATAAAGAAGATGTGGTATATTTATACAATGGGATATTATTCAGCCATGAGAAAAAAGGACATCCTGCCATTTGTGACAACATGGATAGATCTTGAGGACATTACGCCAAGTGAGACAAGTCAGGCAGAGAAAGACAAATACTGTACAACATCACTTATATGTGGAATCTAAAACAGCCAAACGTGTAAAAATAAAGTAAAATGGTGCTTACTAGGGGCCGGTGGGTGAGGGGATTGGACAGATGTTGTCTAAGTTTACAAACTTACAATGAATAATAATTAAGTCCTAGGGATCTAATGCACAGTACAGTGAATATAGACAACAGTATTAGATTATAATCATTAAACTTGCTAAGAGACTGGATTGTAATTATTCCAACCACTAATAAGAAATGATAATTCTGTTACATGATAGAGGTGCTAATTATCGCCACAGTGGCAAACATGTTATAATACATACTTTATTAAATCAACGTGTTATACACCTTAAATTTTAATGATGTTATATGTCAAATATATTTCAATTTTAAAAAGCCTCAAAATCCCCGAAGTAAAATTGGGTTATCTGTTTTCTTATCAAGTTGCAACAGTTCCTTATATATTTTAGATGTAAGTCCCTTATCAGATATATTACTTTCAAAAATTGTCTCCCATTCTGTGAGTTGTCTTTTCACTTTCTTGATGTTGTCCTTTGAATTACAAAAATTTTACGTTTTGATGGAGTCCTATTTATCTATATTTCTTTTGTTGTTTGAGAGTTTGGTGTCATATCTAAGAGCCATTGCCTAATCCAAGGTCATGAAGAATTACATCTATATTTTCTTCTAAGAGTTTTATAGTTTCAGCTTTTACATGTAGGACTTTGATTTATTTTTGTTTTATTTTATTTTTTTAAGTAAGCTGTACACCCAAAGTGGGGCTTAAACTCAGGAACCTGAGATCAAGAGTTGCATGCTCTACTGAGACAGCCAGATGCCCCCAGGACTTTGATTTATTTTTGAGTTAAGTTTTGTATATGGTGTGAGGTGGAGGTCCAAATTCATTTCTGCATGTAGATATCTAGTTGTCTCAGCACCATTTGTTGAAAACACCATTCTTTCACCATCGAATTTTCTTTGGATTCTGGTTGACAATCCATGACTATAAATGTGAAGGTTTATTTCTGGATTCTAAATTCTATTTCATTGGTTTATATGTCATTATGCCAGTACCAGTACCACATTGTCTCGATTCCTGTAGTTTCATGGTGAGTTTTGAAAATCTGGAAGTGTGAGGCCTCCAACTTTGCCCTTCTTTTTCTTTTTCGTTTTCTTTTTAAGATTTTATTTATTTATTTGACAGAGAGAGAGAGCACAAGCAGGGGTAACAGCAGAGGGAGAGGGAGAAGCAGGCTCCCTGCCAACCAGGGACCCCGAAGTGGGGCTCAATGCCAGAACCCTGGGATCATGACCTGATCGGAAGGCAGATGCTTAACCGTCTGAGCCACCCGGGCGCCCCTGCCCTTCTTTTTCAAGATTGTTTTGTCTATTCTGGGTTTGTTGCATTTCCATGTGAATTTTGGGATCAGCTTGTAAATTTCTGCAAACAAGGCAGCTGAGATCTTGACAGAGATTGTGTTGAATCTGTAGATCAATTTGGAAAATGTTACCCATCTTAACAATATTAGGTCTTCCAATCTATGAACATGTCTTTCCATTTATTAAAGTATTCTTTAATTTCTTTGAACAGTATTTTATAGTTTTCAGTATACAAGTCTTAGACTTTTCAAAAAATTTATTTCTAAGTGTTTTATTCTTTTTTTAAAAAGATTTTATTTATTTGGCAGAGAGAGACACAGCGAGAGAGGCAACACAAGCGGAGGGAGTGGGAGAGGGAGAAGCAGGCTCCCCGCCGAGCAGGGAGCCTGATGCGGGGCTCAATCCCAGGACCCTGGGATCATGACCTGAGCTGAAGGCAGAGGCTTAATGACTGAGCCACCCAGGCGCCCCTAAGTGTTTTATTCTTTTTGATGCTATTTTAAATGGAAATGTTTTCTTACTTTCCATTCAAATTGTTCACTGCTAGCATATAGAAATACAAGAGATTTTTATATGTTGATCTGAACTCATTTTTTAGTTCTCCGAGTTCTTTAGTGGATTTTTTGGGATTTTCTATATACAAGGTCATGCCATCTGCAAATAAAGGAAGTTTTATTTCTTTCTTTACAATCTGGATGCCTTTTACTTCATTGTACTTGCCTATAAGAACTTGATTGTATGTCAGAAAATAAGGATCTTCATTTTTCTTTAACTATTTAATTATACAAATGTAATTTCCATAATAACCTATTTTTCACTACTGACCAGAGATGGATTCTTATCACATACTAAAAACCTTTATACTTGGGTATGTTAGTGGAATCTCTGTTTTATTCCTCCTGCTATGCTTATTCCAATATCACACTGAGTTAAGCTTATAGCCTTATAAATCATTCTGCTTCCTTGAAGTGTGAGTCCCTTTACCAGGTATAAATGAATTCCACACCAGATAAGATAAAGTAGCTAACACAGTTCCTGGCACATAGGTGGCATTCTCTGGAGGGCATCCTGTGGTTATCCTTTGTGTGCCACCACCATAGTAATTGGGGATTATAAATAGTTAATAATTTCTAGTGTGTATTGAGAACCCAACATTTTAATTATTTTTCTTAACCAAACATCTGAGGATAACCAGGGAATACAAATGTATTAAGAAGATTATGTAACTAAGTCTGTACTGATGGACAATGTGATATTCCATTTTTTCCATTATAAACAAAACCTACATAACTAATACTGTAGCCCCAGTTTCAGCAAAGAATAAATGCATAATAAAGTTACTATGGGAATTTTTTAAATACAATGTGTTTTTAAAAACATAAGATTATATTTTAGCATGTTATTAATTCTCTCCATGGGTAAATATTAGAAGTGGAATTACTAAACCAAAATATCAATCATTTTTATTTTAAAACAATTTACCAGCTTACTTTTCAGAACATTTTTCACCATTCCACTCAACAAGAGCAGAGAAGAGTGCATGTGTCCCCAGCCCCTTAAGAAATTGGTACACATTTTCAGGTAGTCAAATCCATCAACGTTTTCCTTAGTTGTTCATGTCTTTGTTATTATATTTTTAAAGACCTTCCACACAAAAGACTTAAACAGAGACTACTTACTCAGAACTTGTTATAACAAGTGAGTCCACCACCATCACCTGTGTTTGGCAGAGACTGAAAGTCTGGGGAGTGGAAAAGCTTTAGCTCCAACAAAAGACAAGACTTTATGCTCTGATTGGAGGTTGCTGGCATGGGGAAGCTGGAATCAGGCTAACTAAAAGCAGGACATCTTATATGATTGGTTTGGGGAGCATATTTGGATTTTCCTGGCGGGGGGCAAAAATAGAGAGGCTGTCAGTCATTGATCAAGTCCTGAAGATTGCTTCAGAAGCTATGGTTTAGCTTCCTGGGCTGTTTGCTGCAGAGGTTGTGGGTCCTAGTTCTACTGTCATGTATGGTCAGGTCATTGTCCATTTTATATTTAGTCCCACTTATTAAAAAATTAATCGTTCCTTTTTTCTGCTTCAAATATAATTTTATTTTTATATTTAAATAATTAAATATTTATGTTTGCGCATGTCAGGAAAAAGGAACAATTTTATCTTGCGGGGAACGTTTTTCCTAATTTTTTCCAAAGTGCAATATTCTGGGGCGCCTGGGTGGCTCAGTCCGTTAAGTCTCAGACTCTCAGATTTTTGCTCAGCTCATGAGCTCTGGGTGGTGGGATGGAGCCCTGCATGGGCTCCGGGCTCAACCGGGAGTCTGCTGGAGATTCTCTTCCCTCTGCCCCTCCCCCCTAAAATAAATACAGACATCTTTAAAAAATTCAAATAAAAAATAAAGTGCAATATTCTATGTACCACATTAAAGTTCACATTCATGCGATTTCATTGGCTGGCTCTAGTTCTTTCAAAGGAAAGAGCAACATGGTCAAGACTCCTCCCCCGACCGCCCAACCCATTAAAAAAAAAGCCTCTGTGGTTTTTATTAAAATTATTCCTTCGACCACCTCAAGAAGAGAAAAAGGACAAAAGGGCCCAGAGAGGTGAGAAGGGAAGCGCTCCAGAAAGCGGTGGGGTGACTGGCGGACGCCGGCTGGTGGGCGGGGCGGCGGGGGGAGGGGGGCGAGCTCGGGTGACGCGGCGCTCACGTGACCGCGGGGCGCAGATGTGGGCACCAGTCCGGGAGCCCGCCCTCTTCCCCTGCGGTCGGATCCGGAGCGGTCTGTGAGCTCGTAATTGTTGCTTCAGGTTCTTTCAGGTCAGTGTGAGGGCCTTCGTCGCCGCCTGCGGAACCCTGGAATGGGGGGTGAGGCACGAACACGGAGAGGAAAAAGGGTGGGGATGGGGTCCGGGTTGAGGGAAGCTGGCCGGACTAGATAGAGATGGCGGTGGGAAAATGGCTAAGGGGGAGCTAGCGACCAGTCGGCGGAGGGTGGGAAGAGCGGACACCCTTGTACCCGTGTCCCCTTTCACCGCACCTCCTTCTCGCTGCCCTCCGTCCATTTTGGAGCCGGAGCTGGTGAGCTGGGGGGCTCCCCGCCAGTGAGACTGTGGAAATAACCCCCCTCTACCAGTCCGTGCGTAGAGAAAAAAAGTTGACCTCGAGGGTGGGGAGGCGAGTTGCCTCCAGGGGAGAAGGACACAGAGATCCAAAATTAGTTTGGAAAACATCCTGGTCTGGCGCCCGAGGCGTGAAAAGAAATGGCGGCTGGGGTGCGGGGGGCGGAGGAGGTGGGGGAGGGAGACGTTGGATGAGGAGGGCCGGGATTCAGGAAAGGGGCTGAGTCCTTGTGCATCCATCCAAACGCGCAGCCCATGTCTCCTGTCTGTCCGCAGGTCTGCGTGTCTGTTCTCAGCACTCTGCAAGGCTAGAAAAGGAGGAGGAATCTGTTCAGAATCCCTGCAGGTCAGTGAAGGAAGGGAGTCTTTGGACAGGGACCCAGAGGGGTGGGGAGTGTGGAGGGTACAACACCAGCAGAATATGGGGCGCCACTGCCCACCTCCTAACGCATTTATACACACACTGCCGTTCTGAGCAAACGGAGAGAAAATGGCAGGGCCTGCCAGAGAAATGGTGGGTTCACGTGTGTGAGGGGAGAGGGTGGACAGAAAGCACACTTAAAGGCCGGGCCAGGTCAGGGGAACCCTGACAAGGGGAGAGATGCCTGTACTATCCGGACCTGCATTCCACCCCCAAGCCCTCAGTTTCCCTTGTCTCCTCTTTGTCTCCTCTTCCTCCCTACCTCAGGACAGGAAAAGGAGGGGAAATCTCAACATGGAAAAACTCTGCAGTGAAAATGAAGGAATGACTGAGAACGAAGAAAAGATGGAATACAGAGAACAGTCACAGGATGCGGGAGAACCCGAAGTAGCTTGTACTTTGGAAGACAAGGAAAAGTTAGAAAACGAGAGAATGACAGAAGATGAGGAAATACTAAAGGATAAAGAAAAGCCAGAGAATATGACAAAGCCAACAGATGGAAAGCCAGAGAGCAAGGAAAAGCCAGCGATCGAGGGAAAACCAGAGAGCGAGGGAAAGCCAGAGAGCGAGGGAAAGCGAGTGATCGAGGGAAAGCCAGTGATCGAGGGAAACCCAGAGAGCGAGGGAAACCCAGAGAGCGAGGGAAAGCCAGTGATGGAGGGAAAGCCAGAGAGTGAGGTAAAGCCAGTGAGCGAGGGGAACCCAGAGAGCGAGGGATGCCCAGCGATGGAGGGAAGCCCAGCGATGGAGGGAAGCCCAGCGATGGAGGGAAACCCAGCGATGGAGGGAAACCCAGCGATGGAGGGAAACCCAGCGATGGAGGGAAACCCAGTGATCGAAGGAGAGCCAGTGATCGAAGAAAAGCCAGAGAGTGAGGGAAAGCCAGTGATTGAGGGAAAGCCAAAAGAAGAAGAAAAACCAGTAAGTGAGGGAAAGCCAAAAGAAGAAGAAAAACCAGTAAGTGAGGGAAAGCCAAAAGAAGAAGAAAAACCAGTAAGTGAGGGAAAGCCAAAAGAAGAAGAAAAACCAGTAAGTGAGGGAAAGCCAAAAGAAGGAAAACCAGTAAGTGAGGGAAAGCCAAAAGAAGAAGGAAAACCAGTAAGTGAGGGAAAGCCAAAAGAAGAAGGAAAATCAGTGAGTGAGGGAAAGCCAAAAGAAGAAAAATCAGAGAATGAGGGAAAGCCAGTGAATGAGGAAAAGCCAAAAGAAGAAAAGCCAGCCATCGAACCAAGGGTTGCAGGAAAGCGCCCAGCTGGGGATGATGTACCCAGGAAGGCCAAAAGAAAAACCAACAAGGGGCTGGCTCAGTGCCTCAAGGAATATAAGGAGGCCATACATGATATGCATTTGAGCAATGAGGAGATGATAAGAGAATTTGACGAGATGGCCAGGGTAGAGGATGAGGTGAAGAAAACCAGACAGAAATTGGGGGGGTTTATGTGGATGCAAAAAAGTTTACAGGACCCCTTCCACCCAAGGGGCCCAAGGGAACTCAGGGGTGGGTGCAGGGCCCCGCAGAGGGGCTTTGAAGACATTCCTTTTGTGTAGTGCCCCTGGCAGGCATTTGCCCAGGCCCTGTGCTTTAACCTTATGCTAATACTTGCTTTAGCTATTACTCTGTTATCCAACTATAGCCTTCGATGTTTGAGTAGCAGATTTTTGTCCATTGCATGGAAAAATGTTTATGGCATATTGTAAAATTAAAAAGAAAAAAGTTTGGTGAACGGTATATATGGCATCAGTCCATTTTTGTAAAACTACAAAGGTATTTACCTAGTGATCTGTGTACAGAGAAAACTCTGAAAGCTATGTCCTGGTTATCTGTGGGTGATTTTTTTTTCCTGTTCTTTTTTTGTTCATTGTATATTTTCTCCTAAAAACCATAGATTACTTTCATCATGAAAACAATATATACCAAGCAATCAAAATAACTGTTCAGTTAGCTCATGAATGCAGCGGAGACACCAAAAATTTTTGGTCAGGATATAAAATGTTTCATAAAACTAGGAGCTGGAAGACTCAACCTGGCCCATACTACAGATCCATTGCTGTAACAGTCTTGTCATCTGTTGAATGGGGTAAAACTTGCCTTCCAGGTTTGTGGAGAAGATCAGATGAGGTAATGAGTGTGAGCTGTGTTGGGCTGGCTCCTACCCTTTGCCCTGCAGTAGCAGAACCAGAATTCTGTCAGGTGTTTGGGGGAGGTATAAGAGGTCTCACTTGTGTCCAGGGATAAGTCAGATAAAAGGTGGGTGCCACTCTCCCCTGGGTAATGCCATGTCTCTTGGGCACTGTGCCCCTTCTCAGGGGCTCTGTACCCTCCTGAAGCCCCCATTGCTACTGGTGGGCATAGACTATGATGGACTAAAGCAACACCGTCTCAACAGAAAGGTGGAGAATTCTCTACCTACAACAGAGTTACCCTAATTCAGGTGGGTAGTACCCAATTGTGTTTGGGCCTTGATGTTTTATAAAGTTTTTAGAAAACACTCCAAAATTTTTGTCAGGTTGTGTGTGTTTTTGCATACAGCCATCTCCACTGGATTTAGATAATGGAGATTGAGCCAGAAAAATCTGAGTAACCAGATGCTGTGCTATTCTCACCTGTTAATCTCTTGTCTGCTGACACTTTTTTCTTAGGAGGAATTGTCTCTCAGGAAGTTCCTGTTAAGCCCTGCCTTACCATTTCAACAGATCCATCAACCTATGTGTTTCCCCTTCCCCCCCCAGCTCTTCATTAGCCTTTTATTTGCTTTTAGTGGTCTTTGAATAAACTTTTATATTAGGAGTTAATGACTTACAGAATTATTGCAAAAATAGTACAGAGTTTTTGTATAACCCATACACAGTATCTTCTTTTAACATCTTATATTAGTATTGTGCATTTGTCACAATGAACCAATATTGATACATTACTATTTACCAAAGTACATATTAAATTCCCTCAGTTTTTCCCTAATGTCCTTTTTCTGTTCCAGGATCCTATCCAGGTTACCACCATACATTTAGTCATCTTGTCTCCATAAGCTCCTCTTGGCTGTGACAGTTTCTCACTTTCCCTGTTTTTGATGCCCTTGACACTTTTGAGAAGTACTGGTCAGGTATTTTGTATAATGTCCCACAATTTTGGTTTGCTTGATCTTTTTTCTTGTGGTTATGCAGGCATTAAGTGCTTTTGGGAAGAGGACCGGAGAGGTAAGTGCTATACTCACCACATCATATAAAGGGTACATGTTATCAGGGTGCCTGGCTTGTTCAGGCCATAGAACATGTGATTCTTGATCTTGGGGTCATGAGTTCAAGCCCCACATTGGGTGTCTACTTTTTTTTAAAGAAAGGGTACATACTATCAGTATTACCACTGTTGTTAACTTTCATGACCTGGCTGAGGTAGTGTTTGTCAGGATTCTCCATGGTAAAATTAACTCTCGTTTCTCCCTTTCCATGCTGTACTCTTTGGAAGAAAGTCTCTATGCATAGTCCACATTTAAGAAGGGCCGAGTGGGATGTTAGTTTCCACATACTTGAGGGTATCAGTATGGACTCTATTTTTTTTTAAGTTTTAATTTTAATTCCAGTTAGTTGCCATACAGTGTTACATTAGTTCAGGTATACAGTATAGTAAGTTAGCAGTTCCATACATCCCCCACCCAGTGCTCATCATGGCAAATGCACTCCTTGGTCCCTATCACCTGTTTAACCCATCCCTACACCACCCTCCCCTCTGGTAACCATTGGATTGTTCTCTAATTAAGAGTCTGTTTTTTTGCTGTGCGTCTCTCTCATTTTTTTCCCTTTGTTTGGTCTCTTAAGTTGCAAATATGAGTGAAAGCATATGGTATTTGTCTGATCTATTTCACTTAGCATTATACTCTTGGTGCAAATGGCAAGATTTCATTCTTTTTTATGGCTGACTAGTACTCCATTGTTCCTCAAAAAGTTAAAATATAACTACCTTACAATCCAGTAATCAATATTTTATACTTTCAATTATAATCTAATACTACTTCACATATTTTCATTGCTTTAATTGTTCCAACTTTGGCCATTGTGAGCTCTTTCACTTGGCTCTTGTATTTATTTAACATACCTCCTCCCATCACTGTGTGTATATGTGCACACCTGCACGTGTATGTGTGTGTTTAACACCTTCTGGCACTACAAGATGGTGTAGTCTTTTATATTTCCTGTCCAAGTCCTAGAATTTGCCATTTCTCCAGGGGGTCCTGATACCTTTGGTTAGAGAATGGTATCAAAACCAAGATCTGGGTGTTAAGAGTACTCATTACTATTGGGGTATCATTGCTTCTAGGCCCTCACGGTTGATAAAGCAAGGAGATCTATTGATATATAGTAACGCATGTGAATATATGCATGTTTATATATATATATATATATATATATTCATCTTTAATTTTTATATATTTATATAGAGAAATTTTTGCCTTTAGTTTTATAGATTTCACTACTTCACCCTATGTCAACACCTTATTCCTCTATCCCTTTCAGTGGGGTTGTTTCATATATTTGTAATACACATATTCTTTAGGTGGATTCTGCATTTGGGAAGTACTATTATTTATGGTATTTTTAAATTTCAAATTCCAGTTCATTGCTGGTACATAGAAAAGCAATTGACTTTTGTATATTAGCTTTACAGCCTTACAGACCTTGTAGCCAGGAGACTGTCAATGCTGTGGCATTTCTACACAGTCATGTCATCTGCAAAGAGACAGTGTTATTTCCTCCATTCCAATTTGTATATGTTTTCTTTCCTTTTTTGTGTGTTAATCCACTAGCTAGGACTTCCAGGATGATGTTTAATAGGAGCAATGAGAAAAGAATACCTTGCCTTGTTCCTGATATTAGGGTGAAGCGGCCTCCTCACTGTTAAGTATGTTGTTGCAGTTTTCTTGTAGATATTCTTTATCAAATTTAGGTGTTCCCCTCTAATTCTATTTTGAGAACCTTTATCATAAATGGGCATTGGATTCTGTCATTCCGTCTTTTTCTGTATCAAGTGATAAGATGATATGATATATCTTATTTAGTCTGTATGGTGGATTATACTGATTGCTTTTCAAATGTTAAATCAGTTTTGCATGCCTACAATAAATTCCACTTGTTAGGTGCATAATTTTTATATATTGTTGGATTCAATTTTCTGATACTTTGTTGAGGATTTTGTGTCTGTGTTCATGAGAGATACTGGTCTGTAGTTTTCCTTTCTTGTAGTGCCTTCTATCTGGTTTTGGAATTAGGGTAATATTTGCCGTAGAGAATAAATCAAACATTCTCTCTACCTCTGTTTTATGGAAGGCATTGTGGAGAATTGGTATTTCTTACTCAGATGTGTGGTAGAGTTCCCTGATGATCTCTAAATGTTCGCTGGTGATGCTTAAATGTTTGGTAGAATTTGGTTTTGGTGATTTCTGTCTTTGGAAGGTTATGGATTATTGATTCAATTTCTTTAATAGATACAGGGCTATTTAGGTTATTGTTTTCTCCTTGTGTGAGTTTTAGTAGTTTGTATCATTAAAGGGGATTGGTTCGTTGTATCTAAGTTACCAGATTTATAGGCATAGGGCTAATAGAATTCCTTCATTATTTCTTCTTAATGTCTGTGGAATCACTAGTGATAATCTCACTTTCATTTCTGATTTTGTTTATTTGAATCTTCTTTCTTTTTTCTTGATTATCCTGGCAAGAGATTTATCAATTTTTTTTTACCTTTTCAAAGAATCAGCTTTTGGTTTTGCTGATTTTTTTCTATTTTTTTCCTGTTTTACTTGTATTGATTTCTACTTGTTAATTTCTTTTCTTCTGCTTGCACTGGGCTTAAAATTACTCTTTCTTTAGTTTCCTGAGGAGAAAACTTTTAGGTTATAGATGTTAGGGGCACCTGGGTGGCTCAGTCGTTAAGCGTCTGCCTTTGGCTCAGGGCATGATCCTGGAGTCCTGGGATCGAGCCCCGCATCAGGCTCTTCTGCTGGGAGTCTGCTTCTTCCTCTCCCATTCCCCCTGCTTGTGTTCCCTCTCTCGCTGGCTGTCTCTCTCTCAGTCAAATAAATAAATAAAATCTTTAAAAAAAAAGGTTATAGATGTTAGATCTTTTTCATTTTCTCACATACACATTTAAGCTAGAAATTTCCTTCTAAGCACAAAATTTTTATAGGTTAATTTTATTTTCATTTAGTTCAAAATATTTTTGCCTTTCTCTTGAATTTTTCCTTGACTTGTGTTTAGAATTGTGTTAATTTCCAATTTCCAAATATTTGCATTTTTCCATCTTTCTGTTGTTGATTTCTACTTTAATTCCATCGAGAGCATACTTGTATGATTTCTGTTCTTTTAATTTTGTTAAGGTATATTTAATGGCCTAAAATATGGACTCTTAGTGAATGTTCTATGTGAACTTGAAAAAAAATGTGTTCTGATAATTGGATGGAATGTTCTATAAATGCCATTTAGATCAAGTTGATTAATAGTGCTATTTAGGTCAACTATATCCTTATAGATATTTTGCCTGCTTAATCTGTGAGTTACTGACTGGGGGGTGTTGAAGTCTGCAACCCTAATAATAGATTTGTCTGTTTCTCCTTTCTGTTTTATAAGTTTTTGCCTCATGTATTTTGACACTTTTGTTCGGTACATACATATTTAGGATTATTATGTGTTTGTTTTTTTCCATAATTGATCCCTTTTGATTGATCATTATGTAGTGCCTCTTTTTTATCTCTGATACTTTAATTGCTCTCAAGTCTGCTTTATCTGAAATTAGATAGCTATTCCAGCATTTTTTTATAGGCTGTATGCCCACTGTGGGGCTTGAACTCATGCCCCCAAGATTAAGAGTCATGCTGTACCCACTGAGCCAGCCAGGGACCCCTCCAGCATCCTCTTTTGTCCATATTTCTTTTGATTAGTATATATGGTGGTGTATATCTTTCTCCATTGCTTTACTTGTAACCTTCCAAAGTCTTTGTTTATTTGTTTTAAGGATTTTATTTATTTATCTGTCAGCACAAGCAGGGGGATTGGCAGGCAGAGGGAGAAGCAGGCTCCCCGCTGAGCAAGGAGACTGATGCAAGACTTGATCCCAGGACCCTGGGATCATGACCTGAGCCAAAGGCAGATGCTTAACCAACTGAGCCACCCAGGCGCCCAGAGTCTTTATTTTTAAAATGGGCCTCTTGTCCAAAACATTTAGTTGGATCTTATTTGTCCATTCTGACAATTTCTGTCTTTAATGGATGTATTTGGAGCATTCATATTTAAAATGATTCTTGAGGGGTGCCTGGGTAGCGCAGTCATTAAGCATCTGCCTTCGGCTCAGGGCGTGATCCCGGTGTTCCGGGATTGGGTCCCACATTGAGCTCCTCCGCTGGGAGCCTGCTTCTTCCTCTCCCACTCCCCTGCTGTGTTCCCTCTCTCGCTGGCTGTCTCTCTGTCACATAAATAAATAAAATCTTTAAAAAAAATAAAATGATTCTTGATATATATTTGGGTTAATATCAACCACGTGTAACTGTTTTCCATTTGTTTCCAAGGCTGCTTTTTTTGCCTTCTTTAGTTTTGAGTATTTTACACGATTCCATTTGTCTTTTCTTAGTGTATCAATTATATTTCTTTTAAAAAAATTTTTTAGTGATTTTCCTCAAGTTTGCAATATATATTTTTAACTAGGTTTACTTTCAAAGAACATTCTTCTGCTTCACTTACATGTAGTGTAGGTACCTTATTACAGAGTATTCATCATTCATTTCACTTATCCGTATGCTATAATCACTAAATATATTGTTAATATTAATACTTTAGACATTTATCCTTTGTATTACTTAAAAATAAGAAAAAGAAACAATTTCATTATACTTTCATGTATTCCACTTCCACTGCTCTTTATGAAGATTTGAGTTACCTATTTTTAGTTGCTGATCAATTTTCTTTTGCCTAGAGAAAATCTTTTAACATTTCTTTAAGGGAATTTTTTCTGGTCATCATTTTTGTTTGAGAAAAATCTTTATTTCTCCTTCACTTTTGCTGGATATAAAATTTTAATTTGGTGTTTTTTTTCCCTTCAACACTTGAAATATTTCCACAGTTTACAGAGGTAGGAGTGTTAATGCTGAAATGGAAGATTTGTTTATTTCGCCTTGTAGTTCTGTCAAATTTTGATTTATCTATTTTGAGGTCAATCTAATAAGTACATACAAATTTTAAAATACCATAAAGTGACACTCGTTAGGTTTTGTAATGCTTTTTGCTTTGAAGTCTATTTTGTTATTTAATTACAGTGGCTTCCTTCTGGTTACTGTTCTCATGTTACCATTTTCTTCTATACTTTTACTTTCAGTCTTCATGTATTTTTATATTTCAGATGTCTTTGGTAAACAGTATAACATTGTGTTTTTTCCAGTCCGAAAATCTTTAATTGCTTCGTGTAAATCATTTACATTTAATGTACTCACTGATATTAATAGATACAAGTTAACCATTGTATCAAATTGCTTCTCTATGTCCCTTCTGATGTAGGTTAGTTTTCTCTCTTTTAGGATTATTTTCTTATTTCTGCCCCTTTATTAGCTTAGAAGTTTTACCTTAATGGTTTTCTGGCAATTAGAGCATACAATCTTGACTTATCAAAGGCTAATATTTATTTTGTAGTTTTACTTCAGCCCTCTTGATTCATATGTCATTTGTCGATATGACTTAAAAAGATATTACTAGTTTTATGTAGTATTGATTTAAGTTTACATACATATTTGTCTTTTTAATTGTTGTTTTTCCCTTTCTTATCTCCAGTATTCCATCTGGGATCATTTTCCTATCGTGAAAAATGCCCTGTAGCATTCAGTATTTCCTTTAGTTCATGCCTGCTCATGGCAAACTCTCTGTTTTTGTTTATTTGTAAAGGTGTTTATTTCACCTTTAATTTTGAAGGGTATTTTTGCTGGTTCTCAAATTTTTTGGCTGGCAATTACTTTCTTTGAAGTTATTAAAGATATCATTCTACTATCTTCATACTTCCATTGTTGCTATTGAGAAGCCATCAATCAGCCTAACTTTTGTTCCTTTCAAGGCGTACTCTATCTTTCTGGCTACTTTTATGATTTTCTCTTTGTCTTTGATTTTCTACAAGGTTACTATTATGCATCTCTCTGTGAGTTTCTTTTTATCCTGTTTGGGATATCTTGGACTTCTTAGATCTATGGATCAGTGTCTTTCATCAGTTCTGAAAAACTGTCAATTGTTTCTTCAGAGGTTGCCTCTGAACACTTTCATTTCTCTTTTCCTTCTGGAACTCCAAGTAAACATTTGTTAGATCTTATCATGCCCTCCCATCTGAATTTTCCATCTTTTTGACTACCTTTGCAGCCTTATGGATAGTTTCTTCTTAACATAATTTCTAGTTCTTTAATTCTGTTTTGAGCTGCACCTAATCTGCAGTTAAAGCCATCCATTGAGTTTCTAATTTCAGCTGCGTTTTTTTTTTTTTGTAGTTTTAGAATTCCCTCTTTTTCACTTTTTCTGATTTCTAGTGCCCTGTTGAAATTTTCAAGATTGGATTTTATTTATCTGAATACACTAAGCATTGTGGCTTAATAGTCTGTATCTGATGATTCAGATAATTCAAAACTAATGGATCTGTTTGTGTCGGCTGTTGTCTCTACTGCTTCTTACTTATGATAGCTTTATTTATTTGTATTCCTAGTTGTCTTTCTGTGTGGACATTGTACATGAACAATTATTTGTTGAAATAATTTGGGGCCTAGGATGATGGACACTTACTCCAGAGAAGATTTTGTTTGCATTGGTCAGGGCTTATAAGGGTTCTTCTGTCTGGACCCACCATAATTTATGTTCAAAGCTTAAAGTTTACTAGTCCAATTAGATGTTGCAAGGCCAAACTAAAAGACTTTGTGAGAGTTAGTTTATTTCCAGTTTATAATTACCCTTAAACTGAAACATTTGAGGTTCCCTGCATTACATGGGTGATGGTTTGTTAGGAAGCCCCTCCCCTTGTAATGAGCCTTGGGGCTTTGATTTGCTGCCTTGAGTCAGCAGTAGATTCAGCTGTTTGGCACTGGTGTATTACTTAACCTCTATTCCTAACCACAGATGACCTTGGGACAAAAACAGTTAACCATATGAGTACTAAAAGAAAACATGGGTGAATTCCTCTTCGACCTCATGTAGGAAAAGAATTCTTAATTATGAATCAAAGTCTAGATGCAATAGAAGAAAAGTCTGATAAATTTGACTACTTTTTTTTTAAAGATTTTATTTATTTATTTGGCAGAGATAGAGACAGCCAGCGAGAGAGGGAACACAAGCAGGGGGAGTGGGAGAGGAAGAAGCAGGCTCATAGCGGAGGAGCCTGATGTGGGGCTTGATCCCAGAACGCTGGGATCACGCCCTGAGCCGAAGGCAGATGCTTAACCGCTGTGCCACCCAGGCGCCCCTGACTACTTTTTTTAATGCATGGCAGAAATAACACCATATACAAAGTAGAAAAGCAACTAACTGGAAGTAAATACTTGCAACATATATAACATAAAGGCCTAATATTGTTAATGTATAAAGGATACTACAGAAAATGAGCGGAGAAGGACCAACAACCCAACAAAAATGTGGGAAGACATGAATGATTTACAATGATACTTAAATTGTCAAAGAAAATGCAAGATAAAGTGTCATTGAGATACTACTATTCACCTATCATGTTAGTGAAAATGAAAAAGTATTCCAACACATGTTGGAAAAGATGTGAAGAACCAAGCACTCTCCTGTACTGCTGGTGGGAAAGCAAAAAGCGGATCTAAGGCTCAGGGCGAGGGGACAGTCTGGAGATGGAGATTTGAGAATCATCTGTGCTTAGAGGGAAATGAACAGAAATCACTCTGGGAGAGAGAACATGTGGACTGAGGAAAGAGGAGGCCCAGGAACACAGCTACTCAAGGTGGCAGCGCCGCTTCCTGGCGGGCACTACTACCTGGGCTCGGGAGTCCGGCAGAGCCGGTCTTGAAAGCAGCCTGTGGGCCTCAGTTGATGAGCGCTCCGGGCAAAGCGGGTACGGTCCCTGTGATCAGCGCTCACACCTGGCAATGACGTACATCTCAGAGGGATGCTGTCCGAGGACCTGAGATGCGCCAGGTAAAGCACCTGCAGTCGGGAATCCTCCCGGCTCCTGCTCGCTCCTTGATTCCCCCTTTGCCCACCCCCCGCCCCCCATGGTGTGTGGTTGCTTGGTCCTTTGGGGATGGGGATGAGGGGGCGGGGTGGGGGACCGAGCTCGGGTGACGCGGCGCTCACGTGACCGGCTGGGCGCCGACGTGGGCAGCAGCCCCCGCGCCCGCCCGCTCGCCCGCCCTGCAGTCCCGTCCCTGCGCTGTCCGCTCGCATAGCCTGCGGGGAACCAGCTCCCTGAGCTGCCCGGGCGGCGGGCGAGGGGCGAGCGGGCTTCGGCGAGCCCGAGGAGGCGCAGGCCTGCCCCGGGCCCCGCAGGTCAGTGTGAAGGTGGGCGCTGCTGGCGGCCCCGGGCAGGGGTGGAGGTGGCTGGGAGTAGGATCCGGGAGCAGCACCGGGTGGGATGGGGTCCGGGAGGCTGGTGAGGAGGGGGATGCCGCTCGGACGTGGGCAGGTGGGGAGGGAGCACCCCGCCGCCTCCTCGACGCCCCTCCTCTATGCCCTCCATTCATTTTTGGACCTGAAATGGGGGGGCGCCCCTGCAGTGCGACAGTGAAATGTAGACATATTCTAGAAATAACCCCCCTCACGCTCTGCACCTGAAAGGAAATACTGACCTCCTCGGAAAGGGGGTGGGGGTGGGCGGCTTGCCTGCAAGGGAGGGGGACAGAGACCCAAACAGTTTGGAAAGCATCCTGGTTTAGAGCCTGAGGCCTGAAAATTAATGGCGGCTGGGATGCGGGGGAGGTAGGCGAGGGAAATGTTGCATGAGGAGGGCCCAGGTTCAGGAAAGAAACTTCAGTCAGCTGAGCACACAGGCCCTGCCCCTGTCTCCTGTCTGTCTGCAGGTCTGTGTGTCTGTCCCCAGCACTCTGCAAGGCTAGAAAAGGAGGAACAACCTGTTCAGAATCCCTGCAGGTGAGTGAAAGGGGGAGACGACTGGACAGAAACGGTGGGGGGAGGGTGTGGAGGGCACAGTGTGGGCAGAATTTGAGGTCCCCACTGCCCATCTCACCACCATGTGTATTGCACCCACCCCGCCACACTGAGGGATGGTACAGAAAGTGGTAGGGCCTGCCAGGGAAATGGTTGGCTCTCACGTGTGGGGTGAATTGTGGGGTAAAGGGTAGGCAGAAGACACACTTGGAGGGCTTCCCCAGCCACGGGGAAGGATGCCGGTACTATCAGCACCTGCATTCCACCTCCAAGTCCTCAGTTTCCCTTGTCTCCTTTGACTTCTCTTACCCCCCCCCATCCCACCCTACCCCCCAGGACAAGGAAAAGAAGGGAAAATCTCAACATGGAAAATCTCTACAACGAAAATGAAGGCAAGCTGGAAATCGAGGGAAGGCCAGAAGATGAAGTAGAGCCTGAAGATGAAGAAAAATCAGATGAGGAAGAAAAGCTGGAAATGGAGGGGAAGCCAGGGTATGAGGGAAAGCTCCAGAGTAAGGGGCAGCCAGATGATGAGGGACAACTGGAAGATGAGGGAAAGCAAGAAAAGCAGGGCAAGTCTGAAAATGAGGGAAAACCACACAGTGAGGGCAAGCCAGAATCCCTGGCAAAGCCGGAGGGTGAGCCACGGGCTGCCGAAAAGCGCCCGGCTGAAGATTACGTGCCGAGGAAAGCAAAAAGAAAAACGGACAGGGGGACAGATGATTCCCCCAAGGACTATCAGGAGAACTTACGGGAAAGGCATTTGGGCAGTGAGGAGATGATGAGAGAATGTGGAGATATGTCAAGGGCTCAGGAAGAGCTAAGGAAAAAACAGAAAATGGGTGGTTTTCACTGGATGCAAAGAGATGTACCGGATCCGTTTGCCCCAAGGGGGCAGCGGGGTGTCAGAGGAATGAGGGGCGGAGGTAGGGGCCAAAGGGGTTTACATGATATCCCATATCTTTAATGCCTTTGGCCTTCAGTTCTAACTTCTCTGATGAGAATATTGCTGACGCTGCTTTCCCTGGCAGGCATTTGCCAGGCTATGTGCTTTAACCTTAAGCCGATACTTTGCTTTAGGTGTCACTCTTGTTACCAGCAGCATTTTGACCCAACTACAGTGTTCTCTGTCTTTCAGGAGGGGATTTTCACCCATGTGCATGGAAGAAATGTTCATGGCACACTGTAAAATAACAATAAAGAAAAAACAGGTTTCAGAACCACATATACAGTATCAGACCATTTTTGTAAAACTATAAATGTTCGCATAATGCATTTGTGCACAGAGAAAGTTCTGAAAACGTGTACACTAAAAAGTAGATGAAGGTTTTTCCTGTATGGTAGCCAACAAAAGGTCTTTTGTATTCAGACATGAGTCCAATCATCTGATAGTTAGGTACCTCCATGCCACTCCTCTGTGGGCATTACCCGTCCCCATACCTTCCTCTAGTTGTAACCATGTCAGTGGGCACTGCTGCTCCTTCTTCTGAGTCCTCTACTGTCCTATGGCTCCCACCATGTGTGATTCTTTTTATTTGCTTTGCTCACTAACCACTTCTTCCTAAAGGATGGATTATGTTTGTCATAAAAAAAACTCTAGAAATCAGTACGTGATAAACAACTGAAATGTTCAGTGAGTTTATGAGGGCAATGAAGACACTTAAAAGTCCTGTTGTCAGAATGTAAAATGATGAGTAAAATTTACATTATCTCTGGGACTCACAGCTAGGGAAATCAACCTGGTGGTTAGAGCAACAGATCCGGTGCTGTAAGGGTCAGTCTTGTCATCTGTGAAATGGGAATAAAACAACCTCACATTCTGCTGAGGGGATCAGATGAGATACTGAGTACGTGAGCTATGTTGGGCCAGCACCTTGGCAGTAGTAGGACCCTGGACTGTCAAACACTCAGGGGAAAGGCTGAAGGTAGGTCCCATCTGTGTCTAGGAACAAGGCCAAGCAGCTGAGAAGGGGGTGCCACCTTTCTCTGGATACTCCCCTGTCTGCTGGGCACTCATGTTCTGCTCTGTCCTGTATCCTCTGCTAACAGCTATTGATATGGAGTCGTGGTGACAAAGCCCCTCTGATTCCCTATTGTCCCCAAAGGGCCGAAGCCCCTACTTGACTGCTGTGTGAGTGTGGATAAAGCCTCTCTCCCAACTTCAGAGTTATGCCTACTCAGGTGGTACTGCTCCACAGCTGCTTGGGCTGCCCTGTATTCCGTAGTTCTTAGCATAGTCATTACCATTTTTAGTACATTTTATATTTGCTTATAGTTTCTTTTCTATTCAGAGGACTCGGATATTTGGGGTCCACTGGGGGCTGTGTCCTGAGGCTAATCTATGGACCAGAAAATGGATGGTGATTTGAATTGAACACTATGCCACAGTACCCCAAGGAAATCATATCTAAATTTACATACCTTTCTTAGTGTGAGTTTTCTAAAGTCTCCTGGCTGGCTTGCTATATAAAATCAAGGGACCTGTCCACATATAATCAGAGAGGGTTACACAACTGAGTTTCAAGCTGAAAATATCCCTTTCCATTTCAAACCAATTCCAACTGAAAAGGATAACAGTGCTCTTAAAAATATTAAAAATTCAATGTTAGGCATTTTATTTAACCCACCAGTATTTTCCTTTATCAAAAACACTTTCTTATTCATCCTGATATCCCTTACACTGTCCTTGACACATATACTTAGTAAATTATGATTGAATCAGGAGCTCTGAGTTTCTAGAGAGGTAACTGTTCATGGATTAGAAGACCCATTAGTGTTAATAACGGTAATTCTCTCTAAAATTGATTTATAAACTCAATGCCATCCCAATAGAAATCCCAGCAAACTGGGATTCTAAACGTTATATGGAAAAGCAAAGGACATAAGATAGCCAGAATGTAATGAAAATGAAGAACAAAGTTGGAGGACTCAATGCCTGACTTCAAGACTAAGCTAAAGCTACAGTAATCAATACTGTGTGGTATTGGCATAAGGATAGACCTATTGATCAGTGGAATAAAATAGACATTCCAGAAATAGGTCCATAGGTATATAGATAATTCATTTTTTAAAAAGATCCCAAAGTAATTCAAGGGAGAAAAATAGACTTTTCAACAAATGATTCCAGAACAATTAGATGTTGTCTTAGTTCTGGCTGCTGTAACAAAAATACCATGGACTGTGTGGCTTAACAACAAACATTTATTTCTCACAGTTCTGGAATCTGGGAAGTCTCAGATGTAGGCACTGACGAATTTGGTGTCTGGTGAGGCCTGATTCCTGGTTCATAAATAGATGTATTCACATGACAGAAGGGGCAAAGGGCCTTTCTGGGGTCTCTTTTATAATGGAACTAATCCCATTTGTGACACTTCCATCACATGGCCTAATCACTTCCCAAAGATCCCACTTCCAAATACCGTCACATTGGATGTTAGGATTTAACATATGAATTTTGGGGTTACACATTCAGTCTATAGTAGATAACCACATACAAAAAAAGTACCTTTGCCTCACGCCATATACAAAATATGAACTCAAAATGGCTCATAGATCAAAATGCAAAAACTAAAATTATAAATACTTCATTTAAAAATAGGAAAAAGGGCACTGGGTGGCTCAGTCGGTCAGGAATCTGCCTTCAGCTCAGGTCATGGTCCTGGGGTGCTGGGATCCAGCCCTGCGTTGGGCTATCTGCTCAGCAGGGAGCCTGCTTCTCCTCTCCCTCCGCCTGCCCCTCTGTCTGCCACTCTGCCTACTTGTGCTCTCTCTATATATCAAATAGATAAATTTAAAAAATCTTTAAATAAAAATGGGAAAAAATAAGGAATAATCTGTAGTTGCAGAGCCAAATATTGCTTATTTAATGTTGTACTGGTTTAAAGACATTTGAAATTATTTTTCTGCCACTATCTACTTAACAAGTTCTAGTTTTTCCTACTAAGAAATGGAAAAAGGCAAATGCTAATGATAAAACATTTAAATGCAGACAATAAAATTTAAAATATTTTTAGAGGGGTGCCTGGCTGGCTCAGTCAGTGGAGCTTGCGACTCTTGATCTTGGGGTCCAGAGCCCAAGAGGTTGTGAGTTCAAACCCCACATTGAGTGCAGAGATTACCTAGAAAACATATAAAATAAAATATTGTTAGAAAAAATAGGAATAAAGGAGTAATCCTGGGTTAGACAAGCCTTTCATAGAAGGACGTAAGTGCTAATAAAAAAATTTATAAATTGGACCACATAAATATTAAAATATTTTAAAACAACTCTTCAAAAGCCATTATCATGTTAGGAAAATGAAAAGACAATTTCCACCTAGAAGAAGATAACTGATAAAGCATCTGTCTCCAGAATATACAAAGAAATCTTACAATTCAGTAATAATAAGACAAATAACAAGAAAATAATACAATTTAAAAATAAGCAAAAGATTTAAATAGACACTTCACCAAAGAAAAGATGAAGATGGCAAATGATCAGATGAAAACATGTTCAACATCATTAATTTTCAGGGAAATGAAAATTAATACCATAATGAAATACCACTACACACCTACTGGAGTGGCTAAACTAAAAAAACAAAAGCAAAGAGGTGTTATTAAAAAGTCCTAGCAAGGATATGGCACAACTGGAATTCTCACTGTTGGTGGGAATACAAAATGGCATGGCCTGGGGCTCCCGGCTGGCTTGTCAGTAGAGTGTGTCACTCTTGATCATAGTTTGAGCCCCATGTTGGATGTAGAGTTTACTTTAAAAAATTGGGCAAAAATGGCATGGCCACTCTAGAAAAGTTTGGCAGCCATACATTTACCATATGACCCAATAATCGCACTCCTAGGTATTTACCCAAGAGTAATGAAAACCTTAGTAGCTTTATTCATAACAGCTCACAACTGGAACAACAATCCAAATACCCCCCAAATGGTGAATGGATAAATAAGAAAAAACTACTGGTTCATGCAAAAACATGAATGACTCAAACTCATTAGGCTAAGTAGCCAGACAAAAAAAAAAGCTATACTCTAGTTTGCTTCCATTTATAAAACATTCTGGAAAAAGCAAAACTATAGAGACAGAAATCAGGTTGATTCTCAACTGTAATTTTGGATGTTGTTCCTAACTGTAGGAACTTTAGCCTTATAATCTGCCTCTTCTAGCCCCATCCCCAACCCAAGGCCACCCAATACCCTTTAATACATTCTCTTTCTGCTCAAATTAGCCAGAGTTGGTTTCTGTGGCTTGTAACTAAGTAACTGAACATCTAATGCCTTGTATTCCCTCCATTCAATTTTTCTAAAATTTGTCAGAAATTCAAAGTTCTTTTTCTGTGATCAACTCACAAAATGATTAAGCCAGCCTGTGCCCTCATTAAAAAAAATGGGGGGGGGCGCCTGGGTGGCTTAATTGGTTAAGCGTCCGACTCTTGGTTTCAGCTCAGGTCAGGATCTCATGGGTTGTGGGATCGAGCACTAAGTTGGGATCCTTGCTCAGCAAGGAATCTGTGTGAAAGAGTCTCTCCCTTTACCCCTCCCCCAGTCTCTCTCTCTTTCTCACTCTCTCAAAATAAATAAGAGCTTCATTTCTAAAAAAAAATTTTTTTGCTTTGTGGTTTTATTTTCTGGACTATTTATGTTTAGTGACTGTTCTTCAATGTTACAGCATCCTAATTGTTAATGGCACAGGGTCAAAATTGTTCAAAGCTTGACTCTCTGAACCCCTCGCTGTCTGTGCAAAAGTCTGGTTATCTCAATTACTTTTTCAAAGAGGGACTTGCCCATCTAACCCCAAAGAAATTTAGGGTTCAGGACCCAGGAGAGAGAGAGCCCTATGCCAACCAGTTTTCACAGGCTCTTGGGAAAATATTATTTGTCAGAGGCAGCATAGAAAAGATCAGGCTCTGGGTGCTTGGATGGCTCAGTTGGCTAAGCATCCAACTCTTGGTTTCAGCTTAGGTCATGCTCTTGGGGTCTTGAGATCAAGCCCCACATGGGGCTCCATGCTCCTCAGCATGGGGTCTGCTTGAGATTCTCTCTCCCTCTGCCCCTACCCCCCCCCACTCTCTCTCTCTCTCTCAAATAAATAAATAAATCTTTTAAAAAAGAGAAAAGACCAGTCTCAGCTGGTCTGAAGGTTTCTACTGAGTTACCTCAATTGAAAAAAAAGATGGGGCACCTGGGTGTCTCAGTAGGTTAAGCGCCTGCCTTCGGCTCGGGTCATGATCCCGGGGTCCTAGGATTGAGCCCCGCGTCAGGCTCTCTGCTCAGTGGTGAGTGTGATTCTCCTTCTCACTCTCCCTCTGTGCTCTCTCTCTCTCAAATAAATAAATAAAATCTTTAAAAAAAGAAAAAAGAAAGAAAATATCAAGCAGTGTTCAGGCACCAGCTAACGAAAGGTATCTGGATGGTCATGAAGACACAGGGGCACAGGGTTCCTTCATGATGGATGTCCTGAACAAGTTTCTGCCTGTTTTTAACCACTGGGAGGATCTTGACATCTAGGCCACATTCCCTTCTAAATAGTACATATCTATATATTCGGATAGTGAGTGTACCCACTGGGGGCATCCACTGCAGAGAAAGCTCTCAATAATTAGGAGGAAAAAAATGACCATCTCTGTAGATATCACTCAGTTTTTCCTCTCAGCAAACCCTGTGTTTGCTCAATGAGTCCATGTAAAGTGGCCATGGAAGCAAGAATAGAGCTACGCAACGATGCAGGAATATCGACTCCCCTTACCAACCTGATCCAACTACTGTCACAGCTGAGTACAGAACCTGCCAACAGTAGAGGCCAAAGCTAAGCCGCTAATATGACACCATTTCCAGGGGGTAACAGACATCCACTTGGAGAAGGTTGATTACAGTGGACCTTTTCCACCACAGAAAGACAGTGCTTTGTCTTTAAATGGAAATAATTACACTTTCTTAGATACCAGTTTTATTATGATATAATTCACATACCACAAAATTTACCCCCTTTTAAAGTACACAATTCAGTTATATTAGTATATTCACAAAGTTGTGCAACCATCACCACTATCTAATTTTAGAGTATCCTCATCATCCCCAAAAGAAATCCTATACATTAGCAAACACTATATATTCTCCTCCACTTCCATCCTCACCCTACCCAGTAAGTGGTAACCACTAATCTACCTTCTCTGTCGCTATGGATTTGGCAATTGTGGACATTTCATACAAATGGAATCATACAACATGTGGTCTTTTGTGACTAGCTTCTTTCAATCAACATGATGTTTTGAAAGTTCATCTATATCATCCATTCCTTTTTACTGCCTAATAGTATTCCATTAGATGGTATATCACATTTATTTACCCATTCATCAATCGATGAACATTTGGGTTGTTTTCAGTTTTGGCTACGATGAATAATGTTACTATGAACATTTGCATAACAGCTATTGTTTGAACATGTGTTTTAATTCTTTGGAGTATACACCTAGGAGTAGAATTGCTGGGTTGTATGGTAATTCTATGTTTAACATTTTGCGGAACTACCAAATGGTTCAAAGTGGCTGCACCGTTGTACATTGTCACCAACAATGTATGAGGTTCCAATTTCTTCACATTCTCAGCAGGGCTTGTTATTGAGTGTCTTTTTATTTTACCTATCCTTGTTGATATGAAGTGGTATCTCACTGTAGTGTGATTTGCTTTTCCCTAACAGGTAATTATATTGAACAGTTTTCATGGGCATAGTCACCATCTGTATATCTTCTTTAGGGAAAGGCATGTTCAAAACATTTGCCCATTTAAAAAATAAATTTGATTATTTGTCCTTTAATTGTTGACTTGTAATAGATCTTTATATATTCTGGATAGAAGTCCCCCCGCCAAATATTTGATTTGCCAGTATTTTCTCTCATTCTGTAGGTTGATTTTTAACTTCCTGGATGGTGTCCTTTGAAGCATAAAAGTTTTTGTTTTGACTAAGCCCCCAATTCATCTATTTTATCTTTTGTTGCCTATGCTTTGGGTGTCATGTCTAAGAAAATATTGCCTAACGTGTGATCATGAATGTTTACTCATGTTTTCTTCTAAGAGTTTTATAGGCTCAGCTTTTACACTTAGAACTATGATTCATTTTGAGTTCTCATAGGATGTGACGTAGGGGTTCAAATTAATTCTTTTGCATGTAGAGATCCAGCTGTCCTAGCACCATTTCCTTAAAAAACCTATTCTTTCCCCCATTGAATTATCTTGGCATATTTGTCAAAAATCCATTGACCACAAATATGACGGTTTAGTTCTAGGCTCTGAATTATATTTTATTTTTCTATACACCTATCCTTATGTAAGTACCACACTGCCATGATTATTGTAGCTTTGTAATAAACTTGGAAATTCAAAACTATGAGGCCTCCAATTTTCTCCTTTTTCAATATTGTTTTGACTATTCTGGGTATTTTGGATGTCCAAAAGAATTTTGGGATCAGCTTGTCAAGTTCTGAAAAGATGTCAGCGGGAACTCTGATAGGGATTGCAGTAAATCTGCAGGTCAATTTAGGAAGTATTGCTAAATTAACAGTATTAACACAGAATATCTTTACATTTATTTAGGTCTTAATTTCTTTAAACAGCATTTAAAAAATTTTTCAGTGTGCAGTGCTTACATTTCTTCGGTTAAATTTATTCTCAAGTATTTTATTTTTTTTATCCTATTGTAAATAGAATCATTTTCTTAATTTTCTTTTTTTTAAGATTTTATTTATTTATTTATTTGAGAGACAGAAAGCACAAGTGGGGAGGGGGGGCAGAGGGAGAGGGAGAAGCAGACTTCATGCTGTGCCGGGAGCCCAGACATGGGACTCCATCCCAGAACCCTGAAATCATGACCTGAGCCAAAGGCAGACACTTAACCGAGTGAGCCACCCAGGCGCTCCATTTTCTTAATTTTCATCTTCAGATAGTTCAATGCTAGTGTACAGAAATATAACTCATTTTGTATATCATTATGGTATTCTGTAACCTTTCTGAATACACTTACTAGTTTTAAAAGCTTTCTTGTGTGTGCACACCTTTGGAATATTATTTACAAAATTATGCTGTCTATGAATATGGATTTACTTTTTCCTTCAAATCTGGATGCCTTTTATTTCTCTTTCTTGACTAATTGCCCTGGCTAGAGCCTCCAGTATAATACTGAATAAAAGTATGGGGATAAAAAATTCTTGTCTTGTTCCTGGTCCTAAGGAAAAAGCATTAAATCTCTCACTACGAAGTACAATGTGAGGTGTAGTTACATTATATCCTTACTGGGTTGAGGAAGTTCCCATTTTGTCAAATGCTTTTTCTGTGTCTAGTGAGATGCTCTTGTGATTTTTTTTTCTTTATTGTATCAATATGGCATTTTATGTTGGTTGATTTTCACATGTCAAATAAGCTTGCATTCCTGGGGTGGATTCCACTTGGTCATGGTATCCTTTATATATGATGCTGGATTATTTTGTTAGTGTCTACTGTGTATATCCATAAGGCATACTATACTGTAGTTGTCTTTTATGATATTTTTATATGGTTTGGCATCAGGGTAATGCCCACATTACAGAACGTGTTGAAAAGTGTCCTCCCTCCTATTTTTGGAAGAATATTACAGGTTTATTATTAATTTGTCTTTAAAAGTTTAATAGAATAAACCAGTGAAGCTGTCTGGGCCTGGGCTATTCTTTGTGAGGTTTTTTGGATTACTAATTCAATCTCTTTACTTGATATAGGTCTATTCAGATTTTCTAATTCTTCTTGAATCAGCTTCAGTACAGTATATCTTTTTAGAGAAATGTCCATTTCTTATAGATTATTTAATTTGTTGACTTGTAATTATTCATAGATTTCCCTTAAAAAATATTCATTTTTTTAGGTCAGCAATGATGTCCCCACTTTTGTTCCTGATTTTAGTAATGAGAATCTTCTTGCTTTTTCTTAGTGTAGCTAACAGTTTGTTAATTTTGTTGACCTTTTTAAAGAAGCAATTTTTGTTTCATTGTCTCTATTTTCCTGTACTCTATTACATTTATTTCCACACTAATCTTTATTATTTACTTCCTACTGTTTGCTTTGGTTTAGTTTGTTCTACCCTTTTTTCCAGTAACTATGTTAAACCGTAGAGTAAGTCTCAAAATATTTAAAAAGTATTGAAATCATACAAATATGTTCTATGACCAAAATGGCATGAAATTAGAAATCAATAACATGTGCACATGTGGGGAATTCACAAATATTCGGGAAATAAAAAACACACTCCTAAAAAACCAACAGATCAAAAAGGAAGTGGATTACACTATAATTTGAGATGAAAGAAATTGAAAACACTACACACCAAAACTTGCAGGATGCAGTTAAAGCAGAACCTAGGGAAAAATTGTAGCTGTAAACACCCATATTTTATTTTATTTTTAAAGATTTTATTTATTTATTTATTTATTTATTTATTTATTTGAGAGAGAGAGAGGGAGCAGCAGAGGGAGAAGGAGAAGCAGGCCTTCCACAAGCAGGGAGCCTGACGCAGGGCTCGATCTCAGGACCCTGAGATCATGACCCCAGCCGAAGGCAGACACCTCACTGCTGAGCCACCCAGGCCCCCCTGTAAACACCCATCATTTAAAAAGATCTCAATAACCTAATCTTCCACCTCAAGAAACTGTGAAAAGAAAACCAAACTGAACACAAAGCAAGTTGAAGGCAGGAAATAAAGACTAGAGTAGAAATTAATGAGAGAGGAAACAGAAAAACCGTAAAGAAAATCAATGAAACCAAAATTTAGTTCTTTGAAAAGAACAACAAAGGCAACAAATCATTAACTGCACTGAACAACAAAAAGAGAGAAAAAAGTGATAAGGTTCACATTACTAAAATCAGGAATGAAAGAAGGGACACCACTATCAACCTTACACAAATAAAAAGAATTGTAAGACAATACTATAAATAATTGTATGACAATGAATTACATAACCTAGATGAAATGGACATTCCTAGAAGGAGTTAAACTACCAAAACCAAGTCAAGAAGAAATACAAAGTCTGAATAGACCTATAACAAGTAGAGAGATGAAATTTGTTATTAAAAAAAAAACACCAAAAACTTTCTGTGAAGAAAAGCCCAGGATTAGATAGCTGCACTGGTGAATTCTATTGTGATATTGTGGTTTATAATAAGAAATATATATTTGGTCTCTGTCCTGTTACTGGCGCAGAGCTCCTAAAATCCTTGGAACTTTTTTTTTTTTTTAAAGATTTTATTTATTCATTTGACAGAGATAGAGGCAGCCAGCGAGAGAGGGAACACAAGCAGGGGGAGTGGGAGAGGAAGAAGTAGGCTCCCAGCGGAGGAGACCAATGTGGGGCTCAATCCCAGAACCCCAGGATCATGCCCTGAGCTGAAGGCAGATGCTTAACGACTGAGCCACCCAGGCGCCCCAACCCTTGGAATGTCTTAAGTGAAAAGAGCAATAAAAGTGTCTTATTATTCATAACAAGCCCTTTTCAACCATACCAGTTTATATTAATGAGATGACCTTTGAACAGTCCCTAGGTAACCTAAGGATGGAGGCTCATTGCCAAGGGAACTGACCATAATTAGAGGGGTGGAACTTTCAGCTCATCCTTCCCTCCCCATCCCACCTCAGGGGAGGGAAAGGGAGCTAGAGGTTGAGTTAATTGCCAAAGGCCAATAATTTAATCAATCATGCCTATGTAATGAACCTCCATAAAAATCCCTGAATATGGGGTTCAAGAAGCTTCCCAGTTGGCAAACACATGGAGGTTCTGGTAGAGTAGCTCTCCCAGAGAAGCTCTACATCCTTTCTCACATACCTTGCCCTATGTATCTCTTCTATTTGGCCGATCCTGAGTTATAACCTTTTATAACAAACTGGTAATCTAGTAAGTAAAATGGTTTCCTGAGTTCTATGAGCCGCTCTAGCAAATTAGTTAAATCTGAGGTGGGGGTCATGGGAGCCTCCAATTACAGCCAGTCAGTCAGAAGCACAGGTATCCTGGACTTGCAATTGGCATCTGAAGTGGCAATGGGTGCGGGGCTGTAGAACTACTCTGTGGGCTATGAGGCTATCTCCTGGTAGACAGTGTCAGAATTGAGTAGTTAACACACAGGGCACTCAGCAGGTGTTGCAGAATTGCCTGATGTGTGGAAAACCCACACGTCTGCTGTCAGAGTAAAACAGTATTGTAGTAGAGTACTGAGAGTAGAGGAGACTCACAAGAGCATGTTTTTTCTTTATATCTACCAATGTTTAAAGAAGAGTAAACGCCAATACTTTACAAATCTCCCAAAGTATTGTTAAAAGATAAACTGAGGCATATTAACATTTTTAAGAGTTTGAGCAAACATCAACTCAAATTGAACAGTGCCAAATTGGAACGGGTTAGGAGTGCTCCACAGACAGGAGCCAGGGGCAGGATTTTTATAGAGAAGATGCAGAAGCAAAATGAGGAAATTATTTAATTGGGTATCTTAAGTGGTTGCATTATCTGGGAAGCCTAATTGGTTCTTTGTGATTGGTTGTTCTTCTTAACCTTGAAGTAGTTATAGGAATTGACTCTGGTTTAGGTTTTGGTTTGCTTAACTAGTCTACCAAGTCATTAGGGCCACTTCAGTCTAATGATCTCCTTGTTCAATTACTTTAATAATTCCCTCCTTTTGGTCATCCTCTCATTCGTGAGAGATAAACCAAAATTTTGGTATTAGGGTCACTCTCCATCACCAACAGGTTTAAACTATTCTTGTCTCGTGAAACTCATTAAGTTATGATGCCAGTTTTGTGGAAGAATTGTTTTTGCTATTCCATTTTGTTGTTCATCTTGTTTGTTTGTCCAAGTACAGTGAGACAATCTGCTGTATGCTGATGGCAGTGAATATGTATTTAAGACCCTTGAGAGAACACAGCACACCAGGGAGACTACAGTGATGACTACCAGGGGATAATGCCAAAACACTGAAGTATGCTCCTTAATCAGGCACCCCATGAACCAAATCAATCGATAGCAAATAAATTAAAGAATGTACCTGAAGAGACATGAACCTGTTTTAGCCAAGTGGCCTGTTTGTTAATTCCCTGTATTTGCTACAATACCAGAGGTGCTGATCCAGGTACCTCAGGAGGCATTTGCTATAGCACAAACTCCTCCGTGTTCAGCCAACAAGTAATCTAAAGCAATTCTATTATCTAAAGCCTCCGAAGCAAGAAAGCCTAGGGACTTTTGTTGTGCACCTATGGACTTAGTGTTAGATTCAGTGATATTTACCAGAGTTAAAGAACATCATCTTCCTTTTTTAAAAAAGATTTTATTTATTTATCTGACAGAGAGAGAGAGAGCACAAGCAGGGGGAGTGGCAGAGGGAGAGGGAGAGGCAGGCTCCCAGCTGAGCAGAGAGCCCGATGTGGGACTCGATCCCAGGACCCTGGGATCATGACCTGAGCTGAAGGCAGACACTTAACTGACTGAGCCACTCAGGTATCCCAAGAACGTCACCCTCCTGTGCATTAACAGACAGAAAAAGGGAGTAGCTAAAAGGCAAAAATAAACACAAAGTTTTCATATTAAAGAAGATCTTGACCCATGATATTGGGAGAGTTGTCCACCTCAAGATGCCATCTGCTTCTGGGGAGGAACTTCCCTAGTTAATTTTAGATCTCCAGCTGGTGTGCAGTCCAAGAGTCTGGAGATGCCTTTATTTATTTATTTATTTATTTATTTATTTATTTATTTATGTTTAAGATTTTATTTATTTATTTGAGAGAGAGAGAGAGAGAGAGCGGGTGGAGGGAGAGGAAGAGGGAAAGAATCCCAAGCAGACTCTGTGCACTGAGCACAAAGCCCTATGCAGGGGTCTATCTCATGACCCTGAGATCACAACCTGAGCCGAAACCAATAGTTGGACACTTAACTGACTGAGACACCCAGCTCCTGAAAGAGCCCTTTTCAATTGGGAGATGTGGACCTAAGGTTCAAGGCCCTGAAGTTTGGTGCCACGTGGCTAGTGAAGAGAACCTCTTATGATCCCTTTCAACACGGATCCAGGGCACTCTGTTCTTAGTGATTCCAGGTCAGAAAGGCGGGAGAAAGTTGTAAACGTTAGTTTGGAGAACTGTAGCCAATATTTAGAAAAATTGGAAAAATTAATAATCTAGCCCAGTTTACAGATAGATAACAAAACCTCAAAAAAAGATAAGCAGAACTAGAATCTAATATTCACAAAAGTGGGTTATAGTTTTCTATGAAACATAACTTTTCTCTCTACAGTTACCCATATGTCTAGCAAAGATAATCACAGTAAGACTAATTTGTTAGCAAAATAAGTCTAGTCTTATTAAACTTGGCCTGGTTATTTATAGAAGTACAGCGAGAATAGTCATTGACCATATAGACTATTTTTAAGTCTCCTTGCTAAAACTATTCATAAGGAAACTCAGATAGGACTTTTTAAAAAGTTTTTATTTAAATTCTAGTTTAGTTAACACACAGTGTAATATTAGTTTCAGATGTATAATATAGTGATTCAGCACTTGCATACATCACCCAGTGCTCATCAAAACTGCACTCTTTAATCCCCATCACCTATTTCACCCATCCCCCCACCCACCTCCCCCCTGGCAACCATCAGTTCTCTATAGTTAAGAGTCTGTTGATTGGCTTGCCTCTCCTTTTTTCCCCTTTGCTCATTTGTTTTGTTTCTTAAGTTCCACATATGAGTGAAATCATATGGTATTTGTGTTTCTCTGACTGACTTATTTCGCTTAGTATAATCTCTCTAGTTCCATCCAGGACATTGCAAATGGCAAAATTTCATTCTTTTTATAGGTAATATTCCATTGTATGTGTATTACCACATCTTCTTTATCCATTCATCAGCCGATGGACACTTGGGCTGTTTCCATAATTTGGCTGTTGTAGATAATGCTGCATAAACATCAGGGTGCATATACCCTTTGAATTAGTATTTTTGTATTCTTTGGGTAAATACCTAGTAGTGCAATTGCTGGATCAGATTAGAGTTTTAAAAGCCTCTCAAGCTCCTTTACGTGTAAAGTTAGCTTGTGCATTTGGGATTTTCCTAATTTTCTGAGAGAGGCTTGGACGGCTATGTATTTCCCTCTTAGGACCGCCTTTGCAGTATCCCATAAGTTTTGGACTGAAATGGTTTTGTTCTCATTAGTTTCCATGAATTGTTTAAGTTCTTCTTTAATTTCCTGGTTGACCCAATCACTCTTTAGCAGGATGCTCTTTAACTTCCAAGTGTTTGAATTCCTTCTAAATTTTTTTTTAATAGCCAAACTGTGGAAGGATCCGAGATGCCCTTCAACAGATGAATTGATAAAGAAGATGTGGTCCATATATACAATGGATTATTCAGCCATCAGAAAGGCAGGCAGAGCAGCAGGCAGAGGGAGAGGGAGAAGCAGGCTCCCCGCTGAGCAGCAAGGCCATGTGGGACTTGATCCCACCCAGGACCCTGGGATCATGACCTGAGCTGAAGGCAGACACTTAACTGACTGTGCCACCCAGGGGTACCCACCATTTGCATCGACATGGATGGAACTGGAGGGGATTATGCTAAGTGAAGTAAGTCAAGCAGAGAAAGACAATTACCATATGGTTTCACTCATATGTGGAACATAAGCAATAGCACAGAGGCCCGTAGGGGAAGAGAGGGAAATCTGAAGGTGGAGAAATCAGAGAGGGAGATGAACCATGAGAGACTATGAACCTCAGGAAACAAACTGAGGGTTTTGGGGGGGGTGAGGGGATGGGGTAACAGGGTGATGGGTATTAAGGAGGGCACGTGTTGTGATGAGCACTGGGTGTTATACACAACTAATGAATCATTGAACACTATGTCAAAAATTCATGATGTGCTATACAGTGGTTAACTGAACATAATTTAAAATATATATATATAAAAGCCTCTCAAGGCTAGAAAGCCAAGCCAAGGACTTGCCAGATGTCACCTGAGATAACCTATAGATTTGGATGAATTCCTCTCTTCCCTGAAGGTTCCTAAAATACACCGGTATTGCTGGGGCCTCAGGATGTGGCCTTTCTTACTTGATAAATCTGGGAACCCTGTAAGGGAGATATTAGGCAGTCTTTCCATGGGGCTTTATTGGCTCCATAAAGTCAACCTTAGTTCCTTAAAGCTGTCTGGTCATATCTGATTTTATGCAGATCATTCTCAACTATGACATTCCAGTCAAAGTCTCAGTAATGAAACCAATGCTTTCAATTGTATCCTGTTACAAGAAAAACAGATTTTTATTGAATGTATGCAAATTATTTTATTGTCACAGAAGTAAAAAAAAAAAAAAACTGACTAAGAGTTTCCAAATGCTGGAAGGATCAAGTAGGAAGAAAAGATAAATATTTTGATTCTGTTTATAAAAGAATAATTTACCAAATCACGGAGCTTAAAAGAAAAGAGAAAAAGATATCCTTAAATCTGGGAAACAAAACATCAAAGAACAAGAGTTTTTTTCAAACAAAAAGTCATAAAAATTATAATCATCCTCACCAGTTCATTAAATACCATGTTAATTCTTGTTCTACTTGAATCTAATTTTTCCATTAGAGTTCTAGAAATTCTTATCCAATTTAGTGGTATGATCTTAACAATTACCAGAACAATGTATTTTAGAATACTTGCCAGAGTCCTGTCCCGAATCTCTTTGAGGATGAAACACTTCTACAAAAGCATCAGAGTAAAATAATAATTGCCTGCAAATGACAAAATGACTTCAAAAATGGCTGTGGTTAAAGATCTGATGAGAGTTTATTTGAAAAGGAAATTTAGTTATCTCTGTGGCATACAGCAATTTCAGATAGTAATTGGACAATGAGCATATTGACAAATTTCTATGAACTTCAAACAACTGCAGAATATTTATAATAGTAATATATACCAATATGTATATAACCTAAGAAGGCTTATCGCCACTTCTTATTTGGCAATGCTTCCCATGTAATTTAACACACCAAATAAGCCTAATTAGTTTAACATCTCTCTTTTACAAGGTGAGAGAAAAATATTTTGAGATTTTCCATGGACTTCTAGGAAGTCTCAAAGTTAGCCTGAGGTAAAAAAAGACTCTATTTTGAAAAGCTGTCAAAAATGTCAAAAGATTTGAACATTTTATTAAATAGGATCACAAATCATTATGAAACAATACTTATTTATTTAACCAAAGTGACAATAAAAGATTTTAAAGGCAAATACAGAAGGTTACAATGTTGTAAACAAAACGTAACTCTTTTCATATCGAGAAGACTCTGTTCTCTCATGTAATCGAAGACCTTAATAAAGACAACAGGAAGCACAGGAAATTATTTTGGCAAGACACAAAATTTTTTCTTCCCAGGCAGATTACCCAAAAGGTAAGGAAAAACGTTTCGCAATCTCTTCTCAAGAGCCAACCAACAGTCCAAGAAAACTTTGTCTTTTTAACAGAGAGAAAAACAAATTCAAATTTTGCACCAGTGTACTTTTAATATCAAGGCTTATTCTTTAAAAACCTATGAATAAATCTATTCTAATCATAGCCAGCTTGACCACACATAAAATTCCTTTCCCAAGATTCCATTTGCACAAACCTTCCATCCATTCAGTTTTTGTCCTGTATTTTCCTCTTTCTCATTCTGGAACTACCAGTCATTCTACTTTAGGACAAAATTACTCTCTTTTTCCCTTAACAAAAACAAGTCCTTCATACTTTTCCTTATCCAAAAAACACATCCTATCTATGCTAAGCAAAATAAGTCAGAGAAAGAAATACCATATGATTTCACTCATATGTGGAATTTAAGAAATAAAACAGATGAACATAGGAGAAGGGAAGAAAAAAATAAGATAAAAACAGGGAGGCAAACCATAAGAGACTCTTAACTATTGGAAACAAAGAGGGTTGCTGGAGGGGAGGGGGATGGGGGGATCAGGGTGATGGGCATTAAGGAGGGCACTTGATGTAATGAACACTGGGTGTTATATGCAACTGATGAATCAGTAAATTCTACCCCTGAAATTAATAATACAGTATATGTTAACTAAATTGAATTCAAATAAAAATTTTTTAAAATACCCTATTTTCCTTACCTACTTTTTATACACAGCTGTTACCTTTCACCCTTATTATTTTTTTTTCTTTTTTTTTAATGATTTTTTATTATATTATGTTAGTCACCATACAGTACATCCCTGGTTTCCGATGTAAGGCTCGATGATTCATTAGTTGCGTATAACACCCAGTGCACCATGCAATACGTGCCCTCCTTACTACCCATCACCGGTCTATCCCATTCCCCCACCCCCCCACCCTTATTATTTCTACCTGTTTTAATTTACATATATTGATTAGCATTCTTAATCTTTAGAAACCATACTTTTTAAAAAAATATCTTTGAAAGATTTTATTTATTTGAGAGAGAGAGAGAGAGAGAGCATGAGCGGGGGGAGGGGCAGAGGGAGAGGGAGAAGCACACTCCCCCCTGAGCAAGGAGAAATGGGCTTGATCCCAGGACACCTGGATCATGACCTAAGCCCAAGGCAGATGCTTAATCAACTGAGCCACCCAAGTACCCCAGAAACTGTAATTTCTAATGAAAACTAAGAAGTAAGCAATTGTGGATTGCCTATTACACTAATATTATATGGATTGGCAAATTTATAAATATATTTCATAACTTCTAGAAGTGTATTCTTCCTCACAGTAAATTTTTCAATATGATTATGATTACATTAACAACACAGAAGAGGGAGAAACACTTCCCAATTAATTCTATGAGACTAGTATCACCCTGATATCAAAACAAGACTAGGTATAATAAGGAAACTACAGACCAATACCTTTTATAAATTAGATGCAAAACCCTCAACAAATTACTAGCAAATTGAATCCAGCAATATATAAAAATTATTATAAGCAATAACCAAGTAGAATTTATCCCAGAAATGTAAATTTAGTATAATACACAAAAGTCAGTCAATATAAGCCATCATATTAACAGAATGAAAGCCAAAAACCACAAGATCATCTCAACAGATGCAGTAAAACATTTGACAAAATCCAGCACCCTGTCATGATAAAAATATTCAACAAACTAGAAATACTAAAGAACTTCTTCATGATAAAGGACATCTACCAAAAACATACAACTTACATCACACTTAAGGGAGAAAGACTAAAAATGTTCCCTCTAAGAACAGAGAAACAAGATGGGGATGTCCTCTCTGGCCATTTTTACAGATTGTACTACAAGTTCTATAGTCAAGAAAAAGAAATAAAAAGGCATCTAGTTAGGAAATAAATAAGTAAAAGGATCTCTATTTGAAGATAATATAATCTTATATATAGCAAATCCTAAGGAATCCATTAAAAAACTATGAGGGCTAACGTATTAGTGGAATACTGTGGCAGTATACAATATCAATATATAAAAATCAATTGTATTTCTTTACATTAGGAATTAACAATCTGAGGGGCACCTGGGTGGCTCAGTCATTAAACGTCTGCCTTTGGCCTAGGGCGTGATCCCCGCCCCGCTGGGGGCCTGCTTCTTCCTCTCCCACTCCCCCTGCCTGTGTTCTCTCTCTCACTGGCTGTCCCTCTCTCTGTCAAATAAATAAATAAAATCTTAAAAAAAAAGAAAAGAAATTAACAATCTGGAAGTGAACTTGAGAAAATAATTCCATTTACTGTGGCATCAAAAACAAAAACATTGTTAGTAATATATATAACAAAAGAAATTCCAGACTTAAAAATTGAAAACACAAACCGTTATTTAAAAAAAAATAAGAAGGTGCACCTGGGTGGCTCAGCCAGTTAAGCGTCCAACTCTTGATTTTGGCTCACGTCATGATCTCAGGGTTGGCTCTGTGCTCAGCAGGGAGACTGCTCAGGATTCTCTTTCTCTCTCTCCCTTTGCCCTTCCCCCGCACGCTTGTGCTCTCTCTCTCTCTCAAATAAATAAACCTTTAAAAAAAATTTTAAAAAATAAAGAAGACCTAAATAAAGGGAAATCCCATGTTCATGGATTGAAAGACAGTATTGTTCAGATGGCAATATTGATCTACAGATTCAGTGCAATCCCTATCAAAATCCCATCTGGGTTCTATGTAAAAAATGACAAAATAATTCCAAATTCATGGGATCCAGAACAGAAAAAAAATCATCTTAGAAAGAATAATATTGGCTATCTCATACTTCCCAATTTCAAAACTTGCTACAAAATAACAATAATCAAGACGGTGTGGTACTGCTATGAGGACAGATAATATAGGTCAATGGAAAAGAACTGAGAGCCTCAGAGTAAACCCTCATATTTAAGCTCACTTGATTTTTGACAAATGTGCCAAGGTAACTGAAGGGGAAAGAACAGTTTTGAAACTAAAGTGGTGGAACAACTGGATATCCACATGCCACAGATTGAATTTAGACCACTACATCATAAATATACCAAAATTAACTATCTGGGTCATAAGTATTAACATAAGAGCTAAAATTATAAAACCCTTAAAAGAAAACATAGGAGGAAATCTTCATGACCTTGGGCTTAATAATGCTTTCTTAAATATGACAAAAGTATGTGCGACAAAAGATAGGCTATATTAGACATCATCAAAATGAAAAAGTTTTGTGTTTTCAATGATACCATTAAGAAAATGAAAAACCCCAAAGAATGGGAAAAAATACTTGCAAATCATATATTTGATAAATAGCCCTAAGATATAAAGAACTCTAGAAATTCAACCCTAAGAAGACAAATGACCCAATTTAAAAATGGGCAAATTATTTGAATAGACATTTCTCCAAAGATATGCAGATAACCAATGGGCTCATTCAAAAAAGCTCAATATCATTAATCATTAGGGAAATGCAAACCAGAATCAAAAGGAGATAACAGTTCACATACAATATGATGGCAAAATGAAAAGGATGGAAAATAATTTTGACAAGGATGATGAGAAACTGGATCCCTTACACATTGCTGATGGGAATGTAAAATGCTGCACCCGATTTGGTAAATAGATTGGCAATACTTCAAAATGTTAAACATAGACTTATCATATGACCTAGAAATTCTATTCCTTGGTATATACTCAAGAGTAATAAAAAGATATGGCTACATAAAACTTAAACACAAATATTCATAGCAGCATTGTTTATAATAGCCAATAGAAAAATTGGAAAAACCCCAAATGTCTATCAATTGATAAGTAGATTAAACAATATGTGGTATATCATATAACAGAATATATTTGACAATAAAAGGAAGAAGTATAGGGACAGCTGGGTGGCTCAGTCGGTTGAGCGTCTGCCTTCAGCTTGGGTGGTGAGCCCAGGGTCCTGGGATCAAGTCCTGCATCAGGCTCCTTGTTTGGCGGGGAGCCTGCTTCTCCCTCTGCCTGCCGCTCCCGTGCTTGAGCTCTCTCTCTCTCTGACAAATAAATAAATTAAATCTAAAAAAAAAAAGGAAGAAGTACTGATACATGCTATGACATGGATAAACCTTGAAAACAATATGCTAAGTCAAAGAAGTCAGCCACAGAAGACCCTATATTGTATTATTAAATTTCTAAGAAATTGCTGTATCAGCAAATCTGTAGAGATGGAAAGTAGATTAGTGGTTGCTTGGGGCTGGCAGTAGGGTGGGGAAAGAAAATGACTGGTAGTGAAAACCAGGTTTATTTTTGGGATAATAAAAATGTTCTTTTTTTAAAGATTTTATTTATTTATTTATTTGACAGAGAGAGAGAGCAAGAGAGCACAAACAGGGCGAGCCACAGAGGGAAAGAAGCAGGCTCCCAGCCCGACGAGGACGATGAGGACAAGGATGAAAACAAGGATGAGGACAACAACTCAGGAGTCAATCCCAGTCCCCTGGGATCATGACCTGTGCTGAACGCAGATGCTTAACTGACTGAGCCACCCTGTTGCCTGGGGATAATAAAAATGTTCTAAAATTAGATTGGGTGATGGTTGCCTAACCCTATGGATATACTAAAAACCACTGATTTGTACACTTTACTTGAGTGAATTATATAGCATATAAACTATATCTCAATAACACTGTTAATGAGAAATGATTATACAATAAAAACAACAATGTATTGTGTGTTATAACATATGTAGAAGTAAAAATAAGACAACAGAAAAAAAGATGAGAGGCGGAAATACATGGTTGTAAACTTCTTCCATTATCCACGAAGTCATATAATATTATTTGAAGGTATATTTTGTGATATTATAAAAGAAATAAAAGAAATACTGCAAACTCCAGAGTCATGGCTCAGATATTTTATCTGGGGGGAGAAGCAGGCTGTAAACAGAGAGCTTTAAATTTCTTCCCAAAGGAAATGACTTCATTTGCAACAGCGTGTGGAGAAGATCAAGCTAAAGGAGCTCTTGAAAACAGTGGAGGTTGTACTGTGTAGTATAATAAAAAATAGGTATTTGGTCTTGGTCTCTAGTTCCTGGCACAGAGCTCCTAAAACTCTTGGGGTTTCCTAAATTATAGGACTGTCTTTTGTTATTCATAATGAACCCCATTTGACCACATCTGAGCTTATACTCATGAGGTGACTCACATGTCCCTAGATAGCTTCAGAATGGGGGCTGGTCACCAAAAAGACCAAACAAATTATTAGAAGGTTGGAACTTTCAGTCCCATCTCCCCTCTCCCAACCTCTCAGGAGGGAGAGGGGCTGGAGATTGAATTCAATCACCAGACCAATGATTTAATTAATCATGCCTATGTAATGGAATATCCGTAAATCTCCCTAAATGACTGGGTTTGGGGACCTTCCAGGCTGGTGAACACATCAATGTGCTGGGAAAGTGGTGGGCCTGGAGAGGGCATGGAAATCCTGCACCACTCCCTACCCCCCAATAACCTACTCTATGTTTCTCTTCCATTTAGCTGTTTCAGAGTTGTATCCTTTAAAATAAACCAGTACCAGTAACTAAAGCACTTTCTTGAGTTCTGTGAGTTGTTCTAGTAAAGTACTAAAACTGAAGAGGGGGTCATGGGAACCTACACATTTGTAGTTGGCTGGGCAGAAGGGTGGGTAGCCCGGGCACCCCATTTGTGGCAAGTGTCTGAAATGGGGTCACTCTTGCCAAACTGAGCCCTTAACCTATGAGGTCTGCACTGACTAGTGAGTTAGTGCCAGAATTGGATTGAATTGTAGGAAAACCAGTTGGTGTTGGAGAATCAGAGAACTGGTTGGTGTTGAAAAACACAACGCCTTTGGTGTCAGAAGTAGTGCCAGGTAACACCACACATGGTGAAAAACAATTGAGAGGACATTGGTAGATTCACTGGAAATAGAGACTAAACTGTAGGTCAGCTCATTTACCAGAGAAAATCTGAAAGAGAGATCTAAGAGAAGACCTCGGAGCAGAACTAATCTCGGTCTGTAGAACAATTTATGCCTCAGGGCATTGTTGAAAACAATAGAGCAATCAGCACACAATTAGTGATGTTTAACAAGCACGTGTGGTCAGGGAAGTAGATAAAGTGAGTCCTGCCAGAACCACTGTCATCCCAGGGTGACTGTGGGCATACCTAAAGCTGTGCCCACTGAGGAACAACGTTAGAGGTTTCACACTGCGTGTGGACACAGACATTATTTGTTTAGAGACAAGCTGAAGTATCTAAAATAATCTAAATCATCTAAAATAATCCAGCTAGTCACTAAACAAACAGAAAAATAACAAAAATAAGCCCCCCCCATGGGAAGGAGGAGCCAATACCCAGAGTTGTTACAATATATTATCTAAAATGTCCAGTTTCCAACAAAATATTATGAGATGTGCAAAGAAACAGGAAAGTATGCCCCATATATCAGAGAAAAAAGCAGGCAACAGAAACTGCCTGTGAGTGACCAGATAACAGATTAAAAAAGACATTAAAGTAGGGGCACCTGGGTGGCTCAGTCATTAAGCGTCTGCCTTCCGCTCAGGGCGTGATCCTGGGGTTCTGGGATTGAGCCCCGCATCAGGCTCCTCCACTGGGAGCCTGCTTCTTCCTCTCCCACTCCCCCTGCTTGTGTTCCCTCTCTCGCTGGCTGTCTCTCTGTCAAATAAATAAATAATCTTAAAAAAAAAAGACATTAAAGTAGCCACTATAAATGTGATTGCAGAATTAAAGGAAACCATGATTGAAGAAGAAAGGAAGATACGATGACAATGTGAAATCAAATACAGAATATCAACAAAGAAATTATTTTTAAAAAAAGAGCAAATGGGACGCCTGGGAGGCTCAGTCAGTTGGGCATCTGCCTTCAGCTCAGGTCATGGTCTTGGGGTCCTGGGATGGAGCCCCAGTTTCAGGTTCCCTGCTCAGCGGGGAGCCTGCCTCTCCCTCTCCCTCTGCCTTTCCCCATTGTTCATGCCGTTCTCTCTCTCTCAAATAAATTAAAAAAATCTTAAAAAATAATTAAAAATTTAAAAATCAAAATAAATTTTAAAAGAACAAATGGAAATTCAGGAGTTGAAAAGTACAATAACTGACATGAAAAATTCAACAGTATATTTGAACCAGAAGACTAATTAGTGAACTCGAAGATACAGTGATAGAGATTAAGCAATCTGAACAACAGAGTGAAAAAGGACAAAGAAAAATGTATAAAGCCTCAGGGAAATGCGACACATTATTAAGTGTTATATTAGCTAAGACTCCCAATGGTAACTTGAATCCCAAGGAACCAAGTAAAGAGATCCAGAAATTATATGTAAGAAGATTAACATAAAAAAAGTTATGGGGCGCCTGGGTAGCGCAGTCGTTAAAGCGTCTGCCTTCGGCTCAGGGCGTGATCCTGGCGTACCGGGATCGAGTCCCACATCAGGCTCCTCCGCTATGAGCCTGCTTCTTCCTCTCCCACTCCCTCTGCTGTGTTCCCTCTCTCGCTGGCTGTCTCTCTGTCACATAAATAAATAAAATCTTTAAAAAAAAAAAGAAGATTAACATAAAAAAAGTTATAAGCATATACTTGTTTCTTTTCTTCCCTCTTGAGTCTCTAAAATATGTAAAATTACACAAAGTAATAATTATAACAGTGTATTGTTGGTTTTGCAAGATGTATAGGTATATTATATATAACAACATATAACAATAAAATCAGTGGAACAGAGTTTCATAGGAGTAATATTTCTGGATCTCACTAGAATTAAAGTAGTATAAATCTGAAGCTGATTCTGATAAGTTAATATGTATATGGTAAGCACTAGAGCAAACACTAAGGACATAACTAAAATTTATAACAAAAAATCATTAATAAAACTAAAATGCAACATTAGAAAGCATACATTCACTTAATGCAAAAGAGGAATAAAGTGACAAAAAAGATGTGACATATAGATAACAAGAAGTAAAATGGCAGATCTAAATTCAACTATTTAAGTGATAACAAAGTATGATTGGATTAAGCTGTCCAAAAAAAAGGCAGGGTTGTCAGACTGAATATAAAAAAACCAAAACCTAATAATATGCTATTTACAAGTGCCACATTTTAGATTCAAAAATAACAAATAGATTGAAAGTAAAAGGATAAAAACAATATACACACAGCAACCACAAGAAAATGGAGTGGCTATAGTAATAATCAGACAAAACAGACTTTAGAACAAAAATTTTTATAGAGATAAAGAGTGACATTTTATAATAATAAAAGGGTCAATCCATTAGGAAAACATAACAGTTATAAATATATATGTACCTGATAGAGACCATCAAAATGCATGAAGAAAAACTTATAAAAATTAAGGGAGAAATAGACAATTCAATGATAACAGTTGGGGACTTTCAACTTTTAATAATGGATGGAACAATTAGGCAGAAGATCAACAAGAAAATAGAAGACTTGGGGCACCTAGTTGGCTCAGCTGGTAGAGCATAAGACTCTTGATCTCAGGGTCATGAGTTCAAGCCACAATGGGGGTAGAGATTACTTAAAAAAAAACCAGAAGACTTGAACATTATAAACCAATTAGACCTAATTGACATCTATAGAATCACCACCCACCAGCAAGAGGATATATATTCTTCTCAAGTACACATACTCCAGAACAGACCATATGCTAGGCAATAAAACAAACCACAATAAATTCGAAAGACTAGAAATAATACTAAGTATGTTTTCTGCTAATACAGAAGTAGAAAACAGAAACAGAAAGAAATTTGGGAAAATCACACATATGTGGAAACTAAACAACCACTCCTAAATAACCAATGGATCAAAGCAGAAATCAAAAGGGAAATTATAAAGTATATTGAGATGAATGCAACTGAAAATACAACATACCAAAACTTACGGGATGCAGCTAAAGCAATGCCTAGATGGACATTTATTGCTGTAAATTCCCATTAAAAAAAAAAAGAAAGAAAGAAAGGGGTGTCTGGGTGGCTCAGTCAGTTAAGCATCTGACTTTGGCTCAGGTCATGATCTCAGGGTCCTGGTATCAAGCCCCAGGTCAGGCTCCCTGCTCAGTGGGGAGTGGGCTTCTCCCTCCCTTCTGCCCCTCCCCCTGCTTGTGCTCTCTCTCTCTCTGTCAAATAAATAAATAAAATCTTTAAAAAAGATAGATTGATGACCCAGGAAAAGAAAAAAAAAAAGAAAACTCAAATTACTAGAGTCAGAAATGAGAGGACATTACTACTGACTTTACAGAAATAAAAGGACTAGGAGGGAATATTATGAATAACTGTATGCCAATGCATTAGATAACTTAGATGAAATGGACAAATTCCTAGAAAGACACAAACTACCAAAACTGACTCCAGATGAAATAGCAAATATGAACACACCTATAATAAGAGAATGGATTAGTAAACAAAAAACTACTGAGATGGAAAAGTCTAGTTCCCAATGGCCTCACTGGTAAATTCTACCAAACATATAAAGACGAATGAGTACCACTGCTTCACAGACTTTTCCAAAAAATAGAATACTTCCCCACTCATTCTATGAGGCCACTATTATCCTGTTACCAATACCATACAAAGGCTTACATGACGCATTGGGGCAAGTAAATGGTGAGCATGTTACTTCTATGACTGCTAACTTCCAGGAGAGGCCACCCTTTGGTTCCATTCAGACCTTACTTCCAACACAGAATACATTCTAAGAAACACAAATGACCAAGAAACCCAATCACATCGTTTCTTGCATGTGTAACTTCCCTATATTTGCCAACCACTTAATTGAAAATGATGACAAAGAAGGAAAGGGAGGGGTACCTGGCTGGCTTGGTCAGAAGAGCCTGCGACTCTTGATCTTGGGGTCGTGAGTTCAAGCCCCACATTGGGTGTAAAGATTACTTAAATTAAAAAGAAACTTTGAAAAAAGAAGGAAAGGAAAGATAGAGCAACCCATAGTTCTTCTCCTTTCAGTTCTTTTGTAGCATGTGCATATGTACATGTATCAAGAAAAATAAAAAGTTTATTTCTGTGCAGCATTTCCATTACTCTGGTAAGAAATAAGTACAAATGCATGTACAAGCTACAAAAGATGAACTGTGCAATTTTGGTGATTCTGCATATTAGTCAAATGCTCTTGCGTTTGCATTTAAAACTGGTATCAAAGAATACAACAATGAACTATAGAATTCATGCTAATAATATAAAATTTCACATTATAAATAAAAAGCACCATGTCAAGGTCAACATCCGTGGTCATAAATCCTATTGATAGCATGTAGCCTTGATGTGATGTGATGAAATGGTACTTTATCTCTGTGATGTTCCTCCCCAAAACCCATAATTCCAGTCTAACCAAGAGAAAAACACCAGCCAAATCCCATTAAGATTGTAAGTATCATCAAAAACAGAGAAAGCTTGAGAAACTGTTATAGCCAAGGGGAGCCTAAGGAGATATGGCAACTAAAAGTAATGTGGCATTCTGGATGGGGCCTAGGAGTAGAAAAGGGGCATTAGATTAAAAAAAAAACAAAGCAAATTTTAATAAAGATTAAACTTCAACTAATGGCAATATATCAATATTGGTTCATTAGTTATAGCAAATGTACCATATTAATGTAAGGTGCTACTGGGTATGGAATATATTGGAATTCTCTATATCTTCTTAATTTTTCTGTGAATCTAAAACTGCTGCAAAAAATGAAGTCTATTTAAAAAAATGAAAAGCAAAAGAGAGACAGGAGAAAAAAAAAGCTTTATATTTTAGTCCCTTTAAAGGTACTTTCTCCCTTGCTCTTTGAACAAGGGGCCTTGCATTATCATTTTACAAAGGGCCTTGCAAATTATGCAGCCTACCCTGACTCTGCCCCAACCTCTGTCATCCAGACCTCAGACTGGGGTTGTCCTGGGCCCTTCTGAGAGTCCCTGAGGCCAAGAGTAAGGCTGTGAGTGTGTGTGTTGGAGCCCAGCAGGGAAGGCCAGCACAGGACAAGTTCTGTGCACTGACCTTGTCTGCATTCTGGGAAAAGCAGCAGCAGCAGCAGCAGCAGCCACAGTCTGGAGAGGTCCCCACTCAGACCAAGTGGTGTTCCTAAGAGAAACCCCTCCTCGACATGGTAGGCAGCCTGGAGCTGGAAGGGACCTCATGCATTGGTCTACCACAACCCCTGGCTCCACCTTTTAGGGAGAAGAAGGAGGACATGAACAGAGGCCTGAAGAGGGACAGAAGCCTGCCAGGCCTCCAGAGCCCTCCAGCAAGTCAGTCACAGCCTGGGTCCTGCCCAGCCCAGGGCCTGGTACTGCCTCCCTCTGGCCCAGGTTGGACCTGCCTTCCCAGTTCCTGAGTGTTTCCCAGCAGCCTGAGTTGCTACCCCACCTTTCCTCAGAGCCCCTTCCTTGTTTCTCTGGGCATAGGAAGGGGGAGGGAGAGACAAAGTGTGAGTGCGAGTGTGAGTGTGTGTGTGTGTGTGTGTGTGTGTGTGTGTGTGTGTCTAGCCCCAGTTAGGAGGAGGCCAGAAGCAGAGAAGAGAAGGAAGGCTCTTGTCCCTGCATTTCCCACTTGGTTATTTCCCCTGGGGCAAAAGTGGGGGAGAACCTGAGAGCTACAGGCTGGACAGGGCCTGCTGCAATCCATGGCAGCTTGTCTTGAGACCAAAATGCTGCCATGGGTGTCATTAGGAAAGAATGCAGAGGCGGCAGCAGCAGGGGGAACCTCTGAGCTGGAGAGGGCTTTACTCCTGGACTCCAGGCAGACAGGGCCTGCAAAGTGAAACCAGACCTCCACGGAATCTGGGCTGTAGAGAGGCTCAGAGGCAGGGGGCTCTGTTTCCGCCACAGAAGTGCCGCCTCACCAGAGAACAGGAATCCCTAAACCAGAAACTCACCCTGGACTTCCTCAGATCCCCCAGAGAAAGGCCATTTCCCTGGAGACTGTTGCCATGGCAGCAGCTGCCAGGGGCTGACTGCCCTCCCCCTTGCCTGCATGGCTGCCCTGCCTGCCTTCTGATACCTTCAGCAACTGCTACCTGAAAAGGCCTGTACTGTCCACGCTGGCTGCATGTAAACGTGCCTGGAGCCCACTGCCCAGGAGCAGATTTACAAGGTGGCTAAAGGTTCCATCTTTACATCATACTGCCAGGATTTCAGTCCCATCTTGGCTACTATCATCTGTGTTTCCATCGGAACAGTTTGTAACCTCCCATAGCCTTCGTTATCTCACCTTTAAAACGGCATTTCTTAAACTGAAACCCTCCCCAGCGATTGTGAGCCAAGCAACATGTCCTCACAGGACCCTGTCAGCAGTATGCAATCAAATCCATAAGAAGGGTTATTTCATAGCACCCACCCCAACCACACACAAGTAGCAGACCACATCCCTTTGTAACAAATGGTTGTCACCATGCAGAACCACCTTCACTTTATTCCCTCTTGAGAGCCTGTTCTCTCAAGGGAACCCCAAATCAGTTACTGTCAGGCAGAGACTTAGAGCCAACACAAAGACATTGTCCTCATTCTTCCTTCCATTCCTGGTTCTAGCTCTTTATACCTCCCTTGTGTGACCCCCATGTTTACCAAGTTCTCAACAAGGGTTAATTTATACTAGTTTGGGAGCTTTCAGGGGCAACCGTGTCTCCTACTATCAGCAGCACTAGAAAGTAATCCCACCCTATAAGATCACACTGAGAGAAGAAAGGAGGGGAACTGGCCTGGCGGGGCACACTCCAGGCTGCCAAACCCAACAGGGGAAAGGAATTTTTTCATTTGTAGTTAGAGCTCTTTGCTGAGATCTCCCCTAGATCCTTCCTGATCTTGCTGAATTTATCATCCTATTTAATACTAATGGCATGCTTAAAATTCATATTTTGCAGCTAACATACTGAATGATAGAATTTAGATTCAAAGAATAAGGGAGTGAATCTAACAAGACAACATTTAGCCCAGAAAAACAGAAGTTTCTTTTTTTTTAAAAAAAAACAGAAGTTTCAATACGTGTGTTAAAATGAAAATGATTTACATACATGCACCCTTATGTTTTTGCAGCAGTATTTACAATAGCCAAACTATGGAAGCGGCCCAAGTGTCCATCAATAGATGAATGGATAAAAAAAATGTGGTGTATATATATATACAATGGAATATTATTCAGCCATAAAAAAGAATGAAATCTTGCCTTTTGCAACATGGATGGAGCTAGAGAGTATTATGCTAAGTGACATACGCCAGTCAGAGAAAGACAAATACCATATTATTTGATTCATATGCAGAATTTAAGAAACAAATAAACAAAGGGAAGAAAAAGAGATACACCAAAAAAACACACTCTTAACTATAGAGGACAAACGAATGGTTACCAGAGGGGACGTGGGTGGGGGGATGGGTGAAATAGGTGAAGGAGATTAAGAGTACATTTATCTTGATGAGCACTGAGTAATACATAGAATTGTTGAATCACTATATTGTACACCTAAAAGTAATTTAACACTGTATGTTAACTATACCGGAATTAAAATTTAAAAAATTAAAATGATTTATATAAGTGTCTTAACCGGGATGTGTGAAACAGATTTGGGGGTGTCAGGTGATTGCAATTAAAGTGGATTTAACTGTGTGATACAGCACCCACAAAATCTACTATGATAATAGGATGTATCTACAGATGTATAGTAGCTGTTCCAGAATGAAGGTGTGATAAGATCACCCCATTCTACACTAGGCAGAACATTCAGTATTTTCAGAGGCATTTACAAATTCAGGAGCATGTAGGATGGTGAGAGACTTTAAAAAAGTATATCGTATCAGAAAGAACTGAAATAACTGGGAGGTTAAACCTAAATAAAATAAGTCTTGGTGAGAATATAATTGTTTAAGGATTAAATGAGATAGCATATTGCAAATGTTCAGCACAATACCTGGCATAAGTGCTCAATTAATATTAATTTATTTCTTTTTAAGATTTTATATACTTATTTGACAGAGAGAGAGCACAAGCAGGGAGAGTGGCAGAGGGAGAGGGAGAGGGAGAAGCAGGCTCCCCGCTGAGCAGGGAGTCGGATGTGGGGCTTGATCCCAGGACTCCAGGATCATGACCTGAGCTGAAGGCAGATGCTTAAATGACTGAGCCACCCAGGCGCCCTTCGATTAATGTTAATTTTAAAAAAACAATAATTAAAAATTTTTTAATTAAAATAAAAAACAATAATTCATAGTAATTTTAGCATTAGGTCATACTATTATTATTATTATTTCTATTATTATAGTTAATGCTTACAGAGTGCTTTCTATGTGCTAGGTACCTTTCCAAGTCTTTTACATATACAGATTTATTTACTCATTTTCTCAGTCCCATGAGGTAGGTACTACCATGTCTCCAATTTTGCAGATGAGGAAATTGAGTCACAGAAAGTTCAAGTAGATTGTCCAGTGTGCCTCACAGCTGGGAAGGGGAAAGAACTAGAACATTAACTCTGGCAGTGTCAGGCTATCAAGGGTAAAAGGCACTTTTGTTACTTATTCTTGTTTTGTATCACTCCAGAGCGCAGAACCAACACCAATGTATGTAAACTACTGGAAGGCAGGTATCAGCTCAATAAAAGAAATAACTACTCTGAATGATTAAAACTGTATGAAATTTCACATCACAGGATGTAAAGGGAAAAGGGGTAGAAATGAAGAAATGAATAAAATGGGGAGTCCTCTTGGAAAGAAACCATACAAATGATGAAGCCAACCTTTGGTGAAAAGAATAAAGAAGGCATAGTGAAACTTGGATTTTAAAAGACACACATCACTGAAAAATTGAAAAGTAAAACAGTTATGGAAAAGATACAAAAGTAAACTAATATTTGTCTTGCTATCTCAACATAAAGTAAATTAGATGTTGGAGAAAAGTGACAAAAACCTCTAAAAATAGTAAAATTCCCGCATGAATTTGTTTGGAAACTTACTAGACAGCCTGGGTTTGAAAAAGAAAATGATCCCAGGATCCTCACAGTTCTGACAGCCACCACCCTGAAACTACAAAATACAGAAAGGAGAGGTACAGTTTGCTCTCTGGAAAAAAGGGCACCCGCATGAGAAAGTAGCATCCAGGCTGATATGAGTAGATAAGATGCAGGTATGAGGTTGAAGACCATAAAACACTATTAGATCCAAACATACATACTTGTAATGACAAGTGAGTATGTTAATATGATTTTAATCCTGCTACTCAGTGTGTGGTCAACAGAATTATTGCATAGTTGGATATGAATATCTTCTGTGCTGAATCTTTTGGGTACAGCAGTCCCAGGACCCAGATATTTGCTGATTTAATGACTTAATATACACTTTCTTGACCAGCAACACCAAAAGGTGGCTGGTTAAGGATTTAGAGCCTCAGAAAAACCTCTTTATATATATACACACACACACATAATAGTATAAATGGGGGTGCCTGGCTGGCTCAGTCAGGGAGCATGTGACTCGATCTTGCGGTCATGAGTTCAAGCCCCGTGTGTGGTGTGTTTACTTAAAAAATTTTTTAAATAGTATATATATATAATGCCACACTCTTCACCAAAAATGCCCCCATTACATTTAATAAATACGTTTTTAGGCTATTTGTACTTAGATGGACAAATGTGTATTTAATGTTTTTAATTTACATACTTTACAAACAACTCTTTCTAGAGTTCTAGAAGTAAATGATTACTAATTTAGACTGGAGCCTCTATTTCTGATACAGGTTTCGGGGCTCAAAAAAATCCTGAGGTCATGGAAAAGTGAAAGCTTATCTTCCATGAAAGTGACAAGAGATGGTAAACAGTGTTGATAGCGCCGAAACGGATATGATGGAGTTAGGGATGTGGATTAAAGCTGGGAAAGGTGACATATGGTATTGATTCATTAAGGAAAAATAGTCAAATTTCAGTGCAGGATCTGGGCTCTAGGGGAAATAATGGGCCTTGGTGGCTGACAACGGGAGAATAAGGGAGAGAGGTGTTATCAGGGTAAGCAGCAGAGAAGAAGAGGCAATAACTCTCAAGACTGGATGCTGACCGTCTCTGGTAACCAGCAAAAGACAAATATAAACAACGAGGTGAGTGACGATGCCTGATGCGTTGCGTGTTAGGAAATACTGGCAGGCTGCAGCACGGCCGCCCGCGGTCAGAGCGGTAACTGGGGATCTGAGCTCGGCGGTGACGCGCGGCCCTCACGTGACCACGAGCCTATGTCTGCCCAAGTCCCTCTATCCTGGTCCTTTTTGCCTGTCCAGACACCGTCTGCCTCCTGCCCTTTGGTCGAAGGGAAGAGCCGAAGTAAGTAAGTCCCCTTGGTCTTCCTAAATCGGTATGAGTGTCGGTGCTGCCCAGTAACCTCTGGGATCGGGATGGCAAGAGTACAGGCCTTTCCCTAGACCCAGCCCCGCCCCCTGCGCCCACATTTCGGTGCAGAAAATGGTGGTCTTGGGGTGAGGTGGGGAGATGAGTGGGGGCCCCTGGGGGACACAGACACTTAGAAATAGTTTCTAAGTAATCCTTTCCTTCCACTTGCCGCCTGAAAAGAAATGACGAGCACTGCGGGGTACGGGGTGGTGGGGCACGGACGACGAAGCCTGAGGTGGGGCGTGGGGGAGGGGAAGCAGAGGGGGCTGGCGTGGGGGCGGCGGCTACTGCCCAGGAAAGGGACGTGCGTGTCAGTCAGTTCTTCCCTCCTCCCCACTCCCCGCCCCCTACCCTGTCTCGCGTCTGTCTGCAGGTCTGCAGGTCTGCGGGTCACAGCGGTGCGCCTCGCGGAGAGGACGCCTAGAGCAAACCGCCAGGAGAGGTCCAGGTCTGGGAAAGGGTGGGCAGTGGCCCGGGATGGGGTGCGTGGGAGGACGCTGATGGGAACCGAGACCGCAGCACCACCGCCCCGCCCCGCCCCTGACACTGCGGGAGAGGCCTGTGGCAAAGCCTGCTGGGAAAATGGTGGGCTTTCTGGAAGGAGGGGGCGAAGGGGGCTGCGAGGGGTGGGACGCGGCGAGGTTCCCAGGGCCAGAGAGACCCTGGACAAGCGTAGGTTGGGGAACCTGGGCCCCGACACGGGAAAAGTCAGGTATGGGAACCCGGGGCCGGGGTTTTGACCCAGCCACCAAGTGTGTTGACTCGACTTTGCCTCCCTTGTCTCCTTTGAATAACTGTACTTAAAGACCATCCTGAACATGGAAAAATCCTGCAAAGAAACTGAAGAGCAGCCACAGAGCGCACCCAAGACGGATGAGGAGCAGCCGCCTGTGGAGCACTCTCCCGAAAAGCAGTCTGCGGAGGAACCATCTTCCGAGGAGCAGTCATCGGAGGAGGAGTTCTTTCCCGAAGAGCTCCTTCCCGAGCTCCTTCCCGAGATGCTCGTATCCGAGGAGCGCCCTCCTCAGGAGCGCCTTTCTAGAAGGGACCTTTTTGAGGAGCGCCCTCCCATGGAGCAGCCTCCATGTGGAGTGGGAAAACATAAGCTAGAAGAAGGAAGCTTTAAAGAGAGGCTGGCTCGCTCTCGCCCGCAATTTAGAGGGGACATACACGGCAGAAATTTGAGCAATGAGGAGATGATAAAGGTGGCAGAGGAGATGGAAGAAATGAAAAGAGTTCGCAACAAATTGATGGTTATGCATTGGAAGGCGAGACGGAACCGTCCTTATCCTATTTAATGTGTTCGGCCTTTAATTCTGTTTTGCCTGATATAAGTATTGCCACCTGAACGTTGCATTTTCTCATATACCTTTACCCATCTCAATTATAACTTTATGCGTGGCTTTATTCTAGGTGTTTCACTTGTAACTGGCATAAAATTGGGTTTTCCCCGCCCACAAACTGCAAGTTTCCCTTTTACAATCACGAGTCTAAACCGTCTGCATGAAAAGATGTACATTATATATTGTGAAGTGAAAAAAAAAATTTTCGAAAAGTGTATGTTGTATCCCATTTTTGTAAAAAAAGTATATTTATATATTAATATGCAAAGAAAAAACTGAAAGTATATACTTAAGTGGCTTAACAGTGGCTATCTGTGCCGTAATAGGTGTTTTGTTTCTCATTTTTTGCTTCGTCGGAACTTCTCACTTTCCAAGAAAAATATATTTTACTTTTGTTGCAAAAAAATATGATGGTAAAAAATTTAAAAACTGTCAATTGGCTTATAAAGACAATGTGGCACTTAATAAATACTTGTCAGAAGTTTAAAGAAAAGTAAATCCAATGTTTGTTTGTTTTATAAGTAGGCTCCATGCCCAGCATGGAGCCCAGTGCGGGCTTGAACTCACAACCCTGAGATCAAGAGCTGACCTCAGATCGAGAGCCATACGCTGAGTGGACAGAGCCACCCAGGTGCCCCAATCCCATGTTTCTTTTAAATCTCAGGCAGAAAAACAAACCAGGTACTTCTATTTAAGGGTCATTCTTTTCCCATTTAAAGAGGAATAATGCTTGACTTACAAGGTGGCAGTGGAGCCAAATGAAGTAAAGATCCTAGGGCTGCCTGGTGTTCCCCCACCTGCATGTGCAGGACCCCCAACCTTACAGATACCCTTCAAATACAGGGGATAGAACCAAAAGGTTTCACTTACACTCACAAATAATTCCTGTGAGATCTCAGGTGAGTGCCACATTCTATTTCTGTCATGCTATTCCCTTCCCCACATTCTATTACTGTCACATCTGCTGGGCACAGCTGCCTCTTCTGGATCCTGCTCCTTCCACGCCCCCCTCCCCCCACAGCTAAGGTGCCTGGGTCCTCCCATGGCAAAGCTGCACCAAGTGCTCTGGAGTCCCTTTAGGGCCAAAGCTGAACTGTGTCTCCTACAGATAAATGGAGAATGCCCCTCCTTCAGCTTTAATATTGTACTTATTTAGGTGCATAGCATCCCAGTGCTGCTTAAACCTCAACGTCTTAAAGAATTCTTAGCAAAATAATCCCTTTTTTCCCTGCAAACCTCATCTTTTCCCCACTGGATTCAAACATGAATTCACTGAGACCTGGGCTAGGAGACAAATTTGTGGGCCAGCCATAATGCTGTGTATTCAGAATTGGAACCTCCCTACCAAATAATCCCCCAAAATGACTATGGTTTTAGATGTCTAACATTTGCCTTAGGGTGAATTCTCTCTCAAGGGTTTTCTGGCTGACTTGCCTTAACCAATTCAGATGACTTGCTCAGCTTGTATAAATTAAAGAGGAAAGTAAGACTTAGGTTAAAGCAAGGGCATTTCCCTTCTATCCCACCCCACATCACCAAGAAACATTCAAAAGTACTTTGTAAGTCATTAAAGTACTATATATATATATATATATATATATATATATATATATATATATATCAGATATTATGATTTATCAAACTACCCTTATAACACCTAAGATTATGTTTTATTGATCCTATTCTAGAAACATGGATAGTGGTTAATAATTTTTTAAAAATTATGATCCAATCATGAACCCTGAGTTTCTGTTTGATTGACTATGTAGCTTCAGTGTGTTTACTTCTCTAGAAAGTATGATTTGCGATTTCAGAAGGATCACTAGGGGGAGGACCTGTTATCTCAAATTCAACATTAAAATTATTTACATATCTTATATATCAGCATTTCTCGTAAAAAACGCAGGGACCTGGGCTCTACCCCAGACCCACTAAATTTCCTTTTCTGTCAATTATTAGCACACAAGTTAGAGTTCCATTGCTATATGCAATATACTCCTGGTTTTAGTAAAAATAAATTATGACATAAATAGAAGAAAATGCAGATAATTTTATCAGAATTTAAAAGGGTGAAAGGCTTGGGGCAGCTGGCTGGCTCAGTCGGTAGAGCATGCGACTCTTGATCTTGGGGATTGTGAGTTCAAGCTCTATACTGGGTATTGAGTTTACTTAAAGAAAACTGTGAAGGGTTTGTCCAAGCATATTTTTAAGAAACTAAAAACAACCTCATCAATTTTACTACATAAAATTTAGATTTCTTGCAGCAAAGCAAGACCATATACAGAATGAAAAGCTGAGGACAATAAAATAGCAAGATATATTTTCCACAGCTGGCATTATGTAATGCCTTGCATTCCTTCCTTCCAATGAATAAAATGGATCAGAAATAAATTTAAAGTTCTTTGGTGATCAGTTTACAAAATGGTAAGCCAATCCTGTGCCCTTGACCTTTTTTTGTTTTTATTTTCCACTGTATGATGCCATTTTGGGGGATCTTCACATTTCCAGACCATTCTTCAAGGTCATGGCAGCCTGATGGATGCTGGTCAAGCTGGATTCCAGTTGGAGTGAGATAAGTTTCCAGAGGCTCACTGTACCAGTTTGACAAGACAGGAAGAACCCACCCCCCTGGTGCTCAGAGGGGCAGTGCTCAGGTAGGATGTGGAAAGGCTCACCCAAGTCACACTTCTCTCCAGGGTGGGTCTGGTTTTGGTTTCTCTGCTCCAGCCTGCAGCAGGCCCCAAACCCTCTGAGGCCAGTGGCCAAATTGTCCTGGACACACTTACCTGGGGGGCAACAACAGTCCCCATTGCAGGTCCGAGAGCTTTGCCTTTCCCTCCTTTCCCCCTTCTCTTTTGGGGGACTTTTTGTAGGGGAGGAGAGAAAGACCCGAGGATTCCTAACTAGAAACATTGGTTGGGATAGTCTTTGAGTAGGCAGATGTCTGACCTGGGTCTGACCAGGTCACTCGGGGCTGAAGCAGAAGGAGCTGGCTCTCCTCTGCGTTTAGTGAATTAGCTTTTCCACAAATGGGGTTAGACCTCAGACAAAACCTCACCCATCCCTCTTCGAGCCACCTTGCGCAGACTCCCTAAAGGGCCTCAGATGTGCCCCGGCCTGTTCTGGTGCTTCTGCCCTGAACGTTGCTCTGAGCAGGCAGTGCGTCTGACGACTGTGTCAGCCCAGGCCCAGAGTCAGAGGAGACTCCAGGTAAAGGGAACTTGCAAAGGCATGTGGTCCAACAACTTAGGAGAAAAGGGGTTTCACCCTCCGTGTGAACATCCCTATGCATTGCAGGCCCTGCCTGTGACTTGGGGCCCAGGGGCATTGGTGGTAGAAAGTCAGCAGCATCTACAGCCTGGCTCTCTGGGCCTCTTAACCACCTCCCTGCTCACACAGAAGGCTGGTATCTCAAACACATTTCCAAGAAGCAGCTTGCCTGGTCAACCCCAGAGCAAAAGCCTTGTAGGGTCCCAGACCCTAGAGAAAGATCATTGATCAGAATGATTTGGTTTTTATGACATAGTGCTTGAGAGCGGGAGCCCCTCAGTATGAGGTAGCATACCTGAGAGATCAGGTTCAGGCTCCTTGTAAAATACCCGGAGATTCCTTCCTCTGCCATTCAGAAATACTAACCCAGGGGCACCTGGGTGCCTCAGTGGTAAAGCGTCTGCCTTCAGCTCAGGTCATGATCCCAGGGTCCTGGGGATCGAGCCCCATGTCAGGCAGGGAGCCTGCTTCTTCCTCTCCCACTCCCCCTGCTTGTGTTCCCTCTCTTGCTGTTGTTTCTCTCTGTGTCAAGTAAATAAATAAAATCTTAAAAAAAAAAGAAATACTAACCCAAACTCCATTATTTTTAGGAATAAGGAATAAAGTTATACAGATAAAGAAGAGACAGATCCTGTGTTCTAATTCAAATTTGTCTGAATCAAATTCTGCGTTCTCCCCGCTCTACGCACTCCAATTTTTTATTTAATTAATTAAAAGTAAGCTCTATACCCAACCTGGGGCTTAAACTTACAACCCTGAGGTCAAGAGTCACATGCTCCACTAACTGAGTCAGCCTGATGTCCCACACTGCTTCCAATTTAGATTGTAGTTTTTCAGGCCCTAGGGAATAATTGATTTAGACAGTATTACGAAGTATTGTGTCCTTGTTGGTTTGTGCATTTGGGTGAGTTTTTACGTTATTATTTTTCTCCAGATGGACATGTCCAGTAGGCAGTTAGATGTAAGTGTCTAGAGTTTGGGAAAAAGATTGGCATGGAAATATGGATTGTGGCTTGTGGTACCTGACATTTAGTAAGGACCTTTTGAATATTTATTGAATTAAATGGAGAATCCAATCGTATATCCTTCTACCCTTTTCTATGAATATGTATTTTTCAAATGAAAGTGTGACTGTACTGAATGTACTGACTCATACCCTATGTGTAAAAAAAAATGAACTTTTTCTTTAAGCCTCTTTACCAAGACAATACTGGTTTTAAAGAGTATTTAGAAACTAGAAGTAAGCACGCCATCTGGTGACCAGAACCAGAACTATGAGTTGAACACAGCTAACAAAGGAAAGAGGAAAGGAGAGAAAGTGCTGGAGGGTGAGGGAAGAAGACTTGATATTGGGGAAGGGAATACTTCAACCCTGACTCACACTGGACTGACCAGTATCAACCTCTTCTTGGGGGCTGAGGTAGCAAAAGAAGCAACGTATACTTAGATGGTTTTCCCCTGTCTCAAGTCAAGATAAGTATGTGTGTGCATGTATGTGTATGTTTAAACTGAAAGGTCTTATACTATTTTGAATTTTTTCTGATTGTAGAAGTTATATGTTTCTACCAGAAAAATCTGCATGTGTAGGAAAGTATAAAAGAAAATATAGATTACCTATAGTTCCTCTGCCTAGAGAAAATAATTGTTAATATTGACATGTACGTGCTTACGTTGTGTGTATATTTCCTTTTATGTTAATAAAATATATTATTGAAATACTTTTATGTGTTATTTATATATTTGTAGTTATATCTTATAGCATATATTTTATTTATTCCTTTATTTTTCTTCGCACATGTGCCATGACATTCAACTATATGGGTATTCCATCAACCACACCCCTTGATGGTGATGTCTATAGTGAGGATAAAATTGTTCTCTTTGATCTCAGAGGCCTATGTCTGAAGACCACATGAATGGACAGGTCCTCCAAAGAGCATAAGATTGAGGAAAGAACACCAACTTTGGAGGTGGGGAAAGAAATTCAAAATGATCAAGAAACTACGTTGGGCCAGGTACTTTATATTTGGGATCTTCTTTAATCATTACAACTCACTGAGGAAGGCATTATTACCTCAGTATATATAAGGAAACTGAAGCTCAAAAAAATCTGGGTTTCTTACACAGGATCACACAGCCAGTAAGCAGAGGTATCTGGATTTGAACTCAAATTGTCTGACTCCTAAGTTAGAACTCTTAATCATTATGCCTTACTTCTAAAATGTCACACCTTCTCTCTTATTGCTAAGCCTAATGGTATTCATCTTTGGATGTCAGAAAAAAATGTCAGAAAAATTGGGAACAGTCCCCCACTCTCATGCCCCACTCTCGTTGAGCTTGAATTTTTTGCTACAAGCATGCTTTTTAAATTTTTAAAAATTTTTAAAAGATTTTATTTATTTGAGAGAGTAGGAGTGGTGGGGGGTGGGGGAGGCAGGGGGAGAGGGAGAAGCAGACCCCTTGCTGAGCAGGATCCCGATGTGGGGCTCCATCCCTGGACCCTGACATCATGACCTGAGCAGAAGTCAGATACTTAACCAACTGAGCCACCCAGATACCCCAAGCATGCTTAAAAAAAATTAAGGTTATTTTTTAAAGTAATCTCTACACCCAACGTTGGGCTGGAACTCATGACCCCAAGATCGAGAGTTGCATGCTCTTCCAACTGAGTCAGCAGGTGCCTCTACAAGCATGCTTTTGCAAACAGAAAAATTAATAAGGAATTATGTCTTTTAAAATCTTTTAAAAAATCTCAAAGAATATTAAATGGCACAAGAGAAATTGAGATGAAATATTTAAAACATATTACAGATTAAGAGATATCTTTGAAAAATATAAATCTCTACTCACCCAGTAGAAAATGAGCACAGTACATGGAGAAGTAATTCACACAAGAAGACACAACTCACATGCACACACACTTACACACACGTGCACATGCATACACACATATTCATAGAATCTAAATGACATTATATAAATGGCATTATACCTTACATTTCATTAGACAAATGTTCTTTTTTTTTTTTTTTACTCAACTGTGTGTCTTGGAAATCTACCCATCTATCCATATTGTTACCTATTGTGATATATAACAATAAATATATTTGGTTTTTGTCCCCAGTTCCTGGCATAAAACGCCTCAAACCCTTAGTATTTCCTGAGTGGTAGGAATGTCTTTTGTCATTCATGAAGAGCCCCTTTTGAGTTTATGCTAATAAGGTGATCTAGGGTTGGGCCCTTTGATAGCCTCAAGATGGCACAGGTTACCAAAAAGACTAAGTTCAAATTTCAGCCCCTCTCAGCAACTTCTAGGAAGGGGAAGGTGGTGAAGTCTGCAGACTAAGCTATATGAAAGCTTTTGAACAACAAGATTTGATGAGCTTCCGGGTTGGTGAAGGCATCAACATCCGGGGAGGGTGGCACAACCCAGTTCTATGAAGACAGAAGCTCCTGCATTTGGGACCCTTTTGGACCTCATCCCTTGTACCTCTTCATCCAGTTATTCATCTGTATCCTTTATAACATCCTTTGTAATAAACTAGAAAACATAAGTAAATGTGAATCAATCTAGCAAATTAATTGAATCCCCGGATGGAGTTGTGGGAACCTCTGATCTTCTAGGTCAGAAGCACAAGTGACAACCTGGACTTAAGGCTGGCACTTGAAGAGGGTAGGGTACAGTCTTGTGGAACTGAGCCATTAACCCGTGGGATCGGACACTCCCTCTGTCTCAGAATTGAGTTAATTGCTTGCTGTGCTCAAAAAATCCCACATTAGACCTATAGATTTAGGTCATCTGTAACGGCTGCATACACTGCATAGTGTGAACGAACATACTGTAGTTTATTCCGTAATGATAGAGATTGAGATGGTTTCCAATGCCTTCTTATTACAAACATGCTGCAATGGCATGTTTTCTGCCTGCCTCCCTGTGTATATGTGTCAATATTTCTCAGGAATTAGTGACTAGAAGGGGGACTGTGGGGTTATATGATACATTTAGGGTACATTGCCAAACTGGCCTCTGTAATGGACATTTGTCATCTGAATTCTTTTTTTTTATTTTTTTATTTTAAAAGATTTTATTTATTCATTTGACAGAGATAGAGACAGCCAGCGAGAGAGAGAACACAAGCAGGGGGAGTGGGAGAGGAAGAAGCAGGCTCCCAGCGGAGGAGTCTGATGCGGGGCTCGATCCCAGAACGCCGGGATCACGCCCTGAGCTGAAGGCAGACGCTCAACAACTGAGCCACCCAGGCGCCCCTGTCATCTGAATTCTTATCAGACTTTGACTGGTCTGGTCCAGTCAGACCCTTGAGGCCAGGTCTCCGTGCCTTTGCCTCAAGCTTTTCCCTTTCACTTCTGTTTAGACTGGCCTCCCCTTCTCTGCTAAGCAATATCCTTTTCAATCATTAAAACTCAACTGAAGTATCATTTCCTCCCAGAGGACTTCCCTGACAGTCACCAGAACAAGGTGAGTTAGGTGTACTTTCCCGGCGCTCCTAAATCACCAGTGACTCGGACTTTATTATTATCATGCGTTAAAACTACATTAGGGACATTTAGGGAGCCTTGGGCTCAGGATCCCGCATCGGGCCCCTTGCTCAGCGGGGAAACTGCTTCTAACCTCTGCCTGCTGCTCCCCTGATTGTTCTCTCTCTCTCTCTCTTTCTCTCTATGACAAATAAATAAAATCTTAAAAAAACAAAACAAAAACAAAAACTACACTTAGACATCTATCTCCCCCATAAGACAACACACTCCTCAGGGACATTTGTGTCTTATTAATCGGCATATACGGGACAGAAGACAGAAAACACTCATTAAATATAAGTTTTTTTTGAGCCAGTTATCCAGGATTGTGAATCCGTCTGCTCTATTTCAACCTCTGTCATCCAGACCTCAGACTGGGGTTGTCCTGGGCCCTTCTGAGAGTCTCTGAGGCCAAGAGTAAGGCTGTGAGTGTGTGTGTTGGAGCCCAGCAGGGAAGGCCAGCACAGGACAAGTTCTGTGCACTGACCTTGTCTGCATTCTGGGAAAAGCAGCAGCAGCAGCAGCAGCAGCAGCAGCAGCCACAGTCTGGAGAGGTCCCCACTCAGACCAAGTGGTGTTCCTAAGAGAAACCCCTCCTCGACATGGTAGGCAGCCTGGAGCTGGAAGGGACCTCATGCATTGGTCTACCACAACCCCTGGCTCCACCTTTTAGGGAGAAGAAGGAGGACATGAACAGAGGCCTGAAGAGGGACAGAAGCCTGCTAGGCCTCCAGAGCCCTCCAGCAAGTCAGTCACAGCCTGGGTCCTGCCCAGCCCAGGGCCTGGTACTGCCTCCCTCTGGCCCAGGTTGGACCTGCCTTCCCAGTTCCTGAGTGTTTCCCAGCAGCCTGAGTTGCTACCCCACCTTTCCTCAGAGCCCCTTCCTTGTTTCTCTGGGCATAGGAAGGGGGAGGGAGAGACAAAGTGTGAGTGCGAGTGTGAGTGTGTGTGTGTGTGTGTGTGTGTGTGTGTCTAGCCCCAGTTAGGAGGAGGCCAGAAGCAGAGAAGAGAAGGAAGGCTCTTGTCCCTGCATTTCCCACTTGGTTATTTCCCCTGGGGCAAAAGTGGGGGAGAGCCTGAGAGCTACAGGCTGGACAGGGCCTGCTGCAATCCATGGCAGCTTGTCTTGAGACCAAAATGCTGCCATGGGTGTCATTAGGAAAGAATGCAGAGGCGACAGCAGCAGGGGGAACCTCTGAGCTGGAGAGGGCTTTACTCCTGGACTCCAGGCAGACAGGGCCTGCAAAGTGAAACCAGACCTCCACGGAATCTGGGCTGTAGAGAGGCTCAGAGGCAGGGGGCTCTGTTTCCGCCACAGAAGTGCAGCCTCACCAGAGAACAGGAATCCCTAAACCAGAAACTCACCCTGGACTTCCTCAGATCCCCCAGAGAAAGGCCATTTCCCTGGAGACTGTTGCCATGGCAGCAGCTGCCAGGGGCTGACTGCCCTCCCCCTTGCCTGCATGGCTGCCCTGCCTGCCTTCTGATACCTTCAGCAACTGCTACCTGAAAAGGCCTGTACTGTCCACGCTGGCTGCATGTAAACGTGCCTGGAGCCCACGTTTCTGTCAGCAGCTTTCACCAGGGGAAGACACCTGTAACCCTGTAACGTGTTCTGAAAAACTCAGGAAGGTGAGATGTGGGGAACAAGTCCCTCCTGAATTATATAGGCTAGTCAAGGAATCTGGTAAGAATAATTGGGATTGCACAGACATGGTTCCAGGGCCAATCTCTTTCCTGGCTTGCTAGATGAATTTAGACATATAGTTAATCTTCCTTCATTTCTATTTTCTCATCTGTAAATGAGGTCAAAAGCAGATTTACAAAATTTATCCATATAGCATTTACGAATTTATATTTATTTTTTAAAAAGATTTTATTTATTTGAAAGAGAGAGAGAGGGAGAGAGAACAGGAGCAAGGGCAGAGGGAGAGAAAGAAGCGGACTCCCCAGTGAACAGGGAGCCTGATGCAGGACTCCATCCCAGGACTCTGCGATCATGACCTGAGCCGAAGGCAGACAACTAACTGACTGAGCCACCCAGGTGCCCCGCATTTCTAAATTTTTAGTCTGGGGCGCCTGGGTGGTTCAGTCAGTTAAGCGTCTGCCTTTGGCTCAGGTCATGATCCCAGGGTCTTGGGATGGAGTACTAAGTCAGGCTCCCTGTTCAGTGGGGAGTCTACTTCTCCCTCTGCCCCTCTCCTCTGCTTGTGCTCTCTCTCTCTCAAATAAATAACTAAAATCTTTTTTAAAAAATATATAAATTTTTAATCTAGTCTAAATTCAGAGAGGTGCAAGAATGACGATTTGGATTTGGTTCAAAGTGTTACGAGGTTGGTTACTACTAAAGCAGCAAATATGCAATGCAAAGGATACAAAAGAGATGGTAGTGCATGTGACTGAAGGCAGCAACCCACCTTGTGCCTTGTATGTCACTATGGTGTGGCCAAAGCTTGGTGGTCTTGGCAGCCCTTGTAACATGAAATGCTCACCAAGTCAGAGAAGCACAGAACTGAGGGCGCACTGTTTTTTAAACTCCTAATCCTGTCAGGTCTCCAAAAGAATTTTGGACTAACCTACAAGGTAACACATCTGCTACTCAGTGAGCCACTTCACCAAGGCCTCATGTCCAGGCTGCAAGCTTTTTTTTTAAAAAAAATTTATGTATTGAGAGGTGGGGTGAGAGAGAGAACATGGTGGAGGGGCAGAGGGAGGGGAAAGGAATCTTAAGCATACCGGACACAGGGCCTGATCTCAAGACCCTGAGCCCAAACCAAGAGTCAGATGCTTAACTGACTGTGCCACCCAGGTGCCCCAGGCTGTAAGCTTTGACATTCTCTCTAAGATTGCACTGGAAATGCCTATCTTCTGTGTCTGCTCTTCAGAAAAGGAGTTTTCAATGCAGTCCACTTAAGGGCTTTGTTTGTGTGTGTGTGTTAGCAAGGCTGGTAAAGATCTACTTCACTGGGAGGAGAATATTTCCAGCTATACTCAGTTTGGCAGAAGAAAACTTCTAGAATGTTTATTCAAAAAGTGCATGGAAACAAATTGAGGAGTTGTAGCAAAAGAGGAGGCATGAGAAAGGATGGCAGAAGGGATCAAAAGTGTTCAAAGTGAAGGAGATCATGTATGTCCCATGATCAGTGGTGAAATCAGACATAGACTACAAACCAAGGAATGAGTCTGTAGTGCTCTGAAAGAATCCTTTTTTCTCTAGGTTGAATTAAACTAGCTGATTTTCTCTAGAAGCAAGGGTGGCAGGAAGCCTTTGCTGTCATGGGGCTGGCTTCTCATGGCTCTCAGACCTGTGGTCTACTTGTATGTTCCTGAAATTTCCCAAGCAACAATCCCTTTATGAGACGTACTATCCTTTATATTGCCAATTCCTATTCCTTTATACTACCAGGCCTGAGGGAATGTCTCATTTTAGGATAATGGTACAGCAAGAGCACAGAGTGGGTAAGTATAAAGCATGTTCGGGTCACACACTGATTAGGGGGCTCTTTTGGCTGGAGTAGAGGAAAAATGGTTGGCAAAGCTGAGAATATGTGACTCAGGTTGGATCCTGAAAAGCCCTGAGGTCAAGATATAGAATCTAAGATTATTCAATGGATTGTGGGATTACCATCTGGAGCACTTGAGAATGGCAACATGAAGATTGATTTGGTCGTTTACTGCTCCTTTGAATTTTTCTCTCATAACTCCAGTTCACACTGGACATTGTTCTCTCCAGATTCTTATTGGGAGACTTGCTAATAATCCCTACCTCACAGACTGCTGAGACTGCGTGTGTGGAATAGCCCACTAGCCTATTCAAAGCCACCATCTTCATGTGGGGCACGTAGCAGGCAAAGTAATGAGGTTCCCAAAGGTCTCTAGAGAACAAGCACCATTTCTTTGTGGTTGGCCTTTGTGTCTCCCCCAACCTATCTTGCCTCAACCTAACATACTCTGGCGGATACACAAGAAATCATGACTACCTTTCATTGCATGTCCAAGATGTAAGGCTCTCATTCCCAGTTTAAATGCAAAATCAGTGTTGGTCAATGTAGTTTATAACTTCTGTTAGAACTGTAAGCAGTAACTAATTCACGATTGTGTATGGTTGTGAGGTTTAGGGGTCCCGTTAGCAGAATACAATTGTATAGGTGTGGTGAAAAATCTCCGAATGGGTAGTGGTAATGCAGAGGTGAATTCACCTAATAGGCTAATGAAGCCTATGTTTCATGGCCCCTGGATTCATATGGGCACCATATAAGGCCTCTGGGAAGGGTTATAGTTTGCAAAATTCTAAGATGGTCCCCTCAGTGACCTTCATACTTATATAATTCCCTAATTCCCTCCTGTTGATTTTAGATGGAACCTGTGAATATGAGGTATCACACCTGTGATTATGTTACATAACATGGCAAAAGAGATTTTTCAGATGCTATCAGAGTCTCAAATCATTGAGTTAATCAAAGGGCAGTCACTAAATGGGCCTGACCTAATCAGCTGAGCCCTTAAAGAGGTGGCCCATCCTCATGTCAGAGAGATTTGAAGCATGAAAAGGATTCAACATAAGGGAGCGTTTCCACTTTTGGCTTTGAGGATAGGGGGACCACATGGCAAGGAATGTGACATCTGAGCTGAAAATGGCTCAAGCTACTGGCTAGGAGCAAAGTAGGAGCTCAGACAACCACAAGAAACTGAATTCTGCCACGGTCATGTAAGCTTGAAGAAGGGCTCTAAGCTCCATATGCGATTGCAGCCTGGCTGACACCTTGATTTCAGCCTTAAGAGATCCCAAGCAGAAAACCCAGTCATGACACATCTGGACTTCTGACTTACCAAACTGTGAGCCAAGTTAAACAGGTGTTAAACAGCTAAGTTTAGTATTTTGTTACATGGCAATGGAAAACTAATATAGGGCCCATGCTATGTCTCATATATTTTTGTAAAGTTACTTGAAGCAAGAATATTGATTGCAGTTTAAGACTACTGTCTTCTTCCACTCCTATCTCCTGTCACATTTTTGGTAGTAAGATGAATGTGGGCATGTTTTGTATCAAGCTAAGAGGAAGTGATTTGGAATTACATTTAATTTAGGTTTAATTGGATAATTTATCCATGTGTTTCTCAGTCCCTTCTAGGTATAATTAAATAATTACTAGTAAGGCTTCACAAGGTGGTGAGTAGAAACTCTCGGATTCAAACTAGGGTTGTGTGAGTCTAAGGCTAATGAGCCTAATGCTGCATTCCTAATGCATTTCATATGCTTAGTGAACCACGAACAAATCCTATAGCTCAAATTAAAGGCCTGATTGTTTAACACCAGCCGTTTGCCAGCATTTGACAATATTTCCTACTTCATTAGCTGATACCAAGATATTTTTTTAGTCTTGAATTCCATTACTGTCCTGTATGTACAATATGATTATTAAAAATGGATTCCCATCTTTCCTACACCAACCATGTTTGTGGTTTTGCCCAATCATATCTACACAGCTTCATATTAATTTCTTGGTGATTGGGCATGAAATACTGACATTGTAGGGGAGTAAGGGCAGGCTGCCCCCAAATGTGCCATTTTGGTATATGATTGATTGATTATCAATTTCCTTTTTTTTAAAAAAGGAAACTTTACTCCCAACATGGGGCTTGAACTCAAGACCTCAAGATCAAGGGGTGCCTAGGTGGCTCAGTCGGTTGAGTGTCTTCCTTCAGCTCAGACCATGTTCCCGGGGTCCTGGGATCGAGCCCTACATTGGGCTCTCTGCTCATTGGGGCGTCTGCTTCTCCCTCTCCCTCTGCCTCTGCCCCTTTCCCCACTCCTGCTCTTTCTCTCTCCCTCTCTCAAATAAATAAATAAATTCTTTAAAAAAAAGACCTCAAGATTAAGAGTCACGTGCTCTACCATCTGAGCCAGCCAGGCACCCCTGGCATATGATTATTTTAAATAAAAGTTACTTCAGAAACAGCCTGTGCAGGAAGATCCTCCTCTGTCCTCCTGATATCAGGAAATAAGTATCCCTTGTGAAAGGTGCCCTCCCTGTTCCAGGCGGTAAAGAAACATCCTTATCACCAGAGATAGGAAATTCAGGGCTGAGAAGGCTGTAGAAACAACTCTTGTTACTTTTTACTAATTTACTACCCCAGCCCAAATTCTGTTTAGAATTCCTTACTAATTGAAACTCCCAAAGTTAAGTTTTCTTTGTCCTATCAATTTCTCACAGATTTATTTAGTCTTTTTGTCTAAAAAGTATAAAAAGTAGCTGCTTTGGTCATTTCTTTAGGTCTCAATTTCATTACTGGGCCTCTGTGTGCACATAATAAAGCTGTTATTCCTCCCCCCCCCCCGTTAATCTCTCTCATGTAAATCTTTTTTTTTTTTTAAAGATTTTATTTATTTAACAGAGATAGAGACAGCCAGCGAGAGAGGGAACACAAGCAGGGGGAGTGGGAAAGGAAGAAGCAGGCTCATAGCAGAGGAGCCTGATGTGGGGCTCGAACCCAGAACGCTGGGATCACGCCCTGAGCCGAAGGCAGACGCTTAACCGCTGTGCCACCCAGGCGCCCCTCTCATGTAAATCTAATTTTTAGTTCAGTTGGGTGGCCTTGGAAGGGGTAGGGGAAGAAAAATAATTTTCTCTTTACCCTTATGGGTTCTTGGCTGAGACCTACCCCCAGCTCCTGTAATAAATGATTAACAGGAGAAAATCAAATAAGTTTAATAACATGTATATCTCCTGTATACATGGGAGAAGCCCAGGAAAACTGAGTAACTCCCCAAAACCAACTCCAGCTAAAGACAAAGGAAGATATTGGGAGTGGGGGAGTCAGTTAAGGGAGATTACCAGGCAAAGCACAGTAAACTAGGGTAAGGTTGTTATGCAGATTTAGGTCTTTGCCTTCCCCATTGGTAAGAATTTCTAGAGGTTTGTTTATTTTATTTTATTTTTTAGTAATCTCTACACCCTACCTGGGGCTCGAACTCATGACCACTAGATCAAGTGTGATGCTCCACCGACTTAGCCAGCCACGTACCCCAAGAGTTTCTAGAGAATTAGTCATCCTTTTTTTCCTGGTATACAGAGGGAGACACCCTTACAAATTGAGATTTCCCTTATAAATGTAAATGCCTCTTTAAAAAGGGTAACTTCTATTCAGTTTTCAGAGCTTTTCCTGTGGATGCTCTTTTTAAAAATAATAATCAGCCTAAAATAATCCTCATGCCAAATATGCCAAAGAGACATATTTTGGGGTGGCAAATTCTGTTCCCCTTCAGGACACTGACATGACACTGCATTATTATTAAAAATATTTAAGATAAGAATTTGCACAAGAAAATTTAAAATAAATCTTAAGCCCACATAAGAAACTTGAGAGAGGTTGACAGCAATTTATGCAAATTTGACAATACTAAAAATTTGCCTATCACCAATAATGAGTAGTAAAGTTGAAAATTTTATCAATAATGATAATAAATTGATTATAATCATATAATCATAATAATTTGATTTCCATTTAAAGGAAAGATCGAATTATCTTAACATTTTCTCTAGGAAAAATGATATTACAAAGATGTCATATGAAGAGAGGATCAAAGGATTTGTAGCCAAAACATTGTAGGGAAAGGGGTGCCTGGGTGGCTCAGTCATTGAGCATCTGCCTTCTGCCTTCGGCTCAGGTCATGATCCCAGGGTCCTGGGATCGAGCCCCGCATCAGGCTCCCTGTTCAGCAGGAAGCCTGCTTCTCCCTCTCCCACTCCCCCTGCTTGTGTTCCCTCTCTCACTGTCTCTCTCTCTGTCAAATAAATAAATAAAATCTTAAAAAAAAACACTGTAGGGAAAAAAAATCAGAGGTGTACCAGGCAGTTAATAAAAGTATCATTTGGGATGAGAGAAAAACTCTCTAAAGGCCTGATAAACAAGGGAAGTCATTTTAGATTTCTAAGTCAACATGACTGTATATAAACTTTGTTCAGACTAAAAGCCTGATTTATGCCCCACTATGCATGCATTGTACACTTGCTTTGTGGATGAGTAGCCTAAAGGAAAACCATCTTGTCCTTGAGATATTGATCATTGCTCCTACTCCCTGAATTCCTTTACAATAAAACTCATGATTCCTGCCAATATGCTATAGTCTTTTGGATTTTTCTAAGAAGTAAAAAGTGTATAACCCTGTAAAAACTGTTCATTCTCCTGAACACTTTCTTTCCTGCAAAGAGTGTGTTTCCCAGGCAGCCGTCCTAACTTGGGCTTGAATAAAACTCTTTCTTACTTTTAGAAATTCTAAGAAGTTTGTTCATTTTGTGTCAACATTTCTATGGAAATTAGGATGTTTCATATATGTCAGCTGTCTAAATTTTGTCATTTCTTTGCTCATTATAAATAAGTATTAACTTTGGTACCTAATTGCCTGCATCATGCATACCTTTTTAATGCTTCTTTTCTTTTTTCTTTTTAAAAAAATATTTTATTTATTTATTTGACTGAGAGAGAGAGAGAGAGAGAGAGAGCGCGAGCACAGCAGGGGAGAGGCAGAGGGAGAAGCAGACTCCCCACTAAGCAGGGAGTCCAATGCGGGGCTGGATCTCAGGACCCTGGGATCATGACCCTAGCTGAAGGCAGACGCTTAACCTACTGAGCCACCCAGGTGCCTCCTAATGCTTCTTTTTTTCTTAAAGAGGGTCCCCCAAATTGTAAGTTTCAGGTCCCACAACCTAGATCTATCCCTGGGGTGGTAAGTAGTAGAAAATTTTTGGTTGCAATTGGAAAGGGTTAATAGGGATGTGCATGTGGTAGGGAAGTGGAAAATAGATCAACTGTGGAGGTTGATTTAATAACTTTGAACAGAACATTGTGACCAGCTTTTAAAATCTAAAATTCCAAGGTGTCCTTGGTATTATGAGATTATATGACCTCAGAGGCTGACTTCATGGAAAACCACCCCTCCCCCACAAGGGGAGCCTCCAGCTGCTCTGTACATTTCAAACTTCCAAATAAGTGGCTGCCTAAAGGATCTATATTTGTGTTATTACTGAGCAGGGAAAACAGGTGGCTGAATTATTTGTTTACCCCCCCAACACACTTGAATCTACCGCCTGCTTCCCAAATGACAATAGATAGCTCTTTTCTATTTTCTTTCTTTCTTTTTTCTTTCTCTTTTTCTTCTTTCTTTCTTTTTTAATTTTTAAAGTAGTTTTTAAAAAATATTTTATTTATTTATTTGAGAGAAAGAGAATGAGAGAGAGAGAGCATGAGAGGGGGAAGGGTCAGAGGGAGAAGCAGACTCCCTGCTGAGCAGGGAGCCTAGGGCCAGACTCGATCCTGGGACTCCAGGATCATGACCTGAGCCAAAGGCAGTGGCTTAACCAGCTGAGCCACCCAGGCACCCCTCTTTTCTATTTTCTAATGACAAACTGGATGTAGGTGGACATTACTATCAGTAATGATAATAATCATATAGAACAGAACTGACAAATATTTTTTTAAAAACTAGTATAAATCTCTCACTCTCACACAGAGCCTCATTTCCTCAATTCCATTTAAGTGCCTGGGCAGGACTGCAAGGGACATGGCAGATCTCTGGGTCTTAGGGAAGGGGAGGTGGACAGTGTAGGGAGCAGGAGAGAAAAAACGAGACATGGTCGATTAACCCCGACGGGTTGATCCTTCCTGATAATCTGAGAAAGGCAAGTATAAATTCCAGGGCAATGATACACTTTTCATGTTTCAGGCAAAGACTGAAAAGACTAACAGTCAAAGTGTGTGTGGGGGGAGGAGACCGGCTGGAGAGGGGAGACCTGATTTCTGCTGCAGTGCTGTAGGGAGGGTTAACTGGGGGGACCCGAGCTCACTGATAACACTGGCTTCGTTGGGGAAAAGGCAGACGTGAATTTGAGTCAATGTAGCCTGAGTCCTCTTCCCCGCCTGAGCACCATCTCCCTATTACCTTGGAGGCAGGCGGGTGCCCTTCTGTACCCCAGACAGAACAGGAGGAGACTACCGCCTGCCCTGGATCTAAGGAGGTTTGAAAGGGCAGAGGATATCCAAAGGCGAGGGCGAACACCAAAGCGAGTCCAGGATTGCACTGTCTATACCCCTCTTCTACCCCTGCTCGTTTCATTTGGGGGCAAAAAATGTGGGCTTGGGTGAGGGAGCTGGGGAGGGAACCTGCGGCCAGGATTGGGTACCACCTCCCTACTGCATTGAAAGCAGGTCCAGGTAACGAGGAGGAGAAGGAAAACGCCCGAGTTCCCAGCAAGTCAGCGTGTAGGTCGGAGCCACCTGCAAGTCACTGGAAAGGAAAAGAGAGGGTAAAAGGACCCCCCACGGGTCCTGTTCCGCACTTCTCACACCACAGCCACGCCCTCTATCCATTTAGATTCAGAAAATGGTGGGCAATGGGGAATGCTGGGGAGGTGGGCGGGAACCTTGCGTGGTTGTTGGCTTCCTAGTGCGGAGGATGCGGACGTGTCGAGCGAAAGATGGAGAAAGCGAGGTAAGCACACCGTATTATCAGCAGATGGGCACAAGCGTGGCTGGTACCTGTAGCCCCCACGGATGGCGGCGGGCAGACAGTCCTTTCTGGGACCGCATTCCCTACACTCCCGCCCTGAGGTGTACACTCCTGCGCGTGCGTGTGTATGTGCCCTGCCGTGTGTGTGTGTGTGTGTGTGTGTGTGTGTGTGTGTGTGTGTGTGTGTATACGTGTGCGCGCGCGCGCGGGCTGGGGGTTGTTTAGGAGAGTTGATAGAGCTCTCTTGAAAGGAGTACTATGGATTCTTTTTTCCATTCCTATCCTGTAGGGAAAAGATGGTCTTTTTTTTTCACAAGAAAATTCCTGACACGATAACATCAGAAGGTTAGCAATATCTCTGTGTGGCAGAATTCTGGATTTTTATGTTCATTTTTTTCCTTTTTGCTCGTGTCTTCTGTTTTTCCAAAGAGAATATCTATTACCTGGGTAACAAATACTATTATAAGCTTAAAAATGAAAATGTATACAATTTTAAAGGATCTATTAAATCAGCTAAAAGAGTAATCATCACTAAGCCATAAATCTGTCCCCCAGTATATTTTTGTGACTATAGGCATTTTAACAAGTTTCATAGGTGACTATTGACATTTTGTGAGCCATTGCTGCATTTGTCAGGTTAAGCTAAGCTTATGCTGGGGTAACCACTCCCAAAGCCCCTGTGGCTTAACACAGCAAAGGTTTATGTCTAGCACACAATAAATGCCCAACATATGTTGGTGAAGGTCAGGAGTGGAAGGGTTCTGCTTCCCATAGTCTGTCAGGGATCCCAGCAGACAGAGGTTCCACTACCTGGAATATCGCTGGCCATTGGCAGGTGGAGAGTGTCATGGAGATCTCTCACTCCTCTTTAAAATAATAGTCTAGAAGTAATATAAATCATTGCTGCGCAGGGCTGACTCGCTCAAACTAGTCAGGCAGCCTTATCCAACAGCAAGAGGCTGGGGGTGCTATGGGGATAGGAAGTATGGTTTTTTTGTGTCCCAGAGGGGATATAAACTATAAAGTGAGAAAAAGAAACTAAAAGAAAATATTTGAAAGAATTCAAGGGGGAATGCTTTTTCCAAAGCACTGAAACAAAAAAATCACAAATTGTAAAGAAAAAGTGACACGTGTAATATAAGAACATTTTCTATGAAGGAAAGCAAGAATGAATGTGCCCTTGGCTTTTGGTTTTCACTGTGATGCCATTTTGGGGGATCTTCACATTTCCAGACCATTCTTCAAGGTCATGGCAGCCTGCTGGATGCTGGTCAGGCTGGATTCCAGTTGGAGTGAGATAAGTTTCCAGAGGCTCACTGTACCAGTTTGACAAGACAGGAAGAACCCACCCCCCTGGTGCTCAGAGGGGCAGTGCTCAGGTAGGATGTGGAAAGGCTCACCCAAGTCACACTTCTCTCCAGGGTGGGTCTGGTTTTGGTTTCTCTGCTCCAGCCTGCAGCAGGCCCCAAACCCTCTGAGGCCAGTGGCCAAATTGTCCTGGACACACTTACCTGGGGGGCAACAACGGTCCCCATTGCAGGTCCGAGTGCTTTGCCTTTCCCTCCTTTCCCCCTTCTCTTTTGGGGGACTTTTTGTAGGGGAGGAGAGAAAGACCCGAGGATTCCTAACTAGAAACATTGGTTGGGATAGTCTTTGAGTAGGCAGATGTCTGACCTGGGTCTGACCAGGTCACTCGGGGCTGAAGCAGAAGGAGCTGGCTCTCCTCTGAGTTTAGTGAATTAGCTTTTCCACAAATGGGGTTAGACCTCAGACAAAACCTCACCCATCCCTCTTCGAGCCACCTTGCGCAGACTCCCCAAAGGGCCTCAGATGTGCCCCGGCCTGTTCTGGTGCTTCTGCCCTGAACGTTGCTCTGAGCAGGCAGTGCCTCTGACGACTGTGTCAGCCCAGGCCCAGAGTCAGAGGAGACTCCAGGTAAAGGGAACTTGCAAAGGCATGTGGTCCAACAACTTAGGAGAAAAGGGGTTTCACCCTCCGTGTGAACATCCCTATGCATTGCAGGCCCTGCCTGTGACTTGGGGGCCAAGGGCATCATCAAATTATAAATTGGTGTGAAGATGCTTTTGGAGGCATTAATGGTGGATGGTCAGTAGCATCCAGAGCTGGTTCTCTGGGGTTCTTCCCACCTCCCTGCTCACACAGAAGGCTGGTATCTCCATCACATGTCCAAGAAGTGACTTGCCTAGCCAACTCCAGAGCAGAAAGCATTGAGGGTCCTAGACCCTGGATAGAGCCCTCTGCTAACCAGGATACCCAGGCTTTTAGGTGACAGTGCTTGAGAGTGGAAGCCCCTCTGGTGGCTTAGTATAAAAGAGATCAGCTTCAGGTTCCTTGCAAAAATTCAGGCTCCAATCAGTAGAAGGTATGTGGATAACTGCCAGGAAAAAGTCACCAGGTCTGTGGTAGCCATGGAATCATACAGCTATTTCCTCAAAAGAACTTTTGGAGCTCCCCTGACATTTATGCTAAGGCCACACTTTCCCCAGACTGCTTCCATACTATAACTGAGTACAGTTGTGCAGCTAGAGCTGCACCATTTCTGCTCATTGGAGGACTCCTTTAATCTTTGCTTGTACTCTCTATTGGCCTGGTACAGACTTTCTCATTATTGCTCTACAGTCTGGGACTCTTCCTGCCTGACCCTCCCTCCTTACCTCTCTTTTCACAGGTGTGAGACATGCATCACAGTCTGAAGGCTCTCCCCATCTCCTGCTCCTTCCCCTTGTATCTTTCCTAGGTGTTTCCCCAATAAATCTCTTGTATGTCAACTCTTGTCTTGTATTTGCTTCCAGGGGGGCCTGAACTGGTAACAGGGTCAGGGTACTTTCATAGATGAGAGCTCAAGTTTCACATTTCTCAATAGTTGTACTATTTTTTCCAAAAGGCAGGCTAGTATAATAAAGAGCTTAACTAACTGTGTTCTCGAGTCCCAGGTCTACCACTTTTAGCTCTGTGTCCTTGGCTTCTGTGCCCCTTTTCTTAAAAGGGTATAATCACATTACTTTCTCTTATGGTTGTTGTGAGGTTTATGGGGATTATTATACAGACCGCTTAGTGTCTCACACATATTAAAAAACATCAGCTGTTTTACCATCTTAGATTGATGAAGGTGGAAGAGAGGAAGGATATTACTAGGTCCTGTAGCTATTGATGAGTTTGGCACTGAACTCTCAATCCGAAGTTCTGGAGTTCTAAGTATGTATGCTTTTTGATTTTTAACCTAGAAGTTAAAATTCAGGTTCAGGAAAACACATGAACCAGTTCAATGGCATGATTGTGTTCCCTTCCTTCAACTCCATTAGATGGGTAACTCCCAGAATGAGAATGGTGTGATCATATTGTCCCTTTTCCTATACCGTATCCATTAGACAACTTATTCTGGAATACAGAAATGGCACTGAAGAGCATACCTGTCTCTCCCCTTGTTACATTTACAAATGTTCTTTATGGTAGAGAGTGTCAAAGGTATGTTTTTCAAGGAAGGGAAAAGGCAAGATGGAAGGAAGGATGTTAGGAAGGAACCTAACATTTGCTTGAGTGCCCACTAAGGGCCAGATGCAGTGTTTGGTGTTTTGGTTTGAGTCTCTTGAAACCCCATAAGAGGGGCACCTGGGTGGCTCAGTAGGTTGAATGTCTGCCTTCCATGCAGGTCATGATCTCGGGGTCCTGGGATCGAGCCCCTCGTCAGGCTCCCTGCTCAGTGGGCAGTCTGCTTCTCCCTCTCTCCCTTTGCCTCCCCTCCCAACTTGTGTTCCCTCCCCACACTCTCAAATAAATAAAATCTTTTTAAAAAACCTGTAAGAACCCTGTAAGGTAGGTAGCAGTGTTTCCTTACATGAAGAAGAAACAACTCGGGGAGTGTAAGTGTATTTTCCAAGGCCCTAAATCTAGTAAGTTGTGGAGCCTGTATTCTAACCTAGGTTCATTATACTCCAAAATCCATACTCCTCTACCATTTATTTTTTTTAATGTTTTTTTTTTAAATTATATTATGTTAGTCACCATACAGTACATCCCTGGCCATTTAATTTTTTAAAAAACTTTAGATGGTAACCTTACAGGACTGGGAGATTGGTTTAAATATGCATGAGGGATGTTAAATTCGAAGTTTCCTCTTTTATACCAAGATTCAACAGATATGAAATTCTAAAGCCAGGTTTTCAAATGAAATAACCAAGCAGCTCTAAAACGTCCTCTAAAAGGAGGACTACAAGGGTCAAGAGAGAGGAGATATGGAGAAGGAATTTTTGTGAGGAGGATTTCTTTGGAGTGGCGTCCAAGGGGGAAGAGTTGGGGTGCTTTCTCCCAAGGCTTCAGCTGGACCCCAAGAAGCTTGATATGTACCTCCTGGAGTTTGGAGGCACAGTGAAATGGGATCCGAATCCAGCATGAGATATCTTATGGGCTAGAGAATGTGACTATGGTGATGGTGGGAGCAAAGGAGAGGGGACTGTGCTGGGATGTCTATACTCCCAATTTGTTGGGGGCAAAAGATACATGGGTGTTTCCCATGTGTCAAAGTGGGTCATAAGGGAGAACAATGTTTGGTATTGAGGGGCCTGCTGAAGAGAACTGTTTGGGGGTGCTATGGATTCCATCAGAGAAACTGTACAGAATGGACAGCTGGAAAACCCAGAGCTGAAGAGGAAACAGCAATAGAATATTTAGCTTTTGACACAAGAGTTGCAGTGGGAGGGGGAGCTTCAGACGAGAGTCCGCTTTAAACATCAGCTAGACCCAGAAAGCATGAAGCCAACTTACTACACAACCATAAAGAGCTTTCTGTTTACTCCCTCCCTTCAACCCCAGACAGGCCTGAAGTCAAAATTAGCAAGCTGGGGAGGATGGGGAGAAAAAGAAACAGAGCACATCCCCTACCCCAAAGGTGGGAGGTCCACCTGAATCTGGTGCTAGCTGACAGAGGAAAGGTTTAACTCTAAATTGAGTTCGGAGGGTTCTTTTTTATGAGGGACTGAAACAAAGCTAGATTTATTATTTAGAGTGACTGAAGGGCTCTTTGGAGTGAGCAGCAAAGCCATGGGGCCTGGGCAAAACTGAAAGTATTGTCTAATACTTCTGTCTAGGAGCAAAGTTGCATTTTGGTTCTATCTCACCAGTTGTTCTTGCTCAGTAGACTACCTCTGCTTGGTATGATGTTTGTGAGGTGCCATGCTGCTGTGGTTTTGCATTAATTTTGCTACACCAGCTTTCTTTTGCTTAGTATTTACCTAATACATATTCTTCCATCCTTTTATTTTGAACTTTGCTGGATAATTTTAAGGGCATCTTTGAGAAAAAGCATGAAACTAGAGTCTGTGCCTTGAAAAAAAATCCAATCTGAGATTTTCTTTTACTATGAGTTTAATCCATCTGCATTTATTATTATTGATGTAGATGCATTTCTGTCTTCCTGTTTTGTGTTTTCTGTTTATCATGTTTTTTTTTCTTTGCATTTTCCCCTTCCTCTCTTTTCCTGCCTTCTGTTGAACCAAGGGAGTATTCTTTGGAAATTTGAAACTTACACAGTCTATTTTTATTTTTTTATTTGATAAACACATTCTATTTTTAACCTTTCAGTACTTAAGATTTTTTTTCTAATTGTTTAACTATATTTTTAAACAAAATATAGACTATCTCCAACTTCTATCCTCTTCCTTAAACACTTTTATGTTTTGGATTTTTTTCAAAAAAACGTAGGCATAATTTCTGATAACTGGAATTTCTATATACAAACTATTAACCATTATTGTTCATAGTTCATGATGCACGTTTAAATATATTATCTCATTTGATTCTAGAAAAAGTGTTACCTTCATAATGAATTAATGAATTAAAAAAAAGAAGTCAAGAAAAGAGCTCTTCCTTTTTCTTTGATAGAGAGCAGGGGGAAGGGCAGAGGGGGAGAGAGAAAGTCTCCAAGATTTTTATTTATTTGACAGAGGGAGAGAGGGAGAGACAGTGGGAGCTCGAGCTTGAGTACAAACAGAGGGAGTGGTAGGCAGAGGGAGAAGCAGGCTCCCCACTGACTGAGCAGGGAGCCCCATGCAGGGGCTTAGGACCCTGGGATCATGACCTGAGCTGAAGGCAGACGCTTAAGCCACTGAGCCACCAGGCACCCCATGAGCTCTTCAATTCTTAATGGTATCCTTAAAGTCCCTTAAACATCTGGAGACCTCAGGTTGAGAACCACAGATCTTAGGAATATAGTCATCACCCTTTCTTTTTGGGAAGGGAGAGAGGAGAGAGAATTACCATGTTTGAACTTTTATTCTGTGCCAGAAATTTGCCTTAGGCAAAATAAGCCTTCTATTTAATGGCTACCTTCTTTGCTTTCTAGGTGTTTTAGGGGTGTCATGAGTTATTTCACAACATGCTTCTGTACCAATCTACACACATTCTCCTGGATGGAAAACAGGCTTATTTATGTTGATAATGATATTGATGAAAACAATAAATAACAATTATAATAACTATTTATTATGGAACCACCACTTTAGCTAGGCGCTGAGTCTCATGGGGTAAACTCTCAGATCCACCCTTCAGTTTTAGAAGGGAAGCCATTTAGTCATCAAGATGGCTAGATGAAACTACACCACCTGTGTAGTTTCAAAATAGAGACACCTGCTAAATCAACAGAGATTCTGGTAACAGTTTGCATACATTTATTATAATTGCCCTCTTTTTTATCAATGGGATGGCCTGGTTTAGGTCCCAGTAACGTACTTTAGGCCTCTTGAGTATTCCTAAGGTGTTGTCCTTAAAAAAATAAAGCAATTAACAAGAAGAAATCAGCTAAAGCAAGAAGAAACCGTATATGAACTTAACTGGAAATTACTGAATTATCAGTCATTGGGATATTAACATGTGTATTGTGTTCTTTAATTTTTCTCTCCTCCCATTTCCTACAGAGATCCAGGAGAGGGAGATTTGTGGCAGAGCTGGAAGTAGAAGCTGCTTGAAGCCAGTGGCTTTTATGTCTTGAAAAGAATATTACTTGATAAAATCAAGCCAGATGTCCCTGGATGGGAATGGAGGGCATCTGAAGGCAAAAAGAGAAGAGAGGTCAGGGTTTGTGGGTCCTTCTTATAGAGACATGAGTATTTTTCCGAATCAGGATCCAAGGAAGACGATGGTGGGCTCAGGAAAGCTGGGCACCTAGTCTTGCCAAAGATTCCCCTAATCCAGAGGGCTGGATAGAAGCAGCAGGAGCAATGGAGCTGAAGAAATCGTGCCAATTCAGTAAATGAACATCTGATCCCTAACCCGTGTGAACAGGTATCTGATGACAGTGGGAATCTCATGCTACATCAGACCACAGCATGTTTGTACAACTAATGGGGACAGGGAATCCCTAATAACAACGGAAGTGGATATCCCACCAACCTGCTATAGTTGAATGTCAGGATCTTATTTATGTTCATTTAAAGGCAATTTTATTATTTTTTTAAAGATGCATTTACTTGAGAGAGAGTGCCAGTGCACACGCATATACATGCAGGGGGGAGGGGCAGGTGAGAATCTTCCAGCAGACTTCCTGCTGAGTGCAGAGCACAGATGTAGGGCTTGATCCCACAACCCGTTAAGATCATGACTTGGGCCAAAACCAAGAGTCGACGCTTCACCAACTGAGCCACCCAGGTACCCCTAAAGGCAATTTTAAAATGTGATATTTCTAACATGCTCAAGCGTGTTGAGCTAAGCTCCATCTGTTTGCTAGGCTTCCTATTCAAAGTTTCAAATAACGAAGGAAACAAACTCTTATACAGTGTTTTGTGAGTGTTATGAACTATTACACAACTGTCCTCTGAATGTGTGAGTCCGTAAGAACTCTTCTAGTTGGCCAGGCCCTAGGTCCCTTAGAGGGCATAACAGTTCTAAGACTATATGGCAAGGTATGAACTATGGTTATTTCAGGTGTGCATGTGCTAGAAATCTCTTAGTTGTCCTCTCTGATCCATTTTTCCTCCCTGCTGTGTCCAAGCTTACCATGTAGATTACATCAAAGGTTTTCCTTGCCCTTTGGCTTCCAGTTTGGTTAAAGGGTAATACCCAGAAGAATGAATTCAGGTATTTTTTATGCCCCCATCCTGGATTCTCTGAGGTCTCTGAGCTAACTGCGTCCTGAAGATCACAGCTGCTGTCTGATGGCCCTTTCCATACAGCTGTCTACCAACCAGTAACCACTCCCTCCTCCCTCATCTCCTCCCCCTTCTCACTGCTCCCACTTCCTCCCCTCCCCTGGTCCTCTCCCACCCCTCCTCCACACTCTCTCCTTCCACTCCATCCCCTCCACCTGCTCCCTACTCTCCTACTCTACTCTTCTTTGCCTAGAGGTAACACCATATGGCAGGCCGAATTGTGTCACCTCTAAAATCATATTGTGAAATCTTAACCCCCCAGTACCTCAGAATGGGACTGCATTTGGTGATGGAATCTTTGCAGAGGTAGTTAAGTTAAAATGGGGTCATTAGGCCTCCTCAGAAGAAATTAGGACACAGGCAGGTACAGAGGTAAAGACCATGGGAAGTCATAAGGCGGCGGCTATCTACAAGCCAAGGAGAGGCCTCAGAAGAAACCAACCCTGCCAACACCTTGATTTGGACTCCTAGACTCCAGAGCTATGGGAAAATAAATTTCTGTTGTTTAAGCCACCTAGTTTCTGGTACTTTGATGTGGCAGCCCTAGCAAATGAATATACACCATGACTTTACTCCTCTGTTAACAACTTGGGAAAAAAATTCTCTATTAAACTTCTCAAATCATCTATTTTGAATCCCATTTATTTCCTGCTGGGACCCTGATTGATCCAGTAGGATTATACAGGGCTCTTATTTCCAGATTTGTTCTTACTGTATTTTCCAAAATTTCTGCAGTAACCATGGAATACACTTTTTTTTTTTTTTTTTTGCTAAAGAAGTAAAAAACACTGTCATGGAACAAAACTTGGTTTGGGAAATTTCCATATAGAATGGATTTATAATCATAGGCATCCAACATCAACCCTCCTCCACAAATCCCCCTACTCTAGATTCCCACTGTTATGTCTCAGGGATTATGAAAACAGAATAGGACCTTAATGTTGGAACTAGGGAAAGCTGCCATCCTTGGTCCAAAATCTACAAGTACTTCTGATAGTGGTATTTCTACAAGTATTTCTGAAGGTGGCTGCCCATGCTTCCTTTTGTGGGAAAGAGCAAAGCTCTGCACAAGTGTAAGGGGCTGTTATAGTACCCACTAAATTTTCTGTTATGCCAGCCCAACTTATAGGAGCAAGGAGCCTCAGTAACAAAACTGGCTCTTATAAGCAGCACTAGAAAGCAATTACACTCTGAGAAGCCACAGTGAGAGGGCAGGGGAGGAGAACTGGCATGACAGCATACTCCTGGTTGCCACACCCAACAGAAAAAGGAATTCTTTCACTGGGAGTCAGAACTCTCCTTCGATACCATCTAGATCTTTCCTGAGCCTGCTGACTTGTCAGCCTCAGTGATATTAAAGGCACGCTGCAAAATACTTGCTTTGAAATTTAGAAACAAATTTTATTTAAGATCTGAAATACAATTCCTAAAATATCAACTTCTCCAGAAAACCGTGGCTACACAATAATGCATTGCCTCTATCATGTTAGAACGTGCATTAGACTCAAATACAAAAACCATGAAACAAATCACCATCCTTCAACAATTTGAGCAAAGATAGAATGCCTAAGGAACAACATAGATGGACTTGCAGAGGATGGGCTGTTTTACTTCAAGCACCATAAAAAAAAAAGAGCACAAATGCATGGGTTTTCAGGTATATACATTAAGTTGAACCTTTGGCACTAGGAATCAGGGCATTTTGTCACGTAGCATTAACACATATTAGAAAATTGTGTAGTGTCAAAGGGATAGAACCACCAGCATTCAAGCAATGTTGTCAACTAGGCAATAAAATGTTCTACTGAATGTTTCTTCTTTGTCTAATTACTGCGTACACTGGTAGCAACTTTGAAATGAGAAAAGGAGCTTGCACTCCTTTCATTTTCTGTTTAAAACAAAACAGAAAACAAACTGAAACATAAGCCCTGTTATACATTAACAATTTTAAAGAACATCAATTATACAAGAAAAAGACTAAGAACAAAAAGAGTGTTTACAGATACCAGACATAACAGCGAGTGGTCAGTAGACCCTCACAGGGCTTTGCGGTGGTACTCAGCCGAAGCCACTTTGTAATCACTGGCAGTAAACAGAGATGCAGCATTCTTTGCCAGATATTTTAGGAAATCATGCAAATAGCCCAACAATAATGCAAGGCTCTTCTCATCAAGGGGCGTATACGCCAACATTGCTCCGATTCTTACAAATAATCTCAGTAGGTGTGGGGCGCCATAAACCTGGGACATTGGCGCATCAGGGTGAGCCAAAAGAATTTCTGCATACTGGGGCCTCTCAAATTTGTAGAGCAGCTGAGTGCCCAACATCACATTGAAATACTCTTTTATTCCTGCCACAACCTCATTAACCGCATATTCCTTATTATCAACATTTCCCTGCGACTTCTTGCAATTTGCATACTCTTCCAGAATGGCATCTACATTTTTCTTAGCAGGGAGTTGAAACAGCTGCTTCTGCCTGGTAACTAAGTCCCAGTCCTCAACAAGCCATGGTTTTAATTCTTCGGGAATCTTCACTTTAACTTCCATTCTATTCTTAAATGCCTCCTCACTTTCAACAGTGGGATCTGCCCGGGCCCTTTTCTTCCGAGGTGGCTGGGGTGCTTCACTGGTACTGCCACCATCTCCGTTTCCAGGAGTCTTCTGCTTGTTCTTTCTTGTCTTCCGCACGGATCCCGAAGGGGGGTTCTCTGCAGAGCGACCCCCCCATCTGCCTGGGAGAGCCGGTTCCAGATTCTTCTGCTGTGGACCAGCAGTCTTCTTTCCTGAGGAGGCCCCTCTCATCTTACTTCTCTGCATATTGCTTCTAGTTGGTTTTTTGAAGTTGTCTTCTTCTGCAGATTGTTGTCCACGAGTTTGAGAACCCTGCTTTCTGGAACTCATTCAACCCTGTTTTTATTCCAACCACTGTAATATATAAAGGATTTTACCTGGTTGTTTTCTTTTGTGACCTTTACATGCACTGCTTCATAAAGGCCCACCAAGTAAAACCCAAGCTATTCTCTTGGAATTTGGATTTCAAATCCTAGTTCAGGATCATTAACTGACTTACTACCTCCACCCTCTCTCTGATCTTCACTACCAACCACTACTCTCACCCTATCCGATCACTCATCAGACTTGCCCATAAGTTAGTTTTTTGGTGCCACTCTAAAGGCAGGAATATAATTTTGGAAAAAGGATGAATTAAATGGAAAAGAAATGGCAGAAGGCAGCAGAATTGAAATTAAAGACTCTGAACAGGAGAAATGACAAGATGAAAGAAATAAGAAAGATTAGTTGACTGGAGGCAAAATGAGTAACAGTAAATGTTTTTGTAGAAGTCCAGGTACGCCCGAACTAGGGTGATGACAGAGTCAAGAGAAACCAAATCTAGAACTTGGTAAATGAAGAGGGAGGAGTCAAAGGTGGCTCTGTAATTTTAAGCCTGGGTAATTAATGAATTAATAAAAACACTGATTTTAATGGTTAGTTTAGAATCAGCAATAAAGTAATAGGAAATAAATAATTCATGCATTCAGTTAGTAGACATATATTAATGCGTATCTGCTTTGGGACAGATACTATGCTTGGTGCTAGGGATTCAAATATCTAAAATGGCAATTAAAAAACGAGGTTAGTACAATGACAGTTATAGGCACAGAGTACTTTAGAGCAAACAAGAAATGGTACATGACACCACTTTCAGTATTAGCTTGTTGGAGGAGGTGATAATCAGTGAGGGAGAAGTCAGTGATGACTCCCAGGTTTTGGGAATGGGTGATTAGGTCATTAATATTATCACCAAATGAGACTGCATCTAAAGAAAGAGGAAGTGGATTAAAGAAGAAAGAAGTTCAGTACTGGATCTACTAAGTGTGAGGTGTACAGTTGGACGTTTAATTTTAGAGCTCAGGTGAAGGTCAGAGCCAGAAACAGAGATCTGAGAGTAATCATCATACAGCTGCTACTGGAAGCTATGAAAGCCATCAAAATCATTCATGGAGAGAAGAGGAAGAAAAACTGAACCAAGGTATGAAATTCTGGAAAAACCTAAGAAGAATGATATTTAAGGGGTGAGGAGAGAGACCAAAAACACAACAAAAATGGTCAGAGCAGCCGTAGAAGAATTAGGAGAATGTTATTTTGGAAGCCAAAGAAGTTGAGAGTTTTAAGAAGGGCAAGGGATAATATTCAGTATAAAATGCAGCAGAGAGAACTAGTAAGCTAAAGATGAAAAAATAGTGTTCTATGGTTCTTAGAGTGTGACAGACGAAACAATTTTTCTGACTTACATAATCCTCTTCCTTCTTTCCCTTCCAAGAACTCCTAGTGTTTTCCCAGATGGAACCTCCTAGATCTCCTGGGATGGTCTGGAAGGATGAGGTGGGAGACACAACCTAGAAAGGAAAACAGGTATCTGCAATGAAGATGAACTGTTGTGAAATAATACAGAAAAAATAAAAGAAATCTAATTTTTGACCATGTGGTTTACAACTGTAATAACACAGAAAATATATGAGCTCTGCTGTTAGACATACTTTTGCTTCAATTAGGCTCTCCCATTTATAAATTGTGAGGACTTGGGCAAGATGTGTAAGCTGTTAGCCTTTTTCTCATTGATGGAATGAGGCAAAACTATCCCTTGACTTCACAGGTTCTTCTTCAGAACTTCATAAATACAATTTGGCTAAACAGCTAGCACAGTATCTTGCAGGAATACATGTGAATATGAATACAAAGATATTCACTGCAGTGGTGTTTTTAATACTGAAGGCATAGAAACACCTAAATACTCATCAATAGGGAAATGGCACTACAGATTATGTATGCACACTATGGAAGAACACTCAAATGAATTAAGCCGAGAACCATGTACAAATACGGAAAGATGCTCGTCTACATTATCAGGTAAACGGGCATAATGGATAAAATGTACAATACCGAAGAGAGAGCACAGGTCGAGAAATAACTACCAGTCCTATAGTTGTTAGGCACAGTGAGTGTGATCAAATTCCTGTTTTAAACTGGTATGTATAAATGCATAGGGAAAGTATCTAGATGAATCAATACCAGACTGTTAAAATGAGGGTAACCTCTGGGAAAAAATGAGGGACGATGGTGCATCAGCCCTAAACCCGGTTTCTCTGGTAACTAGGACTTTCACCCATATAAAAAGCCCCTCGGCCAATCCCTAGCCCTTAAAACAATGTGAGCAGGTGTCAGGGAAGCCTTGAGGGGGAAAATAAGAGGTAAGAAACGCAAGACAACTAGAGCCTTGAATCAGGGAAACCAGTTATTGGGAAAAGAGGCCTGAGAGCCAGAGCTTTCACTAAGCAAACGGTATCCTTTCACTGAAAGGACACAAAGATCTGCATAAAAAAAAAAGGGCAAAGGTGGTCCTCAGAGAGTATCAAAATCTGTGAATACGGATACTGACCCTGTGGGAATCAGAAACCTTCTGCCTGAGAGGGATAAACAGACACATCTGTGAAGGATTAGACAGTGGCAAGTGTGTTATGGCATTACTCTGTAAGCTATTGAGCTTACAAAATGGATGTTTCTAAAAAAATATTCATTGTGACCCGGACAGAAGGGGACACAGTATCTGAGGGTATCAATACTTTTAAGTAATATAGGTGAAATTCAGAAAACCCACCTCAGAGCTAATACAGTGCAGAGTTTCCACAAAACAAAGGGGATAGTTACAATACCAACTAAAGAAAGCAAGATGGCTCAGTGCCAGCCAGACTGTGTAAAACAGAAGTGAGGCCAGGCTAGGCTGGATGGGAAGTATTTTGGAAGTCTCACAGTTATCAGCAATTCCTTACTGAGGAGGAACTTGAAAATGACAGCTGAACCTACTGTACATCCTCGGCATTGATCACATATATTCATTCATAGGAAAACTACAAAAAGGAACTCTACCTGGTTCTAATTAACTGGGTGAGTTCTATCATTCTCTATAAATTCTTCCATCACTCATATAAAGTCTCAAAGAAGTATCTGACATTATACAGAAAAATACCTGCACAAGTCAAGTCTGTGACCAGTGAATAAAGCCACGGAAATAGCCTTTATAAAGTTGTCTCAGTACCTTTATTTTCATCTGAGTATCCTACAGATCAAACAAGCAACTATTACTACCTGGAAGTCAGAAGCCAGACATCAGAAGAGAATACCTGTCCTTTTGATGTCTGGCTCCTACTTGTAATGCAAGTTTCTGGATAGCTTTCCACTTTGTACCTCCCTTCCCAGTTTAACACTGTTCCATGATCAATGACAGATGTGCTGTGCACATTTGTTTAAAAAGTTTGCACTACAGATTACTTAATTTGGGGCCATTTTAAACTTGTTTTGCCAGCCTGTCTTGAGTTTCAGGCTTTATTAACGTTGTTTACTGGCTTAGTATACCTACTCTTTGCTCCCATTATGCTCTTTCCCTTGTCGCCATCTAAATACCACAGAAGTCTTCTTTCCTCCTTAAATCTCCAACCCCAGTCCACGTTTCTCTCCCATCTCCAATACCATATGAAGCGGACGTCAGTACTCCAGTTTAGTATTTACATGTCTCATGTTGGTTCTGCTTATAGAACTACACCATTAATCTATGTGCCACAGGTCTGTGTTACACATAGCACATGTATTTTGGAGCAGCACTTAGGTCCCTGGTGGGTATACAACAGAGAATCAAAGTGAGGAAGTGATCCAACACATGAAGAAAATGGAGGCACAAATTAGGGACGAGTCATCAAATATTTCCCCACTTGTTTTCTACAGGTCAGCTCTAGGGATAGGCCAGACATTGAGAAAACACATTTGTAGGTTTGCCCTAGTTTTCTAAATTTCAGTATGAACACTTATTTAAACAGAATTGAGCTTAAACTGGTTACCAAATCTTAACCTTCCCTTTTAAAAAACTTGGTATCACTACTATTTTTCCCATGTAACATAATACAGTAGATCTTGAGAGCTGTGTATTTCATCAAATGGTTATGCCTTAATCTAACCACCCTCAATGGAAGTGATTCCTCTTCAATTTACCCTGCAGTAACGATTACATTTTTGTCCTCATTTCCTATTATTTAATATTTCCAGTTGCAGATTTAGCGGGTCAAGAGGTAATAACACGTTGCCAAATTACTTCCCCCAAGCTGTACCAGTTTCCAACCTTACAAGTAGTGTATAAAACTATCACTTATACTCTGGTCAGCAGTGGCTAGGCTCATTTACAAAATTTGATAAAATGTTTAGTTGTTCAGTCATTAGACGTGCTTTAACATTTAAAAAGCATCTATTGGGGGCGCCTGGGTGGCACAGCGGTTAAGCATCTGCCTTTGGCTCAGGGTGTGATCCCGGCGTTATGGGATCGAGCCTCACATCAGGCTCTTCTGCTATGAGCCTGCTTCTTCCTCTCCCACTCCCCCTGCTTGTGTTCCCTCTCTCGCTGGCTGTCTATCTCTGTCGAATAAATAAAATCTTAAAAAAAAATAAAAAGCATCTATTGGCTATATAGGCTTTTGTCATGTGCCCATTCAGTTGGCTCTTAGTGATTTTATCAGTCTGGGGCAAATATTTCCCTTAGTGTTTTTATAGTGCTTGATGTTAAGATTTTAAAGTTTTATATAATGAAATGCCAGTTTTCCCTTAAACTGTTAAAAGATGTCATTTTAATGGAGGTTTTAGATTCTTAATCCATCCAGAATTTATTTTGTAAGTTACAAAATGAAAATCCGCACTTTTTCCCCAAGTAGTTAATTCTGTGGCACCATTCATGGATAATCTTTCCTTTACATACGTATAAATTCCAAAATACATAAAGACGGGGGGGATTCTCCCTTAACCTCCCCTCCCCAATCCCAGAATGGCCGTGTAAGCTTTCAAATCTTATGTGCATATTCACATAAATACATAACCTTCAAAACTAAATATCTATTTTATATTTGATTTGGCAAAGGTGAGACATATTGCCCCACACCTTTTCTCACTGTCATGGGCATCTTTCTGTCCACACATACCTAGCTCATTCTTTTTAATATCCACATTACTCTATAATCTCTATGTGTCAGAATTTAACCACTCCCTTACTAATTAACATTTAGGTTGTTCCCAATACTTCATTATTACAGAAATGCTGTAATAGTCCTAAGTGTACAAATTATTAGAGCATTAGGGATTTCAGGACTATTCTCTTCAAAGGACTGGTGTACTTACAACTTCGATGAGATAGAGGGAAATTCAATTTGTAAAGAACCGCTTTAATTTGTACTCCCAGCAAAAACGTTAAAGTTCATTCACCTACACGGGATAAACATCTTTTTGAAAAAATTTTTTTGCTTATCTAGTAAGTAGTAATACCATTGAGCATCTTCCACATTCATGTGTATGTTTTTCTTATGTGAATATTTTTGTTCTCTTTTATACCAGGCGTTTGCTTCCTTTATTGATTTCTAATAATTAAATCCTAAGTATTCTTGGGTGTGTTGGAAACATTTTTTCCCAGACTCATTTTCCTTCTCTGGGTGTGTGTGTGTGTGTGTGTGTGTGCGTGTGTTTGTGTATATATAATCACACAGACAAATATGTCAACCTTTTCCTTTGTGAACTCTGGCATTTACGTCACACCTAAGGAAAACGCTCCCAAATCAATATTCTAAAAATGGTTTCCTATATTTCTTGGTATTTCTATAGTTTCTTCCAAATATATAACTTTTTCTATTATTATTAAAGAGGTCATCCTTTCCCCACTGATTTCAAACGCTATTATAGAACATTCTAAACTCCTAGATGTACATGGGTTTTTTAAGTTACCCTCTTCCCAATGATTTCTGATTATTCAATTTTTAAAGGTTATCACTATTTCTAGGTCATCTGTTCTGTCATAGTGCTACCTGCTCTCACACCAGTATCACATTGGTTTAATTATCATAAAGACATACATGTTGCCCTAGAATAACACTTGTAAATGGTTTCCAAGGATGTCTGATGCATTCTTTGAAGTAGCAAACACTGGAGTCAACCGACTATCACTAGTGATTTGGAAAGATAAAATGTGGTTTATCCCTAATACGGATTATCATGCTAGTTAAAACAATACCACTGTGAAAGCAATCAAATAGAACTCTATGAATGGACATGAAGACATCCAAGATAATTTGCTGAATAAAAATAGCAAATTGCAAAAACAATACGTATAGCGTGATACCATATTTATGTAAAAGAAAACACAAAACGTTATTTTATATATATATATATCCATGTATGTTTTTAAACAGGTACATAATTTAGAGATCTAGAAGAAAACAGAAGTGAGAATAGAGGTTAACTCTGGAGAGAATTGGAGGTGAAGAAATGGAAACCTGAGCCTACTCCATAATTTACACCTTTTCATTATAAGAATAATATATTCACATATTAATTACATGACTAAAAATCTGTATTAAAATACACATACTTAAAATTCAATGATTTTCTGATCTATTCTTATCCTTAGATCTCATACACAGCTGGACTTTTCAGTAAATTATCACTGTGTGTATTTTGTAGGCATACCAGACTGGTTCCCCTCCCCCCTTCTAAATTCTGCCCTTTCTTGGAGGCGCAGGTCAAGGTCCTTTTCCTTTGAGGCTTTCTCCATTTCAGGATACCCTGGACCTTGCCTTCTCTGAGCTCCCACTGGCCTAACAGCCCACTTCCCTCCCTTTTGCCCTTAATCATTCTCCAAATGGCCTCCTGTAAAGGGATTTTGTGCCTACCCATCTATTGTATCTTTTCCACCAGGGCAGCGCCCTCCTCTGCAACCCAGATTTCAGAAGAGAAAAAAAAGTAGAAGGAAAATATAGTGACTCCATGGGAAAAACGAAGTGTGTCACAAATGAAGTGTGAACAAAATCGCCTATGGTTTGTTGGAATAAACCTTTAAATACACATATACCATGCCAGTTACATTTACATCCATTCTCTTCTGGATCTTGGAAAACTTCCTTTATGTTTAACATATTTTTTGAGTCTAAGACAAAGGAGGAATGACACAAAAACTGTTAGCCGACTGAATATGGTTATGATTTCCTAGTTAAAATTATAGCTCCTGGAAATTCCCTTGTAAATAAGTATGATCAATATACTCAATTTCTTTCTAGATTGTTAGGACAAGCCAGAAGTCTTAATTTCAGAATTCAGTTCTAGTGGTAACTGCTGCTTCTGGAAAATCAGGAAAGAAACCAACAGTATTAATTTTTTTACATTTCCAAACAGAAGAATCCACTGCTTTTAGAAGTTTAAGAGTGTATGTGTGGGTAAACCAGGATGTACCAGAAGTATTAATAGAACCATAATTATTATTAAAGCAAATACTTGTATGTGCCAAGCACTGTCCTGTTACTTTACATGTAATCCCTTCAAAAATCCTATGAAGTAAGAACTATTATCATCTTTATTTTACACATGAGGATATTCAGGGACAAAGGGAGATAAGTATCTTGCGCAGGATCACATAGTAAGTGGCAGAGTCAGAATTCAAATGAGGGAAGTCAGTATTTGCTTTCAGCCACTTAATTATGCTGTATATGAGATGCCACAAACTTTTTAAAGAAAGAATAATTAATATATATATATATGGAACTAACTCTAGGGTATCAATTGTAGTATCTTTTATCAAAGAATGTAAGATTATACAGTCCTCTGTTGTTTGGGCACTTGCTATACTGGAAGCACCCATCCTTTCCTTCTTAGAATTTAGAGTGCTTTCCCAGAAAGGTGCTTATTAATCTTCAAAATATTCCTGGACAGTTAGGAAGGTTATGTGGAATTATCTTGTTTGAGAATTGAGGCCAGGAGAAGGGAGGCACTTACCCAGATTCTGTAATCAGGGATGGTTCTGCAATCAGGATCAGATCTTCTGATCCTTACTACACAGCAAACTTAGCTTTTCTGATGATGGCCTGGAAGGTCAAAGAAAGGGACAGAAAAGGACATAAAGTAAAAAAGATATGAGATCCTTTATTTTCCCTCCATCAACCAATGCATTTTATCACACACAAAGGACACCATAGCTGATAAACAATGTACAAATGTTTCTTTTTCCTTTCTTGTGGCTGTATTTTCAAAATTACTTTATTGTACATTTATCTTTATTTTTGATAAAGCAATTGTCTTTTTTTATTTTACGAAGGGTAATTTCAAATGAATAAAAACATAGAAGGAAGAATATTATAAACCTATACCCATCACCCAGCTTCAACAATTACCAACTGAAGGCCATCTTGTTTCATCTATAACCCCACCCACTGCTCCCCCCCACTCCGATTTTTTTTTTAAGCTCACCGAATAGCTGATTTTCTGCATTTTATTATGGAAAATGTCAAACATATACCAAAGAAGACGGAATAATATAAGGAACCCCGTGTGCCCCATCACTCAAATCAAACAATTATTAACTTAGGACCAGGTTCGTTTCATCTATACCCCTCCCCACTTCCCCCTACCGCTGAGATTATTCTGAAGCAAATCCCAGTCATCAACGTATCTGAAGTCATTCCCAGACATTTTATTACTTAATCCGCAATATTTTCCTATATATCTCTACAAGATAAAGATAATTTGAAAACATAACCATTAATGCCATTATAACGTCTTAAAAATCGACATCAATTCCTTAAACCATCAAATCCGTCTTCAAATTTTCCCGATGCATCTTAAACAGGTTTTCTTTTTTTTTACTTCATGTGTTCGAATCAGGATCCAAACAAGGCCTACTCATCGCATGTGGTTCATCTCCTGATCGCTCTCGTTCTCCATCTCCCCCCACCCCCGCCTTTTAAACTTTTCAATATGGAAAATTCCAATCCCCGCTATTTTGAGCAAATTCTCAAATAGTATATTATTTCATCCGTAAAAACTGATGTATCTCTTTTATAGCTCGAATTTCCTATAGGAAAGAATTTGACGGGCAGGAAAAACACTATAACGAACGAATTTACATAATTTATGTTTTTTTCTCATTCTGTTACGCGGGTTTTTCACTCCACAATAATAGCGAATAGCTTTCGGAACCAGGATTGGTATTAAGTATCTTATACGCACTAATACACAGTACAAGCCTCTGAGGTACACGTCTCTGAGGTAGATACTATTATTATCACCATTTTACAAACATGGAAACCGAGACACTGAAAGAACAGGAGCCAGCCCAAGCTGGGCGTTGGCGACTAGGAATTTGAACGCAGCTCTGCCCAACTGTGAAGCCATTAGTTAATCTTCTCAATATATGCGACGATAAAAAGAAATCGTCAACCCTTTCACCCCACCCCCACCCCGAAACCTGAAACGAGAATCCAGTTCTTTCCAGCAGCCGACGTGTGATCACTGCCGTCCCTCCAACCGCCATAGTAAAGCCAGGTTTCTCTGGCAACTGATATCCATAGGCAGACACGTCACCCTGGAGGCGGGCTTATGGCCTCCAGCCAATCACAATCGTCTTGTCTAAGTTTTAGAATGTTCCATAACCAAATGATTGGACGAGGCCTAACACGTCAGCGATGACACTTCGCCGCAGTAAAGGCGGGTGCTAGCAACCTGCTTCTTCATGGTTAAGGCTTGAAGCAAGCCAATCATCTTTCTCCTTTAGTGCGGACTCTGGCCAATGACGCTCGTCCTCTTAGGTTCTTAGCCCGCCCCCCAAAAGCGCGACAGCCGTTGGGTCATAAGTCTATAGGGCAGGGTGTTCACGTGGCCTATTTTCACGACCCAGAGTTCCTCTGACCAGAGGTTTTTTTTTTTCCTGCAGGGAGGCATTATGGGTTTTTTTTTTCCACTGGGAAAGGAAGTGTCTACGTGGCCTGCGGAAACAGGATGGGCGGAAATGAGCTAAGGTTCCCGCGAGTGGGGAAGCGCGAGGTCAAATTTGGGGCCACGCCCCCCAACCTCTTGCGCAATTGTCGGAGTAAAAAAAATAAAAGCGGAGCGGGGGGTTTTAATAAGTGTGTTGGGGTGGTGGGTGTGTGGGGGCGTGATGTTGGGGCCCGTGTGTTTGTGCGCGGACGATCTCGCGTAGCCTTGGGGTTGGGATGTGTGCGCGGCAGCCCTCGTGGCGTCGCTGGTGGTGGGTGTGCGCAGGCGTGCGCCCCTAGCGTTGGGGCCCGTGTGTGTCCCGTAGCGGGGGCGTGCGTGTGTGTGCGCGCACATGTGTATCTGCGTGTGTGCGTGCCCGCGCGCTGTGTACGGAATGGTCTCTACTTTTGTATTAGTTTGAAAATTGTTCTGATGAAAAGGAAAATGAGTCAAGGCGACTATAAGCAATAAAGAACCTTTGCCAGAAATATTTTGGCCTCTCCTATCGATTTAATTTTCAGACCCCAAAAATACACTTTCTTCCCACGTTTTTCTCTGTTGCCAAAATTCTGTTCTAAACCATAGCCCTCCAATAATTAAGAGTCAAACGCTCCCATCCCCATATTAGCAATTCCAAGGTGGCGCTTCTTCCCGTTCCCTAGTATTCTCTCCCTCCCCCCTCCAAAGTTGCCTGCCATTCTCTTGGCACAAACACAATTTTCTGCTGGTAATATACGTTATAGCCTTCCCCTCCAGTCTCTCTCTCTATATACACACACACTCGGAATTTCTGCAGGGACTGAGGCTCTCTTACCTTTTTGTCCTGATCTCCAAGCACAGTGCCCTTCAGACAAGTACGCACTCAGCTAGTTTTCCAGAAAGTTCTCTGGGTGAGGTTTATACCTCTTGAGTCTGCCACTAGATGCCACCAAATCCCAGCAAAGGATTGGCTGTTTAGTCCCTGGAATTATGGGATTTTGTTCCCCCCTTTCTGATTTGTTGAACTCCACAATGTATAGGGATCATGTATATCTTTCATTGCTAAGAAAAAAATCAAATTAACTTTTGTAAATAGCCCAACCAGGCAGAGGACTATGGCCCTAGATCCAAATGTTTTTCCTTGTTTCTTCTTAAAAAAAAATTCCCCCCTCTCTTCATTCCTTCTTGCATTTTGCGGGGTCAGAATTGATGAATGACTCCAGGCACTGATGCTGATGAAGATCTGAATCCTTTCTGTGCACCTTCTCTTCCAATCCTAACAACATTCCCCAGTGGAAAATATAGGTGGCTGTTTAGTCAATAAAGACAGATAAAAACTTAGATCCTGGTATTTTTTTTTTAAAAGATTTTATTTATTTATTTGACAGAGATAGAGACAGCCAGCGAGAGAGGGAACACAAGCAGGGGGAGTGGGAGAGGAAGAAGCAGGCTCATAGCAGAGGAGCCTGATGTGGGGCTCGATCCCATAACGCCGGGATCACGCCCTGAGCCGAAGGCAGATGCTTAACCGCTGTGCCACCCAGGTGCCCCTAGATCCTGGTATTGAAAACTGATCTTTTTCTCTTGAAATTTTTATTAAATATGTGTGTTTGCAGTGGTACTGCTACACTTTGTTATGTCTTTAGAGTTAGAGACCTACTTTTAATTCCCCACTTATTAGCTGTCAGACCTTGGGCAAACGATTTATGTTCTGTGATACTGTTTTCTTGCATGCTTTCTATATATTAGATGCTATGTCATATCCTTTACATGGATATTCTTTTATTCCTCACAAAACCTCATTAGATGGGTATGAATAAAACTCAAAAACCAAAATATATCTTTCAATTGCCAATCATATACACTTGTGTGCATGCATACATGTGCACACACACACACAGGGGATGGGGCAAGATTTAGAGATGTGGTTCTCAAAGAGTGTTTTCCAGACACACCAGTAGCATAATTATCACTTTTGGGGAACTTGTCAGAAATTCAGATGCTCAGGCCCCACCTCAAACCTAATGAATCAGAAATCCCGGGGCCAGGGTTTGGTTATTTGTGTTACACTGTGCTGGTGATTCCAGAGTACAATGAAGTTAAAACCATGGCTTTGGAAGGCAGAAATGCAATGCTGATATTTGTACACTCCACTAGAGGGTGCTACAGAATGTAAAGTGCAGTAATAAATGCTATGTTTATTGAGACACCCTGAATATTTTATCAAAAATTTTTGTCCTTTTTCATTGATGTATAGTTGACATACAATGTTATATTAGTTTCAGGTATGCAACATCCAGCATATTATCAGACCCATTTTAAGATTAAAAACTAATGTACAGAGGTGTTCAATTGTTTTTTTGGTGCATACCAATATGGGAGTCAGGATTTGAACTTTACCTGCTTCTGAAGCCCAGGCTCTTGACAGTACTCTGTTTTTCAGCTATCATAGCTTGTCTTTCTTTGCCTCAAAATACATTACAAATACCTTGTTCCCTGCTTTGGATAACATTGACTAGAGCGCCAAGAAGAGGACAGGAAAGCAAACCAAATTAGTGGAAATATTTTGATGATTTCATACCCTCCCTCATAGCTATTCTATAATAAGATATCATGTAAAGCTCATGAGTGTTTTCCTTCTTGCTTTTGTATTTCCCAAATGCTCTCTCTACCCTACACTTCTCTTTTTTCGTTTTTGTCTGAACCTTTTCTATGTGTGGGAGAGAAATAAGGGTGGTGAGGAAACACAGTTGTTGAAAGCCTATTATGGGCCACACTATATAGCTCTATACACATTAATCCCAACAGGAGGCCTGTGAATTAGGTGATGATTATCATCATTTTATAGGTGATGAAAGTGAGTTCTGGAGACAATAATTATTTTTCTTTGGTCATACAACTAGTAAGTGGTGGAGTCTGGGTAATTCCTGGTATATCTGACAGTATTACCCTGCTAAACTTTCTGCTGCTCAGTTTTGAATCTTGTTTAGTTACGGTTTATGTAACTTTCATCATGTTCTTTAACTTTTCTGAGCCTCAGTTTTACCATGCATTAAGTGTATGCAACATCCAGCATATTATCAGTGGGAACATTAAGTGGGAAAAAATATTCCTATTTCATAGTGTTAGAGTTGCAGTATCCAAAACAGTAGCCATTAGACACATGGGTATTTCAATTTGAATTTAAGTTAAGTAAAATTAAAAATTCAGTTCCTCACTTGTACTAACCACATTTCAAGGGCTCAATAGCTACTTATGGCTCGTATTAGTACCATCTTGGACATCAACAGATACAGAACATCCCCACCATCCCAGTAAGCTCTATGGTACAGTGCTGATTTAGCATATATAAAGTATGTAAAAGGACTTAGCATAGTGTATAATTCATCCAAAAAAAGTGATTTCCTTTGCTCTTTCCTTTCAGCATTAGAGCTAGGTATGTTCTCCTGTTTTATTTACAGAGTCAGGAGAGGGGAGTAACTTACCCAATGTACTATAACAGAGGATATGTCCGGCATTGGGACCTACATCTCCTAGCTCTCACGCCAATATTCTCTCTAGTGGTCCCATCCTTATGTGCTACTCTGTTGAATGAGATCTCCAGGATGAGGATGTGAATAATGTGAATTAACTTTGGAGTCAGGGTAGTAGCAGAAAAAGACATAGGAACTGAATGCCTTCTATGTGCTAGTCAACACTGTGCTCAGTTCTTTACATTTATTATCTTAGGGAATCTTCACTGAAGCCCAGGGAAGTTAAAAACTCACTTCAAGTTGCCAACAAGTAAATGGCAGAGCAAACATTCAGACTTCTTTCTGACTCCAAAGCCCATGTTTTGTTTTGTCTTGTTTTTTTCATTATGCAATGCTACCCTCTCCAATGTGAAAACTCTCCTGCTCCTTCCATTTACTAAGTAGGATAAAGCTTCAGCAGATTACTGCTTCTTAGCGGGTCTTCAGAAAATGCAAGTTACTCTTCTTCCTTTTGCATTTATAGCTGAACCATTGTCTTCACAATCTGTTTCAACTGGAAGGGAAAGATAGCTTAAATTACTTTTTCTTTGGCTTCAAGACCCAAGTCCAGACAGAGAGTTTACCGTCCCAGCCTTCAGAGAGAACACCAAATGGCTCCAAGATTTCTACATTAATTTTCAAGGCTACCATTTGCTCATACAATGCCTTTGTGCTAATTAGAAACATGAGCCACCTGGGGGCAGACAAACTGTAGAGAAGTGTCCACTCCAGTGAAACAATGAGAAAAATACTTTTCTTTCTCATCGATGTTGGAGCTCCACTAGGGCAGTGGAAGAATGAATTTCAGCCTCTGCGTGTTCCCTCTCATTGGGTACTCCTGCCCTGCCTAACGGTGTCTGTTGCCCTTGCCTGGTGGCTAAGAGCCTTCCTAGGTCTGGAAGGTAGTGTCAGTCTTTTCTGGAGAGAGTAGATAGGGACACCAGTCATGGTGTCTGGATAGTAGGTGAAATTGTTGCGTTCTTAGGTTATTTTGATATTTTTTCATTTGGTTCTTACTACTTATTGGATGATTTTTAAGAGACTTTGGTTAATTTAAAAGTTAAAAACCTTAATATTTCAAGGCTAAGCAAAATGGTATTTCTTTAATAATAATGTTTTTCTATCTTTTTATACCTGCCTCATTCCATAGGGATTTCACAAACCAGTTCAGCAAATTATTCTGCATCAGTCTAGTTTGCTAGCCTATGACAGACAGGGCAAAGGATGGAAATAGTCATGGGAAAGTTTTATCCTTTTAAGATATTCTCTTCTAGCTCCTCTCTCCTCCTATAATCAACCCTCCCCTGCTTCAACTGACCCATCCGTTTAGTAGAAAGAGGTTACTTCAAATGACTGAGACCCTAAATCTAACCAATGTAGTCCTTGGGTGATCCTGCACATAATGCCTTGGTGTCCCCTTCCTGAGTCAGTAGTTTAGCATGCAATATGCTGAAATTTGTGGTTTTGTGAACCACAGGCTTTACTTGGAATCATCATGTTAAGTTATCCATGTTATACATCAACCAACAGCGATGAGGACTGATTTTCACCAGTGTATGTAGACTCCTATAATCTGATCATTGCCTCAAGTGGATGCCTTGAGCCAGTTTTCCAGAGATGACTTGCTTATGCTTATAAACTGCACCCACAGTCCCCATTTTATTGGGAATGAGAAAAGCTATGTCTTTTGAAAACTTCAGCTGCCATATTATTAAAGAGGACAAACCAATAGTACTTAAAGTGCTGCATCTTCAAATTGTTGAAGATTTATGATGGGTACATGGGGGTTCGTTATACTATTCTTTCTACTTCTGTGTATTTTTTGAAGTCTTCCATAATAAAACACTTAAAAACAACAACAAAAAAGTGCTTCATCAGTCATGGGGAGAAGAACATACATAGGTTCCTCTTTAGAAGAGTACTAATTAACCTAGGGGTGGGGTGGAATGTACACCCCTTTAGTAGTGATGTGCCATGTAAAAATCTGGGGAGGGGAGATTTTAAATTGAAAAGGCCTGTGCATCAGAAATTCTGATAAGATCCCCTAGAAGGACAATCTCCTCTGGCCTGCAGTCCCCCTCCACCAAACCCCTGAAGAAGCTGCTGGAATCAGCCACTATTAGTGAAAGAAGTATATCATATCCCTTGGGCATTTGCGAGTAGGGGGAGTTTGAAAACCATGGAAATAGGCATCAGGTAATTGATGGAAGCTGTGTTAGCCAGCAGGCAGAGAATCACAGGCAAAGGGTACCTGGGGGCAAGAGACAGCTAGTACTATAAAAAAAAAAAAGGCTTCATTCTCATTCCAGGTGAGTGCTGGAGAGGGCAAAGCTACTAAGGAAGTGGGCCAGGGAGCAGAATATGTGGCAAAGAGGACCCCACTTGGAATCTCAAAAGGTATTCTTTGAAGACTCCAGACCCTATCTGATTTGCAGGCTTTAAAACAGTTGGGAAAGCCATCTGAAGGCAAAGAGTACACACACACAGACAACATATATGCACGCACGCATACATGCGCTCATGCCCAAGGAACTGGAACCTGTCTGCTGAGCTTGGAACCGGCTCCATAAGGTACACATTGAAAACTATGTGGTTTGGTTCTTGTTATTGTGCTTTTACTGTGCCACTGAGCAAAGAAGGGTATTAGTACATTGCTGGAAGTAAGATATGGTTGGAGAGGTGGGGCATTGTTTAGGGCGTGGGGACCTAGGAGGACATGTTCTTTCAAGGCCCTGAAGGTTGAGGTAACATGATTAGAAACTGGGGACAGAGAAGAGAGCAAGGGCAGTTCCTAAAAAGGTACAAAGCCGAGATTCACCCAGTTGCTCCTAGGCCAGGGTTGTGGGTGGGACGTCAGTGAGACCCAGGCGGGTGCCGCCAGCTTTCAATAGAGCTGGTCTGTGAAACTTGGCTGGGAGGACAGAGGAAGATTGATGTTTGCTTCAGAGTGGGGCTGTCAGCTGTGCTCACCACCTCACCATGGTCCCAGCTGTAAACAAAAGTCCTGGCGCTTCATGGCACTGCAGAGCCGTCCAGGCTGGCGTAAGTCTCTGAGGACAGCTAGACCATTTTCTCATCCTGGCTGACAACCAGAAGACAGAAGAAACAATAGAAGGTGGTGGCGGTGGTGAAAGGGGGGCAGGATTGGAAGGGGGTGAGAAGCAATGACCAGTGGGAAGGAGCTGTCGATTTCAAATCTTAGGTCTTTGGATGCAAGTAACAGAAATCTTTCAGAGAAAGTAGACCCCTTTCCTTCTCAGCTTCACAGATAATAGTAAGTTACTAAAGGAGCCCTGCAGGGACTACAGTGCCTCACTCACTCACTCATTCATTCATTCATTCTTTTTTTTTTCAATAGGCTCCACACCCAACAGGGGGCTTGAATTCATGACCCTGATATCAAGAGTTGCATGCTCTACTGACTGAACCAGCCATTCGTTCATTTAATAAGAGTAACTTAATGTGCCCATCAATGGGCTAGGTACCTGGGATGATGCCAAAGTCATAGAAGACAGTTCATAAATTCAAGGACCTTACAAGGAGTTTGGAGATATGTATAAAGTTAAGTAAAAATACTAAACAGTGTATCTTTAAATGTTAGGCGACAAACATGGAATAGGAGTTTAGAAGCAAGAGAAGCCATATCTGGGCATGATCAGAGAAGGAGGGATTTGAGATGGCCTTAGAAAGATAGACATGATTTGCCTAGAAGGAAAAGGCAGTTGGCATTCCAGGTTGGGACCAAAGCATTACAAAAATGAGGACTGCTTTGGCTAAAGCAGTTATTGTGTCAGAGACTTTCTTCAACTCCTCACCCCCAAACTTCTCAGCATAGCTAACCCAGACTTCGGGTCTCACTTGAAATGTCATATCTTCAGAAGACTTCCTTGATCTCCAGGCTAAGTACCCTTGCTTTATGTTTCCCTAGCACCCATTACTTTCCACTTTTTAAGCCATGACTGTTTTCAACTAATAACCTACTCTTGTCTTCCTACAATTTTTTTCCTCACACTGCACTCAGAATGTTCTTTGCAAAATGCAAATCTGTTACAACACTTCCTTCTTTAAAACTCTCCTCCCCGACCCTTTCATTCTTCTTTGCCTCCCTTTATGTCTTCCCTGCTTCCATCGCTCTTACTTTTCTTTTAGATCATATCTTAAATGTCTCTGTCTCAGGGAAGCCTTCAAGGACATCTCTTCTCCAAATTTCAACTACAACTAGGTCAAGTCCCTCTCTTAAATATTTCTTTTTTTTAAAAGATTCTATTTATTTATTCGACACAGAGAGAGAGACAGCCAACGAGAGAGGGAACACAAGCAGGGGGAGTGGGAGAGGAAGAAGCAGGATCCCAGTGAAGGAGCCTGATGTGGGGCTCGATCCCAGGACTCTGGGATCATGCCCTGAGCCGAAGGTAGATGCTTAACGACTGAGCCACCCAGGCACCCCACCCTCTCTTAAATATTTCTATAATACTTCTACATTTTCTCCATTTTATTATTCTCTAATAACTTAGTACAAGTTTGTCTCCCACGCCAGAATACAAGCCCTCTGATGCTGGGGCTATGTTTCTTTTTCACTGTGTTGCCCATATATTTAGTACAATGCCTGGCATATTGTGGCAGGTGCTGCACAAAAATTTATGAATGAATCCAAGGGAGATGAGGCAATATTGGTAGGTGAAAGCCAGCCTGAAGAGATTGTTCTTACATCTAGGGGCAAAGAGAAAGCTTTAAAAGTTTTTGATTATGGAATGAGGAAATAATTAGATAATACTGACTTTTAAAAAACAAAACAAAAAACCGATTCAAACAAAACCCAAAGAGCTCCAACCTCAGCTTACCCCAAGCCCTAGCCTCCCAGTTATCTTGTGAACTCCTATTCTCTCATACCTGTTCCCGCTACCACTTATTCCTCCAAAAATACAAGAAAACTTACTCATTGATTATTCCAACCAGAGAGATTTGGCACTAGAGCTGAAAGCATTTACTTTAACACTTGCATTTGTTCATTCAGCTGGTATTTATTGCTCACCTCCACTGTTTCGAACTCTGTGCTCTCAGTTACAGATGAAGAAGATATTCGTACCTTAATGGAGTTCACAACTGAGTGTACTCTTTATACTGTCACTCACTTCATAGCTTCAAATTTCTAGTGAAGGATTTTGCCTTCACTGGGCTCAATTAGGGAGATTTTCAGGGCACTAAGAGCCAGAATCTCAGGGTTAGGTCCTCTGTAAAACGAGGAGTCAGACTCAGAGAATGGATGCTTATGCCAACCCACACTAGACATTTACCTTTCTATGAGAAGGCTAAATAGTATGGTGGAGAATGTCTGGAAGGGCATCTGGGGAACAGCCATTCCTTAACCTCATGAGGCTGGGCCTAGTAAGGCAAATAGGTCTCCAAGGTGTACCCCTTGAGTGAACCAGAGTAGAGGAACTCAAGGAATGACAGGAAAGAGGGTTAGACTTTCGAATAAAAATTGAAGAGTTGTCCTGTCCCCTGAGGGGAGCTGAAACAAAAATGTGGTCCTAAGAAACCTTCCAAAGATAATTGGAAAGTACCAACCCTCACCCTGGGGTAGATATTAATGCCAGGGGATGGCTTCTTTTCATCTTAGATTCATTTCCGAAGTGGTTAGGAGGATAGCAAATGGGGATGTCAGAAAGGCAGTACACCTCTGCCCTGCTCCAAGGAAGAGTAAAGGGAAGAAATGGAAACTGTTTTGTAGCTGTAGTCCTAACTGATAATCTCTTGGTTGAGGGATAACATCAAAAAAATGGTATCAATAACATTTTGAAAATACATTGATTAATTTTGACTCCCTCTCTCTCCCTTAAATCCTTTACCCTGAACATGAATCCACCACCAGGATACCAGAGAGAGGGAATACATAAGTAGCAGATAGACATGAATGAGATAAATGTCCATAATTCATTGCTCTACTCTATTAGGTGGCTTTGGGTGAAGATGGTTCATACACCTGGAATTTGAAATCCTAAGACATGGGCAGGAAGAAATCAGTAGAGCATATTTCATGGAAGAATAACAATGTATTCTACGTATTTTGAAACCATATTGTATCCCTCCTAAAAGGACCAACCTGAAGTTTAAGCCACCCAAATGGTGATAACAGGATATGTTTCTTCTAGGGAAAGGCTGAAAAAACTATAAGCTTAAGGGATTCACAAATAAATTCACAAATAAAATTCCCCTCCAGGGAACCCCTGGAGGACAATGAGTTTGTAGAATTTGGAGCTTGGCATGGCCATTTTTTAAAATGATTTTATTTTTAAGTAATCTCTACACCCACTGTGGGGCTCAAACTTAGAACCCCAAGATCAAGAGTCACATGGTCTACCAACTGAACCAGCCAGGCACCCGTTGGCATGACCATTTTATACCTGTCATATCCTAACTAGTGCCAAGATTTGGACTATCCTCTTTCTATGGGGACTGTGGATATCTAATATGGGTATCAGCCAATGATTAACATGTCAGAGGCTGGGGACTGAATGGTCATCACAAAGACAGTTTCCTCAGCTACAGATTACCTTTGGCCTTTAAATCATCTGTAGTCTATGTGTCACAGAAGTCTCAGAAATGAGCCTCTGAAGCTGATACATTATGACACACTTTGGTCCTTCACCTTCTCCATTCTTTCCCTTTATAGCTTCAACTAAGTTGGAAAAAAAAGGGAATTACACCTACGGCCTGGGGGCCCTCAGTGTCCCCATGTTGTCTGATGAGCAGACCAGACTAAATGATATGGGAAGGCCCTTCAAGCTCAGTTGTACCAGGTTCTAGGATTCCAAGACATTGTGATCCATTGACCCAGTTGCCTTATGGGAATCCCATGAGAGATCGGTTTTCTAAAAGAGCGAACTCTTTGTTTCTCTGTGTTGGAATAGTGGTAAATGCAGTCAAGATAGCAAATGTGCTGCTGTTGACCAAAGGTCCTTTCTGATGGTCAGGGCTGCCTTTATAACAATGATTCTCACTGCCTAAGTAGTTAGGGATTAATGCTAAATTGAGGACTGTTAAGACTGTGATCAGTCAGCAAGGCATTGTCAGTTAGTTAAAGGGGAGCGAGGCTAATAAAGATTCAGGACTGGGTTGATAATTCAGAGGGGAGCATAGAGTCAGAAAGATCCCTAATTGTTAGATTCCTTTGTCATAACTGCCCTTAATTTTGGATTATTCTCAAAACAGCAAGTCTTCCTTTATACTATTATCCAAATAATACTGTTCTAATACCCTTGACCTGTTAAATGAATTACCTCTGTAAGTTATAGGTGATGTAGTGTTGTTCTCATATTTTTAAGAGCAGGAGTAACCTCTCTTGCTTTCCCTATCCCTACCCCAAACAAAATATTATGGTGAACTAAATATATCAGCTGAAAGTAAAGTTAGTCTGACTAAAATGTGTGTATAGTGTGTGGCAGGAGGAGGAGAGGGACTGCCTGTTGTTCTAAGGTTTTTTGAAGCTTTGAAAATCCCTTGCCCAGTAAATGGGGCATTGATCCAAGAAATGGGAAACCTGCGTTTTGGTTTTGCCACTGTCACTATCTCATAGTGACACTTGGGTAAGTCACTTGGCCTCTCTGAGTCTCATTTCCTCATGTCTTGAATGGCTACATGGTTATCTTACCTCAAAGGTTCACTTTGAGAATGACATACCACCTACCTGCTTTGAAAAGAAAAAGACTACAAGCACACTTGTTACCCTGATGGTATAGTCCCTCATGACAACCCTTGCAAAGTAAGTATAGTTGGTGAGAACTGATGCTGCAATTGGGTGCTAAAAAAATATTTTTGAAGAACCACAGTGCTCACTATTTAAAAGAAATTAACAAACACTAATTCATTTCATGCTGTGAACTTGGTGTGGGGAATTCAAAGATAAATACATGATAATCCTTGACCTCAAACTCGTATATATGTGTGAGGGAAACAGACAAAAGAACCCTATATAATCTTACAAGTATAAATAAAGAGCTATGTACAGAGTGTTACTGGAGAACTCAAATTTCTCTGCGTGTTGGGGTGACAGGGGTTTGAGATGGTTTCACAGAAAATGTGGTATCTGGTTAGAGTCTTGACAGATGAGTAGGGACCTCAGGTGGAAGAGGTCATAGGAGGGCATTTAAAAGCCTAGGGAACAGCAAAGGCACGGAACATTAAACAGGATGAAATATTGGGTTCAGGGATCTGTGGGTGAGTTGGCATGGCCAAATGCAGGGTGCATTTAGGGAACCAGGGGATTGATGAGAGAAGAGGCTGGAGAAAACTGGCAGGGGCCAGAGTAGAAAATCTCTTGGAGGTCAATTTAAGGAATGTGAACTTCTTCCTGAAGACAGTAGGGAGCTATTGATGGATTTAAAGCAAGGAAGTGTCATAGGTTTGTGTTTTAGAAAGGTCAAGTTGGCGATAGTGTAAAGGATACAAAGTAATACTGGAATCAAGGGTTGAATCAAGATGAGGTCAGGGAGAATAGAGAACAAGGGACAGACTTCAAAATATTTGAAAGGTATACTCAACAGGACTTGGTGATTGATATGATCTGAGGGCTATGGAAGAAGGCATTGTCAAGGATAACTCCTAGGTTTCTGGCTCAGGTGACTGGGTAGGTGGAAGTCCCACTGATCAAGTTTGGAAAGATTGGCAGAGGGAGTGGAGGAGGAAGTTTGAAGGAAATTGTGAATTTTTTGGCTGTAGATATGTTGAATTTGAGGTATTTGTGGGATATCCAGTGGAGAGATTCAATAGAGAATTGGAAAATAGGACTAGATTGGCAGAGAGTCTGAACTGAAGACAGAAATTCAAGAATCGTTTGCATACGGGTTATCACAGCCATGGAAATCATTGAGAACAGCCAAGCAGTAAGTAGGCAACAAGGAGGATAAAGTCCTGGAGAATAAGGAACGCCAAGAAGCAATGGCCAGAGGAGCAACAGAAGAAACTGGAGAATGAAAGTCAAAGAAGAAGAGAATTTCAAAGAATCTGTGACAGCTCTGACAAATCTTACAAGAAGTCATGAAAGCTAGGACAGAGAAGTATTGACTTGATATAGCAATTACAAAGGCAGAGTGAAGAACATGGGAAAAGCATTTTCAGGAGGGAGTTAAGGGGAGGAAGCAGAGGATAGATCACTGTGTTAAGGAATAAATGGTAGTCATGAGCACGTGGAAACATCTAATAAGGATAACCCTTTTAAGAAACTTGGTGATGAATGGAAAGAGCAATAGATCAATGGGTATAGGGAAATTCAGGGTCAAATGAAGGGTGATTTTGATTTTATTTTTCATTTTTAAAAAATATTTTATTTTTAAGTAATCTCTACACCCAGTGTGGGGCACAAACCCACAACCCTGAGATCAAGAGTCGGATGCTCCACTGACTGAGCCAGCCAGGTGCCCCTATTTTTTTTAAGTAGGCTCCATGCCCAGTGTGGAGCCCAACATGGGGCTTGAACTCACAACCCCAAGATCAAGACCTGAGCTGGGATCAAGAGTCGGATGTTTGGGGTACCTAGGTGGCATAGTCAGTTGAGCTTCTGACTCTCGGTTTTGGCTCAAGTCGTGATCTCAGAGTTGTGAGATCGAGCCCTGTGTCAGGCTCTGAACTCAACACAGGAGTCTGCTTGTGTTTCTCTCTCCCTCTGCCTTGCTGTGCTGCCCGCCCCCCCCCCCCCCCCCCGCTGCATCAAATAAGTAAATTTAAAAAAAATCGGATGCTTAACCGACTGAGCCACCCAGGTGACCCAGTTTTTAATTTCATCATATTTTTTAAAGATTTTTTATTTTTATTTATTTTGACAGAGAGAGAGCAGGGGGAGGGGCAGAGGGAGAGGGAGAGAGAGAATCTCAAGCAGACTTTTGCTGAGTGGGGAGCCCAACTCAGGGCTGAATCTCATGACCCTGAGACCAGGACTGGAGCCAAAATCAAGAATCGGATGCTTAACTGACTCAGCCAGCCAGGCACCCCCCTGTTTTTCACTTTAAATGGAAGAGATCTTCCCTCTTTCTCTTCCCTCCCTCCTTGCCTTCCCTTCCCCTCTCATCCCTACTTTTCTCCTCCCTTTGCTCCTCCTTCTTCTCTTCCACCTCCTCTTCCTTCTTCTTCTCTCTCTTTGAAAAAAGCTAAGGCTCAGAAAGAAATTAAGCAATTTGTCATGGTTATATAATTTGTAAGCATGTTATACGCTAGCAGGAAGAACCCAGTGACAGTAGAGATTGAAAATACAAAACAGAGGTGATTTTAACTTGACCCTTTTTGTGAGTGTGGACTCAGCAAAATGAGACACACAAAATGGAAATCTGAAGTTCCAGTCTGGTCCATATGCTAGGAATTTGATGCGTATAAGAGAAAAAAATATGATGATGTGGTCTGCTCATGTAATAGCTTATCTTTATTAAGTGCTTACTATGTGCCAAGCACTGAGTTAAGCACTTCGCCTGAGTTATCTCATTTTTATTCTCACAACAACCCTATGAGGCAGGTACTATTATCACCTTCATTTAACAGATGTGAACATTGAATAACAGAATGTTCAATGATTTGCTCAAGGCCACATAGTTACCGTGTGCTGGATCTTTCAGTGCTTTCATATGACCCTCTAGAAGAGGAAACCGAGGCTGAGGGAGGTGAAGTCATTTGCCCAAGAGCCCCGTATCTAGTGAGGATTGGACCTGTAATGCAAATCCAGGCTCTGTCTGGTACCAAAACCATGCTTTTAATCACTTCGCTGTCATGAATGGAAGCTATTAAAATAGACAATATGTGCATATTTTTCTAGATCCAGCTCTGTAAGGCAAAACATTCCTTGAATTTAAGTGGTACTAGAAATTGCCTTTATTCCGGGGAATTGATAGTAGAGTAAGTTCTTCCTTGTAATGCACCACACAGTACAATGGAGCCTGGGCCTTTGTAGAAAGCCTCAGGGCGAAAGCAGAGACTGAAAAAAAAAACAAAACAAAAACCAAAAAACAAAAAACAGAGCTACTCAGGCAGAGTGGCAACAGCTGAGATCTCATGTGACTTTTTCAGTTGGCCTTTTCAGGAGCCATACTTCGTCCTTCCATGCAGAGAATACTCTGAATGAGAAAGCTCCTGGCTCAGGTATCTTTCCTCCTCCTGGCCCGAGATTTGCTAACAAGCTGTTCCGATGCCATTAGCCCAAGTCTTTAGGCTATAAATGTTATCCTAGATGTGAAGTATAATAGAGCAAGCAGTATAGGGCTGAGAAGAACAGCCTAATTGCTATCCCTTCAGGGATGACTGTCTCTCTGGTGGGAAAAGCATGTGAATCGGGAGAGGCATATTGTACTGCCCAAATCCCCACTTCTGTACTCACTTGTCTCTGCAGAGTTTTCATTTGATGATCGGTTTTTGAAATACAGCTTGACACTAGTCTTCATATTTGGAATAGAATTAATGTTTAATCAAATCATTATCATTCTTTATTTAACAATGCAATTTACCAAGTTTTGATGTTTTCTTAACTTTGGTTCTGTTATACCCGAGGACCAGCTTGGGTGTGTGTGCGTGCACATGTGTGTGTGAACTCTATCTGATTTGATAAGTCCCCTTCCGGGTCTATTGTTTCTGTGATCAATAAGTTAACGGAAAGGGAATGAATAGAAATGTGGTCTATAACAAACCATGCGAGAAGTTGTGCTTTCATTCTGTATATACATATTGAGCATGCTATGTATTAGAAGCTGTGTGAACTAAAAAGCTGTATAAAATGCAATCCCTGCTGTCAAAGAGTTTATTCTACATTTCTTCCATTCAGCAAGTGATAACACTACCTGGGTTCCTAATCCCCTGAGAGTTCCCATGGTTGGCTGATTTGTCTTTCATCAGCAGTGGAGCCTAGGAAGATCGTTAATCTCAACATAGTGGATTTGAATTTAAGATTTTGACAGTCAGAAATAAGATAATAATAATTACAATGTTGTTGATAGGAAATTGAGAATGGAGAGAGGGAAGTGGGGACCCATATAAAGATTCCCAGGAGGTGATAGGTTCTGGACAAAGTTGGGATATTTGCATGGCTCAGTGAAAAGAGAATATAACTTCAAGAGTCAACTTAATATTTCAACTAGAAGAGTGTCAGTTCTTTGGTGATAGGTGGGGGGAAAGGCTTGTGGGAGAAAGTAAAAGGGATAAATTTTATTCACTACCTTTCTTCCACATGAAAAGCTCTTTTTGATTTGACTGTGAATTCTGGGGAGCAAGAGGCCCTGCTAGTGGATTGAGTGGAAAGAGGAAGACAGAACACTGGTTTTCCAAAGAGCAGAGCAAACTGAAGGGAAGATAGAGGTGCAGGTAGCCAAACAACAACTGAAAATGTGCTGTTTTGGGGTGCCTGGCTGGCTCAGGTGGTGGAACATGATTCTTGAACTCAGGACCATGAGTTCAGGCCCCACATTGGGTGGAAAGCCTACTTAAAAAAAAAAAAAGAAAAAAGAAAAAAATGCTGTTTTAAAACATAAAATCACTTTTATATGTGATTCAGCCAGAAGGTAGGTTCCAGTAGTACCTCCAGGTCTCTGGAGGGGTAAGTACTATGAGGGTAAATGGAAGTGACCTTCAACTAAGTTTCTTCTATCACCTCCTGCCAACTCACTGTGGTGAAAAGGGTCCAAGTTCAAGAATGTCATGATTGAATGTACTGCTAGGTGTCAGATGTTTCCAGTGGGACCCAGCTTTCCCATCTCCCTTCCCCATGCATGTGTGGGAAGGGGGAGGAAATGAAAGCCATTTGCACCTGATTCTGACACCATGTGTCTCCTTTCTCCACTTGGGGGCTTTGATAGGGAGGAACAGTACCTTCCACCTGGCATTGCCTCTGAGTAGCTTTGTGGACTCCTTTGGCCTATTATGTTGGTTGGTACTTTGGCTTCTTTGGCTCCCAGCACCAGCTGATGCCCTGATCTGAGTCCCAGTTGGGCAGGCTCTATTGCTCAGTGCTGTAGCTGTCTCCAGGGCATTGTTCTTGAGACTTCCAACAGGGCAGATTTGTGCAGTTTGGCCCATCTGGACAAGATCTATAACAAGTAGAGCTCTGTGCAGTAAACTCATCTCCATAGTCCACCCCCCACTACCCCCGCCTTCGGGCTGCAGCAGCCTGACACTCCAGCCCTGCCATGGAGAGTATCAAAGAGGTACTCTCTGCTCCTTTCAAAGGGGTATTGCTTGTGGCCTCTCATTGATTGGCACTACCTGGGCAGAAATGGGAAAACAGGGACTCTCTGCCCTCTTAATTTAATCTCCTCCCTTAAGCCAATCCTTTAGTTTTGAATCTCATTGACACCAGAGTTATAATTAATATCATCAGTAAGATTAACTCCTGGTCTTGCTACCCTGGTCAGCCCAGAATGCTCTCCTCAAAGCCAAGAGACAGACAAGAGGAGTATCTCAGTGAACAGGAAAGAGCAGACAAGCTCAATAGGAAAAAGGGGGAAAGAAAGGTGAACTCTTGCTTTGACTATAGGATTTGCTTTGGTCATTGGATTTATTTACTTTCAATTTAGAACACCATTTTGAGGGCAAGAGGGAGGGAGGAAAGGGTAGGGGGGAATGAAATAGAGGGGGGGGGGGAGAGGGAGAGAGACTGGACTCACATAGTTAATTATTCTAGGTCCAGAGAAAAGGACAAGATATTTAAGAGATAATTTGATCACCTGTCTTCCAGCTGTTAGCCCTGTACTTTAATATTTCCTTTTTCAGTTCTTCATAGATGGGTCACTTCAAAGGATTCAGCATACCAGACCCATGCTTCCCCATGTCCCAGTGGTATTTTAGGCCTGAAATGGGCTCTTCCACATCCTCTCTATTCTGACATTTCTGGTAGCTTCAACTGACTGCCACCCTCCTTCACTGTGGAATGAGAAGGGAAACAAGAGAAGGGTTAAGAAATAACTCCAACTTATGGCTCTTTAACTTCTACAACTACTACCCTGTGGTTGGCCAAGCCAATGTTTGTCCAGGATAGAGGTCCTCTATATGCCTAGTTCCTTTCTAGGAAGCTTGAAGCCCATTTTATCCTGGACAAGGTTGAATGGCACTATTATTTGGTCACTAAAAAAAGGTTAAGGAGCAAGTTAAAAATGAGGGGCCCTGGGAAATAAAGAGATTTGGGGAAAAAAAGAAACAAATGAAAGCCCAGCCAACAAAAGATTCTCTGAAGATAGTTTCTATATTTTACTCCTCCTGGGTCCTACTACCTTGGATCTCACTTTTCTTGAAAGTTTTCTAGAATCACTGAGTAAGTTTCTTAAAGAGTAAGCATTTTTCTCTTTTTATACTCCCCAGCAGCCAAACACACTTTGCCACCATACTAGTTAGGGGAAAAAAAACCCAAATATTTCTGAGTCTTGGAAGTTCAAATGAATATGGAAGGGTGGCTTTTTTGAAAGTCCAAGATTCCTGCCCCCCGTTCTGACAGTGTTGAGCATCCTATGAGATCTGAAGACCTCTCTGTTGAGTCATATAACAATGCCCTACCTCCTTGCAGCCCATGACTGTTCCAACCTTGCTGAGAGGTGGGGAACCTGTCACCTTGCCTTCCTCCCACAGTCAAGGAAAACTGACTGGGTCACACAGGGCAGCACTTGTGAAAGGGAAAGACTCCCTATTTGAGCCTGTGGTAGGAAGGACAGAGGGCAGAGTAAAGCCAGGCTCTGGGTGGAGGGTGGCAGGGCAAAGAATGGTGCAGGTTAAGATAACAAATGCCAGAATATAGTAGCAATGATCTGAATATTCTCCACTGGAGAATTGGAAAACAGAGAGGCTCCAGCAAGGTAAGAAGGTCATCCTTGCCCCAGGAACATGGCCAAAACTTACTCTCATGAGAAATGGGATAGCATGGAGAAAAACCAGATTAGAGCAGAGAAGCCATCTTTCTAAGTACAACCATCATTGGCACCAGGCAGTGTAGACCCACATTGCTTTGGGATTGGCCACTGAGGTTCTGAGTGGGAGGTCAGAAATGAATTGTCCAAGCCCCTGATGGAATCTAATGGAAGGGGAAGGCCCACCCAGGAGGAAGCAGGAAGCCAACAGCTGGACTCTCTAGCGCTCACCCTCACAGTGCCTGGTGAATATCTTCTGACCGTAGCACTTTATAGACAACCCAATAGAAGACATTGAAGATGAGGAAAGTGAAAGGGAAGACAGCCCGGGAGATGGTGTCAATCCTCTTGGCTTGGTCCACGTAGAGTTTCCGCAGGGTTTCTCCTTCCCTCAGAAGAGGGGCTGGAGGTTGGGGGGTATAAATGCCAGAACCTTCCATTGGACCTCCATCCCTTGCCTGCAAGCAGTGGCCCAGGCCATAACCACGGAAATAGAAGCGACTTTCTCGGATGATATCTTCCTCCTGAAATTTCATGGAAGAAAAGACAGAATGTGAGGTTACAGCTCTATCTTAGGATAGAGACCAGGCCACACACATGTATCTCATAGGTGATGCTATGCAGACAGGTGGCTGGGTACACAGGCCCACTGCATGCTTCTTTATGGCCACAAAACTATTCATGCAATAGATGTATGCTAAGCAGCTATACATGGTACATATGGTATATATTATGATTCCATTTGCAGATAAGCTCCGATATGCCTTTTTAAAATGCATAACATTGGGGCGCCTGGGTGGCACAGCGGTTAAGCATCTGCCTTCAGCTCAGGGCGTGATCCCGGCATTGTGGGATCGAGCCCCACATCAGGCTCCTCCACTATGAGCCTGCTTCTTCCTCTCCCACTCCCCCTGCTTGTGTTCCCTCTCTCGCTGGCTGTCTCTATCTCTGTCAAATAAATAAATAAAATCTTAAAAAAAAAATAAAATGCATAACATCATTTAGAGCCATCTAAAACCCAGTGAAGTGCCAACCCACTATGAGAAGGATATCTCAATGTTGAGTTATCTCTGACTGGTAATCAACCTAATAAACAGAACAATAAAACCTTTAGAGTGCACGGCTAAGATATTTAGACTTGGTGAACTTGACTTTAATGACTTTCAAAAGCTGCAGAATTAATTCTCCTTGTATACAATATCTTTTAAAAAAACGTTTATCTCAATTCAAAGCTGAAAATTACAGAAGTTTTAAATAACCTAGCGGGTCATCAAAATTAGGGTAAACCATGATTCCTCTATTGCAAATACATGTGCTTCTCTGCAAATCAGCAGATTTTGACAAAGGGGTCAGTACATCCAGGGTAACATTTATTACCCAATACACATTCCATTTATGTACAAGATATGCATTATGATGAACACATTCGCACTGGGGAAGTAAATTTTATATCAGCATTAAGAAATGTAGCAGACTACGCGAAGTTCATTTATCCAATAGTCAGCTGACAACCTTAAGTAGCTATAACAGCTGGAGAGCCAGGAAGTAAGGACAGACAGACAGAGACAGAGACAGAAATAGAGGGAGAGGGAGATATAGAAGTAAAGAGAGGAAAAAAGGACCAAAGTCCCTGAGTGATAAATAGAGAGAGTTTACCTATATGAGAGCCCTTCAGGCCCCCACTCAGAGCCTATTTACTCTTAGTTTATATACAACGTAGACCTGCCTAATTTTGTCTACTTCTAAAACACACATTGCCATCAGAAGTGATGGTTCGCAGCCTAGAAATTGGACATATGACAGGTAAGTATATACCAGAACCTAAAAATACTTCATTCAAAAGATGGTTATAATTTTTGAAAGTGTTGATGTTTACAGGAGTAAAACTTCAGCTATCTTAGAAACCGCCTGAAGTGAAATGCCCCCTTGTGGGATGATACCAACTACCTACTTGGTTTGCCCAGGACTGAGGGCTTTCTGAGACTTGGGATATTCAGCGCGGAAACAGAATAGTATACATGTATATTGAATATATATGCCATAGATGTACATAAAATGTGGATAAAGTAGGTTTTACACACATTGTGCAGTTAGAAGGACATCATAGGGTCTTCATAATGGGACCTTTGCAACTATGGTAACACATTGAAAAGTGACTTTGTGGGTGAGATATTGGTGTTAGTGGGTCCCAGTAGCCCTTGATTATTACATCACTAGAAGGTTGAGCCTGTTATTGGACATCAGGGGGCAGGCAAGCTCAGGCCACAGATTCACCAACAGATCCCATCTCTTTCTCTGCTTCCTGTGGGCTCATAGGACAAACCTGGGAAAGGGCATTGGTCTTGTTCACTGCCATGTCCCCAGCACAGTGCCTGGCATCTAGTAGGCACCCAGTAGATATCAGTTGAATGAATGAATGAACTGATGAGCCACATGCTTCAGAATACAGGACAGGGAATGGCTTTGTTCTCATGAAGCCAGCATCCTTTCAGGGTCTCAAACTGAAGAGTCTACTCAGAAGAGAGTCTTACTCAGTTACAAAGTGCTTGGCAGGAAAAACGATCACTCCTTGCCCCACCCCTGCACAATGGCCTGATGCCCGTCAGCCTCTAGAAAAAGTGGCACTTTTGTCATAGGAAAGAATCTAAGTCAGCCAGCCAGAGAGCTTTCCTACCCGATCTTTAGTTTTGCCAGTCTCTGTGGAGAGAGTTGTATGTGTGTAGGCCAGAAGCAATTCACTACTGTGGCTGTGCTTTGACCCTGAGTTGTAGTGGGGCTCTCTGCTCAAAATTACTTCCATAATCTGTCACTAGAGGCCTTGGCTCACCTCACCTGTTTTTTCTAGTTCATTTTCACACTTTTCCCACATAGTTTGTGTTTGACCCATTTAGAAATGAAGAACCAGAGGTAAACAAAATATCTTCCAAGTAATTGAAAAATGATGGAGTACGGGGCACCTGGGTGGCTCAGTTGGTTAAACATCTGCCTTTGGCTCACGTCATGATCCCAGGGTCCTGGGATGAGCCCCGTTGGACTCCCTGCTCAGCGGGGAGCCTGCTTCTCCCTCTCGTTTTGCCATTCCCCCTGCTTATGCTTTCTCTCTCTGTCAAATAAATAAATAAAATCTTAAAAAAAGAAAAATGAGGGAGTAAATAAAATGATTTCCTATTTTGTTTTCCATTTCAAGGTCCCTCTCACCCCCAGTTCTCTACTGCTCATTCAGATCTCCTCGGCCCCTCAGCTAGAGGATAAAAGTGTGGAATATATTTGTTTGCAAAAGACTCTGAAAGAGGAAGTTGAATCCAACTGCTGTTTCTGTTTCTATAGATTTAATTACTTTTCCTTTTCTCCAATCATAGTAAATCTAAAGGGAATTATTTGGAAATATTTCCCAGGCTGAAAAAAAGCTCTCTCACATGGGAGAAAAAATGTGATCACTAGAGTAAGCGGCCCTTTTCTCTTTTTGATTTTAACATATTGTACAATTTGCAGTTGGGGGAGCAAAGACAAGTGGCCTGAAATCCAAGGGTGGGGGTGCTGGATATGAGTATTATCTATTTAAGCCAAATTCTGAGGAGTGTGTGTGTGTTGGGGAGAGACAATGGAGACTTAAACACCACTTTGTGGCTTCCATGGCTGTTGAAATAGAATATTTTTGTTGCAGCTATTTATAGGGGAGGAGGGCTGGGGAACTAGACAGTAAAGACAGTCCAAAACCAAGTTGGGGAAGGAACGCACAGTGTGGGAGGTAAGGTGTGGAGATGGGAAAGAGTGATAGATATTCAGTGATACATATTGAAGTGAATGAAAAGAAGAGTCTGAAGAATGGGGGAGTGCTGGGGGATGGAGAGAGGCAAGCAGGGCTCTGGGACCAAACCCCTGAGAGGACTCGGCAGTATTTTGAAATCTCTTCCATTTCTCAAGTTACTCTGTTGATTCTGTCCAGCTTGAAAGAGAGCCCTCTCCAATGAGCCTGCAAAGATTGGTGGAGTGGGTAACTTGGGTGCTATGTTCAGAGCCTGGTACTAGGGCCTGCTGAGATTATAAAAAAAGAGAGACCCCTCCCTGTGAAGCATATAGACCAGCTGGGAAGACAAAGCAGAAATATATGGAAAAGAAATTAAACTACTTTAGACAGTGACGTGGAAGGAAACCACCATGCAGTGGAGATGGGTGTTTGAGGAGAGATTAGAGACGAATGTGATTAAACCTGGAGCTGGGTGAATAGCTGGCTGTCTCCTAAAATACTCCTAACTTGCTCTTGGTTAAGGGCTCCCTGAAAATCATACGGATGCTCTCCCCTTCCTTAAGAGGGCTCTTCTCAGAGCAAAGACTTGCTTTTCTAGCTGGAATAGCAGGGCCCAGAGAGAGGTTCTTGAAATAGATGAACTCTGCATCAGCTTTTACAGCTGGCTCAGTGATCTCCAGGATTCCTGCTCCAGTTCCACTGGGATGGAAGAGGCTTTAAGAAACTCAAAAAAGGACATGGGCTAATGGCACAGGTTTTGATTTTCAGGTTTTATTTATATTAATAATAAGCCCAGCCCACTTTTTGGCAAGACCCAGGAGCCTAAGCAGAGCCCAGGCCGCTGTTTTAACTTTGTAATAATTGAGCACTGATTATGACAGACTCCATTATGACATCAGGGTCAACTTATTTATATATGACCAGGAGGGGATGAGCTATAGGCAGTTGGGGGTTGGAGAGGTGCAGAGAGGGGGTGGGACTAGTGTCAATCTGGAGTAGCTCTACAGTAACCGCAGCAAGCTGCTGCTGCTGGAACACCCGCACAGGCAATTTAGCTGGCAAAGGGACACTGGAGACTGGTTGGCAGCCTGCTCTTCTTTTTCAAGGTAGGCATTGAGAAGGCATCAAGATCAAAACTTCTATCATAAAGATAAGATTTGGGTACCTGCAGGCAGGTTTAACACAGCTAAAGAGGCGATGGAGAGTTATCTTAGAAAAAGGAGCATTTTCTTTTCTTTCCCTTCTGTCAAGTCTGTATAATATAAAAAAGGCTTTACAAGGCTCTTGAAGGAGTCCTCCTCAAGGAGATGCAGTTGTGGATCAATCCACTAGAGGGCGTGTTTCGCAGAGCCTGACCAAAGTCCGGGCAAGGATTGATAGATTCCGACAAACCAATAGATGAGACAGGAGCCCTGCTCTCAGCCGAAAAGGATCTTAGCCAGGGACATGAGTTCCCAGAGGTAGTTTTAAAGATATTTTTAGCGTGGACATATGGTCGGGGCACCCCAGGAGCAGCTCAGGTGGGAGGTGGGTGTTAGGAAGAGAGAAAAGTCTTAGTGCTAGAGTGGCGCCAACAGGCTGGAACCAGCGGGGTCAGATCATCGTTTTCTCTACCCCCACCCCAGAGGTCATAGTGCATCTCCTCTGGCTTGAGAGCCTCCACGTTGGGCAGAAAACAAGGAGTCAGAGCTCAAGGTAGACCAGAACTGTGTCTGATGATTAAGGGGCCAGTATGTAGCTCAGCAAAGTCTCTTGACTTTGCTCATAATTGGACATTGGCTCCTCGGAGACTGGCCCAGGCACCTCTGTTGTCATGACAACGTGCCTAGCACCCTTTGGGTAATGGGGAGGGGCGAACTGCCTGTTGTTAAGGGCATCGAGCTCTCTATTTCCCCAGGTGATCATTCTACTGTAGAAGAAATGGGGTTAACAAACAAGAGTGAGGGAGAACAACAACTCACACCCAACAACTCTGATACACCCAACAACTCTGATACACCCAACAACTCTGATGCGCCCAATGAAGATCAAGGCCAAGAAATCCAACAGCCAGAAGAGGCAAGTAGTGGTTTTTCAATTCCAGCTTAGCTATAGGGACCCTTTTATAATGCTCCCCTAGATAGGCCCCCATGCTTGACTCTTGAATTCTTAACTACCAATCAATGTATGGGAATCTGGGGTATCTTCCTCCTGGGTAAGGGGAGAGCCAGGAGCAACCATTACTAATTCTCAAAATAATCTCATATTGACTAACTTGATAAGGTTCTAATATGAGCTAACCTTTCTTTCAGTGCTTACTATGTGTCAGGCACTGTGCCCATGCTCTCTCTTTTTAAAAGTTTATTTATTTATTTATTTATTTATTTATTTATTTATTTATTTTTAAGCAATCTCGACACCCAACATGGGGCTCAAACTCATGACCCCGAGATCAAGAGTTGCATACTCTTCTGCCTGAGCCAGCCCAGGCCCCTGTGTGTCCATGCTCTTAATCACTTTACTAGACTGCCCTACAGGGATTAATGTCTCATTGGACAGATAAAGAAATGGAATCAAAGAGGTTAAAGTACTTAATCTGTGACCAGCCCAGGACTAGAATCCAGGTTCCTGATTGCCTTTTTAGTCCATGTAGCCCTATGTGGAGTCTTAGTTTGTGGGAGGAGTAGTAGGGAGGAAAGGATCCAAAGAAGAAAGGAAGTGGGCCCCTCCCTAGTTATATTTACCATGCGTTGGCGCCTCTGCCTTCTTCGAAGTCGTATGAATTCCTTATGCTGACGAGAGACAAAATTGACAGCAGCGTACTCCAGTAGTGCAGCGAACACGAAGAGCAGACACACAGCCATCCAGATGTCGATTGCCTTCACGTAGGACACCTGCAACACCCACCAACAGAGCAATCAACCTTCTTGGAGTCCTTCCGTGGCCTATCCAGTGGTTCGCCAGCCCATACCAACTGCCTGCTATTCTTCAGTTTTATCCTGAATTTATTCTGGTGTTCAAAGAAGCTCTCCACTGTATGTCCCATTGCCTGAAGGCCCATGTTAAAGAGATCGGGCTACCCATCATACTCCACCTCTCCGCACTCTCCACCCTCCACTTGCATCTGCCTTTCCTCCCTATACTTCTTTTCCTTTCTTTCTTTATTCTTTTCGTACTTCTGTTCCTGCTTCTGCTTCTTATTATTCTTTTCATTCTTTTTTTCTTCTGATTCTCTTCTTTCAATAAACAGCAACGAACATGAACACTGCATTTGTTTGTCTTCTGTTATCTCCTAGGGTCCTCACAGCTCTGATGGAAATTGGGCAGGGTTTGTTATTCCCATGTGAAACATGTGAGGACACTTGAAGCCTAAAGAGGAAAATTCTTAGCCAAGATTACCCAGTGAGGATGTGGCACTAGGATTTGGGGGTTCTGGGCTTTCAATTTAGTGGCACTGCCATTCACCTAGGCTGCAGTCTCAATATCAGACTAGAAATTCCTTCCTTTCCCTCCTCCATTCCCATTGTTGTCTTGACTGTGGTTTTTCCTGCTGATCTTTATGAGAGGCCCTGCTGAAGAATTGATCTCAGTGGCCCACGGGAGTGCCACCCAACCCCCAGCTATGGACACTTCTCTAATTTTAAGGCACTGTGGGCATCTACCTATCTGGTTCTTAGGGCTCTCCTCCCACTACTTGCCTTGGAAGCCTTTAAGTGCTTTTCTCTCCCATTTCCCTCATGAAGATTGAACACTTACCTCTCCTAGAATGGGGTTTCGGCTGGATGGGGCTGGCAGGGGTACAGAACTTAGGTTTATTGCTCTTTCACCTCTTCAGCCAGATGGACTCCCTACATAGTTTTAAGCTGCTGAGCCCACCTCATAGGGCTCCCCAGTAGAAGTAGGTTTTATGACAGACATCCTCTTTCACCAGACAACCCTTCCACCTTAGTGGTTCTTAACCTGCGATGCCCCCCTACCCCACTTCCTCACCTGAGTGGTATTTGGCAATGTTTAGAAACATTTTTGCTTGCACAATTTTGGGAAGGGTTACTACTGGCATCTAGTGGGTGGAGGGCAGGGATGCTGCTAAACATCCTACAATACACAGGACTCCCCCCTGACACACACACAGACACACACACACACCCCAATTATAAGGTCTAAAATGGCAATAGTGCTAAGGTTGAGAAACCTGCTTTATCTCTTTAAAGGCAATTCCATTAAGGTGGTAGTGGTGGGTTACTAGGCACCCCTGATTAAATATCCCTTGGTGTTTCCAGTTTGCCACCTATTAAGAGGGCAACCTATTTCATTCACCATCTCCCAGTCTCACTGTGTCCCCAGGGATATCGAGTAAGTGCTAAGAAAATCCATAATGAGGTAATGACAAAGGAGGTCCACAAAGGGCTTTGGATCATCAAAAGGACACCTTAAGAAGCAGAAATAAAATCTTATTAATAATGAGTGTGTCAATAATGGAGTTGTATGGAGAGTGAAACTGCTGCACCATTCAGAAGCCCCTGAATTCGTCCCATCTCTTTCCTTAGGGCTCCCACTAAATCTAATGTTGTACAAACTCAAGGGAGCAGAAGCTCCCTGACTTACTCAGCCCCTTGCTTTGTGGGCTGGCCAACGAGTCTATTTAGTTTGGGGTAAATGCCTACATATTTTGCTTATTGGCCAACAAGGCCAAAAAAGGTCATCAAAATCTGATGAGAAGGCACCAAATACTGCAAACAAACAGCCCTCCAACAAAGTCCATTTTTTTCCAAATGAGGAAACTGAGTGATTCCTAGGATCAGATAGATTGCGCTTGCTCACAGGAGGGGACTGGAAAAGGAAGTTCTCTTGGCAAGAATAAGGCACTAATTGCAACCTCCCTGGGTTAGAGAAGAATCTCCTTCTTGCGTGGCAGTTGCAATAAACTAGGGCACATTTCTAAGATCTGAACTACTTTTCTGCCTCTAGTCTTCCTACAAGGCTACTACCACAACACGGCCATCACAGCCCCACCTGGCCCTTTGGTCCTTGCCTAAGCCCCATCTGTCTTTCAGAACCTCTTCAACACCCCTGTCCATTTAGGAAACACATTTATAGGAAATACTTTCTGACAACTTCCCCTGAGACACCTGAGCCTAATCTGAGCTTTGTCATTGTTTATCACGAGAGGCCTTTGGGTTACCTCAAAAGTTTTCTGGCAACTCAAAAATAATTGGGAACATCACTGGCTGCTTTAGCCCTAGGTCCACCTAACAATTATAACAATAACGAACATTTATTGAGTGGTTATTAGGTGCCAAACACTGTTGTCTGTGTTAATACATTATCTTATTTATTTCTTGCAATAACCCTATGGAAGAGATAATATTCTTATTCCCATGTCACAGGTAAAAAGGCTGAGAGGTCAAGGAATTTACCTAAGATCGCCATCGGTAAATGATGAGGCTGGGACTTAAACCAAAATCTGCCTGCCTCCAATCTCCTACTCTTAACCACTACACCACCCCTATGGCAAATTTGTAAATTTACCATGGATGCCCAGATTACCCACTGTTTAAGTCTCTTGTAAATATCTTCTTAGGAATAAGCACTGAGAGATAGGAGATCACAGGGCCTGGTTCCCATCAAATCAAAATGAGAGGGCATATGGTCACAGTAAGATCCACAGGGAACTATGTTGCTTTTGCTTCCCATTATTTCTCCATGGCCTAGAACGGTGCCTGGTACATAGTACATGCTCAATAAATATTTATTGAATGGATGAATCAGCTTACTCCCTAATTACTCAGAGTCTTGCTGACTGTAAGGACATTGAGGTGACCTCTAAATTCCCTACATGAAGACACAAGGCAGGGAGAAGCTGGGCCCAGTCTCATAGGCACAAATCTTCTGTGTAATTAAAGCATCACCAGGCCATGGACGTTCAGAGCCCACGGACTTTAATTGACATTTGTTACCTCAAAATTTCCTCACCCCAAAAGAATGGACATTGTCTCTAGATGTCTTTGTAATAGTTCCCAGCTTCTGACATAGTAAGAGATGGAGGTTGGTTTAAAATCCTTATATATATAATTTTTTTTTGTTTCTTATGGGGCATGACCTTGAAAAGTTCGTTCTATCTCTCTGGGCTGTATTCACCTCATCTGTACCAGGAGGGAGTGGGACTTTCTACTTGCTAAGGGTTTTTTGATTTTGGACATGCTAGTATTTCCTGATGAAAGTCAGAGTAAGTCAGGCACTGTCTCTACTCATCCCCTAGCCAGACTACACCCACAACCCCAGCTTCCACATCTTTAGCAGTATCATTAGCAGTATGTTGTAGGGGAAGAGAAAACTCTGGCCACCTGTTCTTGCTCAATGGCTCTCATCTTCCTTAAATCTAAGGCAAATAGTGAGCAGAAGAGAACAGGGGATGAAGAGGAACTGGGGAGCTCTATGGCAAACAAGTTCCCTTGCTTCTCTCTTCACCTTAGGCAAAGAGGCCCGGGAGCCAGAGCTCTGAGTTGTCATGGTGAGTACAGTGGTGATGCCTAGGCCCACACGGGCAGGGGCGGCATCCATGTTGATCCAGAAGGAGACCCAGGACAGGATGACGATGAGTAGGCTGGGGATGTACATCTGAATCAGATAGTAGCCCATCTGCCGCTCCAGGTGAAACTTTACCTCGATGCAGGTGAATTTCCCTGCAAGGAAAGAGGTGAGGTATCAGGCCTCAGGTCCCCAGCCTGGAGCTGAGCCTGAGGGGCAGGACTAAGGCATCCCTATCTCTATGGGCTGGCCTCTGGGCACCTCAACTGGGCAAATAAATGAGCCTTTCAAAATGGCTCCAGGGAGCACCAGAGGTATGTTCTGAGGAAGTTCTCAGAGCAGCCATCAAAGACTTGACCTCTTACTCTAAGCGGTAGTTTCCAGCAGAGGGCCTTCCACTTGACCACACAGCAACACGATTAAGAATAGAAGGGCTCCAGAGCCAGACCACCTGGGTTTGAATCCCAAACCTTCCACTCATTAGCTGTGTGACCTCAGGCAAAACACCCAAGCTATTTGAGCTTCAGTTTCCTTGTCTGTAAAACAGAGTAACAATATCAACTCCAGCATTGTAGGAATTAAATTAAATAATGTATCTGGGGTGTTGAGCTATAGGTAGTTGGTAGTATCATCATTATTAATAAAGCAATGAGTTTAGACTCCGCCCAAATCTCAGCAGCCTTGCTTGAGCTTGCTGGTACCCCAGAAGCTCTCTAACAACAATGATTCACTGAAATAAACACTGCCTGCGTCTCAAGCAAGTGATAAGAGCTAGATAGGAAATATCTGGAAACAGTGTCCAACAGAGACCAGCTCTGGACAGTGGATAGCAGGGGCCCAGAGAACATGAGGCAGCAGCATTCTATCCCACCAACAAAAAGTGCATTGGTCCAAAGCACATGTACCAGTGCTCTGCCTACTCTGTCAGCCATCTTCATTTTGCCCAGCTTCCCATGCCCTCAGGGTAAGAAAACTTAGCTCAGAGCTTCTCCCTGTGGCAGAGGTTTAGGATAACCAAAGCAAAAAGCAGAGGATGTGTATATTGCTATTTTATTCTGGACTAGGCTTATTCTTATCAGACCTGATTCCTCAAGGCTAGTAATTTCGTCAATGATTGATTATGGCTTTGACATACTGTGTGATGCTGTGATCTCCTACTGTTCCCTGAGTCCACCTCACCCCAGGCTTCTTGTTATGACATAGCTTTGCTAGGTATCCATAGTTTCCTTCCTTCCTTCCTCCCTTCATTTTATCTATCTATCTATCATTTATCTATCTATCTATCTATCTATCTATCTATCTATCTATCTATCATCTATCTACCTACCTATTTTTTGGTAGTGGTGGTTTTATTTTTAATTACAGAATTAACACTTGTTTACTACAGGAAAAAAAGTGAGAAGTAGAGAAAAATAATAATAGTTATAAGCTCAATAATATTTATAAGCTCACATTTATCAAGCCCCTACTAAGTGCCCTGACTTTATATAGTTTATTTCATTTAAATTCCATAGCAACTATTTGGGGCAGGTTAAATTATTCTTTCCCATTTTACATATAAGGATACTGAGACTCAAAGAGATTAAGTTATGTTTCTCAAGGGCACCCAACTAGTAGATAGTGGAGCCATAATTCAAACTCAGCTCTGACTGCAAAGTTCTTGGTTTTATCTATTGTATCACTTTACTTTAGAAACATTTAGTGTTATTTCCTCCCAGGATTTTTAAACACATGATTTCGGTTTGTTTCTTTTACCACAATATAATGATTCTGTGTATACAACTTTGAATCTTAGCCTTTTCCACTTGTACTTTCCATGTTGACATAAGCAATTTGCAGGCATCCTTTTTAACATCTGGGTAATATTCCACCAAACAGATGCACTGTGTAATTTATTTAACCTCTGTCTTATTGGTGGGTATTTAGAAGACTGCCAAGATTTTGTTAGTATAAGCACTGACCCAGCGATATTTTGGAATATTTCCTTATAATAAATTCCAAGGAGTGGGATTCCTGGATCAACACGTAGGGGAAAAAATTTGGCTTTTACATTTTCTCAAAGTATGCCCCTGGACCATCCGCAACAGAAGCCTCAGGATGCTTGTTCAAATGCAGATTTCAGGGCATCATTCCAAGTGCACATAATCAGAATCTCTGAGAGGCAGAGCCCAGGAATCAACATTTTAACAGGCTCCCCAGGGAAATATAATGCACACCAGAGTTTGAAAACCACTGACCTATATACAAATTGCCAGTTTTCTCCCCAATAAATGTTCTACCAATTTCTACTCCCACCAGCATTTTCTAAATTCAATGGCCTGTTCCTCTCCCTATTTTGCACACCCTACATACACAAACACACATATTCATGGGGTGGCACCCAAAGCATGTCGGCACACCATAGGAGGTATCCAGGATCTCCCCTCTTTAGCCTCTGGCCTCTATTTCAGGGTCATAGCACTTTGTATCCAAATTGCCAGGGGAACTGAGGAACAAGTAGCTCTTAGGGAAGCTGCAGGGAGCAGATGCTCAGGCTGGAAAAACAACCTTTCTCCACTTCCTGGCCCACATTTCACACCTGGGAAAACAAGCCAGTTCAAGAGTTGGGCAGTGGTGGCTGTGGTATGAGGTGTGGATGGTTAAGCCTGCCAGTGTTCTAAAGTATATTGCTTCCTGGTTCAGCGCAGCCATTGGCTACTCCCAGATGTAGATTCCCCACCTTCCACACAAAGTTGGCCCCAGGACAGGTGGGGCACTCCTGCCACTCACTGGCACAGGCCCATCTCCTCTGCAGCATGTGACAGGGATAAAAATATGGGCTTTGGAGTTAGATCTGGAATTGAATTCTAAATCAACCATTTTCTAGGTATGTGACCTAGACAACCGATTTAAAATGGGGCTGATAATTCCTACCATAATGAGATAAGGCATATGAAGCACTTAGCACATCTGGTACAGATTGGACTTTCAATAGAAGCTGGCTGCCTTGCCCCCTTCCCTCCCATCTGGAGACCCTTCTGTGGCTCACAGTCAGTAAAGATCCTGGTTTTTACCTGTGTTGTAGTGCTTGGTACAGTAGCCTAGATCCTTCTCATCTCGCAAGATAAACTGGGGCAGAGTCAGCCCCTCAGCCACTTGGACAGCAGGAGCATCTTCCAGCCACTCAAACACGAGGTCATTCATGGTGTAGCCAACTAAAAGTGACAGAGATGGCAGAAGGCTGCAGAGTGTGGTGCTGGGTGGGGGTAGGGAAAGAGTTAGAACTAGCAGGAAAGAACAGATGAGGAGGTAAGGCCTGGGTTTCAGGAGCTTCATGTTCATCTTGGAAAGAGAAACCTTTCTGAGGAGGGTACTTGGTCAATTGTCTTATGGGCCCATCCTCACTACGTAAAAAAAAAAAAAAAAAAAAAAAAAAGATTCCAGACTCGTCTTCTACCTAGTTCTCAAGCTTTAGAAAGGCACAGAGAGGAATTATTCTGGCAGCCTTAGAAAGCAGGTCAGAAGGGTTGGAATGATGTCAAGGAACCCAGCTGGGAACCTCCTGCCATATCTCAAACCCAGGGGAGTAAGCATGTGTACTGGCCACATGTCTCGAGCTGAGCCAGCCTCAGAGCTAGGGCTTCTGCCACTTCACCCCAGGGAGGAAAGAGCTATTTATACCCTGCTAGTCATGCATCAGACAATGTATACACCACAGACTCCTAGCCAGGGCCCTGAACTGGGGCAGATTGAGAGTTAACATCTGAACATGTCAATTTTCCACAGATAGCAGGCAGTTTGTGAAAGCTCCTGACATATATATGACCATATTCATACATGGCAAGTAGAAATGGGAGAAGAAACACTGAGGCTTGCAGATGTCCAACATAAGGCCTTGCTTCAAAGTAGCTATGTGACTTTGGGCAAGTCATTTCCTCTTCTATAAAATGCTCCACCTACTCTTCAGTGTTGTTGTGAGGGGGCAATAAGAATCTGGATGTGAAAGTGTTTTATGAACTCTAAAGAGCTGACCACATAGGACACATTCTATCCATCACTGTTATTATATGACGGAAACAGCTTGACAAACATTCTCTAAGGATTAACTTGGTGTGTATTGATCTCACAGTCTCACCTTGCCTAACAGATGGCAAAGGAGTGCACATAGGTGATGGTCCAGCCTTGTTGTCCTTTGACTTTTCTGCAATTGGGGCAGCCCCATAAGCTGGCACCCCTGTCACAGAGTAGCCCTTGGCTGACCTTGCCACCCTAGGCCCTGTCCTATACTTAGAACTGTCTTCTTCCACTTCTCTACAAAAGTTATCTGTGTTCATGCGGAATCAGGGTTCAAGAGTACTCCTCTGCCAACTCTGGCATTTTTATAAGTATCTTGAATGTCTTAACTCAGGGGGAGTAAAGGTAGAATTACCTCAGGCACTGTGAGAGACAATATCTTTGGGCAGGGGAGGTGTCCTTCAAATGCCCCCCATAACTGACACAAGCACATTTGCATGTCAAGCTGGCGCCTTCCCATTCCCCAGCCCTGTGGAATAGCCAAACCAGTAAATAGTGTGAGGATGGAAAAACACACTGGGTTGGGTACTAGTTAGTCCTCCTAGTCTCATCTGAGCCAACACCTGACTGTGTGTGCTTGGGTAAGTCCCCACTCTGGGTTGCCGTTTTCTCATTTGGAACATCATGGGATGGGGTTAACTACCTGGTATTCCAGGCCTTGCTCTGTGATTCTCTAGAGACACTTACAGCTCTCCAGCTGCATGGTGCATGTCTGGATGTCCATGGGGAAGTTCTTGAGGTCCATTGGGCAGGACAAAATGAGGGTGAGCCTGGCAGGGACAGTAAAAAAGAAGTGACATCAACTTACTGGGACCTGGCACAGCACAGGGGACCCTCTTCCCACCCCTCAGGCTCTATCTGGCTTCTTCCCCTTGACCCAAATTCTCCTGGCTGTCCACCAGGTGCACCTGATGCTGTAGAGCACATTCCCATTCTTGAAGATGCGCAGTAACTTGTTGTCTGTGGTCACCTCATGGAAGTTGGCCCCTTTCTCATTGGCAAAGAACAGGTCTGGCTTCCAGATAGAATCCAGCATAGAGGGATCGAGGTCCAAAGAGTCATCAGGGTATTCTCTGTAGGCTAGGCGCGGGTCATTCCATTGTTGCCGCAAGAAGACGTTCACCCGGTAGTCCTGAGAGGGTGCACAGATGGGCCCATCAGAGGCAATGTTATTCCAGGGGCCCAGCAAGCCTACATGGGCAGGAGGGCCATGAGGAGGAAATGCTGGGAGCACATCTCTGGGGCAGTGGGCATTTTCCATTGGAGAAGGAGCCTGCTTTGGGCTGATATGATAAAGATGGGAAGGGAAAAAACATTTATTAACCACTTACTATGAGCTGGGGTCTCTCTGCTAAGTGCTTTCTTTATATGCATCATCTCATTTAAATCTCACGCCAACACTGTGAAGAGGGTACTGTTATGATCCCCATTTGACAGATGAGGAAACAGAAACAAGGACATATTTAAACAACCTGTCACATAGCTATTAGATGGTAGAGTCAGGATTTGAACACAGGTTTGTCTGATTCCAAAGTCTGTGCTCTGTACCAAGTTGCCTCCCATGCTTGACCATCTGTTCCTTAGGCTAGTCTGCCTTTGGCCACTGAAACCCCAGGCTGGGGAAAGATATCTCCCAGTGACCAACTTCAGACATCCCATGGCTTTAGCCATGACCACAAAACAGGGAGAGGACAGCAGAAAGAGGAAAGGCTTGATATCTGGTGGGCTTCTCTCATTCACACTTGGATGGAAGCAGGGAACAGGAAGACTCCTTACCATAGTAGTCTCGGTGACAGAGCCAAAACTGTTGATGAAGATGTTGCAGGTCACGTTCACAGGTGGGCCTAGGGGTGGCAAAACACAGCCATATCGTCAGGGCATTCCAGGGGGCCGGGAGTAGTTTCCAGGACTCCCTCCCCAAGCTTGAGGCCAGGGCACTGCTAGAAGGTAGTGCCAACTACATAGACCCATAACAATAGGGAGGCGAAGCTCCTTCTGAACTGTATGGGTTAGCCCTCTACCTCCAGCCTCCCGTCCTTGGGCTAGGCAAGAGGGGCTGGCATGGCAGTGTGTTCCCAAAAGGAGTAGGGAAGATAGGGTTTTTGTAGGATGAATGCTTCTTACCTTTAAAATTGGGCCGAATTCTAGCATCATATCCAGATGTTCGCCCCATAAGCTTGTCCAGGAAATCAGAGGGAGACATGGGCTGGGGTTCCTTGGTCCCAGATTTGACTTCCTCTTTTGCCAAGGCCACCCTGGACAGGAGAGATAAAAAAGTCTGAAGCCAGTTGTATTCTACATATATCACAGACCCTCTTCTTTGCTGTCCCCACATACCTGTGGCTGGTCTCTCCATCAGGCAGGAAGATAGGAGAAGATGGGTCTCTGGGTACCCATTTGCAAAACGGGGAGAACAGAAACAGCCATAAGCCAATACTGCAGCTCAGTAGTTAGACCTAAAGATGTGCTTTCACATATATGAGATCTTTTTACTCTCACAAGTCTCAGTGTGATGGGGGAAAGAGAGACGAGAAAAGTGACTTGTGGGATTGTAAATTGGAACACCCACTCTAGAAAATAGAATGGAGTTTCTTCGAAAAAGCAAAACTAGAACTACCATATAATCCAGCAATTCCACTTCTGGGAATATATCCAAGGAAAATTAAAACACTAATTCGAAAAGATGCTTATTGCAGCATTATTCACAATAGCCGAGATAAGGAAACAATTTAAGTGTCCTCTGATGGATAAATGGATAAAGAAAATGTGAGATGCAGATATAGATACACATACATACACACAATGGAATACTATTCAGCCATGATAGAAGCAAATCCTGCCATTTGCAACAACATGGATCTTGAGGGCATTATGCTACATGAAGTAAGCCAAAGATAAACAAATACCCTGTGATCTCATTTATATGTGGAATCTAATAAACAAACAAACCAAAAGAGGAGTGACCCACCCAAAGTCTCAAGGCTGGTGAGGGACAGGATCAGGGCTCAAACCCAAGGGGCTGAGGCCTCATCCACTGTTCTCTTTCTGAAGGTGCTTCAAAAGCACTCAAAGAAGAATGACAACTCCCCTAATGTGGCTGTTGCAATGTTTTGGCTTAACCAAGCATGGGAAGGACTCAAGGACAATCTGCATCTCTGAGAGTTGGTTTCAGTTGCTTGGCCTTCATGCTGAACCACTCAGGAGCTGGGGACCCAGCTTCTAGAGAAGGAGGCTTGGCTTCTGGTGTTTGCACCAGCAGGAAACTGTGTTTTGAGCTGGACCTCAGTTCATGGTTGGAGCAGCAGCTCGCTTGTAAACTCGCTTTGGCAACAAAATAGGTGAGGATGCAGGGCTCTAGGAGCATGCGAAGGACTCCCAAGTAGGATGGCTATGCTGAGAAGCTCAACTTCCATCTTTTTTTTAAGATTTTATTTATTTATTTGACAGAGAGAGAGAGAGAGAGAGAGAGAGAGAGAGACAGCCAGTGAGAGAGGGAACACAAGCAGGGGGAGTGGGAGAGGAAGAAGCAGGCTCCCAGTGAAGGAGCCTGATGTGGGGCTCGATCCCAGGACTCTGGGATCATGCCCTGAGCCGAAGGCAGATGCTTAATGACTGAGCCACCCAGGCACCCCACTCTCTCTTAAATATTTCTATAATACTTCCACATTTTCTCCATTTTATTATTCTCTAATAACAAGTTTGTCTCCCCCACCAGAATACAAGCCCTCTGATGCTGGGGCTATGTTTCTTTTTCACTGTGTTGCCCATATATTTAATACAATGCCTGGCATATTGTGGTAGGACATCAGTCCTCCCAGATAAGGGTTATTATCCCTCTTATATAGATGAGAAGACTGAGGATCAGCAAGTAAAGTGGCTTATTTGTGATCATACGGCTAGTAAATGTAAAGCCAAGATTCTAACCCAGAGCTATTGACTTCAAAACTAAGTCCATCTACCACAATGCCGTGACACAAGCAGCCCGGGTAGGCTGCCAAGGAACCAGAGTGAGGGGAAGGTCAGTGAAAGCCACATCCTGATCTCCTAGAATCCTGCCTTCTTGAATCCTCTGAACAGGAGGAAGCCCTTACCCTGGGAACAGAGGCCACAGTGGCCCCAAGCAGGGGCTGCCAGAGCAGGTGGCTTAAGCAGGCTCTGAAAATCCAAGGAGGCTGGCAGTGGTGCTAGTACAGCAGAAGTCTGTGGCTTCACCACAGGGTGTCCTTGCTGGCCAGGTGCTGCTCCTGGCTGCCTGCCACCTGCCTCCTGGGAGGCCACATGGCTCTGTACGTGGAGCAGTCAGACCCTTGCCACCATCTTCAACTCCACTCTCAGGTCACCTTTCACAGTAGTCCCGGTCCCAGGACCCTGTGACAGGTTGTGCGATCAGTGGTCTTGGGCCCCAACTCCTGTCATAGACCTTCTTTTCTGGTGCTGCCTTGTCTATGGGCCAGAGAGCAGAGTCCCTGAGCACAGCCACTTTTTCCTCCCTTTCGTTCCTGAAAAGTCTCAAATACTGGCAAGACCCAGGAAGTTCTGGAGCTGAAAAATCTGGCTCACGCAAAGCCCTGGGGTATGGTAGGGGAGAACTCTGATTCTGCTACTGGGTGCCTGAGTGACCTTGGATAGCTCACTCTCCATCTGTAGGACTCAGTCTCCATATGTACCATGAAGGACTTGGACTCAAGACTTCCTAAGGTCCTGCCTTTCTCTAGTTGCTCAAGTGGGAATGCTGCCACCAAAGCTTGGGCCTTGAGAGAGTCTCCCTTCCAGTGAGCCCTTCCAGTGGCCAGTGAGCCCCCTCTACGTTCCCCCTTCTGCCTGCATCCTCCTACCTACCAACTCCTGCTGAGCTGCCCGTCTACTTCGGGCTACTTTTCACTCTTAGGAATTTTGCCGCCCACACGTATTGCATCCCTGCCTTCCTGCCAGCAACGTGTCTGCCAGCAGTGAGGTAGGAGGTGCCTCAGAGACAAGCAGTCCTGGTGTGCTCCTTGAATTAAGAGGAGGAGGAGGTACATTGCAGTGGTACCCGGCCCCTCCACCTTGGGAAGCCCTTTTCTTACAACCAGGTCAGCCCAAGCCACAGTCATCTTTCCTCCTCAACTCACCTTGTCCACCTCGACTGACCCCTGGTCTCATGAGAAAGTGGGAATGAGGAGGGAGACATTTACAGCTATCCCAAAGCATGTCTTGTCCTCAAAACCCCAGGAAATGACTGCCACTGAGTGCCCCCTCAGGACAGGAAGCAGCCGTGTGTGCACAGGCAGGGTGAGAGCAGAGGGCCAAGGTTTGCTCAGCCCAGCTTCGTTCGGACATGGTTTAGGGCAAACCCCTGTGACCTGAAGCCTCTTTGGTGGGCAATTGACAGATGCTGGTGTCATTTTTAGGAATTTGAGCAGTGTGTGGCCACCCTAGTAGGAAGACAGGAAAGGATGGCAGGACAGATGGCCTCCGTTCTGGGGCTCGGCTACCTCTCCCCTCCCCAGGCCCGGGAAGCTCTCACCCATGCAGAAGGCTTCCCACTGGCTCTGGGGCTTTGGCAGTCCTCATGAAAGGCTCCTGGGTCCTGGTTAGGAGAGGGTGTGTCCTTTCCTGGAGCCGTCTGGACTGTGGGCTTTTTGTAAACTTAGAGGAAACTGTACCAGCAGCCCCTGCTGCCCCGGCCAGCTGGTGTTTGCATGCACCTCCTTCTCATCCCGACTCAGCTCACCTGAGGAGGACGTGCCCTGGCAGGGTCCAGAGAAGAAGGAAGGAGAGGGTGACAGGAACGAGAGTTGTCATTCCGCAGGGACCCCGGAGACCTTTCTCAGCCTGGCTGCCAAGGTGAGAGGGATATCCCAGCAGGGGGAACGCTGCAGAAAGTACAGAGCCTTCCTCCAACTTGGTCTGCTCACAAGGAGCCGGTGGGGCCGGCTAGGAGTTGTGCGCTCTCTCTCTTCTGCTCTCTTCTCCTCTGCCCTGCCGTTACCAATCAGGGGCCAGAACTATTCCCCTGGAAATGATCCTGACACAGATGACCCTTCTGGTCCCTGCTCTGGCTCGCCTGGGGTTCCGGAGGGCTTCAGCCTGCCTGCCAGGGAGCTGAAGGAGATTCTCTTTGGGCAGCAATCACTCTCCAAACCCTGGAGAGTCTTGGAGGGGAGAGAGGAGGGAGACCGGTAGGAAGATGTTTCCCTCCCTCCCACCTCCCCCTGGATGCGCCCTCCGAAAGCAGCAATTTAAAGGCACAGTCCCTGGCAGCTGGAGTGGGGTTCCGAGCGGGTCGTGTGCAGGGGAGGAGCTGGGGCTGCCGCTGCCGCTGGGAGAGGGCTGGAGGTGCTCTGTCCAGCTTCTAACTCTCCGGCTGGATGAGCGCTTGCAGGCTGCACTGCTCTCAGCTCCCCAGCAGCATCCCTTTTAGCCTGGAGCTAAGCTGGGGCCACGCTCTAACGTCCTGATGATTTTTATAAGGGGGAAAAAGACCTGAGACGGTTTAGGCAGAGCCACTGGGTTTTCTCAAGCTGACTGCTTCAGGTTTGAGAGGAGGCTGAGAGGGAGGCCGAGGGCAAGGGTGGCTTTTCCTCAACCCTCTGGATGGAGGCACAGGGCATGGATGATACAGAAAGCTTTGGAATCTTCTTCATATGGGGTCTGCCTGCCTGTCGGTCTGTTTGTCTGCCTGCCCCATTTCCTTCATCCTTGTAGTTGCACATCCTTTTCCCTGGCTGCCTTCCTCCTTCAGGTGTCTCTGGTGAGCTTGGCCAGCCCTCCGTAGTTCTTGGAAACCCCCTTTCCCTGACACCCTTCCTCCAGCCCTGGCAGGGCCAGACCAGGCCTGGCACACAGCAAGCTTTGCAAGCTTCAGAGAAGTCAAGGGGGCCAAGAGCAATGACCTGGCCACCCAGCCTGGATGGATGGGAGAGGCAGAGAGGGTGAATCTATCTCCTCCTTGGCCTCTGCCCATTTGCTTACAGCATCCAGGTGCTTTAGCAGCCACATGTCTCTTGCTAGACCCTTCCCCAAACTTGCCCAGGCAGCAGCTCAACTGCTCTGGGACTTCCCCCAGTGCCTCTCTCCCTCTCTTTCCCTCTACTCTCTTCCCCCCCCTCCCTGACACTTTCCTCCATCTCTCCTCTCTCCAACTCCACCTCCCTCCTTGTTTCTTCTCTGGGTCTCACCTTTGGAGTCTGTCTCCCCCTCTTCTTTGGCCCCCACTTTCTCTCCATCCCCAGTTTCTCTCTCAACCTCCCTGTTATCTCCGTTCTCTCACTTCTCTTCTAAATCACAGCAATGAGAAGACAAGGGGTTTAATTCCTTCTTCAACGGAAATTCTCACACCAGCTCTGCTGAGTTCTGAGTGTGTACACGGGAAGGGTCAGTGCCTCTTTACAGGGGTCAATTCTAGAGCTGACTGCAGCACCCCCCAGCATCACCAGATAGAGGTTTGTGGGGGTTTCAAGCTCATCTAGGGGCCCGTTGCATTGTTAGAGGCAGTAATGATGAGTAACAATGGGTAGAACTTGCACTGCATCTCTTTTGGGCTGCGTTATTATTCAAGAAGAGGAATTTTTAAATCACAAGTGATGGGGAAGGATATTTCAAATAACACACACTGAAATGTTGTTGGGGGGCGCTGGGCTTTTGGAACTGGGACTAAGGACATTACAAGCCACAACTAATGTTTATATGGTCAGTAAATACAAAAAAACCAAAGTACTAATTATCCTAAAGACATTTTTAGCAGCCCCTTTACCTGTTCATTCTCCCGCCTAGTATCTGGCAAGCATCACAATGCCCAGTCGCAGGCTGCAGGCCCAGAGCAAGCTGCACAGAACCTTTCCTGGCCAAGCTCCTGACTAGGGAGCTAAGAGCAGGTGGGGGTGTAGGGAGGCACTTGTCTCCTCTGTGTAATTCACTCCTTGTGTCAAACCTAATCATGTCATTTCTCCCTGCCTCAACGGTTCCCTATTGCTGTCAGGCTGAAGTTCAAGGTGCCGCATGATCTGGTCACTCGGCTTGTCCCACTGATGTGTCTAGAGTCACCTGTCTTTCCAGCTTCCAGGTAGTTTCACATGTTCCCTCTACCAAAGTACTTTTCCTGCCGCTCTTATCCATTCCTGTAAACTAAGCTTTATTGTCACTTTCTCAAGAAAGGCTTCTTGAAGTGGCCTCACCCCCATCCAAGTCTGGGTTAGGAGACCCTCCAATGTGTTCCCACAGGACCCTGGCCTTCCCCCTTCACAACACCCATCACACTTCGTTACAGTCGTCTGCTTACTTACCTCTCTTCCCTGCTGTACCATGAGCTCCCTGAGGGCAGAGACATATTATGCACCAACTCCCTAGGGCCCAGCCCAGAGCCTGGCACATTATAGGCAATTAGTGTATGTTTCTTAAAAGGTGCATCCTGGGCACTCAGAGATGCTTCCCCAAGCCCAGTGCCTCTGCATCTTTGTCAAGCTAGAATGGTAAGTTTGACACTCAGAGAGAGGGCCAGCATGAGATAATGGTAATAAGGAGAAATGAGGAAGCAGTGTCCTCATACTCAGTCATCTGAAATTCTTGGCTAATGGAAGTCATAAGCCCCTTGGGACTGGTGAATTGTCTCGGTCTCACTTCTTGTGTGTCCCGTGGGATCCCTGAGTGGTGAGAGCACAGCAGGGTCAGCTTGCTGGGAGGAAAGATCCTTTCCTAGGAGAGGCTGCAGTGATGACCAAATGTCTGGCTGGCATGATGAAGGGGGACAGCTTTCCTAGAGATCTGGAAACAAACTTTCTGGGAGAAGAAGGGAGGGAGAGGTGACAAAGAACTGGGGAATTTCTCCTAGGAATTGACAAGAGGCAGGAGAGATGCCCATTCAAGAGTTCCTGTGCTAACAGGAAGCCACACTCTGAAGATGACCTCAGCATTTTCTGACCTGGGAAGGGTACAAAGTTGTGTTCAGCTTTGCCCCATAACCCTTTTCTCTTCTTATCATCAGACTATGATGGATATGATTCTCCACGTTCCAAAATGTATCACACCTTTTTTCTGTTTTGCAACTGATGGCCACATTGGCCCAGACAACTGGCTATATTGCCATGTTGAAGTTGTATAGAAGCTACAATAGGCAATATGTTTTTCAGGATGAAAAATATTATTTCATCATGAAAAAAAACTACTGAGCTGCTAAAAATGAATTAAGCACATCTTCATAAATGTTTCATTCTAGGAAAGAGTCTGTCACATTTCAGCCCTATGCAAAGAAAATTGCAATTGTGCCTTCCTGACAAGCAGACTTCCTGAAACCTTGGTCTGAGGGGCAGCATATCTGTTGGGGTGGTCATTATTGGGTTAATTCAGTGATTTCTAGGGCTTACGTTTGGGGACAACGTTGGAGAAACATTTGTCCTACCTTCCTGGACTCAACTCCCTCCTATTGCCTATCCCACTTACTGAAGTAGAAACTGGTTTGAAGAGGTACCTCAAAAGGCAAGATCTGTCCCCAGTCTGATGAAACTCACAGAGCATTAGGTGCTTCTCAGAAGCACTGAGGTAAGAAGATTTTTGTTGGTGGTGGTGACGGGGGTGAAATAAAAGACAAATGCCCTTTTAAAAATCTGCTGACAAGGACCAGGGTGTTTCAGTTGGATCTCCAAGGAGCAAGGCTGCATCTTTTTGCTGTGTGTGAGTTTTTCCCTTCAGGGTCATTTTCAACGTCCAAGTATGTGACAGTTTACTCGAAAGAGGAGGCTCAACTTCTGGTGCTAAGGGAGCACAGCTGGTGGAGGTGGGAATCCCTTTCGCCCTCAGACTCAAGGAGACATGCATAGTGTGTGCGGGTAGTAGTGGCATTGGGAGTTTCACAGTCCTTGACTCAGCTGGAGGAAGGAATAACAAAATGGCAGATGTGTTAGGTGTGTTCTGTGCTCTCTTAAGGCTTTTGGAGAGTGATGGGTTTAAGTCTGATGTTTCAAAGATTAGCCTTTCTTCTTTTTATGGAATATTTCAGGCATGGGTTTTACAGACAAAGCCTGAGGTATCTGAACTTGGGGGGCAGCCTGTAGAGAGGTTTACTGAGCTCCTCCCTGTCCTCAAAGACAAATTAGGTAACAACACCAAGATAACACCAGTGAGCAATGGTACCACCTCTGTTGCTAGGCTCTCTGTTTAGTCTCCAGGGGACAACAGAGATGTGGGGCTCCAGCCAAGGAAGGTGTATTGACTAGCACCCAGGTATGTACCATTTATCCCCTGTTGGACCCTCAGAATCATTCCTCATCCAATCAGCCACTTGAGAGCAAGTCACTAAGCATGCAGGAGATTTTCATTAAGGTTTCCATAGAGTTTGCATTGACTCTCCTTGTCTCTTGGCTCTCATAACTCTGAAACATTATTTTTTAGGGACAATAGGACCATGTCATGCCTCTCCTGGAGAGTAAATTGGTTTTTGCTTGTGATCAAGCTCATGAGTCTCTTATTTCACTCATTTGGAAATTGTGGTCATCCATGCCATGTAAGGTGTGAAGCCCTTACATAACATAAAAGCAACAGAACTTGGAAAGATGAATAAATATTTACTGTTTTGAATGGATCACATTCCCACCAATTCACACTTGCACTCCACAAATATTTATTGAGTGCAAATCATAGGCCAGATGTTCTAGGTGCTGGACATAGAGCAGTGAACAAAGCAGATTAAGTCCATGCCTTTATGTAGCTTACATCCCAGTGGGGTAGTAATATAATTCCTTCCCAAAGAAGGTTCTGCATAGGTCATCAGCAGTGCCTCAGGGCCTGAGTATCTCTCACAGCATTTGAGTTGGGCATTTATTCCATGTCCTGGGAAAAAGAGAGACTACAGGAACGATCTTCATTTCCATCCATCCCAGAATCGGTCTGCTAGTAACATCACACAGGTCATCACCTGCTAGACAACCCCCCTCCCCCGGCCCTGCCAAGAATCTTATCCTCCAATAATCCAACCCGAAACAGAATACACATGTCCAAGTCCCACGAGTATCTCTGGTGGTGCATACGTATTTGTCTGTGACTACTAATAAGCTCGCTCCTTGCTAGGAGAGTCAGGGGATAGCACACTTAGAACTTTTGCTGTGGGGCTTCTCTAAGTAGCCTCCAATTATTTAGGATTCTCTTTCTCTTTTCTGCCTCTCTTCTGTCTTTGTCTTCCCTTTCTTTCTTTCAACCTGTCTTTGTGTCTGTCTTCCTGTCTTTTTTTTTGTCTTTCCTTTTTTGGTTTCACCATGAATAATCTCAATGTCTGCTGCAATAGGACACTGGACACTGAAGTAAGGAAAAGTTTAGTTGGTGACCACATAGAATTAGGCAAAAAGCTGAATTTGCCTTAATGATACCAATCATATAGTTATAGTTAAATTAGCAAATTTTATATGGCAAGACTTAGAAATTTAATATTAGAAAAGTGCACTAGCTTAATCTTGCACTCCTCTCTGAATATATACACATGTATGCAAGCAGATGAACACACATTTACACAGAGCTCTTCTTGGTAATCTGAAGACGATGGCCTTGCAACCAACAATTATTATTCAGGAGTGTGATTGTGGGGTACGATGAAGTCAGGGTGTGATAAGTAGTCCTTTTCATCCTGAGTGCAGGCGGATGCTATTCTTTGGTTTGTGGCCATGGCTTCTACATATACTGTACTAATGAAGCCCGTTTAGCCACAGTCACTTATGCAGAATAACTGGAATCCCTAGGTAAGGTGCCAAATTGAACTACGTGTCTTTGTGCAGGGTGGATTAATTCATTTTGCAAAATTTATGCTGCATATGGCCCAAAGCGACAGATTCTAATCAATGACAGTCACTCCCAAAGAGTCACCAGAGATGCTAATCAGACAAAAGTCTACTCTAAACCTCAGCAGGTCACATACACCAGCTTTTGCTGCCACTCACTCCTGCACTGTCAGCAACATCATCGTCCAACACCGAGAGAGCAGTGCTTTGAGAACTCTGACTTCTCTTTCCTGCCCATTGTCAGTTTCTTTCTGTAACCTTCACATTGCCTTTCTTCCATGTATTACATCCCACGTGTTCTATAATCCCCTCACTTTCCACAGCAGTATGCCCACTGCTGAGTCAAAGGCAGGTGCTGTTTCACAACTGCTAACCCAGTACAACCAGCCTCAATTATGGTCCAGTTTCAGGAGAGACAAATAGGATGCTGAGGTCTTGACATTTTCAGGCAAACAGTGGCACAGAGCCAGGGAAGTCAGCTCGGTTGCATCACCTTAAGCACAAGCACTTGAGAGACCAAATTATTTTCCGTGTTCAGAACCAGGTCTATGAAATGGTAGAAGGGAGTAGAAGAGGACCATTTAGAAGGTTGACTGAATTAGGATGAACATTTTTGTGCTTTAGAGAAGCATCCAGGAGGAAACTGGAAGCATGGGCATGGGAACTCAGCTCATCCTGAGATAGTAGAGGGAGAGAATTTGAAGTGGCTCTTTTTTGGTGGCTCAGATACTGGCAAAATTTTGCTGAGATTCCATTCAAGATCAAGTAGTAACCAGCAGAAGTCAGAAGATTCCTAGAGAAGACTAAACTAAAGAGATATGCCTCAGACCAGAGACCATATCCTGGAGAAGCTGTTAATCAGTGCTTAAAAAAAAAATCCAGTGCCTGGGGAGTCTTAGCTCAAGTTAATTGCATCAGTTGAATCCTAGGATAGAACTGAGTTCATCATAAACTCTAATAACACCAAAGGGCCCTCCTCATCTCCTTACTATGAGAGGGTTCTTTTGTCCCCATGGAGACTGGAAAAAAGTTCTCATTGCTGTGGGAGAGACGTTTCTGGCATTCAAGTGCTTCCAACTTATCAGAGGTAGAGAAGATTCTTTGTTCCAAGTTGGTGAGATTCATAACCATAATTGGGTACATTGCAGTGTCTTTATTAGTTAATTTCATCTTATGTGCTATTACTGGTCTTTCCTAGATCCATTTTACAGATGGGAAAATGAAGACCCACAATACTGTTCATCTCTGTCTTCTCTGCCTGACATCCTGCACCCATACTCTCATTCTGCCTCTATTTTCCCAACATAACTATATTATGCTTACAGGTTGGTAAAAATCAAGCCAACCAATAAGACAGACTGAAGCAGAGATAACACTGGGCTTCTTTTTGTAGTTATTAGCCAGGAAATGTTTAGATGCCTATCTCATGTCTAATTCTATATTCAGTCTCTGGCCTCTCCAGTGCTCCACAGCTACTCAAACCTATACTCACCTGCATGTTCAGAGTGTCTTCTTCCAGAGATGAACTGAAGTCTACTGATACCCAGTGAGGATCAGGGTAGGTCTCTTCATTCCATTCTTCGTAGGAAGTACAGTGATTAATTCATCATAGGACTTGATTCTGCCATGCAGTTCCCCCTGGTGTCAGGAGGTGTGTACTGGAGTGGAGAAAGAACAAGTGTCTTAGTTTCCTAGGAACCAAAGGATATGCTGAAGGCTTTTGTAGGAAAAAACTACACTTTTTCCAGCCTGCATTTCACAGAGCTTGGCCACGGAATAGGCCCCTTTTCTCAAAGATCAAACAAATTTGCCATGAAGCCAGGAGACAAAGCCAGGCAGGCCTATCCCTCAACTGGCTGCTCTAGTCAAGTGAGAACAAACTGGATCCTTAAAACATTAAGGGACAGTGTACAATCAATCCATAATCAATACTTCCTTCCAAATCAAACTTTGCTGTGGTTAGTGATGAAGTGGTCTCCAAGTGGTAAGGGGATATTTTCAGCCACCAGAAGAATCATGGATGAGATTAATACAGCAGCTATTGTTTTCCCAAAGGGCTTGATTCTTCTCTGCTCTGCTCCACTGCCCCCTGCCCCCTGCCACCTATCCTCTTCAACCCTGCTCTGTGCTTGAATTGAGTAGATGGAAAATGCAGTTGACACCCAAATTTGTTCTAATGTTTTCATGCAGAAGCTTGGCCCAGCCTGTCATGAATAGAGATGGTAGCAACCTTGACTGCTTTCTCAGGTGTTTTACAAGTCCCTTGTGGCTTCCATTTGGTGCTTGAAAACGTATTAATGTGGTGAGGAATGGGGAAGGGACACTAAAATTCAACAAGAGAGACTTGCATGGGGCAAATGAAGAAGAAAGGCTGGAATTCTCCTCAAAATCTCATGCACAACCACCAAGTCATCGAATGTTGGAAGTAGTTAAGATAGGGGCGCCTGGGTGGCTCAGTCAGTTAGTTGAGCATCTGACTCAAGAGTCATGATCTTGGGGTTGCGAGATCAAGCCCCACATGAGGCTCAGCACTGGGTGTGGAGACTGCTTGGGATTCTCTCTCTCCTTCTCGCTTTGCCCCTCCACCTCACCCTTGCTCACGTGCCCCCCCCTTAAAAAAAAGAAAGAAATGGCTAGGATATTAGAGATCAAATCTAGTCCCCTCTTTTTGAAAACCAAAGAAAAGACAAAAAGAGTGAAATGATAGGCTCAAGGCGATCTAGTTATTTGGTGCAGAGCTGAGAGTAGATCTCAGAAACTTTGGCTCTCAATGCAGCTGCTCCCTATAACATGGCGGCCTTCTACCAAAAGCTCAAACCAGTCCTCTGTGTTGTGCTCTGTGACATTTTCCTTATGTCTCTCTCCATTAGGCATGCATGTGCACACCTACATCCTGCACTGCACCTGGTAGCCATGAATTCTTCCCAGCAAAGCACAGGCCTGGGTGATCTGGCCTTCCCGAGTTGCTACTTTGCAGTAAAGGTTCAGCAGTAGGGCCAAGGGAGTCCATTTATATTAACCCACAAATCAGCTAAAGTATGCACACACAAACTGCTTCCTGCACTGTTTACTCAGTAAGTCGTTCTCCTCGCCCACTCCTTAAAAAAAGAGCTGAGGAGAGAAATGAGAGAAGAGGAGAAGAGAAGAGAGAACAAGAAAGAGAAACAGAAATGAATGGATTTCCTTGGAATATCTTGCTACCCACCCCCTTTTACTCAATTTCTTTTTTTTAAATATGTATTTCCTTTTTAAAAGACTTTTTATTTGAGAGAGAGAGAGTGAGAGAGAGAAAGAGAGCATGAGCAGGAGGGAGGGGTAGAGGGAGAAGTGGACTCCCCACTGAACAGGGAGCCCGATGCAGGACTTGATCCCAGGACCCTGGGATCATGACCTGAGCTGAAGGCAGATGCTTAAGCGACTGAGCCATCCAGATGTCCTTCACTCAATTTCTTTAATCCCTGCTCTACGAGGCCAACTTCCCTTGCAACCCTGGGCACACATTGTCCCGTTATAATAATGATGATAAAAAATTATGCTGCCTCAGCAGTGTCTTTCTTTATCCAGAGACCTCATCAGCATAGAAGATTGGTGTCAGAACCAAATGCTGTGTTCTACAGATGGCTGGGTCTCTTCTTCAACCACAAGAAGTAAGCAATTTAGAAAGAGGAATCTACATGCTACAAAAGGTGAGTAGGTACAGGCCATGAGAGCCCACTCCCTCTCTTGCTTTGACAAAACCCACTCCTGAGAGAGTTGGTACAGGGCCCAGAACTCCCAGATCTATTCCATCTCTGGAAGAGTTCAGCCCCAACCCCCTTGTTTCAGGTGGAACTATCCCATGTAGCAGTGATTCTGCCTCTACAAGGATGGCCCCTTTTTTGTCAGTCACCACGTCAGGTACTTCTATAGCCATGATTTTCATCAGTTCACAAGTATTTTTATCCCTAGAAACAAGCTCAGACATGGCAAATGGAGAGCTAGGCTTCATAAAAAGTGCTTCTAGCACCCAACAGTCTTTCCGCAACAACAAGGTGTCCACGGATAGGAAGAATGGCTCATGGGAAATACTTGCTAAATATGTGTTGGATGGATGAAAGAAAGTAAATGCATTAAGTGAGTGTCTGAAGAGAGAAGAGGTTCACAGTAAGGGCTTCTCAACTCCCCTGCTCCTTTTCCAGCTCCACTGCTCCCATGCACCTAAGCAGAAAGACATGTGCTCATTGTCTAGGACATTTTTTTTTACCAGACCCCTTCTAAAAATGCTGATTAAAGGGTTTGCCTGGACCCCATTCCCATTCGATGAGTCAGGATGGGAACTTCCTCCCTAGACCTCTTCTGAAAGTAGTCATGAAAGGAGCAGGCTTTGGTGCTAGGCCACTTGTGTTTAAATCCTTGCTCTACCATTTACTAGTTGTGTAACTTCTTCCAAGAGACTTAATCAGTCTAAGCCTCAGTTTCTCCATCTGCTAAGTGAGATAATAAATAAGACTTGTGCTATCAGGGTTGTCATGAAGATTAAATGTGATAATAGAGCCTGGTACAGTTAGCATGTGATAAACTTTGATTATTCTTGACCCTGGAGCATTTTTTCCCTTCATCTGCTCTTTGGGCTGAAGTGGCATTACTGCTCTGTGCCCCGATCCCCAGCTTGGGGGTACCAGAACAGAAAATGTGGGCTTCCAAGGAAGTACAATGTAATGCTTACCCAGAGAGCAAAGACCAAAGCTTACTAGATTAGAACTGCAGCTGATAAAACATCCTGGATGAGGGCTTAGCTCTGGGAGAAGAGATGGTTAGAGAAATTGCTCAAGAGGAGGGGACAGGAAGTTGTGGGGACAGGCAGAATCAACAAAGGAGATAGATAGAAGGGAAAGGAAAGATGGGGAGACAGGGGAAGAAAAGGTTTGGGAGAGACAGGGAGAGGATGGAGAGTGAGGAGACACTAAATTGCTACTGGAACATTAAGCACAAATGAGGGGAAATAAAATTAACATCTTTATCAAAAAGAAAAACAAGGAAGTAAGAAATATCCCTGTTTGGGGAAATCTTATGTAGAAAGGAGCAGGTGCTGAGGGCCTTTGGAGGCTGGTTGCCATGGTGATGCTATATGTCTTCTTTTCTATTACCCTGTGAATCTGGCAGCTGATACTTCCTTTCGGCTCTGGTTTCTAAGTCTGGGGCTTAGCCCTCAGTGAAGCCTTGGTGTTTCCATTTCTAGCACCTTGCTTATGCTGTGAGACCTGCTGGCTTGTTGTCATGGTTCCTTCTTTTTTTTTTTTTAAAGATTTTATTTATTTATTTGACAGAGAGAGAGACAGCCAGCGAGAGGGGAACACAAGCAGGGGGAGTGGGAGAGGAAGAAGCAGGCTCCTAGCAGAGGAGCCTGATGTGGGGCTCCATCCCAGGACTCTGGGATCACGCCCTGAGCCAAAGGCAGATGATTAATGACTGAGCCACCCAGGCGCCCCGTCATGGTTCCTTCTTGATATGATACTTGTCCAGAAAGAAAAAGGAGAGAGGGCACATGCTGGCAAGCTGCAGTGAGAAGCATTCTATGCGGCATTTTCCAAATAGATGAGAAGGCAAGTTTAGCAGGTAAGGAGCACTATGACCAGAAGGATATAGGGGCACTTGTAGTGACTCCTCCCTTTTCAAGGTAAATCTAGGTGGGCATTTCTCTAAGAAACTAATGTGACCAATCATCCTGGTTTGACTACACTGAGGGGTTTCCTGGGACATGGAACTTTCACTTATACAATGAGGAGAATCTCAGACAAACTGGGACCATTGGTAACCCTAAGAAAAGACCCATTCAGAAAGTCCAAGATGAAGGGGACCCACATTTTTCAGAGCCTGACATTAAACAATCACATTCAGGGACCACAGAAGACTCTTGAGAGAAAGTCACTATTTAACCCAGACTCATAATAAGGACAATAATTTAATAGCTTCTTTCTTGCCACTAAACCATTTTCCCCATGCTTTAGTATGTAAAGAGATTTTTTTTCAAGTTCCAGCAACATCAAAAACACCTGGAGACCTTGTTTATTTTTTAATGCAAAATCTTGGACCCTGCCCCGACCCCCTAAATCTAGGTCTCTGGCGCAGTCCAGGCATCTACATTTTATTGAGTTTTCTGGCCAGCTCTGACGCACATGGTCTGAGAGTTGGTGTGGAAAAGACTCAGTGGCAGCAGTCAGAGAGTCTGTTTCACAAGTGAAAGCCAACAAGTGTCCAGACCTCAGAGAGCCTGACTCCTCCAAGGCAAAAGGGTTTGGAAATGCCCTGGGCCTGGGGCAGGGACACACCTTGGCCCTTCTGCACCGATCTCCCCTGCACTCTTTGCCTGGCTGGTGCCTTCCCTCTGTCGGGGTCAGACCTACACGCCACCTTCCTTGGAGTCCTTTCCTGGCCTACTACTTGATCGTGTAGGCATGCACAACATCCTGCCCTTTATTTTCTTCTGTTTATTCCAAGTTGTAATCTCACATCCATGTGTGTGGTTCTCCATAAACCCTCCTCAGCCCCTTCACTAGACTGTAAGCTCCAGGAGGTCCAGGCCCCTGCTGATTGTGCTCATGGCTGAGTACCCACAACACCTAGTGCAGGGCCGGGCCCTGGATAAGTGGCGGCTCCATATTTTGGAATTGAGTGCATGAATGAATAAATGAAGGTATGGATGGGGAGGCACTGGTGACAGCTCCAGCCTGGAGGACACTGCCAAGTGGCAACCCTCTCTGGGGCCAGTCCTGGCTGCTCTGCTGGCAGGGCTGCTCGCAATAGCATGGATGGGTTTGAAAGGTGACAAAGCAAGGCCTGGGCCCCTTGCTCACAGGTTTCAGTGTCTTCCAGAATCCTCGGTCACTCTCCAAATGGAAAGCAAACAGAGAAGCCAAGGCAGCCAGGTCTGAGGCAAGAGGCCAGGGGAAGTGCCCCGTTTCTAGCTGCTTGGCTGGGTACCTGGAGGCCAGGGAAGGACAGGCCCTGGGACTTGCTGTCCTTTTGCCCTGGCCCTGGCCTACCCAGCCTCTGGCTCCCTGAGGGTGGGCACTGAAGAGGAGGAGAATTTGCCACCCCAAAACATGTCCCTTTGGCATGAGGCTTATTTTAGCTGAGTCTTTTTAAGAAAGAGCAGACAGGAGAAGCTCTGAAACTGAGTACAAGTTACCCTTTTGGAAGAGACATTTACATTTACAAGGGAAATCTCCATTTGTAGAGGTGTCTCCCTCTCTGTACCAGGAAGAGAAGGATGACTAAATCACTAGAAACTCTTATCCATGGGGAAGACAACAACCTCCATCTGCATAGCAACCTTACCCTTGTTTACTGTGCTTTGCCTGGTAACCTATCATAACTGACTCCCCTCCCCACAAACATCTTCCTCTGTCTTTAGCTGAAGATGGTATTTAAGGTGGTGGCTTGGGCCATTTGGGGGGAGTTACTCAATTTTCCTGGGTCTGTCCCATGTATGCAGGAAGTACACATGTTATTAAATGTCTGTTTATTTTTCTCTTGTTAATCTATCTTTTATGGGGGGGGGTTCTCAGCCAGGAACCTAGAAGGGTAGAGGGAAAATTATTTTTCCTTCCCCAAAGCCCTTTCACTGCCATATGCAGAGTCATGGGCAGGTGGCTGTGAAGCCTGGGAGCATTGTTCTCCACAGCGGGATTTCCAAGGACACCTGGAAAATGAGGAGGGTCACACGTGGGTTTGCATGCAATCATGTGCAATTTGCGTCGATCTGCATATTTTCTGAAGGGGTGGCTCAGGCATTCTGCAAAGCACATCTTCTCATCCCCAGAATGTCATGCTCCCTCCAGATTGAAAAGCGGGTCCCAGGGACTTGAACACAGGGACAAATGAAAGACCTGAAAGGTCACCATTCAACAGATTAGACTCTGGAGAATGAGCATCTCTGATGAGAGACACATAGCTACCATTTATTGAGTGTTTCTTAAGGCTGTGTGCTGCCTGCTGTACGTGCATCTGCAGCAACCTTTTAAGGCAGGCACTATCGTTGTCCCTATTTTACAGATGAGGAGACTGAGGCTTTGCTGGGCTAAACAGATTTTCATGGTCATGTACATCAGGAGTGGCAGAGTTGGGGTGTGAACCGGGGCAGTCTGGCTCCAGAGCTCACTCCCTGAATCACACACTGTATATGCTTTGTCCTTCGAACAAGTGAAGATTCAGACACAGAGAAGTCAAGCCATGTGCCCAGGATCACACAGCCAGATAATGCCAGAGCTGGAACCAGAAATTAGGTCCCTCCTCCACTCTGGTTCTCTTCCCCACGTGGCCCTATCCCTCTAGGTACAACAGGGATAACTTGGCCTACTTTACCCAGACAAGCAGAGTACAACAGCCTAGACAGAGGCTGAGTTCTCTTCAATCCCATGACTGGATTTCCTTGGACTCCTCAGCACTGCAAGGTTCTAAGGCTGGAAAGCATGGTGCAATCGGGCTTCTGTGTTTGTCCAAAGCTTCTGAGAAGGATGACACAGCAGACCAGTGCAGTGGTCACTGCGCAGTAAAGAGCTTTCATGTGTCCCATCACTCTCCTGCTTCTGTGGGTCTCAGGGACTCCCTGTCACAAGCCCTCTAGAGCAAGCTCCCACCCCTGTCACTGCACCTCTTCCTCTGCTTGGCTGTGTCTCCAGCTAGCTGTGAAAGCTGGGGCCAGGCAGGTCACTCCCACCCAGGGCTTTTAATGAGAAGTTTTGTCATGCCTAGGCAGCAAAGATGAATAATTCAGTGAAGGAAGCCCAGGAAGTGTTATTCTTTCAGAGAAGAGTCCCTTGACAGTGGGAGAAGCAGAGAAGGACTGCATCTTATTATGGGAGGAAGGGGGGTGGGGTTACAGAGGTACAAGAGAGGAGGAGGAAAAAGGAGGCTACACAGGGGTTCCTAACAGAATTCCTAAAGATCCTTGCCAAGCCACTTTGCCACTTAGAAGTTAAGCCTACTTAGGCTGGTGCAAATCCCTAGTAATCTGTTGCCTTTTGCCCTATCAAACAGTGATCTTTTTATGACCAATGCCTATTTCCAGAGAGCAGGGTTGTAATCTCTAGGGGTGATGGCCTGTTTTCTATATTCATTGGACTTTAAAAATGATTAAGAGTGCTCAGAAAGGAAAGAGGACAGATGGGTAGAAGGAGTGACATGAATTCCTGGTCCTCATTTAGGTGCCAGGGAATAGAAACAAACTCACAGAAGCCCTTGCCAGCTTGCACTGAATATGAGTTCATATCCCTCCCTAGTTTGGGGGTGGAGACATGGAGAGGGAAGGCTAATTCTTAGACAGCACCTTTGAGGAGAAGACATCGAAAGGTTTTCCTGCATGGGGTTGTGTTTTTGACAGCTCATGACAGATGCCAATCTTCCTCCCAGTTGGCAAATTGGGATACAGCACTAGGGCCCTTGATCATTCTTGTCTGAATAGAAGGCTACAGCCCGTTACTGGGAATTGGCATATGACACAAAACAAGGTTTCCAATGCCTTATATACCAAGGAGACCCAGTGGCTTATGCTCTGGGGTTTTAGAATCAGAAGAGTTGGGGCTTTTGGGTGGCTCAGTGGGTTAAGCATCCAACTCTTGATTTCTGCTCAGGTCATGATCTCAGAGTCATGAGAAAGAGCCCCACTTTGGGCTCTGCTCTCCGTGTAGAGTCTTCTTGAGAGTCTTTCTTTCCCTCTCCCTCTGCCACTCCCCCCTCTCTCTTGTTTTCTTTCTAAAATAAATAAATAAAATCTTAAAAAAAAAGAATCAGAAAAGAGTGAATTTTAGTCCCAACTGTACTACTTGGCTGTGGGACCTTAGGCAATTTGTATCACCTCCTTGAACCTTAGTGTCCTTATCTGTAAAGTGAGTAATAGTAACAGAACTCCCTCTTTTGATTGCTTTGAAGACTATAGGAGAGATAAAGTGTTTTGGGAACTATAAAACTTTGTACCTGTGCAAGGGATATTGATTAGTAGAAAGGCACACTTCGCAACCCATATTCTCACTTGGGCCTCTTTTGACAAACTGATCTGCCAGTGTTGGGAATAAAGTATGTGGCCAAGGAACTGTCTCTCTGAAAATCTAACTGGCATTTGGTGTAGCTAGATAGTGTCCTTAATCTCAATAGCACTTCCCTAACACTGGAAGTATAGGGAAGCAATCTTTAAAGTCCAAGAGACATGGGTTTGGTACCAGGCTTTGCCATTATCAGCCATGTGAATTTAGAATAGTTAATTAACATCCTTGAGCTTCATTATTCTCATCTATGGAATGGAATTGAATAATAGTCTACCCCTTAGTGTTGTCATACGGTTTAAATTAGAATGTGCTTAGGAAGTACTTAACACAGGCCCTGGTACATATTAATCGTTCAATAAAGGTAAGGTTTAGATGCTGCTGCTATTATTTTAAGTGATCAACAAGCTCTGAGATCATACACATAGCAGGGATCATTCAAAGAAATCTTCACTGAATACCTACTGTGTGCCAAGCAGGGACTGGAGACACAGTGGTGAACAAAATCAGATGTGGCACCTGCCCTCATGGACTCTGGCCTGGAGATTTTTACTAATGTTTGGTGAATGAGTGGGTGAGTGAAAGTAAGATTCCACCTTGACTCAGAAAGTTAATAAGGTCTTGGATGAGACGATTATTTTTCCAAATTCTGGGACTCAGTTGCTGACTAAGGGAATGGGAAGTGTGTGCAGATGGTATCAGGCATAAGAGGACATACAGAGGAAGGAAGATAATGTTTTTAAGGAGGAAAGAGTGTCCAGTTCCCTTTGCAATAAGGTAAACCAAACCTACTAAGAACAAATTGAACAAGTAACACATCACTAGCTGTGGACCTGAGTAAAACTTCTGAAGCCTCCTCTGAGTTGTTCCTCCCCAACTTACTGCTTCCCCTTTCCTTGTCAAAACATGGATTTAGGAAAAGATCTACGAATTCAGCTACACTGCTGTGGTATAGGATGAGTAAGAGCTACCTGGGGACTAGCCTCAGGTCTGGTATCTGAGGCAAGGCCCAGCCTACTATGTGAGTCAGTAAACCTGCTCTAGCTCCATACTTAGCTCCAGCCTCAGTTTCCTAGGAAAGATAGCTGCCAAAGTAGTCACCAGTGAGAGTTATAGAGCCTCTGATATGACTTGAAGGACTGCTCACCTTGGCAGTTGGCTGTCTGTCCATGGGGGTCAGTGCACTTTTGTGGACAGACTGAACCAAACAAAGGCAGTAAAATAGTATCTTTGGGAAGCCTGACATAGCAGAGGATCGGAGTTGCCAGGAACTTTTCCTAAGGAGTGTGCCTTGTGTTTCTGGGGAGAGTTATACTCTCACCAATGAGCAGCTACCTCCCAGGCAAGGTGAAAGTGGATACCCCGCTGACTTTTACTTTCTTTTGAAGAGGGAAACTGCCCAGAGCAGGCCCAGGCTAGGAGGCCCCAGAAGATGGAAAGTTACTAACACTAAGTTAGATATAACCAGAAGCCCTACTGGGAGCAAGAGATAATCAGCCGTTTCTGCTTCTGTAAACAAGCTTCCTGCCACAGGCTCCCTGCCCTACTGTTCCCGCCTAAAGCAGCCCCCACTCCCCCAGTTCCAACCCACCTAGTAGCAGTCAGCATAGCCCTTGGAGCCTGACTGCCTACAGTCCCCTATAAAAGCCCTGTAACCCTATTGCCTGGTGCCCTGAATTTGGAGCACGAGTTCATCTGGGTCCGCCAAAGTAAAATAAACCTGAGTTCTCTTACTTCTCTGAGTGTCACTTGGTCTCTTGGAAGTCTGATTCGTTTCTTTTTTGCAACACTATCTCCCTCTTCTGCTTTTGGCCAAAGAAGGAGCAAATCACTTTGGCCCGCCCCACCTTTCCAAGACAGTTCTGGAGAGATGCGGCCTAATGAAAACCTGCCATCCCTCACCTCAGTGTTCCCTTTCCTCCCTCTGATGCTTCCCCCTCCAATTTCTATATTTCCTTAGGACCAGTTTAATTAGCCCAGGGTTGAAATCATCCCAGGCAAAGCAGTCATCCTCCGCTCTTCACTAACAACTGGATTGAGGACTGAGGAGGCCTGGAGGCTTACTGGTTGCCATGGCGAGGAGTAGGCCCTGAGAGGATTAAGGAGCTGGGAGCTTGAGCTTTTTTGTTTGTTGGTTTTGATGAGTTCTGTTTGCTTTTCTTCCCCAACCCCACTTCTCCTTCATTCCCCTCCCCCCAACTCCTCCAAATTCTCAAACCACTAAAGCAGAAGGAGATTACTAGGAGGAAAATCAGCTCCTGATGCAGCCTGCACTAAATACAGGCTGCCCTGCTAAGAATAATTGGTGTGTATTTTGCAATGCAGACTCTTGGGAGGGCCAAGTTTGGACAGCAAGATGTTTCACCTTTGTAGCATGGTGCAGCATCCTGACGCAGAGGGGATCTGGTGGGGGAGGAGGTTTCACTGAACTCTCTGAAGCCTCCAGAGTTTTTCCTTTCTGGCCACAGCATAGGAAACGCGTAGACAAACTCAAAGCCAGGAGTCTGGGTTGAGGGAGATCTCCGGAAACAGGGTGTCAGCTCAGTTCTGGCAGTCGGGGAACTTTTATCCAGTGTCTCCCACACCCCCAAGATCCTTTTTAACTGGAATCCAAGTACCCAGTCCACATCTCCCTCCATCTGCTACCTCCCTTCCCACTGGTGACCAATGTAGAGCATAGTTGTGGAGAAAATGTGGGCTCCAGAAAGAAGGGCTATGAGGGTATCAATTGCTGTTGTTCTATAAATAGTTCCCTTCAATTCAGCCCATTGCTCTGAGAAGGAAGACAGCGGATTCAGAGAGATTTTGCGGACTGGGTGCCTGGACTCTAGTAAAAAATGACCTTGCTTCCTTCTTAATTGGTACCCTGGGGCTGAGGAGCTATATGAAGGGAGAGCTGGGAAGGAAACCCTGACTGCACCAGCAAGGCCAGATCATGGCAAATGGTGATGTCCCCGTGGCTCCTATGTTCTCTTTCATCCTGTGGCAACTATAAAGCTAGCTTGATTGGATGAACATCTCAGGGTGAAGGTATCAAATGGCATCCCTGTATTCTAGACCAAACTGTTTATCCATTCTAACCTGAGAATAGGGACCCTGCCCCCTTTTTACCCCTGCAAACTTGTATTGTCAGCTTCCAAGGTCTTAATTTATCCTCACTTAGGTGGTGTTGTGTGTATACCCTCAAGACTTTGTGTCCATGTTTTGTTCCCCAGCTAGATGGTATATTTCCTGCAGACTTGTTCTGTGTCAAAAACCCCACTAGACTCCTTCTTCAGGACTTTGGAACACAATAGGAGCTTGGTAAATGGATCTTGACTGCTCAAGAACTGTGGGTCATACGAAAGGTCCATGCTATGTAAAACAAGCATAGTGTAGCAATAGTGGGAAAATTTGCTCATTATGTAGGAAAACAAGATTAAATACTCATCTCATGTCATATAGGAAATAAACTTTAGAGGTATTGAAGACTTAAACATGACACACATTACTATGCAACTAAGTAAAAATGTAGAAGAATATCTTTGCAGCATTGGGGTACATAGGTTTTCTTAAGGTGTGGAGAGCACGCACATCATAAAGGCAAAAGTGGATGGATTTGATTAACGTCCACTACAAGTAAAGATTCCTTTTCTACGGAGGACACAATGGGCAAATCAGAGGTGACAGATTTGGAGAAAATATGTGTAATGTATATGAACAAAATCCAGAATATGTAGGGCAAGATAGAGATAGGAAATCTGATAGAGAAAACGATAAATGTACAAATAGGCAACTTACAGAAGGGGAAGCTCAAATAAGTGTATTATTATCATCTGAAGAAATGGTCAACCTCATTATAATTAGGGAAAGGCAAATTAAAAGAGCAGGGAGATACTTTTATACCATCAGACTGGCAAAATATTTAAAAAGAATAAGATAATAACAAGTGTTGGTAACAGTGTAGGGAAACAAGGATCCTCATGCGTTGCTAGGAATTATGTAAATGGATATAGCTGTTTTGGAGAGGAATTTGGAAGTGCTTAGAAAATTTTCGTTCTTACATGCCCCATGAGAGAGCAATTCCACTTCTGGCTATATATCCCCCAGAAACTGTTCTCTCAGGTACACAAAATGGCTTGTATGAGAATGCTAATTGCAATGTTGCAATAGAGAGAGGTTGGAAACAACCTAAATGCCCATCAACAGGGGAATGGATACGTAAAATGTAAAATATGCAAATCATGAAATACTATGAAGTAATCAAAGAGAACACACTAGATCGATCCATAGATGGAAACCTAATCAGCTCTCTATAACTATGATACTGCATGAAATAAAGAAGCCAAAAGAGATGTACAAAATAATGTCATTTATGTGAAGCAAACACACAAGAGTAGGTGTCCATCTGGAAAGGATATGGGATTGGGAAGGGCAATAAAATGGGAAAGAAATAAAGTAAGATGAATAAAAATAAGAATAAAACAAAACAAAGTGGGTAATGCATGAACTAATGATAACAGGCCTCTAACAGAATTCTAATCAATGCCATTCTTTGTATGTGAGGCACAACTTGCCCACCAAAAAGGAAAATAAAATAGAAGGAAAGAAATAAGAGAAGGTATAAGAAAGTGCCCAAAGCCATGTCTGGCAGCCAATACTTGCTCAGCAAATGTGAGTTTCCTTTTTCCTGATTCATCTCTTTTTTTTTCTTTTAGAGGGAAGCGATGGTGAGTAGGGAGTCAAACACCTGGGCATTTGGATCTGTCCATGGATGCCAACTGGTCCACCTGGAAAAGGTGCCCCTGCTGGAGGACACCAAAAGTGAAACAAGGGCATGTGGTTAGAGACCAGCAAGAGGCTTCCACATCCTGAATGTTTTTCACTGGGATGTGAGTTATCTTTGTTCCTAATGTCCTCAGTCCTACCATCTTTGTCCTGAGAACTTGACCCAAAGAGGCCAATCAGTGGGGTTGCCAGGCTGGCTGTCCCGGATCCTGTTTCCTCGATGGTAGGGAGAAACTTTCCCTCTTCTCCTGACTGAGCCAACACTACACCTGCCCAGAGACTTTGTAGCTGCTCTGAGAAATGGGCTCCATAGCCAAGACACCAGACAGCTAGTTCAAGGAAACTGCCCCTCCCATATAGGGACACAGTAAATGAACCCAAAGGCAGTGATACTGTTGAAGAGACTTAGCTCACATACTGAGTTGGAGTCCCTAGCAGGAAGGTGCTCAGAAAGTTTGCTTTTCACTTGCCTCAGCCTTGATCTCTGCTGGAGGCTGATCTGGTTAGCCCAGCATGGCACAGCCTGAACAGGGCCAGTTCTAGAGATAGTAGCTTTCAGGGACATGCTGCCAAAGTAGAGAGGTAAGGGAAGGAGTGGGAAAAACCTTGCTCCCAAGGCTTTGGTTTGGGAAGAGCAATCTGTGAGACTTGAGTCGTGACAATGGAGCAACCAGACAGGAATGCCTCAAGTCTCCAGTCTTACTTTGACCTATTTTGTAGCTGAGGGATAACATTCACTCATAGAGCTCCCAGGAGAGAACCAGGCCAGTGTTCTAAGAACCAGGAGAATGGTATTGTAGGAAAGGAAAAATTATTCCTCTATCCTTCAAGATTTCCCAGCTGGACTAAGAATTAGATTGACATGAGGCAGATTAACAGAAAAAAAAAAACCACGAAGTTTTATTACATTCACATGGGAACCCAATGATGAAATTGAGACCTGAAGAAATGGCCAAGGCAGGCAGCTTTTGTACTTTTTAGACAAAGAGACAATGAATCTGTGAGGAATTGAGAGCACAAAAAGCGCTTAACTTTGGGAGCTTCAATTACTAAGGAATTCTAAACAGAATTTGGGCTGGGGTACTAAATTAGTAAAAGTAACAAGTGTTGTTTCTATAGCCTTCTCAGCCTTGAATTTCCTAACTCTGGTGATAAGGATGTTTCTTTACCTCCTGGGACAGGGAAGGGGCCTTTCACATGGGAGATTTATTTCCTAATTTCAGGTGGACAGAGGAGGGTCTGAGTGTCCTTGCATAGTCTGTCTCTTAGGTAACTTATATTTAAAATAACCAATATGCCAAAGTGGCACATTTTGGGGCAGTCCCCCCACACTGGCCCCTACAGTATAGGGCAATATAGGTGGGAAAGGAACAGACAAGTATACATGGGGGCATGAAAAGGAAGGGCTTCTGGAAAGAGCAATTGTTTATCATTTACTTTCTTTCTCTTATGAACCAAGCTCCTGTTTGCTGGGATTCTTATTGGGCCAATGTTAGGACTTGACATTTGACCTTAGCTTTGGTGCTGCTGGAGGCCTGGTCCTACCAGGCCACAGAGCTGCTTGGCTGTCTGTCTGGGGAAAAAGGGACTCAGCCTTGTGGTGAGCATCCGTATTTATGCCCACTTATCTCCTTGCCTTCATTGTATCTCCACCTCCACCTCCTCCCCCCCTTCCAAGCTGTAGAGCCCTCAGTCCTCCTGGCTCATTCTTCTACATCTGTTGTCTATCTGTCTGTCTCTTTGCTTTCAAGGTCAGGCAATTGGGATTTGCTGATTTATTTTTTTTAATTTGTATTTAAAGATTTTGCAGGCTTCCTGCCCAGGAACACAAATGGCATGGGGAGTGCCAGTCCACTCTGAGTACTCTGAGTACAAAGTAAAGACTTTGTCCAGCGTTCTTGGCAGGATGAGGAAGGGAGGAGGGGCTGGGGCCAGGTGATAGGGGAAACACTGCTGGTCACGTGTTCCAAGACTCACTTTCTCAGCTTTTGTTACCAATGGCCCTTCCTTCTCCTCCCACTTGGACTCCTGAAGAGATAGGCACTGAGGTTGGGGGGGAGAAGATGCAGAGAGAAAGGAAGAATCCTAAGAGTTATGAAACACTTACCATGTGTCTCTGAAGTCACTACTACTATCATTCCTCAGTTTAGAGTCGAGAAAACTGAGGCCCAGAGAGGATAGATAACTTCCCCAAGGTCTCACAGGCAGTTGTCTGTGGAGATGAGACTCAAAGCCAGGTGTGTCTGACTCTAGCTGTGTTGCCCTTAATCACTCAGCTGCCCTGTCAGGAGCCCTAGGTTATCATCCTGGCCATGTCACCAATATTTGTGGCTAATAATGCAAAAACCTTCCTAGGCCTCCATTTTCTCTGGTAGAAAATGGGAATGACAGCCTTGGTCCTACCTAACTCTTGGGGTTGCCATGAAGATCAAATGGGCTAGGGGATATGAAAGAATAAAAAATCACACCCCCTGGTAGGAGAATGGGGAATGGAATGAACACTGGTCTGTGAGTTGGGCTGCTGGTGTTCCAGTCATGACTTCTCTGGTACTATGACCTTGGGTGAATTACATCAGGTTTGGGCCTCAACAGGAAAATGAAGGAGGTAAACTCGAAGATCCCATTCAGGTCTATGGCTCTGATCATTTCCCCTGCTGCTAGAGTGAAATTGTCCCACTCAGCCTTCTTCCTTCACTGTGTTCACACTTAGTGACTCTGAAATGGTTTGGAATGAACACAAAGCGAGAACCCAAACAGTCTCTGTGTCTCCTACTGTTTCCCTTTCACTCTCTACTGTCACAGTGTTGGTTCCAGATGTCACCCTCCCTGGGAGAAAAGACTGTGCCTTGACCCCTTCTCCTTATAGCCTAGCACAGCCCTATTCCCACTGGACCCCTCTGAAGAAAAATGAGTAACATTGGCTTCACTTTGTTCACCTGATGCTGCCTTTGGGAATATGGGAAGATCCTGGTCCCAGGCTTAAGCTGTGAAGCAGTTCACAATAACAGAGGCTTGACTGCCATTTGCAGTCCTAAAATGCTATGCTACCAATTATAACATGAAGCACCATTTTATTGAGTATTTGTTATGTGCAAAATACTCTGCTGAGCACTAGGAAGGGAATAATCAGGTAGATGAGAAGTTTATAGGCTCGTGGGCTAGACGAATGTGTCTCCCAGTACATGTAGCTCTTTGTGTATTTACAAGAGCATTCAGAACTTAATTGCATTAGATTCTCAAAACTTGTAGGAGATATGCAGGGCAGTATCATCTTCATTTTACAGATGAGTAAACTGAGTCATGCAAGTACATGTGAGACCACATGCCTGTAAAACTAGAAGAGTAAGAATAGAAAAGTAGGTGGCAATTGCAGAGCTGTTTGATGATATGAGGTGGACGCATTATAAAGACACAGGGTGGTAAGCCACTGGGAGAGAAGCATTGTGGGAAGGCTTCACTTTATTTTTAGCAGCTCATTCTCAGGGAACTGAGGGGGTCAGTGATCAGGACTGTATTTTTATGCAGAGGAGTCAAAGCTTAGGGAATTCATGGGGACTGAGCACTGTTCTCAGGTAGCCCATGGGTTGAGAAGACGGAGGGGTACTCCAGGATAAGCAGAGTGAAGGGAATAAAACTTGCTCTGGATACCCTCCATTGAATCAGCCTTAGGAAGTTTCCAGAATGGAGTCTTAGGATTTTATTGGGAGTCCAGGAAGGTCTCCCCACAAAGTTTTGCTCACAGAGCCTTTAATATGCCAGTCCTGTAGGACAGCCTTCACATCTGCCCTCACTCGGAGTGCTCTCTGAGCCCCAGGAGCACGTTGTGTTCCCCAGCCCCCAGTGCTCTGGCCTCTTTCAAAGGCATAGCTGGAGGGCACGTTTGCCAACCTCCTTAACTAACAAGCAATCTCTTCTCTGGCAGCCCTGCTCTCCCCTTCTGCTGGAATAATTGAGCACAGAAGTATGTGCATGTGAGTGTGTGTGTGTGGGGGGGGGGAGCTGGGAGAGCAGTTGTATTGCCTGGGGAGGAGATTCTCTCCCACTTTCCAGTTACTTTACCTCCTTCTCCAGACATCTGGTTTAGCTAAGCTTCCTCCTTTCTTTTTTTGGCCCTTCTCAGATTCCTAGGAGGGGCTCCCTGCTCTGTGCCCTAAGGACACACTGGCCCAGGGCCTTACTAAAGCAATACAATAGGATTTTTTTTTTCTGTGCCCCCAGGAATGGGGAACCGGATCCTAAGTGGGGAAGGACGAAATCAGGAGGTGAGGGGCAGGGGAGCAGGCTCATCTACACAAAGTCACACATATCACCACGGATCAAGGATTCCCCCCTCCCGCTGGCACTAGAATTCTCTTTGCAGCAGGAACAACCTGCCCGCCTCACCACCCTCCCCCGCCCCCAGCCGTCTGCCTACAGCTGCTGTTACTTCTGGTCTTCGCAGGGCCTGGGCATGACCCTTTGCAGGATTTGGTGGCACCATGTTGGCTGACACTTGAGTTTATGTTTGCTCCATACTTACTGAAGGTAACTTTAGATTGGACACTGGGGGTGAGGGTGGCAGCAGAGTCCTGTCCCTTGCCTCCCCCCCCCGCCAGCCAACTTAGAGGACTCCAGAGGAGGTTGGAGCTGTGGACTTGAGGCGGGAAGAAAAACATTATTCATCCCACAAAGTCCTTCAAAGAGGCAGGTCCTCAGTAGAGAGTCATTTCACTTGGGGCTTTGGCGTTTGTTTGGGATAGGATGAGGCTGCAGCATGGTCCTGCTCCTAAGGGTTAGGTAAGAGGATGCCGACAAGAAGACACTGGCTAGGAGGGAGCTGGGAGGGTAGAAACCTAGACAAGGTGCTTGTCAAGTCAAGCCAGCCTTTGGGCTATGGGGATGTGGGAAGGAATTAAAGAAAGAGAACTACTATTTATTAGGTCTCTATGATTATGTGTCAGGCAGAGTGCCAGGGCTTTCCTGTAATAATAATGGTTACCTTTTAATAAGCACCTACTATGTGTCACACACTTCCTGTACGTGATTTCACTTAATCTTCACAACTCTCTGAGTTTGGCATTATCTTCACTTTTAAGTTAGGCAACAGAAGCTCAGAAAAATTGACTTGCTCAAAGTTGCACGACATGTACAGAACTGAGAATTGACTCTACTTCTGACTGAAGTTGAAGCTGGTGCTCATTATACTACACAGGCATTCCTCAGTGTAAAATCCTCAGAAACTTGGTCCCAGGAAATGCTCCAGGAAAAAAGAATGTCTTGATTATATTAGTCAGAATAGGATAGCATAAATATTGTTATGAATAGCCCCCAAATCTCAATGGTTTAATGCAATCACCAAATATTTTTTTATCCACTTCACAGTCCAATGCTGCTTGGAGAGAGTGATGATGGGCTGGACTGGTGGGCACTGATCTACATAGTCATTCAGGGACCCAAGCTCATTTCATAGTATAGCTTGGCCCCCTTTATGTTCCTGAAGCTCTTTACTGGATCCTCTGCATTCTGCCAATAAGTGAGAGAGAAGAGAGAAGGTAGACGAGGCATACCCATTCTTAACTGTCACAGCCTGGACGGGACACACATCATTTCTGCTCACATTTCGAAGTAAGGATGACCACCTCATTGCAAAGAATCCTGGGAAATGTAACTTGGTGGTGGGCCCTGTAAGAAGAGGAAATGGGTTCAGTGAGATCTGTACAGTCTCTGTCATACTGATCCAATACTCTAGTGCAATGCCCTGAAGTATCTGCTGTGCTGATGACTACCTTGTGACCTTGGACGGGTTACTTAACCTTCTGTGCCTCAATTCCCCCATTTACAGAATGAAGAGAACAGTAGTATCTATTATGTGATGAGGATTACATAAGTATTAGTTCATGTGAAGCACTTCTCTCAGAGCCTAGTGCATAGCAAATGCTTGATAAATGACTTCTAACTGCAAACTTCATTCTCCTCATCTTATAGAGACCATATATACACACATTTCCATCTTGGAGATTCTGAGATGTCTTGAAGTAGAAACACTTATTATTTTCAACTTTGGTTAATCAGCCTTCACCCAACAGAACCTAGCAGAGCCCTCTTTTTTACATTACACCTTTCAATATCCAGTGGAACTAACTGGCATCCTCTGGAACATACTTTGGGAAACTCCACTCTCCTTCCAGCCAGGGATTCCAATAAAATGTGTCAGTGCTTTGGAGATGTTTCCATTTGATGTTGTTGGTACTTTCTTATTCATCATCTCCTCTTTGGAGAGGGGATGAAAGGAGGCTTTTTTTTTTTAATGCCCGCCTATATCAGCTGGGCTGCTGGGGACAGGGAAAGAGGCATTGTGTCTTTGTTAGGGCTAGGGCTTTCTAAGAGGAGGAGCAGAAATTCGGTGAGTGGCTTTGGTGGCTGTAGGATAAACAAGAGGATGGAAGTCCAGATGGACCAAGTCAGCCCTCCATTCTACCCTCCCAGATCAAAGCTTGGAGAATCAAATCTCAAGAATGCCATGGATCATTCCAATGATTCTATTCCTCTCTTAAATCTATGAGTGGAGATGGGAAAATGTTTTGTCATTAGTTAATAAGGACCAACCATGAATAAGGCACGATACTAGGTTAGGGCTTTGTGGGGAGAGGATAGCTAGTCCCTAGAGCCCTTACATGTGGGCTCTATGCAACACACCCTCTTCCCCTGCTAGCCACAGTGCCCTTGTGGGAAGGCCCTGAACATGGGCTTGGGCAGCTCATAAGCAGCCACGGTCTTATCCGAGTCTCAGGAAGGAGCCACTGTATTTGAAATAGTTTCCCTCTACTGCCGTTTTCTCAGGACGCCAGACCCTCCTCCTTGGTCCCATCTCTCTGGTTTCCTCTGTTGCCTGCTGGCCCAGAGAAGAAGCCCCTCTCATCACATCTGAAACCAGGGATGGCTGACAGCAGCTTTAGCCCTACTCTTCCTGCTGTAGACTGCTACCTGCTCACCAAGCCACCCCAAATGAAAGTATAATCCAAATAAAGTACCATTAGTCAGATACTCCCCTGTCCTCCTAACACACAATTCGAGATCGCTGTCCCTAAACCATAGCTACATAAAAGTGGCTGGAAATTTGTTCTTTGCTTCCCTCCTTTTCTCTCTCCTCACCACCTCTTGAGACTTTCTTAACTGGTAATTGTCCTAGGGCAGACATGCCTAGGTCAATGAATGCTCACGGTTCTTCATCTGACAGCTCTCACAGCTGTGACTCATGCCCACATCAGCCAGCACATCTGCCCCCTCCTTCCAAGAGCTCTTCCTTTAGCATCTCGACACATGGCACTGGATGGGAGGGAGAGAAGAGGAGGCAGGAGGTAGAGCCATTTGCGGGAGGCTAAAGTAAGCTCTCCGGTGTGGAGGACATGTCTTATACCCTTTCTGAACCCCCTCCTCCACCGCTCCTCCAGTACAAGGTGGGCAGGAGGCTAACAGCGGGAGGAATTCACTTCATCGTTGCTGGGTGACGGACAGCCAATTCTCCACTGTCAACACTCGTCAGAAGCTCTGCAGTGCCAGCTCTGGCTCCTCCCCGCAGGCTCCCTTGCAACCCCTGCACTGAGCTAGCAGCCTCACCAGGCTGGCTCTGCTGGCCTATGAGCTCATTAGCTCCCCAGCTCTTCAGCCTGGAAGGGGCCTGAAAAAAGAGGTTTGCCTGGTTTTGTTCTGTGCAGATATGGTGGCGTGATTCAAGTAGCCAGGTGCAGGCCCTGGGACATGTCACCGAACACATCAACATACATCACCACCACCCCCACAACACACACACACACACACACACACACACACACACACACTTTGATGAGCAACTACTGTGTGCAAGCTTAATGAGAGCATTTGAAGTGGCTGGGAGCAATCACAGAGGGGATGGTATACCAATATGTCAACTAAGAGTAAGATTTATCGGCAAATGGGTTTTTTTTAGAACAATTGCTAGGAACCTAACAGAATCTCCCTTGAAACACTCTTTTAAAAGCAGCATGAAATAATGCAAAGAACAAGCCCTGGGTTCTTGCATGGGTTTCTCTGCTTACTAACTAGGTAGTATTGGGAAAGTTTTTTAAATTCTCAAGAGTCTTGGGTTGCTTGGGTGGCTCAGTCGGTTAAGCGTCTGCTTTCTGCTCAGGTCATGATCCCAGGGACCTAAGATCGAGTCCTGCATCGGGCTCCTTGCTCAGTGGGGAGCCTGCTTCTCCCTCTCCTTTTGTCTGGCGCTCCGCCTCCTTGCGTGCTCTCTCTCTGACAAATAAACAAAATCTTTAAAAAATTCTCAGAACCTCAGTTTCATTATCTCCAAAATGGTGATGATACTAATTTCTTCTTTGTGGTATAAAAGTGAGATAATGTACCTATTACTCATTATAGGAAGGGAGAATGCACACCGTGGGGAATCATGGGGTGTTTCAGGATTTGGACGTAGGTGATTTGGGAGAGGGTTTAAAGAAGTAGGGTTTCACTCTGAATTGGATGCTGTCAGGAAGCAGAAGTAATTCCATAATTGGGTATCTCAAAAAGTCTTATCTAAGAGGGGAGATTAGAGCTAAGATAAAGATGTAATTTAAGAAGTAGGAGTCGTTCATATTAGCTAGAATTGGGAAAAGTTTGGTCATGTTTATGGCTTAGATAATGTTCATATTCTGTGTTCAGATTTTTTAAAAATGTTATTTATTTATTTATTTGACAGAGACAGCCAGTGAAAGAGGGAACGCAAACAAGGGGAATGTGAGAGGGAGAAGCAGGCTTCCCGTCAAGCAGGGAGCCCGATGCAGGGCTTGATCCCAGAACCCTGGGATCATGACCTGAGCCGAAGGCAGACGCTTAACGGCTGAGCCACCCAGGTGCCCCTGTCTGTGTTCAGATTTGATGACACAGCAGTTTTTCCACTCTAATCCTTTCCCAACCGAGCTATTTTAGCCCCCACAGTGATCTTTTTTGGTCTTGATCCATCATGGCCACAGAACTGCCTGCTTGATGTCATTGTTTGGCAGGAGAATAAGGCCCACCTGATACTACCAGAGCAGGTCCTTATTGACAGGGGCTCCTTGTTTCTTTCTTAGTGCCTCCTTTATAGCCAAGGGCAGATGAAGTCCAGCTGTAGGACACTAATCAGTGACATCCCGATTTCCACTATTGCCAAGATTTTGCTGACCAGGAGGTTGCTTAGAGAATACAGTCTATGGAAAGACTAGGGTTAATCTGTTCTGTTCCTTAGGCTGCAGAATGAGTTGTTGAGTCCTGTAATGTGACAACGGCTGTGCAGTAGCATTTGAATTTCTGAACAGGATATATCAGCCAACTGTAATACTGACAATTATCAGAAACAAAATGATAATTAGTCAAGGAAACAAGTGGCTTTCCCCTGCTCCCCGGCTGTTTGATTTATCTTACGGTATAGAAGAATAGCAAGAAGTAGGCGCTATAGCATAAAATTCCCCTTGACTAGTTAAGAGGAAATAAAAGGTAATGTGATGTCCATAACAGCTCTGGCTACTGAATGTAGACTAGTTTGTTGGGCTTTCTGAGTAGAGGTTATGTTATATATGACTTTTTCTAGAGTCAGAAATAAATTTTGGACCATATTTTCCAGTTGTATTATTCATAATATGGGAACCACAGCTTGAATAGTATCCATGAAGAGGCAGTCAGTTATCCCTTCTGGGGAATTCTCCAGAGTAGCTTGTGTATGCCTCATTTGGGAGGTAATTGGGTAATTTGGGGGTTATTTAAAAACTATTTCTAGAGAAACATGATCCTCTAAAGAAGTGGTAATTTTAAATATCTGAAAGTCTCTCAGAATTATCCTGAATACATGATATAAGTTAGTGTAATGTCTGATATCCACATATGAAGATGTACCCTAGTGGGGCACAGACTGTATTGGGAACAAAAGTATCATTTATGACAATAGCAGTGAGCCTGTTTTTATGTCCTTCTAAATTAACAGAGTTTTTTGAGTCAAGTTGAACAGTTCTTGCAAAGCAGGCCAAAGGGTCTCTGAAGGTCTGTGTAGGACGTGGAGAATTCCCTAAGAGAAGTAAGCAGAAAGTTGTTCCTTCTTCAAGTAAATGAAGAAGCTTAATTGGGTTTTGAATGTCATAGCAACTGACAGTGTGAAGGGGAAAACAATATTTCCTAGGAGGTCAGGCCACCAGCTGAAAATTGGTAAATGTGTTTTGTACATAAAAGAGTTTGCACAGCATAGGGAACCACTGGGTTTAGTGGAGATCTAGAACTAAGCTAATTGAAGTTTTTATGTTTTGCTGTTGCTGTTACAGCTCTTAGACAAGGTGCTTTGTCTTAGTTGCTGGATCTAATGAAGGGCTGAAATAAGCAATATACCTTTGACCATTCCCATGTAATTAAGTTAGTACCCCAGTGCCTATCTAGAAACCTTATAACAAAAAGAAAGCCTGTGAATCTAAAATCCTGGAAAAGTCTTTTGGTAGAGAGGTATTATATCAGTCCTTGTGCTTAAATATGAGTATATTTCTTTTAACTCTAAAATTATTCAACACAGAAAGATATCCATATTTGCATATTTTACTTCTATCTGGAAGATAAACTCCATTTTTCATATATCAGATTACTTTAAATTTTTTTATTCATTTGACACAGTTAGATACAGAGAAGGCATGAGCAGGGGGAGAGGCAGAGGGAGAAGCAGACTTCCCGCTGAGCTGGGAGCCTGACTCGGGGCTCCATCCCAGGACCTGGAGATCATGACTTGAGCCGAAGGCAGATGCCCAACCATCTGAGCCCCCAGGCACCCCTCAGACTACTTTAATACTAAGTTTGGTAGACAAAATTCTTATAACATTTTGACTTAAAAGTTGGAGAAATTTAGAGAAACCTAATTGTTCTTACTGTCCTTTCTTTTATGAGGTGAATAGGCATATCTTTGTGTTACTTAATGGCCATTTTAGAAAACTCAAAAATTGTTTAGGCATAAAAGGCATCTTAATAGTTTTATTATTCTGCGTTGGGAAAGGCAACATTAAGAATAGTTGTTAGGGGCATCTGGGTAGCTCAGTCTGTCGGTTGGGCATCTGACTCTTGGGTTTGGCTGGGGTCATGATCTCATGGGCTGTGGGATGGAGCACCAAGTCCGGGTCCTTGCTTGGCAGGGAGTCTGCTTGAGGAGTCTCTCCTTCTGCCCCTCCCTCCACTAGCACGCAGGCATGCACTCTCTCTCTCAAATAAATAAATACTTTAAAAAAAGAATAGTTGTTAGTGGGACAAGGCAAATCATACTTATCTAAAGGAAGAAATATTTATTAACAACTGTAAAATTACCTAGCAATAAACAACAAAGTCTATTAGGAAATTAACTTTTTTTTAAAGTAAAGAATTGTTTAAAACACAATTTCAGAATATGTCACAGAGCCCTGAGAGTTAACAATAATTTGGTGACAAAAAAGAACCTCTACTAATCTGATCATACACTTAGTCATTCTACATAAAAAAGACCCATATTCTAATTTTACTCCTTTGGGACATTATTCATGTAATAATTTGTAGTAAATGATTTATTAATGCATCTTTATATATATGTACTTAAGAATACACAGATATATAAATATGAAAATAGGCAATAATCTAAAGCTTTAATTGTAGTTTTAAATATAATTAACTTATCAGTGTATTAAATAAAATATACATTAAGTAACTATGATGACGTTTTTAATGAGCAAAATGAAAATAATATCCATTATCTTATAGACATGTTTCTATTTTTCTGTAATTATTGTACCAAGTACAACTGACCGCTTATATTAATTCTTATCTTTAATCAAAAGAACCAACTGTTCTTTCTTCAAACATAAGAGAAAACTAGAGAACAGAAAGTAAAGAATTATTTAGCTACTTTTTCTCCATGAGTAATTATTTCTTATCATTTTAACAATTTCAAGAGGCAAAATATATGTAAAATATCATCCAAAAGTGTTTGCACATTCTGTTAGTTGATTGCCATCAAAAAAACAAGAATAAATATGTTTATAACTGGTTTGTTTTTTCTTTTTGGAAGTATCAAGACATCCAAAGATTATTTGTAATTAACTCAGGTCTAAGATCTGAAAATTATCTAAGAATCTGGAAATTATAAAAAAAATAATCTGGAAATTATAATTTAGCTAACACACTGAATTCTTATGATTTATAGCATTTTAAGAATGTCATAATATTAGGGGCGCCTGGGTGGCTCAGTCGTTAAGTGTCTGCCTTTGGCTCAGGGCGTGATCCCGGAGTCCTGGGATCGAGCCCCACATCAGGCTCCTCCTCTGGGAGCCTGCTTCATCCTCTCCCACTCCCCCTGCCTATGTTCCCTCTCTCGCTGGCTGTCTCTCTCTCTCTCTCTGTCAAATAAATAAAATCTTAAAAAAAAGAATGTCATAATATTAAACTTTTGAAAAGATATCCATTATTAGTATTCTATTTAGTTGAATACAATTTTCTACACCTAATTTCAATTTAAACACATTTTGGAAAAGGTAGTGATATAGTTTTGGAATGTTGGTGAGGTCCGGAGCTGACGGCCAAGAAAGAATTCTTGAGAGGTCTCAGGTGCAAAAAAACGTGATTTTATTAAAGCACGGGGGTGGGGTGGGGAGGTGGGATGGTGGGGAGGTGAAGGGGTGGGGAGGTGGGGGGCATGGGACGGATCAGGCAGAAAATGCTGCTGAACTGGGGTAGTGAGGAATGGCTGATTATATACTTTGGAGTTGGGGAAGGTAAAGAAAAAGGGAGGTGTCCAAAAGGACTTTTATATGCTAAAAATAACCCTCAGGATACTGGAGTTGTCAAGCTAAGGCTGCTTTTCCATCTAGCAAAGCATTAACATTAAGGCCGTTGGGAGTTTCCTTGAGGAAAGTCACACTTATCCCACCTGGGAGTATGGGAGTATGGGGGGAGTGGAGGTGGTTACAGGGTTAGCTTGTGCTTTGCCCTCAGCTTGCCTTTTGCTTCTGTATCAGTGGTAAGTTATTTAATTCACAAAACCAATGTAGGAAATTTAGGAAGTTTGAATTACAAAAAATTTAAATCTAGTCTTAAATAAACCAAAATCGTGTACTAAAGATACCGAATCACACCAAAATTCTCCTCCTCCTCCTCCTCCTCCTCCTCCTCCTCCTCCTCCTCCTTCTTCTTCTTCTTCTTCTTCTTCTTCTTCTTCTTCTTCTTCAAGTAGGCTCCAAGCCTAGCATGGAGCCCAACACAGGCCTTGAGCTCATGACTCTGAGATCAAGAGTCAGATGCTTAACCAACTAAGCCACCCAGGTGCCCCCCAAATTCTTCCTTTATCCTGAAACTAAAGCCTCTTCTTATTTTCTTATAGCTATATTAATAAGGCTATTATGTAATTATACTTTACAATGCACACAAAAAGTATTATGGTTTAGTAATTTTAAAAATTTTCTTTTAGACAAATTTGACTTTATTTGGACTAGATAGTCCTAGGGTATATGCAAGTCAACCAAATTATTTTTTGAAAAGTTAATATTTAAAGGTTCACAAGAGAGGAAAAAGAAAGTGGAACAGAATAAAGTAAAAAAGAGAGAGCCAGCTACCGTCAAATATGTAATTATCACTAAAAAGGGCTAGTTATGTTTCCTCTACAAGGTAAAGGAAGAAAGTTAACGTGTAGAAATACAGATTTTGAGGTATGCACACAAAAAAAGTGTGGCATATAGCTGGTTTTGATATAACATGGACCCTTAACAAGTTTATCAAGCTGTATAATTAAAAAGGCAGAATTTATTAATGTCCCAAATACAGAGACCAAGGAGATGATATCCCTTAACTTAAAAAAAAAAATCTGTCTTCTAGGCAAACAAGATAATCTCTTCATGAGGGTTTCTTTAGTTTTTTGTTCTGAAGTGCCTCTCATTCATGCCCAAAGCTTCTTAAAGTGTACACTGCAATTTTAAAATGTCCCTCCTGAAACTGTGCCAATGGGAGGGGTAAGCATATAACTTAGCATCATAGGGAACAAACATGGGGGAAACAGGTGTTTAGCCTGGAAGAGATGCATTTTTAGACTGAGAACATCCTGTAAGAACTCAACAATCTGTAAAGAGGGTGGTGGTGAACTCTTTCTTCAGAGTTTGGTCAAAGGCAAATCACCACCAATCCAAGGCCAGACAAAACCCTCTGACTCTGGGGAAATGAAGCTAAAGAAAGCGGTTCTCAGGGACACAAAGACAAGATTGAAAAGTCTTTATAAGATTTTGAAATGATAACCTGAGATAAAGTTTGTCTGAAAGACACTGGTCTGAGGAGACCTTCTGAATGTCTCAGTCCCCAGGGCCAGCACAAGGAAAAGTTTACCAAATCTATGTCATCCTTTCCCTATATAGACCTTTCCTCTTATAAGCAACATTAAAGACATCCCATATGCAGACAGACTATAGGAGCGTGTGTAGGAAGGCTAGAAGACAACTTCATCCAGGAACAATACAAATCTGATCAGATAACCAAAAATACCCCCAAAGTATCTCATTTCTAAAAAAGTGGAATAAACCCAAAGCTGAAGAATGTCCATGAACTATCAGAGCTCAACTCAGCATGAATTTGCCTCCCAGATATGGGCAGGTTGGCACCTCAAACAGGTAGACACAAGAAGTCTAAGATGTGGTCAGTGTTACTAAGGGGAAGAGCTGGGTCCAAGGCAGTGAGTGTTTCAAGTGAATCTCAGTGACCCTCTGTTTCTGTCAATGCTTTCCAGCCCAAGACCACAAGGAACACACCTGGGGTGGAGCAAGTTGAGCTTATTGCTTTGTGCCATGAAAGCTAACCCAAGGGAGATAGTGGGGCTGTTGAGGTGTCTCTCTTTGTTGCAATGAACAAGAATACCAATTTGATCAACCCCAGGCCTGTCCTGGTAGCCTTTGACTGAAGGATTGACAGTGCATGAAGTCAGAGAGTCTACATTTGGGCTTCTGCCATTTACTAACCGTGCGACCTCAGGTAGATCACTTAAGCTCTCTGATACTCAGTTTGCTTACCTGGAAATTGTACCTAGGAACAGTATCTACGTCTTTTGGCTGTTGTCAGACCTGGAAGTAAAATTTGTTTAAAAAACACAACAAAAGTGAGAGCTAGGTCGAGTCTCAACTGGTGCCTAGACAGAACAGCTCAGGAATCCAGGGGCCTGGTGAATCTGGGTGCCTGTGATTTTGCTGCGGTGAGTGAGTACTGCTCTATTGGCTCTGGAGTTGGCCTCACAGAGTGGCTTGTAGCCTGCAGTATGCCCTACTCCCTCAGTTATTCACCTGAGAGCAAATTTCTCCAAGCCTTAACTTGGACATATTTGTTCTCTAATGTAGTGTACTGGGTAGTGGGAAGAAGACTAGACTCAGACTGAGAAGAACTGGGTTTCGATCCTAACTCTTCTGGTGCTAGCTGTGGGCTTCAGAAGCCTCAGTTCACTCGTGTGTAAAATGGGTATAACAACCCTACTTCATCTGTAGTACAATTAACAGAAATTATGTTTGTGCAAGAGGAGTGGGGCGATAAAATGATTCTTTTAGTAGCTGACATCAAGGTTTCTGTTAAGAAGAGGACGCTCTTTTTTTTAAGGAAAATACTCTTGATATGCCAATTGCAGGGAAGAAGGAGAAGCTCTGATGGAAAGGACTGGAAGATAACACATATGCAGCTAAACTGCCCTTCATAAGAAACAAACATGAATTTGGGGTGGGACAAAGAAGGAAAAAAAGGAATGGGAGAAGGGAGAAAGAAGCAAGAGTGGATCGCAGGAGAATGGTTTGCAGAGAAGTCCCAAGTGGTAATGTAGCCTAGGACTTTTAAATGCAGGAATGTTTAGCAATCAATTTTTAATTGTTTGTATTACTTTAACATATGCCCCTTCATCTACTCAAACTTTGATAAATTCTGTTACTTGCGTAAATGCTTCATGTGAGAGGTTTTCAAGGAAATCCAGGAAGGAAAGCAGCATTCCCAACCTGGTGTGATGAAAAATAGAAAGAAAAGAGTGGCCATGGAAGATGAATGGGGTATGAATCAGAAGCTCATTAGGAGCCTAAAATCAGAACCACATTGGCCATGGGATGCTGAGCGTCCTCGGAATTCTCAGAAACCTTTTATCTGACTGTGAAAGGACTGGCTGCCCCTCTGCATTTAACCTGGCTTACATGTGCACTCAGGGCTGGCCAAGCACAGGTAGGACTCCACGCTAGTTGGATCCAAATCTCCATTTGGTTAATGTCTCTAATATGCTTTCCAGACGTGGGTGTAGGCTCCCTCAAGCTAGGGGCATGTCCAGAAATCCTCCCATTTTTTTGTATCCCCCTCAAAGCCTGGCAAAGTACTGGATACATGGGCACCCGGGGGGCTCAGTCGGTGAAGCGTCTGCCTTGGGCTTGGGTCGTGATCTCAGGGTTGTGGGATCGAGCCCCACATCAGGCTTCCTGCTTGGTGGGGAGCCTGCTTCTCCCTCTGCCTGCCGCTCCCCCTGCTTGTGCTCTCTCCCTATCTCTCGAATAAATAAATAAAATCCTTAAAACAAAACGAGCAAAGGAAAACAAAGTACTGGATACAGGATAAGAAGAGAAGAGAGAAGAGAAACGGGGAGAAGGTCATGCCGTAAGTATTAACAACTGCCACTTACTGTGTGCTGTGTCCTAGACTGGGGTGGGACATGAGCCCAGTTTGGCTTGCTACAAAACCCGAACTCTTACCCATTGTATTATGCAGCCTGCCTCAGGGCTCATCCCATCTTGCCTCGCCTCAATCTTATCTAAAGCTAGGTGTGGCTGCACCCCCTCTCCCCCCCCCGGCCCCCAAGGCTCACAAAATGAAGGAATTGGGGGTCCGAAATGCAGAGTAGAATGTGTGTCCATAAGGAACCATGATTTCTTGTTTGCCGTTTCCCTAGCAACGCCCCACTCCCAACCCCAGAAGCCAGCTTGGCTGGCCACAGAAACTGTCTTTGTTGGTAGGGATGCCAGAATTAGCAAATAAAAATACAGGCCACCCAGTTAAATTTGCCTTTCAGATAAACAATAAACACTTCTATAGTATAAGTACTTCCCATGCAGTATTTGTGACATACTCATCCTAAACAATTATTTGTTGTTTACCCGAAAGTCAAATTTAATTGAGCATTATGTATTTTATCTGGCAAGCCTCCTTGCCTGGGCACGGTATTTCAGAGAGTGGAGAAATGGGGGGCTTTTGGAATTTTCTGTTCAGTGGCTTAAGCAAGAAACCTAACACTTGCTGTTTTGGGCAGCCCTTAAGGAAACCGCTTCAAGCTTGGTGCTTATGGCCAGCTCGAGGGCTCGGGTAGGCTGACCGACTTGTCCTGGTTTTCCTGGGACTCACCCAGTTTGAGCACTGAAATCCCCCATCTCAGGAAACCTCTTAGTTCTTGGCAAACCTAGATAGTTTGTTACCCTGCTGAGGGACACACCTAGAGGAGCTGGAGATGTTGGAAGATAACAAATACTGGCCAAACTACCGGTGAGTCTCAAAGAATCTCAGTACATCTTCCAAGCACATTTCCTCAGGTCCATTTTAAAGATGGACAGTTCTGGGGAAGGCTAAGAATCCACGATCTGAAAGGTGTTGGTTCCAGAGATCATTAAACTTTAGCCTCTGCTTGTTAATTGTTTATTAAGTATTTCCAGAGATACACTGTCACCTCATCTGGTTATTATTATTGTTATTGTACCTTATAATAGGCACCGTGCTAAATATTTTATGTTATCATCTTGCATAATCTCAATAACCCTGTGAGGTTACTACTGTTATTATAATTTTCTAGGAATTAAAATAATAGAGACCTGCAGAGGTTGAATTGTCCAAAGTCACAGAGCTGCTATTTGGTAGAGCTGGTACTCAAGCCCAGGAGTATCTGACTTCAGAGTCTGTTCTTAATACAAAAATTTTTTTTGAGAGAGAGAGCATGCACGTGAGTGTGCAAGCATTGAGGGGAAAGGGAGAGGGAGAGAGAATCCCAAGCAGGCTCCACACCCAGCGCAGAGCTTGACACAAGGTTCAATCTCGTGACCCTGAGATCAAGACAGGAGCTGAAATCAAGAGTCGGTTGCCTAACCTACTGAGCCACCCAGATGCCCCTGGAGTCTATGTTCTTAATCACCATATTCCATTGCTCATAGAAAGCCTTGATCGTCTGGAAGGCCCACCTGATATCTAGCTAAAATCCTTCATGCTGCATGTCTAATAACTTCCTTCTTGCTTAGTTATCAACAGAGAGAAGATGGCTAGTCCCAGGAAACTCAGGACTAGCCATGATCTCCAAACCAACTTTAATTGGGATAACAAGCCCCACCCCAGCATCCACCAGCCACCTTCAATGTCCCCCTTTCTGAGGAAATTTGAGGACAGCTGGGCAGCTAATGCACAGAATGGAGAGTCCTATTGGCTCTTTAGGCTTGTAGTTTAGGCTCAGTGGCTCTCTCTAAGGCCAGATCTTTGGAGAGGTTCTCAGTGGGCTGAGAATTGAATAGCTCTTCTGTGGCTGGGCACCAGCAGTATAACCAGGGTAAAGAGGACATCCCAGTGAGGATTTGCTTCTCTTTCTGAAGGCCCTTGCTGTGGAGAGGGAGCAGAGGCTAAGGGGAGCTGCTGCCATTCTACCCTTTGAAACCCTTCCAAGAACTGCTGGATTCAGCCTGTGGAAATAATCGCAGTGCTTTAGAAATTTTGAAGGATTTTTCAAGGATAACCCAAGGAGCATGTAAAACCTTCTTTGGAGGGTCCTCTGGGGGAATCGCTTCTTAGACTTTATGATTTAGGACTAATTGTGCTTAAAAAGAGAACCCATTTTCCTCTGGGGCCAAGGTATCTATTGCCTAGGAAGGGGCAGGCCAGGATGGAGGAGTGCATTAAGCTCTCCTTGCTTTAGGGGCTGAGGGAGGCAGCAGCTCCAGAGTCTGCCCACAGTCTCAGCTCTGGGGCTCCGTGCCCCTCATGCCCTCCTGGCTGGCACAGAGAAAGTCCCACAGGAATGGAGTTCCCAGTGGAGGAATAGTTGGAGGGTAGGGGTGCCTGGCCTATCCTACTAGGTGGCAAGAGGAGCCCATACTGGTGGGAGAGTAGCTGCCCAGGCCTCCTCCTGGGCTTGGCCAGGGTAGGGGAACAGGAGCGGAAAAGCAAGCCTCAGAACTCTAAGAGGCTAGGGCAGGGCTGTCTCCCCATGTGGGTCATTTGTTCTAATCTCTGGCACCATGATCTTAGCATCAGGTGCTTACCTGGAGTGCCCCACTCACAGCAGGGAGCACTGAGGCTCCCTTTCTTCTCCATCCTGTTTCCCAAGGAAGGTACCCCAGCCCCAAGGGTAGACAATCTGTTCCATAGGAGGTGTCATCCATAGCCCAGAGTGACCTTCACCTGACAAACAGCCAGAGCTGAAGGGCTTGGCCTGACTTCTCTGAAAGGGACAGCCCGCTTGCAAATATTATATAATAGTATTATTACATATGTATATAAAACAATGATAATAATTCTTTTTGGAGGGGGTAGAATCGTATCTCTGAAAAGGCAGTCCTGGGCAGCAGCACTGGAGGAAAGAGGCGTGAGCAATTGCCTGAGAGGGTGGCAGATGTAGCCCTCAATGTTTGTGGGGCCATCAGAGGGGCAAAGAGAGGAACCCTGTTTCCCTGGAAGGCAGAGGGAGCCTGCTGAAGACCTTTCTTGCTTTCAGGGGCTTAAGTCTTCTTCTCCCATGGGTAGCAGGGCAAGAGCAACCCCACTTCCCCATCCAGCTGTGCCTTGGGAAGTGTTCCTCAGAGTCCTTTCCTGTCACTGGGGGCAGCCCTTGTTTCGGAATAGGTCGGTGTTTCAGAGACACAAGCAAAGAAGGGTATGGGCAGTGTGGGTGGTGTGGGGGGAGTGGGGGCTGGTCAACCTGCCACAGCCAGGGCTTTACTTTCAAGATTGCTCAAGGGGCTTGCACACTGCTGTCCCTCAATCTGCCCAAAAGACTGTTCAAATGAGATTTCTCAATAGAAAAAGTAATAAATGCATATAATTACAAATTCCCACCATACTAAAAGGCATAGAGTGAAAAGTCTCCCTCCCTCCCACTCCATGCCCCCATCCCTTTTCCCAGAAGCCACCACTCTTACCAGGCTATGTGCATCTTTCCAGAAAGATCAGAGATTTCCCTTGAAAATGTTCTGTTCTGTTTTTCTTTTGGATTAGTTTGAATCTTAACTTTAATGATTCCTCTTTTTCTGACCTCAAGTTTAACCGTACATGAGGTGGAGAAAATAGTATAATGGGCCTCCATGTACCCACCAACCAGCTTAAATAATTTTCAACATTTGGCCAATGTTATTTCATCTAACCTTTTCATTATAATTTTCTGTAGGAGGAAAAATCCCAGGCATCATGACATTGATATAATATTTCTATAAATATTTCTATAAATATTTCTCATTCATCTCTGATAAAGACCCTTTTTTAAAAAAGATTTTATGTATTCGTTTGAGATAGGGAAGAGAGGGAAAGCACAGAGGGAGAGTGAGAGGGAGAGGCAGACTCCCAGTTGAACAGAGAGCCCGATACGGGGCTCGATCCCAGGACCCCAAGATCATGACCTGAGCTGAAGGTAGATGCTTAACCAACTGAGCCACCCTAAAGACCCTCTTAAAAAACATAATCACCATGCAATTATCACACCTAACACATCCAACAAAGTCCTTAATATCTAATCCCCACTGGCTGATTCTGAATCCCACTGATCTACAAACTGCATGCAACTTGCCCTGCCTAGATTTCTAACATGGGCATCTGGCTTAGTCTGAGAAGTACGGAGGGTTGGAGACTTGGGCCACAGCAGCCTAAAGCCTGTCTGTCCTTCCCCTGGCTGTTCTTGCTGTTTGAACATTCTTTTGGAGCAGAACAATCTACTGGGCAACTTCCAAGCAATAAGACTCTAGAGAGAGGCATTCTCTAGAGATGGCTCTTTTACTTGCTGAGTGGCATTGGGAAAGCTGTCTCTGTACCTCATCAGTAACAGGAAACAAATAACATTGGTTCTCAGGAATTAGGTGAGTGTTTGACAGCCAAGGATAGTAGCATTATTTTTGCTGTGCTCAGAGATCCTATCAAACATGCAACCTCTTTTGCAGGCACCATGGTGCCAAAGCAGGCTGAGTTTTCATGTTGGTGGAGGTGGGTTATGTAGACAATTGAGTTCTCCATTTGCCAGTAGCTATTTGACACCCCCTAGGCACTCCCGAGTTTATTCATCTGATTATTTTGGCTTCCAGGCTACCTTTCACTCTATCCCCAAGCCACGGGCATCTCCACAATCCACAATCCACATCCGACCCATCCCCTGCTCCCATTCATTCTTGCACTGCTCCCTGAATCTTCAGGAGGGGAAGAAGAGCACCCTCTTTTTCCCCCGACCCTATGGCAGCTCAAAGTATGTGACATCACTGGCCCTCAGCCCTCAGTTCTGTTGGCCAGAAGGGCATGGCCAAACCAATCGGCATGAAGTTGGGTGTGGAAAGTTCTAGCCACAAGTACATAAGACATAATATATTGCCTGCCAACCAGCCAGACTTCTGTGCCAGGGCTAGAAAAGCTGTAAGAAGCAGCCACTGGCCTTTCTCAATTTGGTCTGGGAGAATATTATCTTGGGGAGGAGAAGCAGAGTCTCAGCTCCAGAAGCCTAAATGCTAGCAGGTGACCCCAGATTTTCACTGGAACTGTGCCTTCTCTGTTCCCCTTTACAGTCTTCTCTGTAGACATGGTGGGAGATACGGACTGCCAGATTGGGAACATGAGCCCTAGCTGAGTTTCCTGGGAGAAATTCACTGGGCTTTGCTTTCACTGCAATGCTTTTCAGCGTTCAATCTATACAATGTACCAAAGAGAACACACTTGTCCAGTGACCTTCAAGAATCTGGTATTATGGGATCACACCACAGAGAGTGGAAGTAATATCAAAGGATTTTGGAATTATTTGCAAGAAGGCTGCACAACCAAAGCAAGCTGTGACCGAGGGGGTCCAGATCCTCTGAGGTACCATCAGAATTTCATGAAGCAAACTGTTTACTAGTTTCATACAATCCTGTATTGTTCCCACAAGCACCCAGTGCAGACAGCAGGCTGCCACCAAGAAGGCTGGCACTGCCCTCTTGAGGAATCCCTGGGCACTGCCAGGGACCCACCTGGATTCTAGAGTTTTGCCAAAGGCGCCCTGCAGAGCCATTAGAAGTAGAATCGCAGCAGAAATAGGTGGGGGGCGGTAGATTAAAAAAAAAAAACCCTTGGGGACCTAGAAAGAAACCCCTATGAAGCCTGTAGGGAAGGCTTAAGAGACAGGTGGTGAGTGGGTGCTGAGGCAGAGTGTCAGGACAGACATACAGAGTGACTACAACATACTAGATCCTGGGAAGCTGAAACCTTAAGGCACTGGGGACTGTGAGCATGACCTGGCTGAGCCCTTTTCCCATCCCTTGGCCTAAAAACAAGGTGGAGACAGGAAGACATGATCCATCAAAGAGTGTGGAGAGAGAAAGAGAAAGTGGGACACAGAGACACAGAGAGAAACAGAGACAGATGGAGAGCAGAGAAAAAAAGACTGAGACTTGGGGAGAAGACAGGATGAATAGCAGGGTAATAGAGATGGAGGAAAGGAGAAGAGAAATGTGTATTTGGGGAATGTGGTTGAAAAATTGGTATCTGTGAGTTTACTGGGAACACATCTTTTCTTCCAAGTGACCTGACAGATCCAGAGCTGCTGCCGAGAATCCAGGGGCAGATTTGTGAGGAGGCACGGCCTGAGCGATTTCTCCTGCATGCAGAGCTGTCTCATCTATCTGAGCCATGAAAAACCATCTCACCATCTTTCTCATCCCCTAAATCAGAACCCCCAAAGTTCGGACTCAGTTCCTTCTGCCATCTGAGGAGCTGAGGACACACATTTGGTGACTTCTTACTTTTGGTTTTCCCTCTCCTCTAGGGCCATTCTGACAATGATCATCCAGAAGTTAATTGTTGGCAAAATCCTACAACCCAACTTCCTCAATAGGTAAAGTCTATGGCTGGAGAGCAGGGCTAGTGAGGTCAGGGGTCCTGGGACCTTCTACAACCAGTCATATGGGCTTATTCTAGTCTGCTCTATAGAACTATCACTATACAGTTCTGCAAAAGGGGCAGGATTTCCAGGGATCATTTCTCCTTGGGGCTCGTATAAGAGCAAAGGATTTAGAGTTCTAGGACCCTGGACAAGCCTCAAATACTGCAGGATTCAAGACCTGGGTGAAGCCACAGGGACATCTGTAGAAGACTCAACCATTTCTTAATGGCAGAGCCCAAAGCAGAAACATGTCCAAGGTCACAGCCCAAAGAGAAAACTGTCAGACAATCTTGCCACTCTCCCCCCCCCCCCCCGGGAAGATTCTAGACTCTGTTCAGTACCTCCTTCTTCTTCTCTCTGTCCCCAAGGCAAAGCCATAGGAAAAATTTGGTTGTGGTGGTGGGGAGGTCATATCTTCTATCCCTGGAGTCTTCCAACAAGTACTCAAGTTACATGCCAACCAGTTTCCTTATAGGCCACCCATGGGAGAATATGGCCCTCAAGGTCAAGAGAGCGGTGTCTCTCTGAGGCCCCTGAAGGGAAAGAGAACACTAACACTAACAAGGAGCCTAGATAGATACTGGTTAAGATTCACCTCTTTTAGAAAACCTTCTCAGGCTAATTCCACCTAACATTAGGCACTCAAATACCTTCACAGTCTTTAGAAACAAGTATTATTGGTAAGGCAGATTTCTTATGTTGTTCCCCTGTTTTTGTTACTTGGCCATTTTTTCTTAGGGTTTTTTTCTCTGAGGCAAGGACTGTATTTCCTTTCCCCTTCTCTCCACCTTCTCTGGCAGCCGCTGCTTTACCCCAACCTGCTCCCTGCCTCTCACCAGCCTGACCTTAGCTCTTTGATGGCACTACAGTCTCAGGATGGGATATTGACTACCTGATTCCCAGATCGTGTTAGTGATTTGTCTCCAAGTCAATTACGGTCCTTGGAAATCACCGACATCCTTAACTCTGTCCTTCTCTTTACCTTATTCCGTGAACATGCATTGGTCTTGCCCCCTCTCTGGGTCTCTGTTATCCTATCTATAAAATTTTTATAATTGTAGCCTCCCCTAGCTTGGTCAAAATCTGTTTGTGGAATCAACAGCTTGTGTTTTGTCCTGATTCGGTTGAAACCAAGAAGGATTTGGAAGGAATTATTTTAAAAGACAAATTTTTCTTCTCTATTGTGATTCTAGAGCTGGGTAGGGGGAGGGACGCTTATTTGCCAAGGAGTGGGGGGAAGGGGAAATGTGGACAGGGCCACGAGCAGCTAGGAGTGAGGGGTGGGGTTGGGGCAGAGTTGGAAGGACACTGGGAATAACATTTAGGTTTCTGACCTTGACCACCTGGCCAGGGCTACAATTTCCACGGCTTCTGACACTTGGGCTGCCACATCCCACACCAAAAAGACCCAAGCATCAGTTGGAGGCTTCCAGAACCTCTTCTTTTTATTTCTACCCCAAACCACATTTCCAGATGTCTCTGCAGCAAAGTGAAATTCCACACAAACAAGGCTTAGAGAAAAACAGAAAAACAGAAAATGAAACAGTTGGCAGTGAAAAGCAGAAAGAGAAGATGGAGCCCTTAGAGAAGGGAGTATCCCTAAGGAGGTGGGGACAAGGGGAGGAGAAGGGGAGGAGGAGAGGAGGAGGAAAGCGGGCCTGTCTCTTTAAGGGGGTTGGCTGTCAATCAGAAAGCCCTTTTCATTGCGGGAGAAGAGGACAAAGATACTCAGAGAGAAAAAGTAAAGGACTGAAGAAGGAGACTGGAGAGACCAGGATCCTTCCAGCTGAACAAAGTCAGCCGCAAAGCAGACTAGCCAGCCGGCTACAATTGGAGTCAGAGTTCCAAAGACATGGGTGAGTTTCAAAAACTTTATCATGGAAGATTCAAGCAGGCACAGAAATTTGCAAGAGAATTTCCAACTCTAGGGTCGGGGTTTCCAATGGCTTCAATGAGTTGTGTTTTGGCACTTGTTTTGTCTAATTCCTTAGCACTTGACTAGGTTAACTCCTTCTCTGCTGTAAGGAGAATGATGCTTTATTGCCAAAGAACTCTAGTAGCACGTGGAGAGTACCACAGGTCCTTGGAGAGAGTGCCCAGAGGGTTGGATATGGTCATGTGTCCTCCTACCCCCTCACTTCCCTCTACCTTCTCTTTCCCCCTGTTCTCAGGCCCTGGTAGTGCCTGGGTCAGCTGACATCCCTGGTTCTTCTGGAGACAAATAAGTGTGGGCTGGCCCTCAGATGTATAAAATAACTGCTTGCTTGATACAAAATTTGGACCCTGCTTGGCATCCCCCAATTGGGGAATTGGGCAAGATGGAACTCAGGCTTGGCTATGGCTAAGAAGGCCAATCTCAGGTTCAGGAAATGAAAATAAAGGTCTCAATGGCTTTACCATGGGGAGTGGATATGGGTAGCATCTGTGTGTGTGCACATGCATGCACACACACAAATATGGGTGACCATATCCAGCAAACATCACAGACTGAGCCTTTCTGAGGGTGTGATTCAGACTCTAAATCCCTTCTATGACAAGGAAGCTGCTGGGACCCTAGAGCTCTTACTGACATGGTTGAGTACTGAAAGCTTCTCCAGGTTCTATGAACAAAGAGAGAAGCTATAAGGTCTGGTCTTTGGTAGTGTCTACTTAGAGCAAAGTGTACAGAGCACAAGGGTCTTTGTCCACAGCGTTGTGTAGACATCACTCACATTTGGCAAAAGAAGAGTAGCAGCCTGAATGCATCCTAAATGAAATGAGAATCAATTTTCCTCTGTATTCACCATCAAATGTAGTACCTAGAAGACTCCAGCAACAATCCATGGGAAAAAGGTTTTAGATTATATTAAACTGGTGTCAGCCTTTAGGTTGTTTCATCCTGAGAGAGATCTTTGAAGCATGTACTCAGCGTGGATAACTGAGAGGGCAGGGCACTGGACTAGAGCCAACACAACCAGGTTCGAATCCCAGATCAGCCACTTAGGAGCTTCATGACCTTGGGTAGATCACTGTGAATTATCACTTCATCATCTGGAAAATGGGGATAACAATAACTGCTTTGTCTACTTTCAGGGTTGTGAAAATCAAGTAATAATGATGCGGATGTCCTTTGAAAATGGGCAAGCTCTATAACAATTATAAATAATGATCATACCAATTATTATGCAATAACACATGTATAACCTGACTCTTATTCTTTCCAAAGTGGTTTTGGGCTCTCTTTGTGCATACTTTGTGCACTTGGATAAGAATCATTTGACCAACTGAGTGTGGCCAGGTGAGAGGTGAATGTTAGGGGAACTCAGTTCCTACCCTCGGTAACATCAGGAACCCTATGTAACGTCAGGGCAGCTGATTGGGTAGGTTGTGAATTAAAAAACGGAGAGGGAGTAAAGAACAATACGGAATATTACTTCTTCAGGGGATGAAAGCCTTGAGGAAAAGGCAGGATAAATGAGGTGACTACAGGGACAGTTTTCTGTTATGGAGGCTGGATGATTTCCTCCAGGGGAATCTCCAGGGAATATTGCCACAGGTAAGGGCATAGTTGAGGTTGTGTATTGGATATCAGATCTTGGGGGTGGGCAATCCTTGGGCCAGATGCACATGAGAATTGTAGCCTTTGAGTTTTCAATTATTCAATAACAAAGTATCTCAAGTTTGTAAATAATAGACCATCTCTAACAAGGTGCCATACTGCTATTACTTCTGACATGGAGCGCGTTGCTGTTCAACAATTGTAGTACACAAATTATATCATGGAATCTGGGATTGGAAGGAACTTTGGAAGCTGCCTGAGCCAATCTCAAGGCAGGATTCCCTTCTACAACAGCTAATTAAATGTTCCTATGGCCTCTGTTTAATCACCCCCAGAAATGGAGAGCTCACTACCTCGACCATATGCAATCTTATAGGATGGGAAGCTGAGAGGAACACTGAATTCAGTGTTGTCTATATAAAAGGTTTATGGGGGAAATGATAGTTCATTAAACCTTGTCCTGACTTGGGGAGGGGATGTTCCAAATGAGTCTTTGGGATAACAATGGAATCGGAAAAGAGCTAAAGAGCAGTAGCTGATTATTCTCTGCTCAGTAACACAGTGCCATTACTGAACAGCAAAACGTTGGCTCCTGCAAGCCTGTTGTTTGAGAACAGTGGCTGTTACCCTGGTAACCAGACTATGATGCTTCCCTCCAAAGGTGGCTGTTTGCCGAGCAGTATAGTTTTGGCTGGTGCAGACTAAGTGAGGGTAGCCGAGGCAAGAAAGAAGTGTGGATGCAAAGCAAGGGTCCAGTTTTACAAAATTCCTGAAGACTAATTGAATCTCACTGGGATGGCAAGAATGCCACAAGAATGCCAAGAGCTAAAAAGAAACCAGATCCAAACCAGCATACTCACTTATTCTTCCGAGAGACTGTGACTAAAATGATCACGACAGCCTTCCCCACCCTATTCCTCACCTTGGCCCTGCAGAGCCAGAGGAGCTCTTGGAGAGCCAGGCAGACTAAAAGTCCTGCTCTGCTTGGAGGAGCTTTTGCCCTGGCTCTGTGCTATGAAAGCTGGAAGTTTACTCAAGAACCTGACAACTAGAACTATTCTCTCAAAGCTATGTGAGTAGTAATAAGGCCTAAGAACCCCTGGGAGATGGGTGGGAGGGGACATATAGTGTTTAAACCCATCAAGCACTGGTACCCAGCCAGTGGCATCTTTTTCTTTCTTTGCCTTCTTGTGTATTAACCTGAAGCCCTGAAAACCATCCCCAGGGTATAGTTCTTGTTCTGAAAGAAAGCAACTGTAGAAATGCCCTCCTTGCCTACAGAACTTCAGATCCCAAGAAGATCAGGTAAGGTCACATCAGCCTGGAAGTCAAACAGAGCAGGTTTCCCTTTCTTTCCCACTGTTAGGGCCTACCCAGTGCTAAACTTTCCTCAAAAACCCTACAAGTACTGATTGATTAATTCCTCCTTGGCTATTTAAAAATGGTCCTAAGGGTGATCTTGCAGCTCTGTACTTGCCTCTGAGCTCTCTGCTAGGCTCTGGAAAAGAATCAGTGACATCCCAAGGAAGGGAACAAGGCTCGCCAAATCAGCTTCACACTGCAACCAAGGAGAGAGGAAGAAATGGTGAGAGACTGACCAAAGAAATAAGGTATAGAAAATGTTGTCTCTTAGCTTATTGTCAGGTGCTTATTTTTTACCTCTGTGTAAGTGGGCAAGATGAAGACAATGTGTCAGGAATAGAGTTTAATAACCAAGCTTCTATTCCAACTTCCCAATGTTTGGTCATATATTGGTGTGTGTGTGTGTGTGTGTGTGTGTGTTTGGGAAGGAGTGGGGAGTATAGGAAACAAGTTGGCCCAAATGCTGTTGCTATAGTAATAATAATATCTGTCCAAAGAAGAGGTTGAGATTCCTTTTTATTTAACTTTATCCATATGACTTGACCATTCATCAGGCTTAGATTCCCATGTCCCAGTGGTTGCAGGGCCCCTTTCCACCACTTGAATGCAGTGTAAGTGCTGAGTTCACATAGGGAAGACAAGATTATAGGCAGGGCTTTGTCTGACCAGGATAAGGCCAGAAGCAAAAGTCTTTGTCTCTGGCACCTCCTGACGATTGTTGTTTTACTCCTAGAACACACCCACTGATCTCCATCCATCCCCAGTACCAGTCACGGTTGCTCTAGCATCTTGGCCCTGTCAACTGCTTTAGGCCCCAGTCAAGGAAGCCTCTGTTCGTGGAGTGAGGTTAAGGGGTGGGTTCTGGGAGGAGGGTAAGACTGTAGTGCAGATTAGAGACTTAGGGAGATGGGGCCAGTTTTTCACTCAATGAGCCTGCCTGTTGTTTAGCTCTATTGTATAGGGTTCTTCTATCTCTCCCTTTGTCAGCTGGATTCAAGGGACAGGCTAGGAATTGTGCAAGGCACAATTGGTCTCTTTCTACCATCTCTTTCGATGAAAGCCCTTCCTCTCCTCCCTTTGATGAGTTCCCAGATTCACACTGAATTTCCATCATGGAGCTGGTCCTTGAGGCGTGCCCAGGGCATGGGAAAGGAGGGAGGGCTTGGGAGCTCTTGGCTCCTGCTTAAAGAGACAGCAAGCACCAGGATCAACACAGTCCCTTGGATGGACATGGATCTGGATAAGATTAACAATGGTCCTGTTGATCTTTGTCAGATTCCTGTGAAGACTATTGGTCAGAAGGGTTTGAAGTTCTATCACAGATTGATTAGACTCATTTTGGAAGTTTGCAGATAAATCTAGCCAACACCTGAGTATTTCCCCTTTGCTTACATTTTGCCCACAGGACTTGGTCATATACATTTTAACACTAAGTTATAGGTAGCTTTGGTCTTTGATTCACAGACACAGGTTTGTTCTCCCCAGCAAGACTGAAAGGTCAGTGAAGAAAGGGACTGGGCTTTATAATTCACTTTTGTTTCTCATAGTGCCCAGATTACTTCAAATATGCTTAATAATTGTACTGAATCCACAACAAAAGAAATGAAAGAAAAACACTGGGAAGGGTCATTATTTTTCTCTATGACCTCTCATCGAAGTCAGGCAGTTTAATCCAATGGAGTTGCATTGGGTAATATTATTATTATTGTAGTTCTTTTATGCCACCTCTACCATGTGACAATCTGTACTTAGCCTGGAAATGTGAGCATGACTCTTGGGAAAGCCAAAGAACTCCAGAATCCCTCACAGCCTCCCTGAATCAAACCAATACCATTTCAACCATGAAGGGTGCTGAAATGGAGAGCTTACGGCTTTAGGCTATTGTTCACACATTCCCAAGGACATTTCTTGGGCTGTGAAAAATTGAAGTGAACCCAATGGACCTTTCTCAGAACGTTTTGATTGTCAACTACTTGGATGAAGACACACTTTTTTTTTGCGTGTTCTGAGTTTTTCCCAGTTGAAATCCAAAAGTTGATTTTTTGCTTGGCCAGACTGACTGAGATTTTTCATTTTTGCTGAACTTAGATGTCCCCAGAACCAACCTCATCCGTGAAGAGGTGGACATGTAATGTGTGTGTTGATATCATTGAACTATGTAGAGCTCCAGAGTGATTTATCTGGGGCCATTTATTTCCAACTCCATGTTAAAGACTCATTAAAAACTATGTCTTCCTTGTCCCTTGCTTTGAGTGGCAGTGCAGTGGAAAAGGGGTACCAAGTTATTTGAGGTCTAAGAAAATAGAGGAAAAATGTATGTAAAAAGAAAGTATATCAGTGGATGATCCAGAGTGGCTCCCAAGGCTTAGCCCTTTATCACCTAGTAAGGACACTACAAATGACACTCTATGGTTATTTGGATGATGATCAAGGGATCAGATACATTAAGGAGAATTTTTCCTTATCTTTATAACCGTGGAGGGGACATTGGCTAAAACTTAGAGTGGAATTCCCTGTTTGGCTGGCAAAAGTTCAAGTTCCTTCATCCCTGATCGCACCTGAACCATTTAGCTCTTCCCAGGGTGAAAAAGCTGGGGTGAGTGAGTGGCACAGGACGGTCACTTGCTAGGGTGGATGGCTGTCCTTACTCTGGGCCAAATAAACAGTTCTGCCATTGTTCCCTGGGTCTGACCCCCTCCCCACCCCCAGGCCTGCAGGCCCCTGCAGAATACCAATGAGGCTCCTGGGATCTCAGGGAAAAACAAGGCTTCTTTGTCCAGGGGAGCTATGGAGGGCTCTGTCCAAGCCCTGACCCTGTGCTGGGGAGAGAGGGAACAGAGAGGTCACTGACCTTCTCCTCCCCCCACCCTCAGGCTTCAGAGACCTTCTTTACTAGAAGAGTCTAAGAGTTTGGGGGTGGGGAAGAGTTGGATAGACAGAGTAGGAAAATAGCAGCACTGTTTATTTCCAAGCTCTTTTTCTTAACTTACAGGATGCATCTAGTATCTTAACCTGTTGAGAAAGAAGATCAATTTCTGGAATATTCCCTGAGAACAATGATCAATTTCAACTGCTGTGTTTTTCTTTCTGGTATATACATGTGTGCATGTGCACATTTGCATGCATGCATGTGTGCACATGCATATGCGTGTGCACACATACGCGTACACGACACACACACACACCATGGCCCAGCTCTGATGAAGCACTGTTACCAAGCACTATTGCAAAGTTCATACTAAGTAAACTCTGCCTCCACCACAGCAGCACAGCTACAAATTGATTGCTTCTCATAGAGGCCAAATTTTCTTTTTTTTTTTAAGATTTATTTATTTATTTATTTATTTATTTATTTATTTATTTGACAGAGAGAGAGAGACAGCCAGCGAGAGAGGGAACACAAGCAGGGGGAGTGGGAGAGGAAGAAGCAGGCTCATAGCAGAGGAGCCTGATGTGGGGCTCGATCCCATAACGCCGGGATCATGCCCTGAGCTGAAGGCAGACGCTTAACGACTGCGCCACCCAGGCACCCCAAAATTTTCTGGCAGCAGTTCTTCAGTTCTTGGAAAAGGATGAAAATTCAGTTCTCCTGCAAATATTAGCTACTTATTCTGCTTGCCTTGGGCTTCTGAGCCTCATCTCTAGTGTCATATACCAGAATCTTTGAGGAAGAGGCTCTTTGAGGACCAAGGAAGGGCATGTCATTTTAGGGGATGATGGGTAATAGAACTCACTCATTCTGTGGCTTTGAGAACAGAGACAAATGCTTCTACCTCAACTTTCTCCTCATAGAGATAATCTGGTCCTTCAAAATCTGTTCACATTGCATCAGCCATGCAAATCAACAGATATTTAAGCACACCGGGCTAAAAAGAAGCTGTACTAGTATTAAGAGGGTCGGGCAAAGGACTCCCCTAGTCCTTGCTACCATGGCATAGACAAGTGAGCTTTGGATAAAAATGCAAACCTAGAAATTAGTACAATTTGCTTTCTTTTTTAAGGAGTGCCGACATGCTTTTCCAAAAGCAGCTTCTCAGCACATCAGCTGTATATGTGTATATAATTCATATATACATAAAATACAGAAAAAATACTTCTTATATCATATCTCTGTATATTATATGATGTATGAACAGATGTATAAAATCAGTAGCATGCGCATGCATGCACGCACACACACACACACACACGCATATGCATATATATTTGGGATCTGGCCAAGTGGCCCAAGGGAGTCACCGTTTCCTCATCTACTAAGCCATCTATTTGACATTTGTTGAGTTTTGCTCCATGTGGCACTTACAGCATGGGGCTAGTACTTGAGGCACAGCTGTTCTTAGAGCCTATGACTTCTTGTGTGCCTTTCCTGTTTCTCAGCAACACTGGCATGGGGCCTGGGGTGACAGGTCTCGGTATCTCAGGAACTCTTAGCACTCTGAGACACCTGTGTTCCCAGGCTTTGGTGTGTTTTCGTCATGCCAGAAAGATGTTTCATGCTTTGATGACTTTGTATAGAGTCTTTTTTGTAGCTGTTTTGACAGAACTCCAGTGTAAGCCTGAGGGTGCAGACATTGGCCCAGCTGCAATATAGGGGGACAAATCAGCCATGCAAAATGTTCAAAAATAATTAAGCTTGCATTTTTATTACCGTGAATAATAGTCACCCTCCCATTACCATCTCCTGCTCTCTGCCAGTTTCCTCCTTCCCTTTGGACTGCTCTCCACATGATATTCTAGATGAGAAAGAAGCAAGCATTCCATGCGACAAATACACAATGTTAAGGAATATCCAGGAGCAGGTGATTTCCAAAGTTCCCCCACTTGGAACTCTCTCTAAGGCTCAAATCCTGTCTGACAATACCAACATCTCTGGCCTGCACCCATCCCTTTGTGGAACTCTTGTTGCATTTCCCTTCTGTAACCACTTACTTGGCTGCCTGAAATTGTTAGTGGAATATATTAGGTCTACCTAGCTCATTCTTCCTCAGTAAACAAAAGACTCCCATATGGCAAAGTCTATGTCTTTTATGTTTTCACATCCCACATAACACCTGGCACAATGCTGGGCATATAGTAAGTACTAACTAAGAGTTGGTAAATGACTGAAACAAACAAATAAAAATGATAAGAAAGGAGAGTATGATCGCATAATCTCCCTAGCTTGCTACTTTGATGATGGATTATTTTTAAAAAACCCATACATTCCGGGAATTAAAAGTAAGGACTTATTTTTAAGAATGGAACAAAGTAATGTTTTTGGGTCAATCTCACATTCCAGAAGCCTGAAGTTGGAGAATCTCCTGCTTTTGGACTCTGGGGTGACTACTCCATCTGTGCATGTGAGCACAGGGCTTGACTGGTCGGCCAGAGGGGCATGGGTGGCACGAGCTACTTATGAAACATCCCTGACTTTTCCCCTCCTTCCTCCCCAGGCTTGTTAGAGTGCTGTGCAAGATGTCTCGTAGGGGCCCCCTTTGCTTCCCTGGTGGCCACTGGATTATGTTTCTTCGGGGTGGCACTGTTCTGTGGCTGTGGACATGAAGCACTCACTGGCACAGAAAAGCTAATTGAGACCTATTTCTCCAAAAACTACCAGGACTATGAGTATCTCATCAATGTGTAAGTACCTGTTATCCTACACAAAGCCCTCCCTTTTCCCCTCTCTCCCAGGAGACATACGGAACTCATTAGTACGTTAGTGATTAGTAGGGGGTTAGCGTGGAGCCAGACAGGATTCCTGAGTCTTCCCTCTATTTGCAGATTTCACCTATGCCCCATCGAGGGTCCTAAATGAGAGGGAAGTGCCAAATTCAGAAAGGGGAGTTCTGTCTGCCTGCCAGCCCACTTCTCACTGCCCACCCCCCACTGCACTTGCTTTGTCCCACATGTTCTAACTTCTGACCATAGGTTAACATTGACTGAGTTGGAGCCTCTGCAGTGATAGGTATGGAGAACTCAGGGAAGGCACAATGACTGGGGAGATGGGGGCCACTGCTCTTGCTCTGACATACCATTTGAGTCTGCTCAGGCTCTGTACTAAGACTTTCCTGTTCCTAGCATGTTAGGCCCCTATTCCTTCATCCCTCTTCCTCCCGGTCTAGCTCCTCTCTGCTTTCTCCTCTGAGGGAACATCTCCGAAGGGTCTGGCCAAGGAGAATAGAACTCTAGTTCTTCAGGTCACAGGGTAAGCAAGGGGTGGAGGAACCCAGTGATTCCTCTAAAGAATCCCTAGCCTTGTTTAGGTGCTCACTCAAGTGTCCACCTTACTTATACAGGAAGGGAACTGGGTCCTCAGTTAACAAGAGTTCCTGATATCTTCTGTTTATCTGTTAATGCAGGATCCATGCCTTCCAGTATGTCATCTATGGAACTGCCTCTTTCTTCTTCCTTTATGGGGCCCTCCTGCTGGCTGAGGGCTTCTACACCACCGGCGCAGTCAGGCAGATCTTTGGCGACTACAAGACCACCATCTGCGGCAAGGGCCTGAGCGCAACGGTAACAGGGGGCCAGAAGGGGAGGGGTTCCAGAGGCCAACATCAAGCTCATTCTTTGGAGCGGGTGTGTCATTGTTTGGGAAAATGGCTAGGACATCCCGACAAGGTGATCATCCTCAGGATTTTGTGGCAATAACAAGGGGTGGGGGACAATTGGGCGTGAGTCTGTGGCCTCATCCCCACCCAAGGCTGGGTCCTCTCTAGGGGCCTGGCTTTTGAGTGAGGAAGTGATGGCTACAGCCGAACGAGAAGGTCAGGAAGAACGTGGTGCCCAGCTGGCTTAGCCTCACTTTTTAAAAGTTCCCTAGAAAATTTCATCTCAAAAAAAAAATAAATAAATAAAAGCATGAGTTTTGTGGATACTTCATAAAATCAGACCATTTCTAAGCCATCTGTTGACATTCCTTTACTCTCCTCTTAGCAGGGACCACAACAAAATTAGATTTGACCACCTAAGAGCCTAAATGCTACTCATGGGATTGAGAGGCAGGCACCTGATCTGAGAGGAGGGTGGATCGTGGAAATTAAATAATTCCACTCCAAGGTGGAATTCACAATGTTCTGGGATTCTACACTGTTCGAGGTCCCAGAGGAAACTAGCATGGATCTACATATTTAATGTTTCATCTTTGAGGGTTATCCATGTTTCTAGTAAGGCACACATTGGTTTTCAGTCTCTAGAGTCAAGATCTTTGGGGGCCTGAATATCTGTGGGTTATGGTGATATCTTTTGTGGCCAGCAGTTGGCTTAGAAAGGTTTTTGGATCTGAAGTTTAAACCTCCCATTGGCTTTGCTCAATGACTAGGGATGAAAAGTCCTATGACAAGGAACATTTTCTAAGCTCAGCCTAAGGTGAGAAATGGCACGACTTTCTTCCAAGATCTGTTTTGATTTCTTTACACCTTATCTGCCCAAAAAATCTCCTGAAGCCTCTCTAACCCAGGGATCCTCCTCACTCCAACCCCTACCCTTTCCCCCCACCCTCCATCACACTTGGGGCCAGTTCTCTAGTAGATACTGCCAGTGACATTTGGCACAGGTGCCCTGCTTACTAATTTCATTTGGCGGAGATACCTGGACTCTGGTTTCCTACCTGGCACATGCCACTCCAGGATCTCCCAGTTTGTGTTTCAATGTCTGCAGGCCGATGCTGATTTCTAACCACCCCATGTCAATTGTTTTAGTTTGTGGGCATCACCTATGCCCTGACCGTTGTGTGGCTCCTGGTGTTTGCCTGCTCTGCTGTGCCTGTGTACATTTACTTCAACACCTGGACCACCTGCCAGTCTATTGCCTTCCCCAGCAAGACTTCTGCCAGTATAGGCAGTCTCTGTGCTGATGCCAGAATGTATGGTGAGTTAGGGTGTTGGTGCCTTGGCTTCCCAACCCCTATGAAAGCACTATATATTTGGTTCTTTACTTGGGATGACAAGGGTGGTGATTATAGAGAAAAATATTATGGATGCCTGGATCTTAGTTTGTTATTTCCTCCCCACTGAAATTGGAGAGATTTCTTCCCTTGGAAGGGAACTTCTCTTAGAAGTGGTAGGAGTTTTCTTGGCTGTTCACCCTGCTCTAGCCTAGTTGAGAAGCAGTACATTTCAATAACAAACACAAGATTACACAACTGTTCAGTACCACCTTCTATTTTTTTTTTTTTGGCAAATCTTTACAAAAGAGGATCCTGATTGTTAGTGGAATTCAACTTTTCAGCCAGGATGAGTAAAGATATAAGAAGGGCTCTGAAAGAAAATCTCCATGGAGCCCCACAACTCCATGAAGCTCACACCCTGGTTGACTTGTGTGTCTTACTCAGGTGTTCTCCCATGGAATGCTTTCCCTGGCAAGGTGTGTGGCTCCAACCTTCTGTCCATCTGCAAAACAGCTGAGGTGAGTGGGCCATTTGAGTTCTTTTACAATGGAGTGGCTAGGACCATACAAATTTCTACCCATGGCCTTCAATTTTAAAAGCCACAGGTTTTTTGTTTTTGTTTTTTTGCTGGATTTTGAGCATAGATGCTAAAACATCTATTTTCCCTATAGCTGTATAGAAAGCCTTCCATTCCACGACTTCCTTTCTTAAAGGACAAATTTGTAGTTTTAGGTAAAGATAGAGATTAATGACAAAATCCCCCAAATGAAAAAAATTTATCCTTTTAGTTAAAAACCTTATGAAGAAAATGATTTATGCAGAGAGACACACTCCTCAGTTTATAAAAACACTTTCAGTTTGGAACCCCTCCATCTCTAATGAGAAGTAAAAACAAAAAGTACATTTAAAAGAGGAAAACACTGTATTGGCAATGGGTATCATCTACAAATGAGGCCGGGGAATAAAACCAAGTCCTGAGGAAGACGGCAGTAACTTTAAATGTTTAAAACCTTAAACAGTGACTTTAAAATTTGGGATCCTGGCTACAACTGTAGGGATACTGTTGATTAAAATATTTTATGAGTGTTTTATGAGTATTCTGTGTTCTGAGTGCTATGGGGTTAGGTGCTGTGATGTACATTAAAAAGCAGGAGGCCTACACTCAGGGAAGTGGCAGTTTAGTTATAGATGCAGAATTAACACACAGGAAGATATCAATGCATTCGGAAAGCTGCATGCACGATCTACAGCAGAGCATAGTTTTGCAGGTGCAAGAAACTCTTCTCCCTTTTGCCTTTTCTTGCAGTTCCAAATGACCTTCCACCTGTTTATTGCTGCCTTTGTGGGGGCTGCAGCCACACTGGTTTCCCTGGTGAGTTGTCTGAATGTGATCTTGGCAAATAAGTGGTCTTGGGATAGCCTGGGTACAGCTATGCTGAAAGGCAGAAAGATAGATTGCTAACCTTGCGACGCTGGAGAGAAGTGCCTGGGAAGAGACAACAAAGTGTAGACTGCGAACTTCTACTTTGGGTTGGCAAGGTAGAAAAACTTCCGAAATTAGACAGGAACAGGAAAAGTGGTATGAGGAAAGAGAAGGTAAGAGATTAATGATCAGACATGATAATATTTAGCGTTTACAGAGCATGTAATATAGCCAAGGGGTTTGCAGTCAGAAATTGCAGTTAATTCTCAACACGTGCTGGTCAGATGAGTGACAAGAACAAGGAAACATTACTAAACATGATTTTCCAAAGCCTGGAATTCTATATTCTGTCAATACGAATCCACCTTGGGCACTCTCCAAGAGATTTACTTCTCCTGAAAACACGGAGAGGACCGTCTAACATTATTGGAACTGTTATGACTATGATGTGATTCTACGCCCCAGGTCCTGCTGACGGCGTTACAGTGCAGTGTCAGTGGGGTGCATTCATTGTTCAGATTAAAAACCTAGGGCACTGAAGGGTGAAGGAATTTACCTGTAGTCATTAAATAAGTAGTGATAAGAATAAGCTCGCAGAACGCCTGGCCGCTACTGCTGAGGCTTTTATACAAACTGGAGTTTTTCCTCATTCTGGAAAATAAATTGATGCATGAAGCAGGCAGGGCTGTTCTGCCCATTGCGGTTGTGTGTCTGCAGCAAGCAGCCTGTGACTCCAGGTCACTCAGACACATGGATGGGATGATGGCAGAGCCCAGTGCATGCACTGTTCACTTTCCTGAGGAAAACCCAGTGCCAGGGCGCTTAGCATAGGAGTGGAATAAATCCTTGTCGAACTGGCCTGAGCCATTAGAAGGAAATGTGTCAGCGAGGACTTCTAGTCAAGTACATAGGGTGAAAGCCTGGGACATGCTGCTTTTTGCAGATCAGGGGTTTTTCCTTTATTTACCTGATTTTATTTCTACCCTTCCTCATTCACAAAAGCTTTGGAGGAGGGAGAGCTTCCTTTTCAATTCTCACTCGTATTTTCTCTTCTGTTCCTACAGCTCACCTTCATGATTGCTGCCACTTACAACTTTGCCGTCCTTAAACTCATGGGCCGAGGCACCAAGTTCTGATGTCCTGTAGAAATTTCCCTTTCTCTAATAGCGAGGCTCTAACCACACAGCCTACAATGCTGCGTCTCCCGTGTTAACTCTTTGCCTTTGCCACTGACTGGCCCTCTTCTTACTTGGCGAGTGTAACAAGAAAGGAGAGTCTTGTGGTGATTAATGTCTCTCTGTGGACTCTCCCCTCTTATGTACCTCTTTTAGTCATTTTGCTTCACAGCTGGTTCCTGCTAGAAATGGGAAATGCTTCAGATGGTGACTCCCCAACTGCAAGTCACAATGGAATGGAGGCTCTAATTCAATTTTCAAGCATCTCCTGAGGACCAGGAAGTGTTTTCTCCTCAAAGGGCACTTCCACTGATGGAAACAAAGTGGAAAGAAAGATGCTCAGGTAGAGAGAAGGGATATACCCGGCCCCCTTGATATCTATTGGGGCCAAATATATTCTCCTTGGTGTACAAAACAGAGAACCCACTCCTATCTCCCTCTTACCACTGAAGATAGAAGAAAAAAAAAGAATACCAAAAAAACCAATAAGAGCATTTACCCAAATCTACCTACTGCAGCTGGGAGAAGGGGGTCAAAGCAAGGATCTTTCACCCATAGAAAGAGAGCACTGACCCTGATGGCGATGGACTATTTAAGCCCTAACTCAGCCAATCTTACTTATAGCATAAGGGAGCGTAGTGTCTGTGTAGACCAAGTGGGCACCTGGCCTTACACCTTATTAGGGAAGAGAAGCAGGGCATTGTCAGCATCTTCTCACTCCCTTCTCCTTGATAACAGCTACCATGACAACCCTGTGGTTTCCAAGGAGCTGAGAACAGAGAGAAACTAGCTCATATGAAAAAAAAAAAAAAGACTGGCCTAAGGAGCAGCAGTTGTTAGTGGCTAATGGTGTAAACTGAGCCAGCCCTCTGGTAGACACAGGATAGATAACTCTTTGGATAGCGCGTCTTTTTTCTGTTAATTAGTTGTATACTCTGGCCTCTGTCATATCTTCACAATGGTGCTCTTTTCATGGGGTATTATCCATTCAGTCACAGAAGATGATTTGAAGATCTTGATTTGTTTCAGAATGACGCATATTTCACATTTGCCGGTTTGTTTATCCCTTGTTTGGGGTTGTGCCAGAAAGGTTTAGAGAACGATTCTGTGATTATGATTCTTTAGCAAATGGACATTGAACGTTAAACATTGCAAATAATATTTAAAGTTGGCTAGTTCCAGACTCCCACTAGATTTTTTCCAAATTATTCTGCTCTTTGCAGAAATGGATTTGGTGAATTTGAACCTCAATTTGAATAACCTATTTGATTGTTCTCTTTAAGCCAGTGGGGGATGATTTGATTTAGCAGTGTTAACTCGCTGTGTTAAAGAGTCAGTTTTAACATACAGGTTATTCTCTCCTACTACAGGTCACATAATAGAATGCCCCGGCCATCAGCTACTCAGTTGGTAGGCTTCCATGGAAACAGAAAGGTGGAAAGAGTTGGAAACCTGAATAACTCCCAGGTTTCAGGCTTCTCTTTCTGTGTTTGTTAACTTTGAGTTAAAAAAGAAAAGGCTGATTGGTCTTTATGGAAAGAAAGATGCTATGGATATGACTGTAGGTGGCAATTTGTTGTAAAGAGTTGTTTTGTTTTGTTTTGTTTTCCCCCCAAAGTGGTTTCAGCAATGTTTAAGGAGATGTAAGATGTTTGCAAAAAGATATTTAATATTTGTTTTCAGACCAGTATACAAGATAAGCTTCCAGGCTGCATAGAGGGAGGAGATGGAAAAGGTTCTGTAAGAAACCAATCAAGATCAAGGAAAGTGAAGTAATCCATATCTTGTGTTTTGTTTTGATTTAATAACATAACAAATAACCAACCCTTCCCTGAAAACCTCCCAGGCATACGTACACACATATACACACACAAAGAGAGTTAACTGAAAGTGTTTCCTTCATTTCTGATACAGAATTTCAATTTTAACACACATAAAGGATAAACTTTTAGGAACTTATCTTACAAAGTGAATTTTATAAAATTAAAGAAAAATAAAATTAAGAATGTTCTCAATCAAACATTGTGTCCTTTGAGTGAATTGTTTTGTGTAACCCCACAATAGAAGCGAATAATTAGACCTTTATTGTGCTTTGTTCAGGGAGCTTATTTATTTTTCAGGTCATCCAAGTCATTCTCACAACAATTCTCTGACATAAAAAATAGATAAATCACTTCTATTTTTATAGCTTAGGAGACTAAGAAACAGTCAAAGTAAATTACCCAAAGAAACCCAATAAGCACATACCTGAGCTTGGACTAGAACTCAGGTGGGGGTTTTTGTTTGTTTATTTTTGTTTTTGTTTTTTTGTAGAACTCAGGTCTTAATACCTGAGAACTTCTAGTCAAGTATATACAGCGAAAGCCTATATACCTGGACATGCCTGTTTTAGAGTTTCTTTTCTGTTAGAAGTTGGGTTTCAGAGTGTTCTGCTCATTCAGACTCAAATACGGTTACTTCTTTAATGTGGTAATGGTGCCCCAGCCCTGGTGTGTTGAGGATTAAGTGATTGCTACCTTCGCTTTCAATCGTTTGCATATTGCAATAACGAGCCCTCGGGCTTCATACGTGAATGATGCTTAGTTTTATCTGAAAGGTTCTGGATGAAAGGTTTAAGGTAGGGACAGAGAAGCTATGGTAAGGACAATGTAAATGTAAACAGTCTGTGGCAGGGCACTATTAGAGTAAATTAGTGACACCTGATACCTTGGATGGCCCACCCCCTAACCCATTTGGGACACACCATTTAATCCCTTTTACAACCCTAGGCTAGAATATGACACTCTTGGACAGCACTCTACTGACCAGCCCAAAGAAAGCTGCCTTAAAATCAGGAGTAGATTTATTGTCCCATAGTTGCAGCTGGCAAGAAGCATGATTGCAGAGAAACGAGACTTTAGCTGGGGGCAGCAAGTAGTTCGTCAGTTAAGGAGCTCCGCTGAAAAGCTGTTTCAAGTTAATCTCCTGATTTCTGCTTCACCACAATTAATATTCTGCAAACAAGTCTGGTTGCATGACTTTAAGACAAAAAGCATAGAAAGGTGACAAGGACTTATTTTTAGACACCGACAAACAAGGACACAGCAACATATTTTGGAGCGTTGATTCGGGGTGCTATAGAGTGAATGTACTTTTGCCTCAGAGCAGCAGAAAGCCAGTTCCCAAGAAAGCCGTGTTCTCCATCTGCCCTTATTTGGCTCTGCCCTCTGGGACTGATCTATAGATGGAGTTTCCAGGCTCTCAGAAGCTGAGCATCTCCAGTCTATCAATTGAGCCCATTGTTCTTAGCTCTCCCACACACCATAAACCTCCTTTCTCTGAACTGAAAGAGCTCTCTTTGTGCTTAGATCAGCCAAAGATCAAGATGCAGCAGTATAAACAAGAAACATTTTCTTACAGCGTCAGTTGTATTGCTTTTCCTATCTTCAGGGTCAGTGCTGGGCGCAGTTATGCAGGGTGTGGATGCTGCAGCTTTGGCCAGAGCAACATTTGTTCATTCATTAATTCATTCTGCAAACATTAATTGAACACCTACTAAGTTTTGTGCGAAACCCTGGGAATTTTTTTTAAAGATTTTATTTATTTGTCAGAGAGAGAGAGCACATGCAGGGGGAGTGGCAGGCAGAGGGAGAAGCAGACTCCTCGCTGAGCAGGGAGCCCAATGCAGGGCTCCATCCCAGGACCCTGGGATCATGACCTGAGCCGAAGGCAGACACTTAACCGACTGAGCCACCCAGGCGTCCCAACCCTGGGAATTTCATGTTTGGGGGTGGTGTGGGTAGAAAGGTGACAAAGATATGATCTTGCATTCAAGGATCTCATTCAGCCTCAACCACAGAAGAGAGGTCTTCCAGGGTGAAGCAGAGGGGAGGCAGGGAGCATGCAAGAGGCAGTCTGACCGGCTGACTGCAATGGGCATCTGAATTCTCCCCTCAGTATGTGGGAGAGGTGGTGGTTAAGGGCCATGACTTCATTTGGCTCTGGTCTTCTAGGGCCCTGATAAAAACAAAACTTCAATTTAGAGTCCTAACAACTTTGTGACTGGCTCTCTCCGTGTCACCCTGCTTCTGACCTTACATGTGACAGTATTTATGCATGCACTGTCACAATGCATGTGCATGCTTCCACCCACTCAGTCATCTGGGAAGTCAGAGGGCACATGGATCTGGATTTATATAAACACGGGCTATTCAGCATGGCTTTTCCTTTTCATCCAGGCCAAGTCTGAGAAGCCATGGAAGAGTGGTATAAGGTACAAGGCACTTCTTTCTGAATTTCCTTATCATGAGCACAGATAATGTGTCTATTTTGACATTAACAGCTTGATGAAAGTTCAGTAACAAATGGAAGAAATATTCATTATTACATTAAAAATTAATACTTGGCCTTTTCCTACATCAATAAGCAGGTGAGGAATTCAAGTCAGTATCTATAAGCTGGGAAAATTTTCCTTGTTCCCTTTGAAACAAGCAACCATGCTCTTCATAATTGTTGTTGTCCTCCAAAGTTTGGTGTCTGCATGTTCCTGCTCTGGTACTCCTTGAATCGATCTGCTTTATTTCAAAGGAAAGAAAAATAAGATAAAGAACTGAGTGTTTTCCAGATTATGACATAACCAAAAAAAAAAAAAATACAACATTAACAGTTTATCCAAACCCTCAACAAATATCTATTTAACAAATTCTCTGTGCCAAGTATTCTGCTAGGTGCTGGTAACCAAAAAAACAAAAAACAAAAAAAAACATTAACATTTTATACAAATCTTCAACAAATATCTATTTAACAAATTCTCTGTGCCAAGTATTCTGCTAGGGGCTGGCAATACAGCAGTGAATAAAACGGGTAGTCTTTGCCCACATAGAACTCAACTTAAAGACAAGAGGGTTAGAGAGGGAAATAGGATTTGTGGTAAAGAATGAGAGTAACATCCTTTGACAGAAGAGGTGGAAAAGATATGAATCAGGGAGAAACTTGTACAGTCCCCTTAAAACAAAGGGCCAAGTAAAAGGTGTAGGCATGCAAGTCTGTATCTAGAGAAAGAGGGCTGACACACTACGCTATTTAAGGTCGAAAAATGTTAAATGGGGGGCGCCTGGGTGGCACAGCAGTTAAGCGTCTGCCTTCGGCTCAGGGCGTGATCCCGGCGTTATGGGATCGAGCCCCACATCGGGCTCCTCCGCTATGAGCCTGCTTCTTCCTCTCCCACTCCCCCTGTTTGTGTTCCCTCTCTCGCTGGCTGTCTCTATCTCTGTCAAATAAATAAATAAAATCCTAAAAAAAAAAGGAAAAATGTTAAATGGTGTTGTACTATTTCGCTCACCAACATGGACAGTAAGCCAGTTGGGGATCTAAAGAACTAGCTTCAGGGATACTCCATGTGTTACGTCAAACTCTACATTTCAAACATGAAAAGGGAAAACCACAGGATTCTGAGGGTTACAATATTAAAACTAAACAAACCAGCTGAAACTTGAAAATTTGTAGATGGCTCTAATTCTATTTGATGACTTGAGATCACATGTAGAGTGGCTTAGAAAAAAAAGGGGGGGAGTATGGCTCTTGCAATCAAAGCTCCCCTCCATGACCTCAAATGTACCAGAAATGAATTTGTCAAAATCTCATTTGATTTAAAATCTTAAATCAGCCCTCATTTACAAAAAAGAAATGTGAATGGAAACATCAGCATTTTCCTATATGCAGATGATATTATTATCACAAGCTAGGAGTGGATTTAGTAAACAAATGGCTCAGCTAATGATTGCTGATAAGAAAGCTTCCATACCAATTTTCCTAAAATCAGATTTACCATTTTCAGTACATGTTTCCAACTTCTGAATAGTGTAAATAATTCCAGAGAGCAAGTACCCCAGGTTATATTCTGCAACTATTCTATCTGGGCGGACACACAAGTAAATTACATTTCTCAAAGCCAGGTGTTTATTGAGTTTGTGTGTGTGTTGCTGTTGTTTGTTTGTTTGTTTTTAGTAGCTGAGGTTGTTACAGCCACTTTAAAAATATTTCCAGGTTATTTTTTTTTAATTTTTAAAAATTAAATTAGATTAAATAATTTTTTTTTAATTTGGGGGTTTGATTGCTTATTTGTCTCCGTGATAAAGAAGAGCCAGAATAACTGAAAAAAATCTTGGCCCAGTCCACAAGCAGCCATCCCTCCAACAGTAATAGTGACACTTTATTGACCTCTCCACAAAGTACAGTGCTTTAGACATCTTACCTCACCGAATCCTTCTATCAGTCCTCTGAGGCTGAGGCCGCCATCATCCCTCAGCTCCAGGCTGGAGCACGTGCCATTATTGGTCACATCGGTTTGAATCTGAGGATGTCAGTCGTATCCCACTTCAACTGACTACTAAAGCTGCAGAGATGAGCTGCATGCGGGGCTTTGTCAGGGAGGAGAAGCTCAGTCGTTGCAGCTCAGTCCGTACCCGAAACTCCACTGAGAGAAGCAGTAGTTCCAGAGGATAACCTGAAGGGAGTATAGTCTACTCCTTCCCTAATCATCTCCAAACATTGATTGTGCAACCCTATGGTAAAACACGTGGGAAACCACACTTCTCTCCGCCCCGCCCCATGACCTTGCTTCTCAGAGTGTGGTCTGAGGACAAGTGGCATCAAGATCACCTGAGAGCTCCTTAGAAATGGATAATCCCAGGCCCTGCCCTAGAATTACTGAATCAGACATTGCACTTTAATAAGATTCCAGGATGATGTGTGTACACATTAAAATTTGAGATGTTTTGGGGTGCCTGGGTGCCTCAGTCAGTTAAGTGTCTGCTTTCAGCTCAGGTCATGATCCCAGCGTCCTAGGATTGAGTCCTGCATCTGGCTCCCTGCTGGGAGGGGAGTCTGCTTCTCCCTCTCCCCGCCCCTTGCTCATGCTTTCTCTTGTTATCTCTCTCTCTGAAATAAATAAATAAATCGAATCTTTAAAAAAATTTTGAGATGGTTTGTATGTAATTACATAAAAATGCATTAAGATGTATAATACACTCACGTTAAAAAATTGTTACATTCATAATATGTGCAGTATAAAGCATGCAGAACAGAACTTTTAAAAATATGAGATGAGATAAACATGAATAATATTTTAAAATAAATGTTCTTTTACTTGATTATATATGAATTTCTCTTATTTGAAACATATTGTGATAAATATTTTAGTGAGAACAATGTGACAGACTATGCCTCATTAATTTTGAAATAATGGTTTAACATTTTGGAATACCAAGTTCATTTTAAATTAATGCCTGTCTCCAATGGATGTCATAGCTGCAAACGGTACTTCACAAAGATTCATAGATCTAAATGGCTGCAATATGACATTAGCTGTGCTCAGTAAAGCACATTACTAACTTTTCAGTCTCACTCTGCAGTTATGCAAAGGTTTTTATTAAAATTTGGCTATTAAATTTCCACTCTCCCTGACATCAATCAGTGGCTGTTGCCTGCTAAAATATTTTTACAAACGAGCTCAAGCTATTGGAGTAGAATGCTTTAGGCCAATTTTAGATGTCCCATTACATTTTTTTCTTACAACTGGGTAAATGGGTGTCACACGCAGTTCTCAGCATCAAAATCACAAGATGATGAGAACACTTTCAGATATTTATTTTCAAAATGCTCCCTTTATGGCATATTCCTTTGAAAAGCACTTTTCTCATTCATTGTGAAAAAGGCATCATTTCTTAACAAATAAACTGAGTGATGACACCAAAGTCGATCTTTGTGATAGAGATTAATAAAATAATTTCTTTTCTTATTTTAAGATTAAAAATTAATATAAACACTAGGGCTAATGGATCATGTTGCTGGCTCATACAGTACGCATATCCCACATTAGAGAACAAACTGTGTAGCAATTTCTCCAAACTATTTTGAGTATGAAAATCTTTTTCTTTTTTTGTTTTTTAAAAAATATTTTATTTATTTTTTTTGAGGGGGGGAGTTGCAGAGGAGGAGGGGGAGGGACAAGCAGACTCAGCGCTGAGCGTGGAGCCAACATGGTGCTCCATCCCAGGAGCCCGTATCACAACCTGAACCAAAACAAGAGCCAGTCGCTCAACTCACTGAACCACCCAGGTGCCCCAGAAATCTCTTTCTAAGGTAAAAACTTTCCCCAGGCCTCCACCGTGATAGTAGTTGTACTTTTTGTATTCATTGGTTGAGAAAACATTTAAAATCTATTAATTCAGTAATGCTCTTTTAAAATTTTTTCTTACGGTGAATTTCAAACACAGGGACACCTGGGTGGCTCAGTCGGTTAATCGTCTGCCTTTGGCTCAGGTCATGATCCCAGAGTCCTGGGATCGGGTCCCCACATCGGGCTCTTTGCTTAGTGGGGAGCCTGCTTCTCCCTCTCTCTCTGCCCCTCCCCCTTGCTCGGGCTCACCTTTCTCTCTCTCTCTCTCTCTCTCTCTCTCTCTCTCTCCGACAAATACATAATAAAAAATAAAATCTTTAAAAAATAAAAAGAAAATTTCAAATACATACAAAAGTATAGAGTGGTGCAATCAATTCCATGAACCCATCACTCCGCTTCAACAACAATAAATATTCAATAACACATTAAAATGGTTTGTGGTTTTTTGCTGTCCACACACATGAAGATACATCATTCATTCATTTTACTGATATCTTTGGTGTTCATATGGATATGGTGATTCCTTGCAGAAATGCCTCCATTTTCTACCCCGCCTACAAGCATACAGACGAGCAAAGCCTTGGGAATTGCTCCACTTTAGAGTCTAAAAATTTCTTGATTTAAACCAGACAAGTGGCAACATACTTGAATGGCTTCATATTGGTCCCCACGGAATTATTTTTAGTGAATTGCTCTGTTTTGTGATGTCAGTGACTTATATTAAGGGGTGTTTTAAAAAAAGTGGTCTTATGCAACAGTGACTGTTTACTATGGGTGTGTTTTTGTGGGTGTCATTCACTATACTATATTTATCCAGAAGTCCTCAGTGTAGGCATTTCTCTGCAGTCTCAGTATCAAAAATAGTCATGTTTTATGTGAATAGTGGAGTAAAGCAGACTGTCCTTAGGATTACTGATGTATTTTGGATGTTTTTTTCTGGAACACATTCATCACTTTAATAATTTAATCCATTTCTGAGTTGTTGGAACTGTTCCAAAACAACCTCTCGCTTTGTTGGGTTCTTTTCCTTTCCCTCTTTCCCCTCTCACCTGTGTGGCAAGTGCACAGGATGGTCAGGATTGAAAGACAAAGAAAGAAAACAGTCATAGGTCTGATTTTCCCCAGCCCGACTTCACACTCCAGAATTCAGAAACCTTTCTAACACTGGGCTTAGATGTGGTTTTGCCAGTGAGTGAATGTATGTATTCAAGTATGCTGAATTAATATCTCTCAACCAGATCTGGGCATATTTGATACTTCGACTCTGATAAGAACTTCCAGCTCTTTGTCATTTTAATACAGCAGCCTGGAAGATACCCTGTCTGGCAAACACTTCTAGAAATAGATATAAATTTGAATAAAAATGGCTCTATGCCCAAAGCTTTTACTTTCACAGGTAAAGGAGGCTTTTATAAGTGTTCATTACTTCGTTCTCATAATAGAAGCTTAGGGAAGCTAATTCCCAAGGCTGTTTTCCACATTCTGGGGTTCTCCAATAATTTCGAGGAGTATTAAGAGAATGATACAAATACGATTCTAGTGCAGTTCAATTTTTAAATGCATGTGTCATACATTTTTAGGAGAAGATAATGAGATAAACTAAAATAAAAGAAGCAATAGTTTTCAGTTCTAAAATATCTGGGGATTATTACTTTAAAACAGGGCTACCAAAAGAGGGGATCCATTGTAGGCTTTGCCTCATTTCCTGCTCCTCTGCCTTCCTGGGCTTACAGGTGGGTACAATTGATGTCCCCAGGACTGGATTTTACTGTGATCTTCTACATTGGTACTCATGGCCCCTCCTCTGTAGTGTTCCTGTACTCTATTCTCCCATTCTGAGCACTCACCATTTATAGTAGGATTGACCTCATTTTACATCACTAAATACTCCAGTACCTTCCTAGGACTGTGGCCCAGACTTGCCTTTACCAGTTGGTCCCACCACCTTCTCAGGCACATTCTTTCTGTTAATTGGTGACAGACCTTCTAATGGCCACTGTCAAACCTGCCTGAACCTCTCCAGAGCATTTTTTAACTGTTGGGCCCAGCTTCTGCACTCTGCTCACCCGACTGGCCTATAAATAATTTGTTTCACCAGAGAATCCTGAAATATGACTAACAACATGGGGGCGCCCAGGTGGCTCAGTCGTTAATCATTTGCCTTTGGCTCTTTGGCTAGGGTCATGATCCCAGGGTCCTGGGATGGAGCCCCTCATTGGGCTCCCTGCTGGGTGGGAAGCCTGCTTCTCCCTCTCCCCCTGCTTGTAGTCCCTCTCTCCCTCTTTGTCAAATAAATAAATAAAATCTTTAAAAAATATATGACTAACAACCTGGAAATATGATAACAGCAAGCACATATAACTTTTTTTAAAAAAGATTTTATTTTTTTATTTGACAGAGAGAGAGACACACAGCCAGGGAGAGAGGGAACACAAGCAGGGGGAGTGGGAGAGGAAGAAGCAGGCTCTCAGTGGAGGAACCTGACGCGGGGCTTGATCCCAGAGCTCTGGGATCACGCCCTGAGCCAAAGGCAGACGCTTAACGACTGCACCACCCAGGCGCCCCATACATATAACTTTTACTGTGTGCTGGCATTATTCTCAGTGCTTTGCAGATACTAACTCGTACAAGCCTCATAACAACCCAGAGGTAGGTACTATTACCATCATCCTGATTTTAAAGATGAAGAAACTGAGGCTCAGATAGGTTAAATACATTGCCCAAAGTTATATGCTAATGAAGTAGAACTAAGATTTTTTAAACCACTTTATTGAAGTGTGATTGACATCCAAAAAGCAGTAGACATTTACTGTATTACAACTTGAGGGGCCCCTGGGTGGCTCAGTCTTAGGCACGTGCCTTCAGCTCTGGTCACGATCCCCAGGGTTCTGGCATTGAGCCCAGTGTCAGGGACCCTGCTCAGAGGGAAGTCTGCTTCTCCCTCTTCCTCTGCACCGCCCCCCCGCCCAGCTCATGCTATCTCTCTCAAATAAATAAACAAAATCTTTAAAAAATATATTACAACTTGATGTGTTTGGAAATAAGTATATATTTTGAAAGCATCCACTACCAATGCCATAAACTTAGCCACCACCTCCAAAAGTTTCCTTCTGCCCCTTTTGTTTTGTTTTTCCTTTTGTGGTAAGAACACTTAACAAAAGATCTACCTTCTTAGCAAAATTTTAAGTACAATACAGTATTGTTAATCACAGTCCTATGTTGTAAAGTAGTTCTCCAGAACTTATTTATTTTGTATAACTGAAACTTGTACCCTTGGGCCAAAACCTCCCCATTTCCTCCTCCTCCCACCCAGCTCGTGGCAAGGTTTAAACCTAGGTAGTCAGATTCCAGAATGCCTGCATTTAACCACTGCTCTATGGTCTCCACAGGCTAGAGGACACATCCTCCTATCTTAGGGGAGCAGGACTTTGAAATTAAGAAAAACAGTTCTATAACAAAACTGTCCTATTTGTCCTGGGAAGAGGCATGTTAAGGACAAAACAAGATTAGTGAGAACAGGATGCCAAGGGCTGGAACAAGTTAATCAGATTTTGGGACGCCCAGTCCCCACAATGCAGAAGAGTACTACAGCATAAATGCCACTGTGCAAATTAGGTAGCCACAAAGTGCAGAACAAGTTTTATCAATAAATAAACGGCTAAAAAAATACATACTACATAAAACACTGGCACGTAATTCACGGGGATACCAGCATGTTTACAGACTATATTAAACACACTAGAGTGGGTATCTGGAGTGGAAGAGGAGAGTGAGAGTAGAATCATGGAAGAAGGAAAAACAGAGAGCCAAGAAGAGAGAGAGAGAGAGAGAGAGAGAGAGAGAGAGAGAGAGGCCTTGCCCAGAATGACAATGAACATTTACTAAGAACTGAGGAGTATGATCAACTCAATTCTCAGCCACCTGAGGTCCAAATTAAGCAAACATTTTTTTCCCCGCACTGGAATCCTTTGCTCTTGAGGTTGCTCATAAATTTTTGGGTTGGATGTATAGAGTTTCTGATACATCTCAAGGGTAAGCAGGACTAAAATCCAGGAGGTAGCCGTGCAGGAATGAACCTTGATATGGTTTTTGCTTTACTGGAAAATGACTAGGCTACTCTTTGCCTCTTCTTTGCAGTTAGCCGTGAAAATAAACTCACATCTCAGGCTACCAGTGTGTGTTAGTATCAGTATGTAATAGATTACTTTTTAATAATTTTATGGAGATATAATTCACACACAAACAACTGACCCATTTGAAGTGTACAATTCATTGGGTTCACAGAGTTGTGCAACCATCACCACAATCAATTTTAGAACATTTTCAGCACCCTAAAAAGAAGCCCTGTACCCATTAGCAGTCACTCGCCATTCCCCCACCCCCTCCCTCTCACCTCCAGGCAACCACTAATCTACTTTCTGTCTCTAAGAATTTGTCTGTTCTGGACAGTTCCTATAAATAGCATCATACAAAATGTCGTGTTTTGTGACTGGCTTCTTTCCCTAGGCACAATATTTTTGAGGTTCATCCATGTTGTTGCATATGTTAGTACTTTGTTCCTATTTATTGGCAATAATATATCTTTCGATGGTTGAATGATATATCCAGTTGCCAAATAATATTTATTCCACTGTATAGATATACTGCATTTGATCTGTTCTTCAGTTAATGGACATACCGTTTTTTCCCACTCTTTGGCTATTATGAATAATGCTGCAATAAACATTCCTATACAATTTTTTTGTGAGAATGTGTTTTCAATTCTTTTAGGTATATACTTACAAGTAGAATTGCTGAATCATTTAGTAATTCTATGTTTAATATTTTGAGGGACTATCATATTGTTTTCCACAGTGACTGCAACATTCTACATTTCCGACGGCAGCATATGAAGGTTCTGAGTTCTCCACCTCTTCACCAGCACTTGTTATTACCCGACTTTTTCATTATACCTATCCTGGTGGGTGTAAAGTAATATCTCATTATGGGTTTGATTTGCATTTCCCTGGTGACTCATGGTATTGTGTATCTTCTCTTGTGCTTATTGGCCATTTGAATATGTTGGGGAGGAAAAATTTCCCTTTATCCCTCAAAAATTCTTCTGGCTGGTCTAAGAATTAAAATGGCATGACACAGATTAACAGGAGAAAATAAAATTTAATTTTGTACATATGGGAACCCAACATACATGAGGGTTTCAAAGGCAGAAAGGTAAAATGAGGTATATATGCCATGCTAAGTTAACAAATGGGATAGATGCCTGGAACTTCAAAGGGTAGGAGGGCAATTCACAGGGCAATAGAAGAAGAGCATATGTTTGGTAATTAGATGCTTGCCCTGCCATACAGATGGATCACTTTGATAAAATTTATCTCTGGTAATGACTTAGTCTGAGAAAAACTCCAATTTAAATTTTTCTATATAATTAAGGGAGGGGCAAAACTTTCTCTTGAGCCCAAACGGTCTCCTTTGCCTTCAGCTCAAAATAGTCCACGTGCCAAAGTGGCACATTGTGGGGGGACTTGTTCTGAAATCCTTCATATGCCTTTGGAAAAATATCTATTCAGATATCTTGCTCATTTTTAAATTGGGTTCTTTTTTTAATTATTGCATTGTAAGAGTATTTTATACATTCTAACTGCAAGTTCCTTATCAGGTACATGATTTTCAAATATTTTTTCCCATTCTGTGAGTTACTTTTTCACTTTCTTGATGATAACTTTGTAGCAAAAAAAAGTTTTAATTTTGAAGAAGTCTAATTTATCTATTTTTTTCTTTTGTTGCTCTTGCTTTTGTTATCATATCTAAGAAACCATTGCATAATCCAAGGTCACAATTTTTCACCTGTTTTCTCCTAAGACTTTTAATAGTTTTAACTCATATTTAGGTCTATGATCCATTTTAAGTTAATTTTTGTATTTTTTTTTTGTTAGAAAGGTGTGCAACTTCATTTTTTCCTGTGGATACCCAGTTGTCACAGGACCATTTGTTGGAAAGACTATTTTTTCCTCATTAAATTATCCTGGCACCATTGTTAAAAATCAATTGACTGTGAGTATAAGGATTTATTTCTGGGTTCTCAATTCTATTCCATTGATCTACATGTCCATTGTTATGCCATTACCACACTGTCTTGATTACTACAGCTTTGTGGTAAGTCTTGAAATTAGGAAGTATGTCAATCCAAATCTGCTGTTCATTTTCAAGATTTTTTTTAAACTCTTTTGGTTCCTTTGCACTCCCATATCAATTGTAGCATAGCTTGCTAATTTTTGCAAAGAAGCCAGCTGGAATTTTGCCAGGGATTGTATTGACTTTGTAGATCAGTTTTAACAATATTAAGCCTTCCAATTCATGAACACAGGATATCTTTCCATTTATTTATTTCAGTGAAGTTTTGTAGCTTTCAGTGTACAAGCCTTGCACTTTTTTGTTAAATTTGTTTCTTTTTCTTTCTATTCAATGTTTATTAAAATTTCAGTCAATGTGTTGGGGCAAGAAAATCAATAAAAAGGTACAAACATTAGAAATAAATAAAAATGTCATTATTCACAGGGGACATAATTATGCTCATATAAAACCCAGAACAACTGCAGGTAAATTTTAAATTTGTTTCTAAGTATTTTATTCTTTTTGATACTATTTTAAATGGAATTATCTTCTTAATTTCCTTTTCAGATTTTTCATTGCTAGTGTATAGAGATAAAACTGGTTTCTGTGTGTTGATCTTGTAACCTACAAATTTGTTGAACTTGTTTATTAGTTCTAATAATTTGGGGGGGCTTCCTTAAATTTTTAAATATATAATATTGTGTCATCTGTGAATAGAGACCATCTTAATTCTTTATTTCCGATGTGGATGCTTTTGTTTCTTGTTCTTGCCTAATTTCCTTCACCAGAACTTCCATTACAATAATAAATGAAAGTGGAGAAAGTGCTTATCTTGTCTTGTTCCTGATCTAGGGAGAAAGCATTCAGTCTTTCCCCATTATGCATGAAGTAAGATGTAGGTTTTTCATAAATGTCCTTTGCCGGGTTGAGGAAATTCCCTTGTATTCTTACTTTGTTGAGTGGTTTTTTTTTTTTTTTATCATAAACGGGTGTTCAATTTTGTTATCTATTAAAATGATCATGTTTTTCCCTTTTTTTCTCTTCATATAGTATATTACACTGATTGATTTGCATATGTTCAGCTTAATATTCCTGGGATAAATCCCACTTGGTCATGGCGTATAATCCTTTTTATATATTGCCTGACTCAGTTTGCTAGTAGTTTGTTGAGAATGTTTGCATATATATTTACAAGGATTATTAGTCTGTATTTTTCTTTTCTCATGTCTTTCAGACTTTGGTATCAGGATAATAATACTGGTCTTACAGAATGAATTGCAAAGTGTTTCCTATTCTTCTATTCTTGGGAGAATTTGTGAAGAATTGGTCTTAATCCTTTTCTGAAAGTTTTGTGGAATTAATTAGTGAAGCCATCTTGTTCTAGAATTTTCTTTCTTTCTTTTTTTTTAAAGCTTCCATGTAGTCTTTTTTTTAAAAAGGTTTTATTTATTTATTTTAGAGTGAGCGAGAGAGACAGAGAGAGAACGAGTAGGGGGAAGAGCAGAGCGAGAGGGAGAAGCAGACCCCCTGCTGAGCAGGGAGCCTCACATGGGGCTTGATCCCAGGACCCCGAGATCATGAAATCATGACCTGAGCTGAAGGCAGATGCTCAACCAACTGAGTCACCCAGGCACTCCAATTGCGCTTTTCTTTGTGGGAAGTTTTTTTGTTACTAATTTAATCTCTTTACCTATTGTAAACCTACTCAGATTTTCTATTTCTTCTTGAGTCACTTTCAGTAGTGTGTGCTTTTCTAAGAATGTGCCCATTACATCTAAATTATCTTTTCTTTTCTTTTCTTTTCTTTTTTGAATGGTGGCCAGCTCCATGGGCTTGGTGAGCCTGCGGGGACTAAGGCTGTGGTCTCAGGGTGTGGAACCCAAACTGCATCTTTTGGAGCTTGGGCTCCAGCTGGCTTTGTCCACGGAGGCCTGGCCCCTGTCATTGCTGGAGCACACTTTCAGTGGCTGCAGCTGCAAGAGGTTTCTTAAAGGCTTAGTCTTAGCTTTGGTCTTCCTATCTTCACTTCCAATCCACCGTGCCTAGATGGATCTGTTTAGATGGCTGACACCATGACATTGTCCTGCTCAGATGCCTTCTGTGACTGCCCTCCACCCACAGCATAAAATCCAACCCCCTTTGTTGGGGTCCATTTCCCGCTAGTCCATTCTGGGAACTGCTCCCTCCACCAGGTATGACTCTTCACTCTTCCTAGCTCCTGTCCCATCTTCTGCATTGTGATCTTGCGGTTTCCCCAGCCTGTGTTGCTCTCCCTCCTCTCTGCTTAGCCAATCCTGTCCATCCCCCTAGGCCTCAGCCCCATCACCTGCGAAGGCCCCATCCTCCTAGGAATGCTGAGCACTTCTCTCTGCACTAGTCATTTGGCACAGAGCAGAGAGTGAGTGCCTCATCACAACGCTTGTATTCTTGGCTTCGACTGTAATTTGTGTTTTTGTGGGTATAGCCCTGTCTCCCTATCTCTGTGGGCATAGACAAGCTTTCCGCTCGTTTTGATCTCCCACGGGGCCTGGCCCAGTGCTGGGTGATGGCTAGAGGGGAGATGGGCCCAGGCCGCCTGCCCCTTCTTCTCACAGCTCCCCACAGCTCCGCAGTCTGATGACTGCTTTGTTTTCAGCCTTGGGCCTCCCCCTCTCCATCCCCTTTTCTTGTCCTTCACTAGAAGCTCCTAGCACCATTCAGTAGCTTGCTTTTATTAATCATTGTGATGGTTCTTCCTTGGACCCTCTTCAGTTTCTCTGAAATTAATTAATCCAGAGGCAGCCAAGAAAAAAACAACAACTGGGAAGTCAGAGCAGTTTGTCTTTCACACAAGCCTCCCTCAGATGGGCTTTCAGTGTCTGCCGTTGAGTCAGACAGCCACTGTTTTTGCTAACTCTCCCCTGAGAGCACACTTGACTGAAAGAGGCTTGTCAATGTCCTTCTCAAAATTAAAAAAGAAATTCTTGATTGAGATGCTAATGAGATGCTCTGAGTTCCAGAACCTGCGAACCTGGGAACCTGGTAGCTGGAAGCTGGGACAAAGTGGTTGTTCTTAAATAGAAATGCATTTCCTGAGGCTCAAACAAGGGTGGTAGGAACTCATCCTTAGGGAAGGAAGTCTTTCTCTTTGTCTTGGTTCTGCAAACATACTTAAAATGACACATTTTAAGAGAGAAACTAACAAATTAGAGTTTGCCCTGAAGTCAGTGCTCAGACACCAACGAATCATACTAGACTCTTCCTTCATGACCCACATCTAGTCCTGTCCATTCCACTGTCCTCCCTCTCCTTATAATTGAAACATGAATGATGGCAATATCCTCCTCTCTGTTTTCCCTGCCTCTCTATTCTAGCCCCCAAATCCAATCAGCCTACTCACTAGAGTCAGGACTCTTTAAAAAAACAATTCTGATCTATAGCAACTTTATTGTTTAAAACGTTTTACTGAAAACCGACACTGTTAGGGACATCTTCTTCCTCCTCCTCTCTAGTACCATTGTCACCCCACCCCCATCCTCCCATAATAAGATGCAGTCCTTTGCTTTTCCCACTATCAAGGGACTCTTCTTTAAAAGAACAACATTTCCTGGGCTTCCTTCACTAAATTATTCATCTTTGCTGCCTAGGCATGACAAAACTTCTCATTAAAAGCCCTGGGGGGGAGTGACCTGCCTGGCCCCAGCTTCCACAGCTAGCTGGAGACACAGCCAAGCAGAGGAAGAGGTGCAATGACAGGAGTGGGAGCTTGCTCTAGAGGGCTTGTGACAGGGAGTCCCTGAGACCCACAGAAGCAGGAGGGTGATGGGACACATGAAAGCTCTTTACTGTGCGGTGACCACTGCACTGGTCTGCTGTGTCATCCTTCTCAGAAGCTTTGGACAAACACAGAAGCCCGATTGCACCATGCTTTCCAGCCTTAGAACCTTGCAGTGCTGAGGAGTCCAAGGAAATCCAGTCATGGGATTGAAGAGAACTCAGCCTCTGTCTAGGCTGTTGTACTCTGCTTGTCTGGGTAAAGTAGGCCAAGTTATCCCTGTTGTACCTAGAGGGATAGGGCCACGTGGGGAAGAGAACCAGAGTGGAGGAGGGACCTAATTTCTGGTTCCAGCTCTGGCATTATCTGGCTGTGTGATCCTGGGCACATGGCTTGACTTCTCTGTGTCTGAATCTTCACTTGTTCGAAGGACAAAGCATATACAGTGTGTGATTCAGGGAGTGAGCTCTGGAGCCAGACTGCCCCGGTTCACACCCCAACTCTGCCACTCCTGATGTACATGACCATGAAAATCTGTTTAGCCCAGCAAAGCCTCAGTCTCCTCATCTGTAAAATAGGGACAACGATAGTGCCTGCCTTAAAAGGTTGCTGCAGATGCACGTACAGCAGGCAGCACACAGCCTTAAGAAACACTCAATAAATGGTAGCTATGTGTCTCTCATCAGAGATGCTCATTCTCCAGAGTCTGATCTGTTGAATGGTGACCTTTCAGGTCTTTCATTTGTCCCTGTGTTCAAGTCCCTGGGACCCGCTTTTCAATCTGGAGGGAGCATGACATTCTGGGGATGAGAAGATGTGCTTTGCAGAATGCCTGAGCCACCCCTTCAGAAAATATGCAGATCGACGCAAATTGCACATGATTGCATGCAAACCCACGTGTGACCCTCCTCATTTTCCAGGTGTCCTTGGAAATCCCGCTGTGGAGAACAATGCTCCCAGGCTTCACAGCCACCTGCCCATGACTCTGCATGTGGCAGTGAAAGGGCTTTGGGGAAGGAAAAATAATTTTCCCTCTACCCTTCTAGGTTCCTGGCTGAGAACCCCCCCCCATAAAAGATAGATTAACAAGAGAAAAATAAACAGACATTTAATAACATGTGTACTTCCTGCATACATGGGACAGACCCAGGAAAATTGAGTAACTCCCCCCAAATGGCCCAAGCCACCACCTTAAATACCATCTTCAGCTAAAGACAGAGGAAGATGTTTGTGGGGAGGGGAGTCAGTTATGATAGGTTACCAGGCAAAGCACAGTAAACAAGGGTAAGGTTGCTATGCAGATGGAGGTTGTTGTCTTCCCCATGGATAAGAGTTTCTAGTGATTTAGTCATCCTTCTCTTCCTGGTACAGAGAGGGAGACACCTCTACAAATGGAGATTTCCCTTGTAAATGTAAATGTCTCTTCCAAAAGGGTAACTTGTACTCAGTTTCAGAGCTTCTCCTGTCTGCTCTTTCTTAAAAAGACTCAGCTAAAATAAGCCTCATGCCAAAGGGACATGTTTTGGGGTGGCAAATTCTCCTCCTCTTCAGTGCCCACCCTCAGGGAGCCAGAGGCTGGGTAGGCCAGGGCCAGGGCAAAAGGACAGCAAGTCCCAGGGCCTGTCCTTCCCTGGCCTCCAGGTACCCAGCCAAGCAGCTAGAAACGGGGCACTTCCCCTGGCCTCTTGCCTCAGACCTGGCTGCCTTGGCTTCTCTGTTTGCTTTCCATTTGGAGAGTGACCGAGGATTCTGGAAGACACTGAAACCTGTGAGCAAGGGGCCCAGGCCTTGCTTTGTCACCTTTCAAACCCATCCATGCTATTGCGAGCAGCCCTGCCAGCAGAGCAGCCAGGACTGGCCCCAGAGAGGGTTGCCACTTGGCAGTGTCCTCCAGGCTGGAGCTGTCACCAGTGCCTCCCCATCCATACCTTCATTTATTCATTCATGCACTCAATTCCAAAATATGGAGCCGCCACTTATCCAGGGCCCGGCCCTGCACTAGGTGTTGTGGGTACTCAGCCATGAGCACAATCAGCAGGGGCCTGGACCTCCTGGAGCTTACAGTCTAGTGAAGGGGCTGAGGAGGGTTTATGGAGAACCACACACATGGATGTGAGATTACAACTTGGAATAAACAGAAGAAAATAAAGGGCAGGATGTTGTGCATGCCTACACGATCAAGTAGTAGGCCAGGAAAGGACTCCAAGGAAGGTGGCGTGTAGGTCTGACCCCGACAGAGGGAAGGCACCAGCCAGGCAAAGAGTGCAGGGGAGATCGGTGCAGAAGGGCCAAGGTGTGTCCCTGCCCCAGGCCCAGGGCATTTCCAAACCCTTTTGCCTTGGAGGAGTCAGGCTCTCTGAGGTCTGGACACTTGTTGGCTTTCACTTGTGAAACAGACTCTCTGACTGCTGCCACTGAGTCTTTTCCACACCAACTCTCAGACCATGTGTGTCAGAGCTGGCCAGAAAACTCAATAAAATGTAGATGCCTGGACTGCGCCGCCCCGCCAGAGACCTAGATTTAGGGGGTCGGGGCAGGGTCCAAGATTTTGCATTTTTTACAAGACCCCCATGTGTTTCTGCCATAGGTGGCCTGCTGCTCTGTGGATGATTCTTAGGAAATGTTGGCAGAGTAGAGTCTAGATGCCTTGCATAATTGGCATGTCTATAGTTACAGTCACTGGTCACTTGCCCCTAGGCTGCTCATCCCCACTCTTGCCACAAACCATCCTGCACATGGCTGGCATAATCATACTGTAATACAAGCCTGAGCTTCCCACCTCTTTGCTTAAACCCCTTCTCTTACTGCATATTATTTTCAAAATACATCCACATTTCTTAGTTGGGATTAAATGGTTCTTTGTGCTTTTGCTTCTGCCGCAAGGTTTGCTCCCGCTGCTTCCCATTTACTCTTTTCATCTCCATACCTCAAATAGTGTTTGGTGCAGGGTAGACACTAGATGAATATTGATTTATTACTATGAAAATGATGGGCTTAAACATGCCGTATTTTACTGAGGGACCTGGGAGATTTGAAGTCATGAAAATAATACCTGTGAGAGATAAAGCTGTCTTCAAATATTGGAAGATCTATGTCATGTGAAACACTTGTTTTTTATGGCCCTAGGACCAATCAGTGGAAGTCATAAGAAGTCAGAATTTGATTCCATATAAGGAAGGGTGTGCCATCTTTGTAAAGATGGAATCATCTGCGTTGTAAAATATTTAGTTCCCTGTCACCTGCAGTATTCCAGCATTGATTCAATAATCACTTGGCAGGTATTTGGTGAAAGTACTCAAACATGGAGTGGAATTTGGAAGAAATTACCTACCATTCTTGAAATAAGATTCTGTGGGGGAAAATATAGGTAAAGGGGAAAAGGAAAGAAAATGAATTCTCCATTCCAGAGAAGTAGAGTATTGGGGTTTATGTTATCATGCACACTATACCTATATACATCATACATGGAATACCTGTTTCCTATACTATAGAATGGATTAAAAAGTAATATCCCTTATTTTTTTTCTTTTATGATCCAGTAAGTAATTTAGCCACTCACAATGTCTATGGGTTATCATTATAAACATTACTTCTCATTATAATATTGAAATGTGCAAATGCCAGTTAAGAAATATCTGCCAGAATTTTAGATAAATCAGCTTTTGCTACTGTAACAAAAGAAGTGTTCTAGAAGAAAAACAGTAAAAAGTGCATCATGCAGACAGACAGTGATTCTCCAGCTCAACTTAATATGTTATAAAAAAATTTCACTGGGACGAAGAGCCATGACAATATAAAAAATAACACTATAAATCAGGAAACTCACTTGGCTGAGATTTAGCTAATAACAAAAGCTAACAACTGCTATATAATTTAACAGCAATTTTCACAATCGATTGCCAATGACTATTTTTCTTTTTGGATCTCCACATAAAAGGAACAAGGAGAATATGGGATTGAAGAACAGAATTTAAAAAATCTTTCTATCAGGTATCTCTTTCCTTGTGCTTTTTATTAGGGACACTTAGATTTTAGTCATTTGAGTAATTTTTAATCAGACTTTTTAAAGACTTGGGATGCTAACAATAACTAACAGCTCTGATTTCAATGATTTTCAGTAGATTTTGTTTATTCAGGAAGGCAAAGGCTATTGGGGAGGCATACCTTCTCAGTAGTTCCTTCCTTGGGAGGAGTAAAAAGGGAATGACTGACTCTAAAGACATTTCTCACAGGCCAGAGCTGCTTGCTACTCTTCACTTCTTCCCCTTCCACTGTCTGAAACCTAAATCTTGCGTTGCTTAGAATCTTTCTTTTCCCTACCCTTCTGGTTTCATCCCCCACCAATCCCTACCTCTTCTGCATCTTTCAAACAACATAAGATGAATAAGTACTAGGGATCTATTTTACAGCGTGGTTACTATAGCCAACAATAGTGTATTTTAAAGGTTTTATTTATTTTAGAGAGAGAGGGAGAGTGAGCACACAAGAGTGGGGGGAAGGGACAGAGGGAGAGGGAGAATGTCAAGCAGACTCCCAGCTAAGTACAGAGCCCCATGTGGGGTTCAATCTCACGACCCTGAGATCGTGACCTGAGCCGAAACCAAGAGTTGGACGTTTAACCGACTGAGCCATCAAGGTGCCCCAACAATACTGTATTTTATACTTAAAAGTTGCTAAGAGGGTAGAGCTTTCATGTTCTCACCATAGCAACAGCAGCAACAACAAAATGGTAATTATGTGAGGTGAAGGATTATTAACTAATCTTATCATTCCAAGCCCTTTGCAATATATACATGTATCAAGTCATCACATTGTATGCCTTAAACTTACACAATGTTATATGTCAGTTATATCTCAATAAAGCTGGGGAAGAAATGAAAAAAAAAAATCCTGGTTCCAGACAGTGAGGGGTCCTGAAAACAACAGTGGACTGAGAAGTAAGAGATGAGTTTTCTAAGGCCTGACCTGTCACTTCAGGAATTTGTCCAACTTCTCTGGTCCTCAATTTTATTATCTATAAAAAAAGGGGAGTGGATTACCTTACGTTAGAGTCAGTTCCGAAATCCGACCTATAGTAGCACACACCGTCATCATGCTTTCTGCGCCTCACTGGAATCATCTTCCATTTTTCAAAATTCCTGTAAGACTCTTGCTTGTTTTAAAGGGGGCTTTTGCATCTATTAAATACTGTAATCCTTTGCCAACTATGTCACAAGAGCCTGTGCTGTGAAGTTCTTTTTAATAATTTTTAATTATTCAACTCTGAGCACATTTAAAATTCAATGTAAATAATGCAGTAATAGTCATGAAAAGAGAAAAATCTATTCTGAAATCTATTTTTATTCATAATATGAAATAAATATACTAATACTGGATGGGGAGCAATGGATTAATATCTTGAAGAAAAGGAAGAATTCTTTATCCACTCTGTGCCAAGCACAGATCATTTCTGGTGATCCTCACAAAAACCTGTTATGGAAGACATGTTCTTCCTACACAGCTGAAGAAACTGAAACCCAGCAGGGTTATATAACTAGCCTAAGATAACACACCTATTTAGTGGTAGGACTGGGATTTGAATCCTGGAGATTAAAATGTACTTGTTTACAACATTGTGAATGTACTAAATGCCACTAAATTGTACACTTTAAAATGCCTAATGTTGTTATGTGACTCTTACCTCAAAAGGCAAAAAAAAAAAATTAAAAATCAGAAAAAATAAATGTACAGATCTTCCTCCACTGACAACGGGGTTATGTCCTGATAAACCCATCATAAGTTGAAAATATCCTAAGGAAAAAAATGCATTTATGGCACCTAACCTATGGAATATCATAGCTTAGCCTACCCTACCTTAAGCATTTTGCACCAGTGTGAAGTCGAAAAATCCTAAGTCAAACCATTATAAGTCAGGATCGTCCGTATGTGTTTATAGCTTGTGTCAATTTAACTAACAGTATGGAAAATCACAGTATGTTAAACTAGAAAGTGCTTAGGACTCGGCTCTTTGACTAGCCAGCTCTGTGCCCTGGAACAAGTCATTTCTCCTCTCCAGAATTCAGTTTTCTAGTCTATATAATAGGGGAGAGGGAGACTACATGGATGACTTCTAGGCACCCCTTCAGCTCTTTCTTTCAGTCTGTCCTCTACTTATTTTCTGTGGCAGAATATTATCTGGTCTTCATTGCCCTCTTGTGGGTGAAAGATGAACTGTAACTATCACTGTATTTGTACAAGATTTCAGAATACTCACTTCATTTAAAAAACAACACTGAGAGACTATGGACTCTGGGAAACAAACTGAGGGCTTCAGAGGGGAGGGGGGTGGGGGATTTGGATAGGCTGGTGATGGGTATTAAGGAGGGCACGTATTGCAATGGTGCACTGGGTGTTATACGCAAGTAATGAATCATGGAACTTTACATCAAAAACTAGGGATGTACTGTATGGTGACTAACATAATATAATAAAAAAGTATTATTTAAAAAAACCACTAAATCCAAATCAAAACAGCCATTTGGCATCACGCAGATAAAAAAGCTGGATGAACGAATATTCTGCTTCCTACCAGTTTTTCTATCACGGTGACACAAGCTTAGACTCATAACCTTTCGAAATAAAAATAAGTACATAGTTTCATGTGGTCAGGAACAAAGGACAGATCAAGTAGACATTTTTTCTCTCCCCTACCCACCTTAGTTTTCTATTTTCTTAGAACATGACCTTTTCAATAATCTGTCAGTGTTTTTTTTAAATACTGTAAACAAAATTAAAAGGGAGGACATATGGGAGAGGATTGCAGAAAACCCGCAGTATGGATAAGATCAAATGTTAATACCCTTAACATATAAAAAAAAGAGTTTCTAGAAATCAATAAGAAACAAAAACAAACGTTCTCCACCCCCAAATGGCCTAAGGACCAGAATGAGTTATTCATTCAAGAAAAAATAAAAATGGTCAATAAATGCATGAACAACTGTTTACTCTCAAAGGATGAAAAATATGCAAATCAAAACATGAGATCATTTTTCATCCATCAAATTAGGCAAATGTGGTTTGAAAGGAAGATAATATTCAATGAGTGATGGAATTACATAAACTGGTGTTTATGTAATTTAGGACAACTTTCTAGATGGCCATTTGTCAATATATATTAAAAGCCATACAAATAGTCATAATCTTTGACCCAGAAATTTTACTTATAGAAAATAGAGATGTGAATTAAGATTAATATTAAAGACATTCACTGCTGTTTTGTAAAAGGAGACAGTTGAAAAACAATCTAAATGTCTAGCAATAAGTGTTTGATTCCATTTATTATGATAAATCCTTCAATAGAATATTATGCAAGCATTAAATACAATTCCTAGAAGAATATGTAATGACTTAGATGAAAGTCCAAGATATATAAATGAAAGATTATAATCAGTGTGTGTAGAATGATATCACTTTTATTATATAAATAATTATTAAATTATTTATTACATATAAATATTAAATATATTTATTTAAATATTAAATATAAATAATTTGTTATATAAATAAATATTAAAATTAAAATCTGGTTACCTCAGGGTAATAGGATTACAGATAACTTATTTTCTTTACCTTGCTTTTCTGTTTCTTTTGTTTCTTAGTTTTTTTGCTTTATTTTTATAATTATTATTATTTTTTTTTTACCATGGATGTATATAACTTATGTAATCAGAAAAAAAAACAGGGGCGCCTGGGTGGCACAGCGGTTAAGCGTCTGCCTTCGGCTCAGGGCATGATCCTGGCGTTATGGGATCGAGCCCCACATCAGGCTCCTCTGCTATGAGCCTGCTTCTTCCTCTCCCACTCCCCCTGCTTGTGTTCCCTCTCTCACTGGCTGTCTCTATCTCTTGTCGAATGAATAAATAAAATCTTTAAAAAAAAAAAAACAAAACTTAAGGACAAGGTTTTAAAGTTCTTACTGGTGACACTGTTTTCTCATTGGGAACAAATGGAAAGGGAGATGATTCAAAGTTTATACCAACCCTTGTTCATCTATAAGAAGACTCTATACTGAACAATATATTACGGAACACACCCTTGGATATGTTGATTTTAAGGCAGCCAGGAACAATAAAAGAGAAAAAAGAAGAGATAAGCCTATCACTTGCTTCCTCACGAATGCACCACAGGAAGGCATGATTTGTATTTTTACTCTGATCAATACAGCTAATGTTGAATTAAGAGCTATTTATTTCATTAAGGCAGCATTTCTCAATCCATTTGATCATCAATTAAGTAGAAGCACAGCTTGGCTTGTCTGGCTAAAATTCAGGGGGGCTAGAGTGGGCCTCATTGCACATTTACCCATAATTCATAAAGCAGGAAAGGAATTGACGGGTTACTCAAAAATACACATACTTGCACCCACAAAACCCACCATTTAAAAAAGCACTGCGGGGCGCCTGGGTAGCACAGTCGTTAAGTGTCTGCCTTCGGCTCAGGGCATGATCCCGGTGTTCTGGGATCGAGGCCCACATCAGGCTCCTCCGCTGGAAGCCTGCTTCTCCCTCTCCCACTTCCCCTGCTTGTGTTTCTTCTCTCTCTGGCTGTCTCTCTCTGTCAAATAAATAAATAAAATCTTTTAAAAAAATTAAAAAAATAAATAAAAAATAAAAAAGCACTGAATCAAAATTCTCTATATTGCTTTGGAGAAAACCAAAGCGATTTTTAAAGACACATAGATCACTGCAGCGGTTCCTATATGACTAAAGATGACAATTCCTTCACATCTTGAGCTGTGAAGACACTTATTCTCACTGGGAAAGCACTTTAGTAACCCTTCATCCCTCAAAAAAACCTCATACAAACATCACCACCTCCACCAGCAAAATAAAAGTCAGATCCTTGCTCAACATTTTTGGAAACATATCAATGAAGAGACACTTAAAAATTTCTTTCATTCTTGAAATATACCTAGCTTCTATCATTATCCCTTCCTTCTCTTAAAGAGAAAGGAGTAAAGAATGAGGGCTTCATTGGTGACGGTAACCTGAAATAATTTTAAAAAATAGCAAAACAAACAAACAAACAAAACACCCTGAGGTGATGGATATGTTAATTAGCTTGATAGTGGTAATGATTTCACAGTGCATATATATATCAAATTGTCAAGTTGAACACCTTAAATATATACAATTCCTTAACATTTAAAATAAATTTAATTAACATACAGTGTATTACTAATTTCAGATGTAGAGTTTAGTGATTCATCAGTCGCAAACAACACCCAGTGCTCATTACCTTAAGTGCCCTCCTTAATGCCCATCACCCAGTTACCCCATACCCCCCACCTCCCCTCCAGCAACCCTCAGTTTGTTTTCTAGAGTTAAGAGTCTCTTATGGTTTGTCTCCCTCTGATTTCATCTTATTTTATTTTTCTTTCCCTTCCCCTACGATCATCTGTTTTGTTTCTTAAATTCCACATATGAGTGAAATCATATGATATTTGTCTTTCTCTGGCTGATTTATTTTGCTTGGTATAATATCCTCTAGTTCCATCTACGTTGTTGTAAATGGCAAGATTCCATTCTTTCTCATGGCTGAGTAATATTCCATTGTATATATACCACATCTTTATCCATTCATCTGTCGATGGACATGTGGGCTCTTTCCATATTTTGGCTGTTGTGGACATTGCTGCTATAAACTTTGGGGTGCAGGTGCCCCTTTGAATCACTATGTTTGTATCCTTTGGATAAATAGATATATGCAATTTTTATTGGTCAATTATACTTCAATAAAAGCAGGAGGAAAAAAGACCATTTTTTTGGTAAGATTTTATTTATCTGAGAGAGAGAGAGCATATGAGCAGGGTGGGGGGAGGAGCAGAGGGAGAGGGAGAGAGAGAGCAGACTCCTTGCTGAGCAGGGAGCCCAACTGGGGTGGGAGGCTCAATCCCAGGACCCCAAGATCATGACCTGAGCCAAAGGCAGACCCTTAACCAACTGAGCCACAAAGGTGCCCCCAAAAGACCAGTTTTGAAAAAATATATTAACATTTTATCAAAAGGTATATCACAGTTTATCTGCCCTTAAATCACGTGTGAGAAAAGCACTCCACTGTAATGAATCCTAAATGTCCATAGCAAGAAGAGAAAAAAAGTGAAATGCTTATGAGGATCACTGAGGTAAAAAACAAAACAAAACAAAACAAAACAAAAAAACCTGACGCAATTAGAACTACTGCAGGTAATTAAATGAAAGTAGAGATGCCACCCCAACTCCCACCCTGACCTTACTCAAATTGCTGCCTTGATTTTCCAGTGTGTTTTAAAACTCAATTATAGAATTGAAGAGAAACCCATCTATTCCACACCCTCCACTTCCTGGAAGGATCATAGCCAAACTATTTCCAAAAATAAGGAGCTATATATTTGTTAAGACATCCAGAGGAGATTTCCCCATGAATTATGAATCAAGCAGAAAAACAACGAAGACAGAAAGCTAGTTTTCTGCTTTCAAAATATCAGTTTTGGATGAGCAAATCTTTTTTAAGAGGCTTATAAATCTCTGATCTTCTACAGCCTAAAAGCTGCATCATTATAGCCTAATCAAAAGGATTTCAGGTGCTGTATTTGAAGCATGGTCTGATAATTTGTTAAATAATTATCTTCAGGATGGAAACAGTACACGTGGCAAAAAAAAGAAAAATCTGTTTTTTTTCCCCCTATGATTTCAATTGCCCAGAGTCCCTACAGGCAAAAGTAGAGGAAGGGGAGAAGTCTGAATCTGTGATAGATGGAATCAATGTAATGAAGTTATGTGCTGCAGAGAGATATGTGCCCATGATTTAAAAGTCACCACTATGGATATTCAAGCCATTTGATACTAAGGCAAGTATCTTTAAAGTCCAGTATGTGAGAAGCAAGAGAACAGAGTTATTTAACAAAATTACCCTTTGTTTTCTGATTTGTTTCACCTACATTTTTGTGTTTTCCTAAGATCTGGACAGTATATCAGCCAAGAAGATAAAAGGACTATGTATACTCTGTTTATATTTTGTGATGGTTTAACATTTGTTTTAAATTATAACGAAGAAGTAGAGTGGAGAGTCAAGATCCAATTTCCAGTCTCGGCGTTCTTCACGCATTAAAAAGTGACATAAAATAAAAGGAACCTCCCCACCTTAATCTTTAGAGTTTGCTTCCCAATCGGTACAACCTATCTCTCTGATCATTAGGTTGTGGTTGATTGGGGTACCACGGCGAAAACATGATCCAGAGGCCACATGCAGTGCAGTCTCGAAGAGTGATTTGATTGGCACTATCTGTCATGCCCACCAGTTGCTCGAAAAAAGAAAGGCAGAGAAGAAGCACAAACGTTGTATACTGGTTATTCAAAATGCACTTTTTATTCACTTTAACACAGATGATTTTTTTACAGTTGGAACAAAATATCTGATACACAATTTTGAGTTTTTAGCAGCACCTGCAACGAGAGGATCGTGGAATACCTCAAGGTAAAGTAGAGATGGCTGAGGCAGGCACAAATTAACCTGAAATTCATCAATCCACTGAAGACATATGGAATCTGAGGCCCCCTGAATGTAGCCCAATACGTGACAATAAACCAAATAAATATTCTTTATGATGTTTTAATGGACTATTGAAAAACAGTATAGCTCCAATTAGAAATGTCTTATTCAAAAAATCCAGTGTTCATTAAAAAAAAACTTTCTGAAAATATTGCACTGCACATTCTAGCGTATACAATTTCTAAGCCTATATGCACAGTTCCTGGTACTCACAGATTCCAGCCTTTGGTGTTTTATAATCTTACCCAAACATATGTCAGCACCCCACTGAGTGTTACTCACCAAAATGCCACTGTTTTTGTCATTTAATATTAATAGCTTTCATTAGGATATTGTGTAGTGATTTGGCAGAAGAAAACCGGTATGGCTAAGAGGAAAGGGGCTTCAGATGACCTGTCAATAAAATTAACACTTGCCTTGGTTAGACAGGAGGTCTATGAATAGGATACCCACGTAATTTTTTTACTTAAATGACCACATGCCATTCTAATAGTGACAAGTACTTTTGTGAGTGGATGGAGGTCTTTATATAAGCCTGAGATCTACAAATAGAAACTATTATAAGCAGAGTGCAAGTAGAAAGAGAAGGCCCCAGGTCTCATGCACTTAAAAACAATTAGCATTTAACAGTTCTGATGTACAGATTCTCATCCTAACATGATTGTAGCAAAACAATCATAGAACTTGGAAACCAGTGTAGCTGGCTATAGGCATAGGCAGGATAGGGACCAATACTTAAGAGCTGTGGGGTCCCAGTTCTGGCTTCAACTTCTGGCATCAAAATTACTTTGACAATGGGGTCAGGACTATATTTAAATGGGAAATATTGAGTATGACGGGGTTGAGATACCGTCTTCCACTTGTGTATGTAGCCAAAAAGTCCCAGAGCTCTTAAAGCACATAAGGTCCCACATGTAAGGCTGATTCCATATGTGGCTACAATGGAGAGTTCTAGGCTATATTCCTGTGAAAGCTCCTGCTTCCTCCCCTGCCTCTGTCTCTTTTGCAGGGGGGGGTGGTCACTTCTAACTGTCCCTCACTACCTTGGGTCACTATTTTTTTTAACATAGATGTTTTAAAAGTACAGATTAAAAGCTTTGCAGGACAAACAGATCAACCAACAAGAACTAGACTGCATACTTGTAATACAGTATATAGCTAGCAGTCATGGTAATCAACATTTAACAAACCATCTTTGTATTTTAATATGGTATTTTTAGGATATTTATATCAGGGCACATAACGACTACTCAGAGCTCAAGAATTCATCCTGCTATGGTGCAAAAGAAAGAGCTGTGTAGTTGCTGTTAAATGCTGATCCCAGAATAGTTTGAGAATTTTAAAAGTCTCTCCCCAAAGTCTTCGCTGTTGTCTTAAGAAACATCTAATGATAACATGGCACTGAAACATAGTTTGTACCTTGCAGATTCATAGAACTTAGAGCTTAAAGGGACCTTAAGCCAAATATCTAGGCAGGATAGAAATTCTTTTTATGGCATTTTAACAGATGGTCATCTAGTATCTTCTTGAATATTTTCATTGGAAGGGAGTTCATTATTAAGGCAGTCCATTCCACTGTTGGACAACACTATGAGAAATTCAGTCTACCACTGGGTTAAAGTCTGCTCTCTTGTTACTTTCAGTGTCCTAGTTTGGCCCTCCAAACAGTGCAACATACAAGATATTCGTTCCTTCTATAGTAAGTATTTGAGTTAAGGAAACTTGTAAGAAAAGCCCATTATCCCCCAATCTTTTCTGAAGGTTTCTCTGAGAGCAGAGCACAGTGGACCAAAGGACCATCAAAATTATGAGCCGAGAGCATTGCATCCAAAGCCATATACTAAGCAGCATTGCTAAATTGATAAGAGGTTGTCAGAGAAGCAACATCCCTACGCAGCAAAAGTCGACTTACAAAGTAAAAGCAGACCAACCATTTATTTGCAAGGGTGGTTGGCATATTGAAGCATAATCCATTCACTAGTATCCTGTTACTTCAAACACAAAGCGTATAATCAATTTCCAGTGTCGTCAGTGTAGCTCTTATTGAGATATTTTTTGAAAAGCTCAAATGGGAGCAAACCATATATAAGGATTCAAACGAGGCAGTGTACATCATTATACTCTTACATATCTAATTATCACAACCTTTTTATAATTGAAGCTTAGGTCATCCTCGTTTGCATTATTATTTTTTTATTCTGATACAGCTCAGAGTCTTATTTTTCCTTCCTCTGGCAGAAATGTCAGAAACTGCTTGCCGAGAGTCCATGGTGACATTTGTTCGTTGACTAATGGAACGCTTTAAGGGATAGCTGTAGCTCTTTAACTCCTTCATGCTGCTGGGTTCTAAGTTTAAACTGTGATTTGAAAATATTTAAATCTCTCAGGACTGAAGCTTTCTGAAATGTCCTGATACACACAAGAAGGAAACAGCAGAAATCACGCAAAATACACTTGGCTTGATAAAGCTTTTTTTTTTTTTTAATCACTCTACAACCTCAATTTGAAAGGCTCTGATACACAATCACAACCTTCTCTCTTACCCTTTTGTGTGTGTGCCCTCTTAGAGGGGCACAGTTATTCTGACACTATTGACTGAACAATTTGGGGCACACTTTTAAAAGGCTTCCTGCTTTTAACAGCAGGAGGATCCTGCTTTGGAGCCACTGTTCAAGTCAATAGTGTGACCTAACATGCAATGTTCCAGCTGTTCCTCTACAGCCAACACCTGCCTGACAGCTTCTTCAAAGGCCACTGTCACATTAGTATCATCTTTGGCACTTGTTTCTAGATAAGGGTAATCCCCATTCTCCATGCACCAGGCTTGTGCCTCCTCAGTAGTCACTTGCCTGTCCTCTTTGTCTACCTTGTTACCCAGAACTACAAAGGGGAAGTGCTCAGGGTCTTTCACATCTGCATAGTAGATGAATTCTTTCTGCCAGTTACCAAGGTTCTCAAAGCTCTGCCGGTCATCCACGCTGAAGGTCAAGAGGCAGCAGTCTGCTCCCCTGTAGAAGGGTGTCCTAAGGCTCTTGAAACGTTCCTGCCCTGCAGTGTCCCAGATCTGGAGAGTTACAAAACGTCCATCTACCTCCAGATCTCGATTTAAGAACTCTACCCCTATGGTGTGAAAAGCCTGGGAGTCAAATTTATTCGTTACATAACGGTTCATAAGCGAGCTTTTCCCAACTCCACCATCACCCAAGAGAATAACCTTTAAGAGCAAGGATTTCCCACTCATTGTTGCAGCACCAGATGGGGAGGAGTTTATAACCAAGAGAACCTGAAAATAAAAGAAAAGGTAGGAGGGAAAACAGTTAAACCTGAAACTGAAATCAACTTCATAGTAAATTTCTCTGAATTATATGGCCTACCAATTTAACCTCTCTTGATTCATGCTCATTAACTGTATAGTACAGCAGAAGGAATAAAATCCTTTTGCATACAAGGGAAAATAGGTCTTGTTTTTCTGAGGTCTTTCACCTGTGCCAGGAAAATGGCTGAATGCCATGGGTAAATGGACTAGCAGATGCTGCTATAATTTGGTTCAGTTCTGACCCTATTCTAGGGGAGAGAACCTAGAACAGGAATACCACTCAAATGTGTAACCATATTATTAGTTTCCAGTTTGACAGTTCCAAACAAGAGGCAAATAGTACTACATTGATTTGGAGTTTGAAGTCTGTTCATGACAGACCCAAGAATTATTGAGGAAAGGAAGCTGCATAAGCTGAAATTTTAATTCTGTCAGTAGAGTTTGGGGCTACAATAGACTGGACCCCAGAACTTGGAAGAGAGATAAAGGTCAAGTTTCTTCAGGCATTTGCCTCATTATACTTGCATTGATACAGATACCCACACAAATAAAGGATCTTCCATAGTCTTTTCTTCTGGAACAACGACATGTAAATTGATGATTATTGACTGGGATCATTATAACAGCTCTCACTTAGGAAAAAGACCTTGAATAACTTATTAATTTTTAGATTTAGGTTCTAATTCTATAATGGCACCAATGAAAATATACTGTAAACATTAAAGTGCTAATAACTATGCAGTACCCTTCTTGTTACCTCATAACGTGTCTGCACATGGAATATCTAGAATGCATCTTAAAATAAAAAGATCAAATGTTTACTGAACAACTAACTGGTACTAGATTTTGTTAAGTACTTTCACACTAGGTCCATTGTGGGAACAAAACAATGATGATGTTAATTGGGTGTTATTTATGCAAGAGACCCAAAGAGATGAAAACCAATTACTAATCAAAACAGCACATGCAAAAGAGCTTCTGGAAGCACACACAACTGAAATGTAATTTTAAAAAGCCTCATTAGTCCTTAGTATTATGTTGGTGTGTGTGTAATAATTATATGTTTTTCTAAATATTCCTCTTTAAGAGATCAAATGAAAAAAAAAAATATATATATATATACCTACCCAGTTGGGTCTTTGCCACAATTTTAGTCTTTTTTTTTTCCTTGTTGTTGTTTTATTCTTTCTTTTTAGGTTTCTAGAAAATGGATTGGGAAACATTATTTTAAAAAATCTATAATAAAACAAAGTTAAGGCTATATATAAATATACTCAAGTCAGGAAAGAAACAGACCCACCTCCACTTACTTACCTGAAGAAGATGCTTTTCACAAATATACTTAAGAATTCAAAATGCTACAAATGCTTAACATGGACAAAATAATATTATTGCAAGAACTTTAACTTGTCCTAATGAGTGTACCTCATACAGCTTATAAAGTTTTATATTGTCCCTCCATTGAACTCTTCATTCAAAGTAAAGGTAAATCAAAAGAAGTAGCCGATATTCACAATAGATGATATTCAGGAAAGGGAAAGCACAGAGGAGTCTAAGACGTGTTGAAATTCTAAGTCAGAGATGAAACTCCTTCCCTTTATGTTTACCAATGCTCCCATCTCCAAGAAAGTTATTAATGCATTCACCAATCTGTCTCGAGGTTGTCTCTGAAATTGATTCCACAAGATCAGAGAAGAAATAATTATGTTAGGAGATTCCCTGTTTACAATACATTCTCTTGGCTAATTATTTTACTCATTAATTTTGCTCATCTGTCTTGAACAGAGGTTTTAGTATTTAGCTGGCTTTATTAAATTCAAACACAACTTCACTTAACATTATAGTTAATTATGGCAAGAGTGTTATTTAAACAGTGTCAAGAGTGCTGGTCTAAAGAGAAAGTTGTTAGATTTGTTGAGTATTCTTTCTTACTAAAGAATAAAGAAGACTGTAAGAAATCTCTATTGCCTAATAATCTCGTTATTTTTTTCAAATATAGATAAAGCGTATAATAAGGAATTCATCAGAGACCTTAATCAGTAATTATGAATTTAAATAATGTTTTCTAAATTGATAGGCTTTATCCTCCTCCTTAGTCTAGATCTACTCTAAAAATTTTTCAAGTGTTCTACCATTACTGATTTTTGTCCTTTTTTTTTCCTGCTCTCAAATTGCTGTCTTTGGAATTAGCTCAAGTAACAAGCATTAGCACACTTCTTTATCCTTTATACTAGTCTGTAGGATAATTTTACAGACTGCTCCCTTAAAAAAGGAACAGAGGAAGTACAAACTTGGGTAACAGTACTGGTAGTACGAAGGGCCCATGCCAAATGAGCTTCCTCAAGTTCCTAGCAAACAGGTGTTCACATCATTAAACAACTCACTAACTCTACTTTCCTGGCTGTGGATAAACTCAAATGATGGGTCAAGGACTGAGTGAATGTGGAAACCAAATACTCAATTCCAGGAACGATGATGAAGTATTAAGAACCATCTGAGATAACGCTGCAGTTGCTTGTGGCATTCCCTATTTGGTCATTTGCACATACAACTTCTGGGTACATGGGCTCTATACCGGGGAAAAGGGAGGAAAAGCAACGCGGCTCCGTGTAAAGTGCCCTGGGTTGGCAGCAATCAGGAGACAAAAGTCTTCATCACTACTCTGCCATTCATTTCTTTTAGGAACATGAGCAGGTTATTTAATCTTGCTTTGTTTCAATATCTTCCTATATAAATACAGAGCTGATAATACCTGCCCTACTTAAATCATAGGAGTTGGAGGAAAATGAATAACTCGTGAAGTTTGCAAAGATTTGTAAGCATGTATTGAAATTTTGGGTTTGAGATTTTTGTTCCTCTTGCTCCTCCACCTCCTTTCATTCACTGCTGGGGGCCTTGTGACTCAGTATTAACCCTTCTCAGAAAAGACCTGCCAGTAGGATGATCACAATTCTTCCTTTTCTCTTTCCTCAATATCTGAGAAGGCCTTGTTCCCCAACAATTTTGAGTATCTGCATATACCACAGAATCTCAGTGTCGGAGGCACCGTAAGGGTCCTCTGGTCCAATCCTGCTACTGATGATTGAGAAAACATTTGAGTGCCTATTGTGTGCTCTGTCCTTACTAAGATAACCCTCCGCTCTCTTCCACTGTCTCCAACTCCCATTTGTCTCCTGAAGGTAGAATTGAATACAGTTTAGACATATCTCCTTGCCTTCAGTCACTGAATCCTGTGGATTTTTCCTTGGAATATTCTTTCCCAGTCCTCTGCTACCATCCTCACTTTGGCCCACGTCTCCTTGCATCTAATCTATTGTGAAAACTTCCTGGCTCTTCTCTCCCTGCCTCTGGTTTCTCCCTACCTACTTTGCAAAGATTCATCACTTGAGCACCCACTGGGTGTAGACACTGTTGGAAATGCATACATTTTTAAGGCAAGGTCTTACCCTCAAGGAATTTGTGAATTAACATATAAGCTTCAGATCTCATAACTTACAGTTGAAATGGTATCATTAAATTGCCTTATTTTGTTTAAAAACCTTTTCTTCCTAAGTATGTCTTTCCTACACAACCAAATTTTAAATTCCTGGATGGCAAAACCCTTGTTTGTATATGTCTTTGAAGACCCTCCAGCACGCAGCAAGCATATCCTTCATATGGATAATCTATCATATTTGCTTATTAATTAGCTGTTTAGGTGGATGCTCAGAACTAATGCCTCTGAATTGGTGCCAAGGCACAAGAGATCTGCAGTTCTGTAAGATGGCCAAACACTATTATTTACTTGTGACTAGGGAGCAGAAGTTATGGACTTATCTGGATCACTTTCTAGATGGGACTTAACAGGAATTTCACCTGTTGAAAGCCAGTGGCAATGCTCTAGTTTCCCTCCCTCCCCTACATTTTTAAGATAAATATATAAATTTCTCCATCCCCACCAAATATAAGAGCAGTATAATTATCTCCACATTATGTTTTCAGGGGATGCTGGCGTCCCCATCATCATTATCACTATCATCATTTGAAAATAAGTGTGATATCCTTTAGTACATACTCAAAAAGGACTAGCACAGTATAAAAGCAATCCAAAATTTTTTTCCTCTCCCAGAATATGCCAGATTAAAGTCAAACCTTAAAAGAAGATAGCATGAAGGAGGCAATGGAATTCGTTTATAACCCTAGGTACATTTACAGGAAAAGTCAAATCCCTTATGCATCCTGTATGGGTCCCATATAGGCTAGGATTTTGACTAAAATGTTTAATCTGATTTTGGTCCTATTCAAAGAAAGATCTGCCTTTAAACAACTCAAATATCCTAGAGATGCAATTCCCCTTTCTTACCCCACTCCCCACAATTAACAAGAATTTTCTAAGAATAGTATATTCACTTTTTTCCCCACTTACAGTCTAAGTCTCAGACTATAAGGTAAATTAGAAATTCACATAACCAATACTCCCTAGTTTTCTTTGTTCTTCAACACACTTGAAACCTTTTGAATCTGCTGTGCCTGCACCCACACAGCTTATTAAAATTATTGTATTTAGTCGGGGATGCTTAGGGGTGTGTATGTGTGGTGGAAAGTGTGGAAGGAAGCAGTAAAATGATGAGAAACAAGTTAAACCTTTGAAAACAGAACATTTTAGTGTGATGATGGAGTGAAGAGAAATAGAAAAGCAAATTGGCAGCATCAATTCAGTTTCCATGGGTGGAATGATGCTTAAATCCATAGTGCAGTTTGTTTGGGGGCAAGTGTTGAGAGGGATGGGGTACTGCAGGGCTGGGAGTAGGGAAGGAGCAGCAGGGGAGAGTGGCCCTGGTGGCAATCTGCACAGGGGAGGAGCCATGGTTGAAGCTACAGGGAAAGCCCATCTTGGTGACACACTGGTTGGGCTACCCAACTCACTGTTGATTCCTGGCACAGTATTTGGAAAATATTGCATTGGAGAACTGGGCAGGGCTTTCTTTAACTTTATGTAAAAATCAGTACAAATAAGAAATGACTGCATCTTTGAGACCCTCTACCTTAAATGGTGTAGGTTGTTTCCAGTACAACCTGATGCTTGTTGGTGGGGGTGGGGGAGGGTTCTGTAGCGGGGAAGCCCTCTGACGCGCTGGATTCATTGTGTAGAGCAAACAAGTTACCAGCTACATTCCTGCTCTGAGTCCAAATGCCACAGCTCTCATGCCACAGAAACGCTATTCCCACATTTATGACCATATTTATATCCTACATGCAAGCAGAAGGGTTCAATGTGGAATTTCACCTCTAACCTTTCACTCCTCACAACAAACAGCAGCTCGAGGGCTATGAGCCTGAAGGCACACTAGATAGCAATTTGGCGCTGTCCCCAGGCCACTTCTTCCCAAGCAGACTGCCAGGAGACTGGTAGGTGAGGTTGGGTGACATTACGTGAGCAGAGTACAGGGAAAAGAATCTTCCTTAGGAGACTGGGAGCACTGTCATCTCTACGACAGGGTCACTGTTAGCATTGGGGATCTAGAAAGTGAGATGTTACGCACAGTTCCAACAAGCTCGGACCGGGTCATCTCACCTCATCCCCATCTCTCAGAACCAGCGGCTGTGGCGCATGCGCACTGAGCCACACCCGTTCCCCACGGAGCCCTGCGTCTATCTGCGGGGCTTTGGCAGCAGCTCCGAATTACTCAGCAACGCCCCCCTCCATCGTCACCCTCCCCCCCCAACTCCGACCCCTGCAGTGCCTACGCATCTTTCCCAAGGTGCAAATGCCCCGGGGGATCACCTAGACCTCCCTTTCTCCCTCTTCCCACAGGCCCCCCACCTCCCGGCCTCCCGCGTTCACTGGCTGCTAGCCCCTCTCCCTGCCCACGCACCCGCACCTTACCCAATACAATGGGAGAGCGATGGGAGGGGGCCGCGAGTGCCAGGCAGGTCACCTCTGTGTGCCGGCAGTCCGGCTCCTCAGTGACACGGTCACCGCTCCTGCTGCCTCCTCGTCCTCGGCGGGGCAGCAAGAGCAGCTCGGACCTTGGTGGCCTGACAGCTGCCGCTCGCGCCCGCCACCGCCACCGCCGCCGCGCAGCGTCTCGCGCCCGCGCCCGCCAGGGGAGGGGGCGGGGCCCGCGCCGCCTCCTTGTGCCCCTTTCTTAGAGCCGGAGACCCGGCGTAGCGGCCTCCCGCCCTCGCGTGTTGCGAGCGCTCCCGGCTCGCTCGCTCTTCTTTCATGCTCAGGGTCCACCCCTGGCCTGCCTTGTCCTCTCCTCTCCTCGCTGATAGTAGGCACAATGACAATGGACCGTCAAATATTGCTCTCCCACTTAGCTCCTCTGTTGCCTGGGGCCACGCCCCATTTCCTGCAATTACCCTTCTTCAGCCTACCTCATTAACCTTTCCTCCAAACCCTCTACTTTTGCAGAGCATAGCACATACACCCACTGGTTTCAAATAACTCAGGGAAATCCATGATCACAACGCATTACTAGGCCCTCTAGCTGGGCACTGCTCATGAAATTCTCTTGGCAATCCAAACAGAAAGGTTCACGTTGATAGCTCAGGCCTGGAAGACACACTGCCCTTTAATCTCAAAGTTACCTTTCTAGATGGCCACACAGAGAGCATTACCTGAGGTTTCTGGGCATGTTGCTGGCGTAGAACGCACTGTTCCAAATGTGCTTAGCCACCCAGACAGTCCCTGCTTGTCTCCTGTGGCCCTCTGGTGCCTCCAACTAGTTTGTGATTTTTTTCCCTGAAACCAAAAAAGGATGGAGCTCCTGGGATCATTTAGCCTGCACTCCGACTCTCTGTCAGGCAGATCCAAGACCGAAGCTTCCCTGTTGTATGAGAACCTGTGCCTGTGTGGCACTGCCCCTCATTCATCATGTGCCCCCTCAGGCTGTCAATATGCTCTCCCTGCATCTGGGCCACTCTCTATCTCTTCACAAGTCAAGCACTCAGTCAATCTCACAGGCCCCAGGCTAACTGTCACTTCCTCAAGGTAACCTTTCTCAATAATCCTAGAATAGAGAAAGTGCCCCGATTTCTTTACTGGTGGCCTCCTATAGCTAGGCTGCTGTACTGTTCCTTCATAATATGTATCCATTTATGATGAGATATTTAAACACATGATTATTTGATTGACAACCACCTTCCCCCAGTAAATTATGTTTTACAACAAAGTCAAGGATTGTGACGGTTTAGATTTTCTATCATACCCTGAGAGCGTATGTCAATGTTTACTACATAGGACATGCTCGGAAAACATTTGTTTAATATGAATAAAATATTGTATCATCAATTATTGTTATTTTAAAATAAAATGAATGGCTCTAATTGAATCCCTTGTGCTTCTACTTAAACCAGTCCTGCCCCCCACAAACACCCTAAAACACACTTCTGATAAAGAGATGTACTTAATCCTCTAAATCAATATTTTACTCACACGTTCTTATCTGTAATAAAAGAAAACTTTTGAACATGGGCCCCAATATATGTATATGTATTTGTAGGTTATATACATGTACAACTGTGTATATATACTTCATACATTACATTATAGATACATTATAATACATATACATGAAAACATTCCAACATAGACATTTAAAAAGAATGAGAAAAAATAAATATGTTGATGTCTCAATGTTGTCTTTCTGCACTCCAATGAATTGTTTTGTGAACTCCTCAAAATTACAGTTCTTCATATTAGAGTCTCTCATCTTTAAGTGAATGTAGACTCTTTTGTCCTTTTCTCGTAGACGCTATTTTCCAAGTTTAATAATCTCTGAGAATCCTCTAAACCTAACTGCAAGTTTTAAGGAACTTTTAATTTCTAGGCTTGGGCACCCAGTTCTGTATCCAGAAGCTCATACTGCTGAAGGCATTACATATTTGCAGAATGTGGGAACTCCTAGGGGTAAGTGAAATCCTGTGTTAGTCCAAAGACTCCTAACTGCAAATCGTATACTAAAAGAAACTTTAGAGGCAGTTTGAAAAGCAAAGTGGAACAGAAGCAATGTGACTACCATTAGTTAATAAGGAAACAGCACAAAGTGGACAGCTCAAAGTTTCAAAGTAACTGCTGTCAGTGGTTTTGTGGCTCTCAGACTAGACTATTTCAAATGATCCATCATTGAGGTCTCTCAGACCATTCCCTCCATGAATAATGCTTCCATGCATAATGAAATAATTTAATCCTATCTTTGTGACATGGTTACACACACACACACACACACACACACACACACACACACACATCACTTTTCTACCAAAAATAGAATCTTAGTGTGGTCAGTACATAGGAAGCTAAACCATGATTGTCTTTAGATACTGGAGAAAAGATTACTTTTGTAGAGTGACGCACACATGCAAAAATCAGCATTCAATGTATGGAATTTATTATCTCCAAAGTCCCCAATCCTGATACAATTTTAAATACATTGACCTGGGCTTAAAGAAGACATAATTGGAATGTAATTAATATAAAAGAAAAGGCTGATTCAGTGTTCACAGGATGTGTATGAACAAAAGAGTTCCATGAAGAGTTCAAATAAATTAATAAACAATGCATACTATTTCTCTTCCTGGAGAATTACAGTGCATATTAGAACATTAAAGACTCTTGGAATTTTGCATTAAAGAAACCATATTTTAAAAAATTTTATTTATTTATTTGACAGAGAGACAGCCAGCGAGAGAGGGAACACAAGCAGGGGGAGCGGGAGAGGAAGAAGCAGGCTTCCAGCAGAGGAGCCTGATGTGGGGCTCGATCCCATAACGCCGGGATCACGTCCTGAGCCGAAGGCAGACGCTTAACGACTGCGCCACCCAGGCGCCCCTAAAGAAACCGATTTTTAAAAACCCAACGTTTCCCAAATATTTGTGACCACAGATTCCTTTTATTTATGGAACACCTGGTAACAGGACTAGTACACCTCAGAATCCCATTTGGCAACTGTGGTCTTAATCAATTTCACAATGTTGTTATGTGATAAAAGGACATTGGATTGCCTTAAACATGGATGGTAATACTTGTCATCTTGCTTGTAAAGGGATACTTTACAAGTTTTGCTTGGCCACTCAGATTGGTTTGTAGTGGTTTTCTGGAGAATTGTGCTGTGAAGGATTCTAAGGTGCATCTGGGCTCAGTAGGAAAGACTGATTAGTTAGTGATGACTACCATGGATGAAGCAATGTGTTTGCCATCCTTGGCCTAGAGTATTTCTATGGCAACTATACTTTTCATATTTTCCAGATACTTCTGATTTTGAATATTTTGTTCTTTTGTCCCCATATTTATGGTAATACTTACAGCACCATCTGATGTTTTATTCAAGAAATATAATAGCCATAGATATGTAAAAAGGAAATAGGACAGTAAAATTTGTCAATATTTACCAATCATTGTCTAAAGCAAGTCACTGGTTCTGGTGACATGATATATTTTTTTAAATTTATATTCAATTTAGGGGAGCCTGGGTGGCTCAGATGGTTAAGCATCTGCCTTCAGCTCAGGTCATGATCTCCAGTCCTGGAATAAAGCCCCACGGCCGGCTCCCAGCTCAGCGGGGAGTCTGCTTCTCCCTCTTCCTCTGCCTCTTCCCCTGCTTGTGCTTTCTCTGTTTCTCTCTCTCTCTCTTTCTTAAATAAATCTTTAAAAAATAAATAAGTTCAATTTAGCCAACATATAGTACATCATTAGTGACATTATATATATATATATATATATATATATATATATATATATATATATATATATTTATCACTTGGCTGAGGATTACCTTGTGGAAAAGGGATACTTTACAAGTTTTTCCATAGGTGAAGGAAAAATTTCTAAAGACTATTTAGTTATTGAAAGCCTCAGTATGAATTCTGTTTTATTATTTTAAAAACATCTGTATTTTCAAGCTCTGTTCACTTAAAAACACTTAGAAACAATGAAAACCTCAGTGTCAAAAAGCACCTCTAGTACCCAGATTGAGATTCTAAATACCATTCCCCAATGAAAGGGACCAAGGTTTCTTAGAGAAATGGCTGATTCTAGGTCTATGGCAAGAAGTGTCCAGGATGAACCTGGAATATCTTGTCATATTAGATATCAAGGAAGCTAAAGAACTGTGAGATAATAGAAAATAATGTGTTGTTCTCTAGCTCTGGATCCTGATACAGAGCTCCTAAATTCCATGTAAATTCCTAAGTGATAAAACCATTGGGAGCATCTTTTGTTCTAATACTTGGTCTTTAAAGTTTAATTTTAATTTACTTAATATATAGTGTATTATTAGTTTCAGGGGTAGAATTTAGTGATTCATTAGTTGCACATAACAACAAGTGCTCATTACATCCAGTGTCCTCCTTAGTGCCCATCACCCAATTACCCCATCCTCCCACCCACCACCCCTCCAGCAACCCTCAGTTTGTTTCCTAGAGTTAAGAGTCTTATATGGTTTCCTTCCCTCTGTTTTTATATTACTTTATTTTTCCTTCCCTTCCCCTATGTTCATCTGTTTTGTTTCTTAAATTCCATATATGAGTGAATCATATGGTATTTGTCTTTCTCTGACTGACTTATTTCACTTAGCAAAATACTCTCTAGTTCTGTACATGTCATTACAAATGACAAGATTTCATTCTTTTTGATGGCTGAGTAATATTCCATTATTTATATCTCTTTATCTCTCTATTTATAGATATCTATATATCTCACATCTTCTTTATTCATCTTTATCCATTCATCTGTCCATGGACATCTGGGCTCTTTCCATACTTTGGCTATTGTGGGCATTGCTGCTATAAACATTGGGGTGCATGTACCCTTTCAAATCACTATGTTTGTGTCCTTTGGATAAATACCTACTAGTGCAATTCCTGGGTCATAGAGTAGCTCTATTTTTAACTTTTTGAGGAATCTCCATCCTGTTTTCCAGAGCGGCTGTACCAGTTTTCATTCCCACCAACAGTGAAAGAGAGTTTCTCCTTCTCCACATCTTTGCCAACATCTGTTGTTTCCTGAGTTAATTGTAGCCATTCTGACAAGTGTGAGGTGGTGTCTCATTGTGGTTTTGATTTGTATTTCCCTGATGCTGAGTGATGTTGAGCATTTTTTTCATGTATCTGTTAACCATTTGTATGTCTTTTTTGGAGAAATGTCTGTTCATGTCTTCTGACTATTTCTTGACTGGATTTTTTGTTTCTTGGGTGTTGAGTTTGATAAGTTCTTTATGGATTTGGATATTAGCCCTTTATCTGATAAGTCATTTGCAAATATCTTCCCCCATTCCTTGGGCTGCCTTTCAGTTTTGTAGACTGTTTCTTTTGTTTTCTCTTGATGAAGTCCCAATAATTCATTTTTGCTTTTGTTTTCCTTGCCTTTGAAGACATGTCTAGCAAGAAGTTGCTGCAGCCAAGGTCAAAGAGGTTGTTGCCTTTGGTATCCTGTAGGATTTTGATGGATTCCTGTCTCACATTTAAGTCTTTCAACCGTTTTGAGTTTATTTTTCTGTATGGTGTAAGAAAGTGGTCCAGTTTGATTCTTCTGCATGGAGCTGTCCAATTTTCCCAACACCATTGGTTGAAAAGACGGTCTTTTTTCCATTAGATATTCTTTCCTGCTTTGTCGAAGATTAGTAGGCCATAGAGTTGAGGGTCCATTTCTAGGTTCTCTCTTCTGTTCCATTGATCAATGTGTCTGTTTTTGTACCAGTACCATACTGTCTTGATGATTACAGCTTTATAATACAGCTTGAAGTCCAGAATTATGATACCTCCAGCTTTGGTTTTCTTTTTCAAAATTACTTTGGCTATTTGGGGTCTTTTCTGGTTCCATACAAATTTTAGAACTGTGTCTTCCAGGTCCGTAAAAAATGCTGTTGGTATTTTGATAGGGTTTGTATTGAATGTGTAGATTGCTTTGGGTAGCATAGACATTTTAACAATATTTGTTCTTCCAGTCCATGAGCATGGAATGTTTTTCCATTTCTTTGTGTCTTCCTCAATTTCATTCATAAGTATTCTATAGTTTTCAGAGTACAGATCCTTTACTTCTTTGGTTAAGTTTATTCCTAGGTATCTTATGGTTTTCAGTGCAATTGTAAATGGGATTGATTCCTTGAATTCTTTCTTCTGCTTCACTGTTAGTGTACAGAAATGCAACTGACTTCTTTGCATTGATTTTATATCCTGCAACTTTGCTGAATTTCTGTATTCTAGCAATTTTTTGGTAGTCCTTTTGGGTTTTCTACATAGAGTATCATATTGTCTGCAAATAGCGAAATTTTGACAACTTCCTTGCTAATTTGGATGCCTTTCATTTCTTTTTGTTGTCTGAGTGCTGAGGTTAGGACTTCCAGTACTATGCTAAATAACAATTGTGAGAGTGGAAATCCCTGTCTTGTTCTGTTCCTGACCTTAGGGGAAAAGCTGAGAGCTTTCCCTCAATGGGGAAAAAAGCTCTCAGCTTTTCCCCATTGAGGATGATATTAGCTATGGGTTTTTGTATATGGCCATTACGATATTGAGGTATGTTCCCTCTATCCCTACTTTGTTGATGGTTTTTATCAAGAATGGATGCTGGACTTTGTCAAATGCCTTTTCTTTTTTTTAAATTTTTTATTTATTTGTTTTTTTGATGTAAAGTTCGATGATTCATTAGTTGCGTATAACACCCAGTGCACCATGCAATACGTGCCCTCCTTACTACCCATCACCAGCCTATCCCATTCCTCCACGCCCCTCCCCTCTGAAGCCCTCAGTTTGTTTCTCAGAGTCCATAGTCTCTCATGCTTCATCCCCCCTTCTGATTACCTCCCCTTTCTTTATCCCTTTCTTCTCCTACCGATCTTCCTAGTTCTTATGTTCCATAGATGAGAGAAACCATATGATAATTGTCTTTCTCTGCTTGACTTATTTCACTTAGCATTATCTCCTCCAGTGCCGTCCATGTTGCAGCAAATGTTGAGAAATCGTTCTTTTTTATAGCACTGGTTCTTTGAAAGAATAAATAAAATTGACAAACCACTGGCAAGACTTATCCAAAAGAATAGAGAAAGGACCCAAATTAATAAAATTATGTCAAATGCCTTTTCTGCACCTATTGAGAGGATCATTTGGTTCTTCTCCTTTCTTTTATTAATGTGATGTATCACGTTGATTGATTTGCAAATATTGAACCACGCCTGCACCCCAGGAATAAATTCCACTTGGTTGTGGTGAATAATCCTTTTAATGCACTGTTGGATCCTATTAGCTAGTATCTTTTTGAGAATTTTTGCATCCATCTTCATTAGGGATTTTAGTCTGCAATTCTCCTTTTTCATGGGGTCTTTGTCTGGTTTTGGTATTAAGGTAATGCTGGCCTCATAGAATGAGTTTGGAAGTTCTCTTTCCATTTCTATTTTTCAGAATAATTTGCAGTCAATCACTCTTTTCTCCCCGGTTTCCATCAGAACTCTGTGTTCACCTGGCCTGTGACCAAGAGTTTTTATCTCAGGCATGTGACTGAGTTTCAAAACTCCAAATATTACTGACTCCCAAGGCTTGGACCCACACTGTTCTTCCCTTCCAGGGAGGGTGTCTCACCACATTTCTGCCTTTTTCTGGACCCCTCCCAGGAAAGTGGTTGCATGCCCATGCAGTAGTTTGCAGTCTATGGCAACACAGAGCAGAAAGCTGGCACCTAGGCTTGCTGTTCTCAGCTGGCTTCCCCACTCTTATGCCTGGTAACTCTGCCACACTGAGGCACCAGCCATTCTTCCTGCAACCCTGGAAATCCTCCAACCATGCTATCACACCTGGGATTCCACCCTGCTTCACGACCTGAGCACCAAGCCAGGCACATTCCCCACTATAGTAGGCTTTTAAAAGTTCTGATGTTGCGCTCCACCTCTTATAATACTTTATGGTATCCTCCTTAAGCAGGCTCCCTCCCCTCTGCCATATCCTCAGCTATATCACACCAGATTCAAGTCTCTGCACCTCCTACCTTCCAAACAGTGTTCACTTTTCTACTGGTAGACTTGCAGCATTTGTTTTCTCAGATCTCTGATTGATTTCTCCGGTGTTCAGAATGATTTGGTAACTATCTAGTTGTATTACAGGGACCAGACAAATAGGCTCCTCCTACTCCTCCACCATCTTAACTCCTCTGTAATACTGGTCTTTGACACCAGTTCCTAACACAAGGCTCCTAAATCCTCTGGAATTTCCTGGGTGATAGAAGTGTCTTTTCTTTAGGTGCCTGGGTGGCTCAGTCTATTACATGGCTGCCTTAGGCTCGGGTCATGATCCCAGGGTGCTGGGATTGAGTCCTGCATGGGGCACCCTGCTCAGCAGGGAGTCTGCTTCCCCCTCTGCCCCTCCCCCCTGCTCATGCCCCCTTTCTCTCTCTCTCACTTTCTCTCAAATAAATGAAATCTTAAGAAAAAAGAAGGGTCTTTTGTTCTAATGGGGTAACTCTGGGTGAGCTCTTGGAGGGCTTCTGGATAGGGGTTGGTCACAACAAAGACCAAGCCATAATTAGAAACTTAGAATTTTCAGCCCTGCCCTTCTTTGGAGAGGGGAGAGGGTCTGGAAATGTAATTAATAAGTGATTCTGTTTATGTGAGGAAACCTCCATAAAAATCTCAAAAGTATGGGGTTTGGAGAGCTTCCAGGTTGGTAAACACATCTAGGTCCTGGGAGGGTGATGCACCCCAACTCCACAGGGACAGAAGCTCCTCCACTCAGGACTCTCCCAGAAACTGCCCTATGTATCTCTTCATCTGGTTGTTCATCTACATCCTTTAACATACCCTTTAATAAGTTGGTAAATGTAAGTAAGTGTTTCCCTGAGTTCTGTGAGCTGTTCTAGCAATTAATAGAATCCAGAGGGGAGGAGGTCATGGGAACATCTGATTTATAGCTAATTGATCAGAAGCACAAGTAACAACTTGGACTTGCTATTGGGTTTTTCCCCATGGAGGAAAACTACTAGGGTGTGTCAGAAAGGACTTGGGAGCCAAATTACAGAGACTTTACTGACCGAATATGAAGCAATTTGAGCTTCAGCAAATAAAATAACCACAATGGATTGAAATATATCAAATATGTTTAAATATCTGAGTTCATAATGACACTTAAAAATGTAATTGGTCAACTTGGAGAAAGCTAGGAAAGTAGCTCATTATTTTGAAACTGGTAAATAAAACAATGAACCAAACACTTAACTTGCCTTTTTATATACACATCTTCCTCTGTGTAACCAAATAATTTGTGAGGAAAATGTTTTAGTAGAATATTTCCAGCTAATAATTAAGAAAGAATGATAGAATTTTATAATAGTTAATGAATTAATGGATCTAGGCAATGAGCATCAAGGTCTACTAACATTACAAAAAGAGTAATAACCAAATATCGTATGACTCCTAATGGAAAAACAAAGCAGCACTTTTGAAGTATTTTTGCTGAAAAATGCAATTTGCATCTTATCATGCCTGTAGAGAGAACCATGAATTTTTAGGAAAATATAAAGACAATGATGTTAAACAACATTATAAGGACATAAGAAAAGAACATCTAGACTTGGGGTTTAGAGTGAGGATGTTGGGGAGAACTCTACAGAAAACAGCATGGTTTCTTCAACAAAAAAACACAAGAGAGAATTTGAAAATGAAAGTAAAAGGGCACCTGGGCGGCTGAGTCAGTTAAGCGTCTGCCTTTGGCTCAGGTCATGATCCCAGGGTCCTGAGATTGAGTCCCACATCAGGCTCCATGCTTCTCCCTCTGCCCGCTGCTCCCACTACTTGTGCATGCTCTCTTTCTCTCTCTCTGACAAATAAATAAATAAAATCTTTAAAAAAAGAAAGAAAAATTGCATTTATAATAGCTTCAAAGAGAATAAAATATTTGGGAGTAAATTTTTTTTAAAAAGTGCAAAATTTGTACTCTTGAAAGCAACAAAATTTTGAAAGAAATTAAAGAAGATCTAAATAATTGAAAGGTGTCCCATGTTCGTGGATCAGAAGACTTAATATTATTAAGATTGCGATACTCTCAAAATTGATCCACATATTCAATGCAATCCTTAGTAGAATCCCAGCTAGCTTCCTTGTACAAATTTATAAGCCGATCCTAAAATCTATATGGATATTTTATAAATTTACAATTTATCCATGGTAAACGGATAAACTGATATATGGCTATCATGAATTTGATTGGCATGTATTGGTCTTCTTTGAGGTTTCTGCAATCTGGAAAACTAAAGATAATATCCTACATCTTGCCTATTTACCACAGTCTTTCTACCCTTTGAAGTTCCTCTTTAATAGAAAATCCCCTTCTCCCTGATATCTTCAGAATTCAGTATATAGATTCTTGGTCTTGGCAGGGATATTAAAAATTACCTAATCCATTGAATCCAAACCTAGCAGCACATCAAAACCACATAGAGGATTTATCAAAAGTATAGATTCCACGTGCCTAATATTGAAATCTTTGCAGTGTGGCTCAGAAATGTGTTTTTAACAAGTTCTTCTGATAAGCTGACTCGTGTACAAGAATCATAAATTCTTTCTAGTATCTCACCTATTGCAGGAATCCATTCTCTAACTTCCTAACTGTGGTCATTCAACCTCTGAATAGTGACTTCACAAGCAGCCCATTCCATGATTTAGTTTATTTTGCTAGAAAGTTTTTCCTTATGAAATGATGAAATCTGCAACCTCTAACTCCCATTGTTTTAATACTAGTTTTTTTTTAAGATTTTATTTATTTGACAGAGAGAAAGACAGCCAGCGAGAGAGGGAACACAAGCAGGGGGAGTGGGAGAGGAAGAAGCAGGCTCCCAGCATAGGAGCCTGATGTGGGGCTCGATCCCAGAACACCGGGATCACGCCCTGAGCCGAAGGCAGAGGCTTAATGACTGAGCCACCCAGGCGCCCCTGGTACTAGTTTTGACCTCAGAGATGGCAGGTAGGTTTTGTAGAAGTATATTTTCAGGAAAAAAATATCAGAAATACAAGTTTTTTCTTTGAGGATGGTGAGTAGCTTCTAAAAATACATTGCTTGTCAGCAAGAATACAGGTTAAAAGAAAAAAAAAATCTAAGCAAATACTATGCTCAGCATCTCTGTGAATGAAGTCATTGTTCACTAAGGTACTAACAATTTCTCTTTGAAAGATAAGAATTTTCCAAGGCTGAAAGATTCAATATTTTATTTTCTTTGTTTTGAGAACATCACAGATCTGTTGTCCTATAATTGTTGCAAATGACACAAAACATTGTTCAGATGAATGTATAAGTCGTAATATGATGGTTTGTATGAAAATTAACATTTTGAAAATTGTGTTGGCTATTATAAAGCATCCAAAGTAAGCTTTCTCAACTTTTCTTAAAGAAAGCATTGTGTTCCAAGTCTTTAAGAGGTCATTTTATTTTTTTTTCAACTCATAGATTGGTTAAACTCATTTTTGAGTTAACTTTTGTGTATAATTTAAGAAGATCTAGTTTCATTCTTTTGCATGTGGTTGTCCAGTTTTCCTAGCACCATTTATTTATTTTCAATTTTTTAAAGGTTTTATTTATTTATTCGACAGGAAGAAAGCCCACACAAACAAGGGGAGTGGCAGGTGGAGGGAGAGGGAGAAGCAGGCTCCCCGCTGAGCAGGGACCCCCCCCCCGCCCCCCGCCGACTCAGGACTTGATTCCAGGACCCTGAAATCATGACCCGAGCTGGAGGCAGTCACTTAACTGACTGAGCCACCCAGGTGCCCCTCCAAGCACCATTTATTGAAGAGACTGTTTTTTCCATTTCATGTTCTTGGCTCCTTTGTCATGAATGAATTGTTCATATATGTGTGGGCTTATTTCTGGGCTGTTTATTCTTTTCCATTGATCAGTGTGTCTGTTTTTATGCCAATACTATACTGTTTGGATTACTATAGCTTTGTAGTATAGCTTGAAATCAGGGAATGTGATACCTCTAGCTTTGTTCTTTCTCAAGTTTGCTTTGGCTATTCAGGATCTTTCTTTTTTTTTTTTTAATTCGTGTTAGTTAACATATAGTGAGTATTGGTTTCAGGAGTAGAATTTAGTGATTCATCACTTACATATAACCCCTAGTGCTCATCCCAACAAGTGTTCTCCTTTATGCCCATCACCCATTTAGCCCATCCCCCACCCACCTCCTCTCCAGCAACCCTCAGTGTGTTCTCTATAGTTAAGAGTCTCTTACAGTTTGCCTCCCTCCCTGTTTTTATCTTATTTTATTTTTCCTTCCCGTACCCTATGTTCATCTGTTTTGTTTCTTAAATTCCATATATGAGTGAAATCATATGATATTTGTCTTTCTCTTACTGACTTATTTAGCTTAGCATAATGCACTCTAGTTCAGGATCTTTTATTGTTCCACACAAATTTTAGAATTGTTTGTTCTTGTTCTATGAAAAATACCATTTGAGTTTTGATAGGGATTTTATTGAATCTGTAGATTGCTTCATGTCATATGGACATGTTAACAATATTAAATTTTCCAATTCATGAGCACAGAATATCTTTCCATATATTTGTGTGTTCTTCAATTTCTTTCATCAGTGTCATAGTTTTCAAAGATTTTTATACAGTTTTACAGATTTCTTACCTCCTTGGTTAAATTTATTCCCAGGTATTTTATTCTTTTTGATGTAATTGTAAATGGGATTATTTTCTTTATTTCTTTTTCTGATAGTTTGTTATTAATATATAGAAAGGCCACAGATTTCTGTATGTTTATTTTGTATCATACTACTTTAATTGAATTCATTTATTAGCTCTAACAGTTTTGGGTAGTGTCTTTTGGGTTTTCCATATATAATATCATGTCATATGCAAATAGTGACAATTTTACTTTTTCCTTTCTAAACTGGATGCCTTTTATTTCCTTTTATAGCCTCATCACTGTGGCTAGAACAATACTATGTTAAATAAAAGTGGTGAAAGTGGGTCTCCTTGTCTTGTTCCTGACCATAGAGGAAAACATTTCAGCTTTTCACCATTGAGTATGATGTTAGCTGTGGGTTTGTTATATATGGCCTTTATTATGTTCAAGTATATTCCCTCTAAATCCACTTTGTTGAGAATTTTTTATCAGAAATGAATGTTGAATTTGTCAAATACTTTTTCTGCATTAATTGAGATAGTCATATGATTTTTATCCCTTATTTTATTAATGTGGAAAATCATGTTGATTGATTTGCAGATTTTGTACCATGTTAGCATCCCTGAAATAAATCTGACTTGATCATGCTGTGTGATGCTTTTAGTGTATTGTTGGATTCAGTTTGCTAATGTTTTGTTGAGGATTTTGCATTTGTGTTCATCAGGAATATTGACCTGTAATTTTCTTTTTCTTTTCTTTTCTTTCTTTCTTTTTCTTCCTTTTCTTTCTTTTTCTTTTCTTTTCTTTCTTTCTTTTTTTTGGTAGTGGTGGTGTCCTTGTCTGGTTTTGGTATTAGAGTAATTCTGGCCTCATAAAATGAGTTTGAAAATTTTCCCTCCTCTTCAATTTTTTGGAAAAATTTAAGAAGGATAGGTATTAAACCTTGTTTGAATGTTTGGTAGAATTCACCAGTGAAATCATCTAGTCCTGGACTTTTCTTTGTTGAGAGGTTTTTGATTACTGATTCAATCTCCTTACTAATAATCAATCTATTCACATTTTTTATTTCTTCATGATTCAGTCTTGGAAAATTGTGTATTTCTAAGATTTATCCATTTCTTCTAGGTTGTTCAATTTGTTGGCATATAATTGTTTTACTAGTGTTTTATGATCCTTTGTATTTCTGTGGTGTCAATTGTAACTTCTTTTGTTTCTTATACTGTTTATTAGAGCCCCCTCATTTTTTTCTTTGTTAGTCTATCTAAAGGTTTGTCATTTTGTTTTTTATCTTTTTAAAGAACCAGCCCTTAGTTTCACTGATCTTGTCTTTTTTTTTTTTTTGCCTCTATTTCATTTATTTCTGCATGAATCTTTATTATTTCCTTCCATCTACTGACCTTGGGCTTCATTTGTTCTTCTTTTTCTAACTCCTTTTTGTATAGCATTAGACTGTGTATTTGAAATTTTTCTTGTTTTTGAGGTAGGCTTGCATTGCTATGATCTCTCCTTTTAGAATTGTTTTTGCTGCATTCCAAAGATTTTGGTATGCTGTATATCTGCTTTCACTTGTCTCTAGGTATTTTTTTTCTTTCTTTCTTCTTTGATGATCCTTTGGTTTTTTTCAGTAGCATGTTGTTTAATCTCCACATTTTTGTGTTTTTCCAATTTTCTTCTTGCAACTGATTTCTATTTTTATATCATTGTGGTCGGAGAAGATGCTTGATATGATTTCAATTTTCTTGAATTTATTGAGACTTATTTTGTGGCCTAAAATTGATCTACACTGTTCCATGTGCACTTGAGAGGGATGTGTTTTCTGTTGCTTTTGGATGGATTGTTCTATATGTATTTATTAAGTCCATCTGGCCTAGTGTGTCATTTAAGGTTGATGTTTCCTCACTAATTTTCTGTTCGGATTATCTATGCACTGCTATAAGTGGGGTGTTAAGGTCCCCTACTATTATTGTAATGCTGTCAATTTCTCTCTTTATGTACATTAATATTTGCTTTATATATCTTAATGTCTTTATGTTGGGTGCATATATATTTATAAATGTTATGTCTTCTTGTTGAATTAACCCCTTTATGATTATGCAATGCACCTCTTTGTCTATCATTACATCTTTGTTTCAAAGTCTATATTGTCTGTTATGAGGATAGCTACACCAGTTTTCTTTTCGTTTTCATTAGCATGGAATATCTTTCTCCATCCCTTCACTTTCAGTCTGTGTGGGTGTCCTTACTTCTGAAGTGAGTTTCTTGTTGGTGGTATATAAATAGGTCTTATTTTTTTAATCTATTCAGCCACTCTGTCTTTTGATTGGAGTGTTTATTCCATTTATATTAAAGTAATTATTGATAGGTGTGTACTTACTGCTGCTTCATTAATTGTTTTCTCACTGTTTTTGTAGTTCCTCTCTTTTCCTTTCTTCTCTTCCTCTTTTCCCTTGTGGTTTGTATACAGTGATCTGCTTTGAGTTGATAGCAACTTAATTTTGAATACATACCAAAATTTTACTTTTTTTCTCCCCCTCCACATTTTATATTTTTGATGTCACTTTTTATATATTTTTTTGTTTTATGCATCCCTAACAAATCACTGTATTTTAGTTAAGTTTGCTTTTTGTCTTTTAAACTTCATACTTGCTTTATAAGTGATCCACTACTTTTACTATATATTTACTTTTTCTGGTAAGATTTTTACTTTTGTACGCTTTCTTGTTAGTAATTATTGCCATTTCTTTTCAGTTTACAGAAATTCTATTAACATTTCTTGTAATGCTAGGTTAGTAGATTTTGTTTTCCTGGAAAACTCTTAAACTCTCCTTCAATTCTGAATTATAACTTGTCAAGTAGATAATTCTTGATCTGAAGCTTTTTTTCCTTTCATCACTTTGAATATGTTATACCACTCAGTTCTGGCTTGCAAAGTTTCTGCTGAAAAATCTGCTGATAGCCTTATGGGGTTTCCCTTCTACATAATTAATTGTTTTTCTCATGCTGCTTTAAAGATTATCTCCTCATATTTAATTTTTACCATTTTAATTATAATGTGTCTTGGTATGGATCTCTTTGGGTTAATCTCATTTAGAACTCTGTGCTTCCTGGACCTGTATGTTTGTTTCCTTCCCCAGATTAGGGAAATTTTCAGCAGCTATTTCTTCAAATAGGTTTTCTAGCCCTTTCTTTCTCTATTCTCCTTCTGAGACCCCTAAAATGCAAATGTTATTCTGTTTGATGTTGTTCTAAAGGTCCCTTAAGTCGTCTTCATCTTTTAAAATTATTTTTTCTTTTTGTTGCTGTGTCTGGGTAAGTTCTATTGCTTTGTCTTATAGTTTGCTGATCCAGTCTTCAGCTTCATCCAGTCTGCTGTTGAACCCTTCTAGTGTATATTTTTTCAGTTCAGTTATTACATTCTTCAGCTCTATAACTTTTGTTTGGAGTTTTCTTATATTTTCTATTTCTGTAGATGATCTCACTATGTTCACCCATAGTCAGTTTGGTGAACATCTTTATAACCATTACTTTGCATTCTTTTTTAAAAAATATTTTATTTATTCACTTGACAGAGAAAGAGCACAAGCAAGGGGAGCAACAGGCAGAGGGAGAAGGAGAAGCAGGCTCCCTGCAGGTAGACTCATGCTGGGCTTGATCCCAGGACACTGGGATCATGACCTGAGCCGAAGGCAGATGCTTAACTGACTGAGCCACCCAGGCACCCCTGTAATGGCCACAAGAACAGAAGAAGAAGAGGAACAAATAAGTGATATAGAAGATAGAATTATGGAAAATAATGTAGGTGAAAAGAAAAGGGAAAGTAGACTTAAGGAATTCAGTGACTCCAGCAAGTGTAATAACATTTGTGTCATAGGAGTCCCAGAAGAAAAAGAGAAAGAAAAGGGGGTAAAAGGTTTATTTGAGGAAATTATAGCTGAAAACTTTGCTAATCTGGAGAAGGACAAAAACATCTGAATCCAGGAGGCACAGAGAATTCCCATCAAAATCAACAAAAGCAGGCCAACACCAAGAGATATTGTAGTTAAATTTGCAAAATATAGGGGCACCTGTGTGGCTCAGTTAAGTGTCTGCCTTTGGCTCGGGACATCATCCCAGGGTCCTGGGATTGAACCCCACATCGGACTCCCTGCTCAGGAGGAAGCCTGCTTCTCCCTCTCCTTCTGCCTGCTGCTCCCCCTGCTTGTGCTCTCTCTTTCTGTCAAATAAATAAATAAATAAATAAATAAATAAATAAATCTTTAAAAAATAAAGATAAATTAATTTGCAAAATACAGAGATAGAAAAAAAAATCCTAAAAGCAACAAGACAAAAGAACTCCCTAACTTACAAGGGAAGACCAATAAGGTTAGCAGCAGATCTCGCCACAGAAACATGGCAAGCCAGAAGGGAGTTGCATGATATATTCAAAGTTCTGAATGGGAATAATCTGCAGCCAAAAATACTTTATCCAGCAAGGTTATCATTCAGAATAGAAGGAGAGATAAAGAGTTTCCCAGACAAACAACTAAAGGAGTTTGTGACCATTAAACCAGCCCTGCAAGAAATATTAAAAGGGACTCTTTGAGTGGGAAAGTAAGACCAAAACTGAAAAAGACTAGAAAGGAACAGATAAAATCCTCAGAAACAATGACAGAACAACTAATAAAATGGCACTAAATACATATCTATCAATAATCATTCTGAATGTAAATGGACTACATGCTCTAATCAAAAGACATAGAGTGTCAGAAAGGATAAAAAAAACAAGACCCATCTATATGTTGCCTACAAGAGTCTCATTTTAGACCTAAAGACTCCTACAGATTGAAAGTGAGGAGTTGGAGAAACATTTATCATGCAAATGGACGTCAAAAGAAAGCTGGAGTAGCCATACTTATATCAAACTAGATTTTAAACCAAAGACTGTAAGAAGAGATGAAAAAGGACATTATATCATAATAAAGTGGACTATCAAACAAGAAGATCTAACAATTATAAATGTTTATGTCCCAACTTGGGAACACCCAATTATATAAAACAATTAATAACAATCATAAAGGAACTCAAACATAAAGGCTAATAATACAATAATAGTTTGGGACTTTAACACTCCCTCACAGCAACAGACAGATCATCTAAGCAGAAAATCAACAAGGAGACAATGGCTTTGAATGATCCACTGGACTAGATGGACTTAACATATATTCAGAACATTTCATCCTGAAGCAGCAGAATACACATTCTTTTCAAGTGCACATGGGACATTCTCCAGAATAGATCACATACTAGGTCACAAATCAAGCCTCAACAAGTACAAAAAGATTGAAATCATACCATGTAACATTTCTGACCACAATGCTATGAAACTTGAAGTCAACCATAAACAAATTTGGAAAGGCCACAAGTACATGGAGGTTAAAAAACATCCTACTAAACAATGAATGGGTTAACGAGGAAGTTAAAGAAGAAATTTAAAAATATATGAAACAAATGAAAGTGAAAGCACAATGGTCCAAAAGCTTTGTGATACAGCAAAAGTGGTCATAAAGGAAGTATATAGCAATACAGGCTTACCTCAAGAATCAAGAAAAATCTCAAATAAGCAACTTAACCTTACATCTAATGAAGCCAGAGAAAGAACAACAAATGAAACCTAAAGCCAGCAGAAGAAGGGAAATAATAAAGATTAGAGCAGAAATCAATGATACAGAAACATACACACACACACACACACACACACACACACACACACACACATATCCAGTAGAACAGATCAATGGAACCAGGAGCTAGTTCTTTGAAAAATTTAATAATATTGATAAACCCCTAGTCAGACTCAGAAAGAAAAGAGAAAGGACCCAAATAAATAAAATCACAAATGAGAGAGGAGAAATAACCAACACCACATTAATACAAACATTTATAAGAGAATATTATGAAAAATTATATGCCAACAAATGGGACAATCTGGAAAATATGGATAAATTCCTAGAAACATATAAACTACCAAAACTAAAACAGGAAGACATGGAAAAGTTGAACAGACTGATAACCAGCAAAGAAATTAAGTCAACAATAAAAAATCTCCCAAAAGGGACACCTGGGTGGCTCATTTGGTTAAGCATCTGCTTCATTCAGCTCAAGTCATAATCCCAGGGTGCTGGGATTGAGCCCTGTGTTGGGCTCCCTGCTCAGTGGGAAGTCTGCTTCTCCCTTTCCTTCTGTCCCTCCACCTGATTGTTCTCTCTATCTCTCCAATAAATAAATAAAATCTTTTTAAAAAATCTCCCAAAAAACAAAAGTCCTGGGCCAGATGGCTTCACAGGAAAATTCTACCAAACTTTTAAAGAAGTGTTAATACCTATTTTTCTCAAACTACTCTGAAAAATAGAAATGGAAGGAAAACTTCCAAACTTATTCTATGAGACCAGCATTACCTTAATACCAAAACCAGACAAAGACCCCATGAAAAAGGAGAGTTACAGACCAAAATCCCTGATGAAGATGGATGCAAAAATTCTCAACAAGATACTAGCTAATAGGATCCAACAGTACATTAAAAAAAATCATTCACCATGATCAAGTGGGATTTATTCCTGGGCTGCAAGGATGGTTTGGTATTTGCAAATCAATTGACGTGATACATCACATTAATAAAAGAAAGGAGAAGAACCAAATGATCCTCTCAATAGGTGCAGAAAAAGCATTTGACAAAGTCCAGCATCCATTCTTGATAAAAACCATCAACAAAGTAGGGATAGAGGGAACATACCTCAATATCATAATGGCCATATAAAAAAACCCACAGCTAATATCATCCTCAATGGGGAAAAACTGAGAGCATTTCCTCTAGGGTCAGGAGCAAGACTAGGATGTCCACTCTCACCATTGTTATTTAACATAGTACTGGAAGTCCTAGCCTCAGCAATCAGACAACAAATGAAATAAAATCAGCAAGGAAGAAGTCAAACTTTCACTATTTGCAGATGACATGATACTCTATGTAGAAAACCCAAAAGACTCCATCAAAAAACTGCTAAAATGAATGTATGAATTCAGTAAAGTCGCAGAATACAAAATCAATGTGCAGAAATCTGTTGCATTTCTATACACCAATCATGAAGCAGCAGAAAGAGAAATCAAAGAATCAATCCATTCAAAATTACACCAAAAATAATAAGATGCCTAGGGATAAACCTAACCAAAGAGATGAAAGACCTGTACTCTGAAAACTATAAAACACTGATGAAACAAATTGAAGATGACACAAAAAATGGAAAAACATACCATGCTCGTGGATTGGAATAACAAATATTGTTAAAATGTCTATATTACCCAAACCAATCTACACATTTACTGCAATCCCTATCAAAATACCAACAGCATTTTTCACAGAGCTAGAACAAACAATCCTAAAATTTGTATGGAACCACAAAAGACTGTGAATAGACAGAGAAATCTTGAAAAAGAAAAGCAGGGGCGCCTGGGTGGCTCAGTCATTAAGCGTCTGCCTTCGGCTCAGGGTGTGATCCTGGCATTCTGGGGTCGAGCCCCACATCAGGCTCCTCCACTGGAAGCCTGCTTCTTCCTCTCCCACTCCCCTTGCTGTGTTCCCTCTCTCGCTGGCTGTCTCTATCTCTGTCAAATAAATAAATAAAATTAAAAAAAAAAAGAAAAAGAAAAGCATAGCTGGAGGCATCACAATTGCAGACTTCAAGTTATTTTACAAAGCTGTACTGATCAAGATAGTATGGTACTGACACAAAACAGGCATGTAGATCAATGACACAGAACAGAAAACCCAGAAATGGACCAAAAACTATATGGTCAACTAACCTTCAACAAAGCAGGAAGGAATATCCAATGGAAAGAGACAGTCTCTTCAACAAATGGTGGTGGGAAAACTGGACAGTTGCATGCAAAAGAATGATACTGGACCACTGTCCTACACCATATACAAAAATAAACTCAAAATGGATTGAAGACCTAAATCTGAGACCTGAAACCATCAAAATCCTAGAGGAGAACATAGGCAGTAACTTCTTTAATATCAGCTGTAGCAACTTCTTTCTAGAGATGTGTCCAGAGTCAAGGGAAACAAGAGCAAAAATAAACTATTGGGATTACATCCAAATAAAATCTTCTGCACAGTGAAGGAAAGAGTCAACCAAACTAAAAGGTGATCTACAGAATAGGAGAAGATATTTGCAAGGGGCATTTCCAATAAAGGTTTACTATCCAAAATATATAAAGAACTTATACAACTGAACACCCAGAAAACCAAATAATCCAATAAAAAATGGGCAGAAAACATGAACAGATATTTCACCAAAGAAGACATAGAGATGGTCAGCAGACACATGAGGAGATGTTCACCATTAGTTATGACCTGGGAAATGGAAATCAAAACTACAATGAGATATCACCTCACACCTGTTAGAATGGCTAAAATCAACAACACAAGAAACAAAAGGCCTTGGCAAGAATATTGAGAAAAAGGAACTCTCATGCACTGTTGGTGGGAATGCAAACTGGTCCATTCCCCAAAAAGTTAAAAATAAAACTCCTTTATGATCCAGCAATTGCACTACTGAGTATTTACCCTTAGAATACAAAAACACTAATTCAAAGGGATACATGCACCTCTATGTTTATAGCAGCATTATTTACAATAGCCAAACTATGGAAGCAGCCCAAGTGCCCATCGACAGATGAATGGATAAAGAAGATATGGGATATATATATATATATATATATATATATATATACACACACACACACACACACACACTTTATACACACACACACACACAATGGAATATTACTCAGTCACTAAAAAGAATGAAATCTTGCCATTTGTAATCACATGGATGGAGGTAGAGAGTATAATGCTAAGTGAAATAAGTCAGTCAGAGAAAGACAAATATGATATGATTTCACTCATATGTGGAATTTAAGAGACAAACAAGGAAAGGGAAAAATAAGAGAGATAAAAAGACAAATCAAGAAACAAACTCTTAATTATAGAGAATAAACTGTCGGTTACCAGAGGGGAGGTGTGTGTGGGATGGATTAAATAGGTGATAGAGATTAAGGAGTGTACTTTTGATGAGTACTGGGTGATGTATGGAAGTGTTGAATCACTATATTGCACACTTGAAACTAATGTAACACTGTATGGTAACTGAGTGGAATTTAAATAAAAAACTTCAAAAAAATAAAAAAATAGGGGCACCAGGGTGGCTCAGTCAGTTAACCATCCAACTCTTGACCTCAGCTCAGGTCTTGATCTCGGGGTTGTGAGTTCAGTCCCCACATTGGGGTTCATGCTGTGCATGGAGGCTACTTAATAAAAGAAAAAAAATTAAAAATAAAATTAAAAATTAAAAAATAAAACATAGAATTCTGTACTCACACACATACACAAAAAGAAATGCACATGTTGTGATGAGCACTGTGTGATGTATGGAAGTGTTGAATCACTACATTGTACACTTGAAACTAACATAACACTGTAGGTTAACTATAGTGGAACTGTTTGTATTTCATAAAATTAATTAGGCAGAGGGTTTTGAGTGGTGTATGAAGGCAAAATTGTGGATTTAGTCTTAATCATCCAATTTATGCTCAAGTTGAAACATTCCATTTTCTTAGTCTGTGTCAATTGTTCTATCGTTAATTTTCATCAGGTTTCTTTTTAGTATGACATTGGTTTCCCAAAAATCTAAGGACCTTTGGGAGGCGGTTCACTCAGCTTATGCTCAGGAACTTCTTCCTAAAGAACTTAAACATTCCTTTATTCAGCTTGTCTTTCATCACTATTAAGTCATCTTTGTATAAAGATCACTTTCATAAAAATGGATCCTCAGAACTCATATTTTACAGATGAGGAAATCGACATTCAGAGAAGCTATTTGATTCACCCAAGATGACGGAGCTGTTCAGTATCAGGGTCAAAGTGTAGACGTGTTTTATCTATTCTGTGTTAATTAAGCACTTACTCCATCCAGGGCAATGTATTCATTGATGAGGACACACAGATGCAGAAGACTTGGTCCCTGCTCTCAAGGAAGACGAGTTCTTCATATTCCAAAATAAGTCAGGCAGCCTATGAATGCTGGGACATCACAAATGTCATTTGAACTTCATTAGAGAAAGTTGCTTTTAATTTTGACTCCTTTATTTGTCAAAATATTCCTGGGGCTGTGGCAGGACAAAGAGAGATTGCAAACTATTATCCTAGAGACCTGTTTTGTTTGGTCAGCATAGCACTTATATTTTCTTTAACTGTCAGTTAAAAATTTGGAGAGATCAGGGGTGCCTGGGTAGTGCAGTCGTTAAGCATCTGCCTTCGGCTCAGGGTGTGATCCCGGCGTTCTGGGATCGAGTCCCACATGGGGCTCCTCTGCTAGGAGCCTGCTTCTTCCTCTCCCACTCCCCTGCTGTGTTCCCTCTCTCGCTGGCTGTCTCTCTGTCACTTAAATAAATAAAATCTGTAAGGTGTATTTCTTAAAAAAAAATTTGGAGAGATCACATTTAAATATCTAGATTTCTAGATTCTTTTAGAAAAAAAATCCAAAGATCTGGCCTTACTAGACCAATGTTCCCTTGTGGCAATATTTCTCTGGAGGGGAGGAGCTGCTGCCTATTTTTTATGGGTTGGTGCTAGCAGTTTTCATAGTTCCTAACCAGTATCTTGCACACACTCTTACTGCCTACCCAACCACCGAAGTATTTAAGTTGGCTAACCCCGTTAACTAACTTGTGGGGCTACCAAATTGTTGTTTGAACTATGCCTGACAGCAGATGGCAGCAATAAGCCATGTAACTGCCATTTCTCCTATAAGTAGGAAAGTGGTACTACAGCAACAGTTGACTTCAGAGGCTTTTCTTTTTTCCTCTAAAAAAAAAGACAAAACAATCTAAGGTCACTAGATTCTAGTTGAGCCATATTTTGACAAAATAACTGGCGGGAAAGGGATTTAGTGCTAATAATGAGAAGCAGCCCATTGTGTAAGAATCTGTAAGGCATGAATGGAATAGGGGGCTACAAGCAAAAAATCCTGAAACTGAGAGAGATTGGGCAAGTTGGTTTGCAACCACTGGTTGAAGACACTCTTCCTCACACAAAATACATACCAAAAAATCAGCTTAAAATGGATCATAGACCTCATTATAAGCCCTAAAACTTTAAAACTATTAGAAGAAAACCCAGAAGTCAATCTTTATTAACTTTAGAATAGACAATGGTTTCTTAGATATGACACTAAAAGTATAAGCTACAAAAGAAAAAGTAGTTAAATAAGACTTCATCAAAATTTAAAACTTTTGTGCTTCAAAATATACCATGAAGAAAATGAAAAGACAACTTGAAGAATGGGAGAAAATTTTTGTGAATCATATATCTCATTAAAAAAACTTGTGTATAAAGAATGTTTATAAATGAACAATAAAAAGACAAATGACCTAATTAAAAAAAAAAACAAAGGATCTAAATAGACTCTTCTCTAAGGAAGATATACAAATGGATTATAGGCATATAAAAAGATGTTCAATCTCATTTGTCATCAGGGAAATGCAAATCAAAACCACAATGAGATACCGCTTCACTCATCACAGGATGACTAAGATGAAAAAGACAACAATATGTGTTAGCAGTGATGTGAAGAAATTAGAACCTTCAAATGGTGCAGCTACTTTGGAAAACAGTTTGGGTGCTCCTCAAAATGTAACCCAGCAATGCCTTTCCTAGTTATATAGCCAAGAGAAATGAAAACATATGTCCACACAACAGTGAAGGAAACCATCAACAAAACAAAAGGCAACCTACTGAATGGGAGAAGATATTTGCAAATGATATATCTGATAATGGGTTAATATTCAAAATACGTAAAGAACTTTTACAACTCAACACCAAGAAAAACAAATAATCCAATTAAAAATGGGCAGAGGACCTGAATAGACATTTTTCTAAAGAAGACATACAGATGGCCAACAAACACGTAAAAAGATACTCAGCATCACTAACCACCAGGGAAATGCAAATATGTAAATCAAATCCACAATGAGATATTACCTTACATCTGTCAGAATGGCTAGAATAAAACAGACAAGAAATAATAAGTGTTGGCGAGGATGTGGAGCAAAAGCAACCCTCATGCACTGTTGGTGGGAATGTAAATTGGTACAGCCGCTGTGGAGAACAGTATGGAGGTGTCCTCAAAAAAGTTAAAAATAGACACACCATATAATCCAATAATTCCACTACTGAATATTTACCCACAGAAAACAAAAACAGTAATTCAGAAAGATACATGCACTCCTATGTTTATTGCAGCATTAGTTATAGTAGCCAAGATATGAAAACAACCTGATATTATAACAGCAATGTCCACAATAGCCAAAATATGGAAAGAGCCCAGATGTCTGTTGACAGATGAATGGATAAAGATGTGGTATATACATACAATGGAATATTACTCAACCATCAAAAAGAACAAAATGTTGCCATTTGCAATGACGTGGATGGAAATAGAGGGTATTATGCTAAGCAAAATAAGTCAGTCAGAGAAAGACAGTTAACATATGATTTCACTCATGTGGAACGTAAGAAACAAAACAGATGAAAATAAAGGAAGGGAAGGTAAAATAAAATAAGATAGAAACAGAGAGGAAGGCAAGTCATAAGAGACTCTTAACTCTAGAAAACAAACTGAGGGTTGCTGGAGGGGAGGTTGGTGGGGGAGGGAATAATTGGGTGATGGGCATTAAGGAGGGCACTTGATATAATGAACACTGGGTGTTATATACAACTGATGAATCACTCAGCTCTACCCCTGAAACTAATAATACACTATATGTTAACTAAATTGAATTTAAATAAAAAATTAAAAAAAGAAAGCAACCTAAGAGTCCATCAATAGATGAATAGAGAAGATATGGGGGTGTGTGTGTGTATTATATATCGTATACATACATACATACATACACACAACAGAATATTACACAGCCATAAAAAAGGATAAGATCTTGCTATTTGCAACAACATGGATGGAGCTACGGGGTATTATGCTAAACGAAATAAGTCAGACTGAAAAAGACAAATACTATATGATTTCACTCGTTTGTGGAATCTAAAAAACAAACGAATAAACAAACAATCAAAAAGTAAAATCAGACCTATAAATACAGAGAACATACTGATGGTTGCCAGAGGGAAGAAGGTAGTAGATGGGCAAAATGAGTGAAGGGGAGTGGGAGATACAGGCTTCCATTCATGGAATGAATAAGTCACAGGAATAAAAAGCAGAGCATAGTCAGGGAATATAGTCAATAGTATTGTAATAGCATTGTATGGTGACAGATGGTAGTTACACTTGTGGTGAGCATAACATAATATATAAAGATATTGAATCACTATATCATACACCTGAAGCTAATGTAACATTGTGTGTCAACTATACTGAAATAAAAATATATATCCACACATAAACTCATATATAAATATCCATAGCAGCATTATTAACAATAGCCAAAAGGTAGAAACAACCCAGTTGCCCATTAATTGGCAAATGCTTAAACAAAATGTAGTATATTAATACAATGGGATATTATTCAGTTGTAAAAAGTAACAAAGTATCAAACATGCTACAATATGGATGTACCTTGAAAAATTACACTAAATGAAAGAAGGCAGACATAAAATGATTCCATTCATATGAGATGTCCAGAATAGATAAGTATATAGACACAGAAAGTAGATTAATTGTTACCAGGGCCTGCAAAGAGGGGACATCAGGAGTGACTGCTAATGGGTATGGACTTTTTCAGAGTGATGAAAATATTCTGAAATGAGATAGTAGTGGTAGTTACACAACTCAGGGAATATACTAAATACAACTGAATTATACACTTTCAGAGGTTGAATTCTGTGTTATGTGAGTTATAACTCAATAAGTTGTTATTTAAAAGGGCACATTAAATATTACTTTCCTGTAGTGCTTCAGGATCAACTATAAGAAAATCAGTTTTTTAACATTGAAAGAATATGGTGTAGTATAATTTATGAGTGATAGGATGTGGATTAAAGCAGTTATGGCTATGACACAGACCTCTTCCTCTGGCTTCTGGAGGACAGTAAACTGGAGGAGAGGACAATTGGAGAAAAGGAAAAGTGGGAAAGTTGGTGAGGAGACAAAAGTAAGGGGCCAGTCTGGTATGGAAACTACCTTACTCTTAATGGATGGAAAAGGTGAGGTCATACAACTTCCATCTGTCTTTATGAGACATCAGAAATCAGCCTGATAATCTCCTTCCAACAAGAGTAGAGTATGAACACAGTACAAGTTTTAGCAAGGCAAAGGATAGGCAGGTCTTATTTTTAGGGCTTTCCTGACCAGAATTTCCTCATTTCACCCTAAACACACTGAGTTCACACACACACACACACACACACACACACACACACAGAATGAGAGAGAGAGAGAGAAAGAGAGAGAAAGAGAGAGAGAGAAACTGTGGAAACACAATGTTTCATGGTGACCAAATTATTTTGCTGGAGAAAGTGATGGCATGGCTCTCATGCAGTTTGCTGCAAAGCTGAGCCTAAAGCATCAAGGCTCTCTGTCACCCAGGCTGCAAACCTTTTTGTGGGTTTGGCCTCTTCCTTCTCGGGGTCTCTCATCCATATCTATTTAGCCATCATGGTTTATTGATTTATTTTTCTCATCTAATGTACTTCACATCTGTCCCTTTGTTTTCAATCTTCTTACCACTCTATCAGACCAGGTGTTCATCAATTCATGCTGAAAAACAACTGAACAAACTAATGAGGAGAAAATAAAAGTGTTAGTTTAAGAGCTAACTAACCATAAATTTCCACTTAAGGGAAGAGATCTGTGTTTGTTTTAGCAAAAACCTTGATGGATCATTTTGATTGCTCAAAGATTACTCTTGGGACATGGTTGGAATAGACCTGGAGCTAAACTGCTCTGCTTGAGAAATTACCAGTAATGGCATGGTTTGGATATTCAATATCTGAGGAAAAGTAGGGAGAAGACTGAAGGAGAGAGGAGAATTTAGCAGTATCAAGAAAACTTAAACCCTAGCAAAATGGCTAAGGAACTTTTAAGGTGAGAGATATTTAATATTTAATTTCAACTTGTTTGCAAGTATCTGGTCCTTTAGTAAGATCTGAGAGCACACAGCTGTTGGTAGTGTATGGGAAAGTGAAGGAATCAAGGAATAAGCCGGGAGGCAACATAGTACAGAAAAGGAACCGCATACCCAGGAGACATGAGAAGAGAAAAAGAAGCAGAAACTCACAGACATTGGTGACCAGAAGAAACATAAGCATCACACCTTCCCCAGGATCTCTTAAATCTTAGAAGGCACAATGATCCCAGCAAGCCACTAGGTTTGGGGCTTTTCAGGGACTCAATCTAAAGCATATTACCACTGTTTATTTGGCACTTACTGTTCTTCCAGTTTTACACTTTGTCCCTCCCCATTCTTTCCCATGCTTTGTGTCCGAGGAGGAAATTGACCTGTATTGACATCATTAATGGGATTTTTTATATTTTGGCTTTCTGGTGGGTTCCACCCCTGAGAAGCCCTGGCAGGAGATCTGAGCGAGGAAGGAGATTGAGGTCAGGGTATTTATTCACTCAGCTCCTTCCGTGCAAGGTCACAGTGGGGTAGTTAAGTTCATAGTACCGATAGATGACCCTCTCAACATCCCTCTCTCTCATCAACTAACTTCTCTCACTCCTTTCTCTTCTCCCTCCTATAAGATTAAAAGTGGCAATAACCCCACTGTTATTTGTCCCCAGGTACTTTACCATTCCTTATGTTTTCCCTACACCCAACCAACATAATTGTTAATAGTCCCTTTATTAAATTCTCTTAAATTACCTAGCACCCTAATACTCTTATTAGGGCATTACTTCCATTATCTCAGTTGATTCTCACTACAACTCTTTGAGTTAAATATTATTATTATTATTTTAAAATATTTTACTTATTTATTTGTTAGAGAGAGAGAAATAGAGAGCAAGCACAAGCAGGGGGAGGGGCAGAGAGAGAAGCAGGTTCCCCGCTGAGCAGGGAGCCCTATGCGAGACTCCATCCCGGGACCCTAGGATCATGACCTGAGCCGAAGGCAGATGCTTAACCAACTGAGCCACCCAGGTGTCCCTGAGGTAAGTATTATTATTAACCTCACCTTACAGATGTGGAAAATATGAGACAAAGAGAGATTAAGTAACTTGCCTGCATACCTTCTGACTCTAGAGCTTTGGCTTTATGAACAATGGTTTTGGTTTTTGTTGTGTTTTTTCTACTTTGATGGTAACCCTACATCCAGATTTCAAGCCATCTGATACATTATGCCCAGATTAGTCTTCCTAAAGCATTCATCCAAAACCCTCTAAGATCTGACTTCTATCTACCTTTTATCTTCCCTATACCTTTTTTCTGTAAAAGCCTTACAATAGAGCTGAACTGGACTATTCATTTTTCCATGAAAATATCTTATTAGTCCTACCTCATCCTTCTTCTCATAAAATGCCCCAGGGCTGGACTTCTCTCTTCACTCCCATTCCATCTCTTTATTTGTTAGTCTCAATCACCCCTCTCCTCTGGGGACCAACCAAAATCCTACCTCACCCACAGAGTCTGGCTAATTTTACTTCTTCCACTTTCTTGTTATGTAACCTTCAGTGACACATGCTAACTTTTCTGAGTCAGTGTTCTCAACTATAAATTTCATATCAATTGCTGGCCTACTGATGTTGAAATACTTACTAACACTCACTGATCTCAAAATGTCTCAGCAATGAGGCCACCCAACCTAGGAACTCTTCTCTTTAACAACTTGATCAAGATTTCACAAGTAATGTTTTATAGTAGAAATTTGCCAATCTTTTTATGGTTGCATAGCATCTGAACCCCCTTAGAGTTGTCCATTGTGTATTAGAAAGTGCCCTGAATGGGATAGGCTGGTGATGGGTAGTAAGGAGGGTGCATATTGCATGGTGCACTGGGTGTTATACTTAAGTAATGAATCATGGAACTTTAAAAAATAAAATAAAATTTTAAAAAAACCAAAAAAACAAAACAAAACAAAACAAAAAAGTGCCCTGCATCTCACTACAGAGGCCAAGAGGTACCAAACATTCCTACTTCTTGCTCCTGGCAGCTGGGATATAGACACATAACTTGACTCGGCCTTCCCAGGGCTTTGAATATGGAAGAAGTAGACACAGAAGCTTTTGGAGATATAGCATGGTTTAGTGATTCTTAAACTTTAGTGTGCATCAGAAACTCCTTGGTGTGATACGCATGTGTGTATGTAAGGGGTTGTTTTTGTTAAAATGAAATCTCCTGAGCCCTACATAGATCTGCTAGGTCAGTATCCTTGGGAAAGGGGCATAGGAATCTTAATTTTCACAGGCTCCTTAGGGCCTGGGGAATCTGATATACAATAAATTTTGAAAATTATATCTCTAGGTCTGTAGATAATACATTATTTTTACCATATACATTATTCCTTTCTTCATCTGTGGCTTTCCTATATCCCTCATTATTTGTTTCTACAGAAGAGATCTATTTTCTCCTTAGAGACTTTGACTTTACTCTTTTCCTGAGAATAAACTTTACATTAGCCACCCCACACCCACATTAAATAACACACACACACACACACACACACACACACACACACACACACACACACACTGGAAATCTTGAAATATGAACAGGGCTTATATGCCATCAATAATTTCTCTTATATTTCTAATTTCTCTAAGAGCAAGAATTTGCTTAACCTCCATACTCCTCTTCCAACTTTCCAATCTTTTAAGAAATTAATTGATGGTTGGAAATGATGGCATCTTTCACTTCATTTTGCATTACTTCTTTCTTTCACATAAGTCCTATTAATTTTATGGGAATCTTTCATTTTGTGCTTAATTGATGGTATGAATTTATCTCAACCAGTTCTTCCAGTCCTTTATCATACTAATGTTAACCATTTGGCTTTATAGTCATTTTGATTACTTCTCTTTCCCAAGATATTTGAAAATTCCTCCCCAACCATTAACTTATTTTATATATTGGAAGAAGACATTACTTTCCCTGACATAGGTATTTCCAGTGGCATATGTATTCATAAGTTGTATCTCTTATCCTTTCAAATACATAGCTGTGATCAGATATCTTCTTGCTTTATCTTATGGCTTTTTGACATTCTAATTACAATCTCGGTAACTTAAAAACTAAAACTAATTTGAGTCTTCATTTCTCCTCTGTAAAAGGAGAAGACTAAAATCAAAGCTCTCTAAAGAACTTTCTAGATAGTCTATGCCTACAAAGGATTGGGTAGCTAGACATCAGAGCTGGGCGCTGGGGAACAAATAAGAAAGTTTCAGTTAACCAAAATGCTCTAAAATGTTATAGAAAAAGTTTTCTGAAACTCTCCTCATACCAACAGTATCCTGCAAACTTTGTACCCTTTCACCATCATCTCCCCATTTCTCCCTCTCTCTAGCCCCAGACAATCACCATTCTACTCTCTGCTTCTTTGAGTTTGAGTACTTTAGCTTCCACATATAATTAAGACCATGCAGTATTTGTCTTTCAGTATGCTTAAAATTTTTCTAAAAGGGTAGATCTCATGTTAAGTGTTCTGACCCCACACTCACACACAGACACACAATAGTAGTAGTAGTAGTAATAATAACAACAACAACAACAACAACAACAATACAGGTATGAGAAGAAACTTTGGGAGGTGATGGTTATGTCTATGGCCTTGATGGTGTTGATGGTTTCACAGGTGTATAGTTATCCCCAAAGTCCTCAAGTTGTATACAATAAATATGTAGTTTTTATATGTCAATTATACCTTAATAAAGTGTTTTTTTTAAACAGGATATCCTTAGAAAATTGTTGGTAAAATGCTGATTCCCAGCGCTTGCCTACCTCCAGAGATCCTGATTCAGGTGGTCTGAGATCAGGACTGGAAATTTATGCTTTAAATGATTTTCAGGATCAGGCAAGTTTATGAGACCCCCGCTAAAAGAATGGAAGATAGTGCAGAGTTTGATGTTTGATAAACTTAATTTTTATTGAATTATAACATACATACAGAAAAGTGCACAAATTGCTTCATGTATTTTCTCAAAGTGGACACACCTGTGCAACTAGCACCCAAATCAAGAAACAGAACAGTACCAGCACCCTTGAAGCTTTCCAAGGTAGCCACTCCCAGTAACTACTTTGTCTAAGGATAATGATAAACTTCATTTCTAACAGCACTGATTAGTTTTGCCTGCTTTTTTGTTTTGTTTTATTTTCAAATTTTTAAAAAAATTTAATACCAGTACAGTTAACATACAGTGTTATATTAGTTTCAGGTGTACAATACAATCATTCAACAATTCCATATATCGCCCTGTGCTCTTCACAACAAGTGCACTCCCTAATCCCCATCACTTATTTTACCCACTCACACCCACCCCTCTTGTAACCATCACACCTGTCAGAATGGCTAAAATAAAAAACACAAGAAACAATAGGTGTTAGCAAGGATGTAGAGAAAAAGGAACCCTTGTGCACTATTGGTGGGAATGTAAACTGGTACAGCCACCTGGAAAACAGTATGGAGTTTCCTCAAAAAGTTAAAAATAGAAATACCTTATGATCCAGCAATCACACTATTGGGTGTTTACCCAAAGAATACAAAAACACTAATCAAAGGGATACACGAACTGCTATGTTTATAGCAGCATTGTTTACAACAGCCAGAGTATGGAAGCAGCCCAAGTGTCCATCAACCGATGAATGGATAAAGAAGATGTGAGATATATATATATATACACATATATATATGAATGTTATTCAGCCATAAAGCCATAAAAAAGAATGAAATCTCGCTGTTTACAATGACATGGATGGAGCTAGAGAATATAATGCTAAGAGAAGTCAGTCAGAGAAAGATAAATACCATATGATTCCACTCATATGTGGAATTTAAGAAACAAAACAAACAAGCAAAGGGAATAAAAAAGAGAGACAAACCAAGAAACAGACTCTTAATTTAGAGAATTGGTAGTTACCAGAGGGAAGGGGGTAGAGGGGCTGGTTTAAATAGGTGATGGGGATTAAGGAGTGTACTAGTCATTATGAGCACTGGGTGATGCATGGAATTGTTGAATCACTATATTGTACACCTGAAACTAATATAATACTGTATGTTAACTAACTGGAATTAAAATAAAGACTTAAAAATAAATTTTAAAAGTTTACTGCCTATGTTTTCTTTAAGAAGTGTTATGGCTTCAGGTATTACATTTAGATCTTTGTCCATTTTGAGTTTATTTTTGATATAAGAAAGTGGTCCTGTTTCACTCTTTTGCATATACCTGTCCAGTTTTCCGACCATTTATTGAAGAGACCATCTCTCCCCCATTGTATATTCTTGCATCCTTTGTTGTAGATTAATTAGACCATATGAGTGTGGATTTTTTTCTGGGCTCTTTATTCTGTTCTATTGATCTATGTGTCTGCTTTTGTGCCTGTATCATATTGTTTTGATTACTATAGCTTTGTAATATAGTTTGAAATATAAAAGTACTATATCTCTAGCTTTGGATATTTTTTTCCAGTTTTGTCTTGGCTATTCTGGTTTTTTTGTGATTTCATACACATTTTAGGATTATTTGTTCTCGTTCTGTGAAAAATGCTATTGTTATTTTGATAAGGATTTCATCAAATCTGTAGATTGCTTTGTCTCATATGGACATTTTAACAACATTAATTCTTCCAATCCATGAGCAAGGAATATCTTTCCATTTATTTATGTCATCTTCAATTTCTTTCATCACTGTTTTATAGTTTTCAGAGTATAGGTCTTTTAACTCCTTGGTTAAGTTTATTCTTAGGTATTTTATTCTTTTTGGTGCAGTACTAAATGGAATTGTTTTCTTAATTTCTCTTTCTGCTATTTCTTTATTAGTGTAAAAAAACACAACATATTTCTGTATATTAATTTTGTATCCTGCAACTTTGTTGAATTCATTTTTTTTACTCCTAATAGTTTTTTGGTGAAGTCTTTAGCATTTTCTATGTTTAGTATCATGTCATCTGGAAATTGTGACAGTTTTACTACTTTCTTACAATTTGGTTGCCTTTTCTTTTTCTTATCTGATTGCTGTCATTAGGATTTCTATGTACTATGTTGAATAAAAATGGTAAGAGTGGACATTTTTGTCTTATTCCTGATTTTAGAATAAAACCTCTCATTTTTTCACCTTTGAGTATAATGTTAGCCATGTACTCATATATGGCCTTATTATATTGAGGTATTCTTTCTTAACCCACTTTCTCGAGAATTTTTATCATGAACAGATGTTGATTTTTGATGCCTTTTCTGCATCTGTTGGAATGATCATATGATTTTTATCCCTCATTTCATTAATATGGTGTATCACATTGATTGATTTGCAAATATTGAACTATCCTTATATCCCTGGAGTAAATCCCACTTGATCATGATGAAAGACCTTTTAATGTATTGTTGAATGTGGTTTGCTAATATTTTGTTGAGGATTTTTGTATGTATTTTCATTAAGGGTGTTTGCCTGTAGTTTCTTTCTTAATAGTGTCTTTATCTGATTTTGAGTTCAAAGTCATGCTGGCCTTGTAGAATGTATTTGGAAGCCTTCCTTCCTCTTCTACTTTTTGAAATAGTTTGAGGATAATACGTATTAATTCTTTAAGTGTTTTAATTTTTTTAAAGATTTATTTATTTATTTTAGAGAGAGAACATGAGCAAGGGGAGGGGCAGAGGGAGAGGGAGAGAGAGAATCCTTAATCAGACACCCCCTGAGTGCAGAGCCCGACTATGGGATCATGACCCGAGCCAAAATCAAGAGTCGGCCACTTAATTGACTGAGCCACCCAGGCATCCCTAAATGTTTTAATTTAAATGTTAGGATTCACCTGTGAATACATCTGGTCCTCTACTTTCGTTTTGTTGGGAGGTTTTTTTTTTTTTAATTGCAATTCAGTTTCATTACTAGTAGTTGGTCTATTCAGATTTTCTATTTCTTCCTGATTCAGTTTTGGAAGATTGCATGTTTCTAGGAATTTTCCATTTCTTCTAGGTTGTCCAATTAGTTGGCAAATAATTGTACTCAGTAGTCTTTTATAATCTTTTGTATTTCTGTGGTGTCAGTTGTAACTTCTCTTTCATTTCTGATTTTATTTATTCAGGCCCTCTTTTTTTTTTCTTGATGAATCTTGCTAAAAGCTTATCAATTTTGTTTATATTTTGTTTAAAAGAAACAACTTAGTTTTTTTTTATCCTTTCTATTGTATTTTTAGTCTTTATTTCATTTATTTCTGCTCAGATCTTTATTATTTCCTTCCTTCTACTATTTTTGGGCTATTTTTCTAGTTCCTTTAGGTGTAAGGTTAGGTTGTTTATTTGAGATTTTTCTTGTTTCTTGAGGTAAGCCTGTATCACTATAAACTTCCCTTTTAGAACTGCTTTTGCTATGTACCATAGAATTGTGCATGTTTTGTTTCAACTTTTGTTTGTCTCAAGGTATTTTTTAATTTTCTCTTTGATTTCTTCATTGATCCATTGGTCTTTCAGTAGTATATTGTTTAGCTTCCATGTACTTGTGTTTTTTCCAGTTTTTTCTTTGTGATTGATCTCTTGTTTCATACTGTTGTGCTCAAGAAAGATGCTCAACATGATTTCAGTCTTCTTACATTTTGGGACTTGTTTCGTGGTCTTATATGTGATCTATCCTGGAGAATATTCTATATGCGCTTGAAAACAATGTGTATGATTCTGTTTTTGGATAGAATGTTCTGTATATGGGGTTCCTGGGTGGCTCAGTTGGTTAAGCATATGACTCTTGATTTTGGCTCAGGTCATAATCTCAGAGTCATGAGATCAAGCCCCTCATTGGGCTCCATGCTAGGTGTGGAGCCTGCTTAAGATTCTCTCTGTCTCTCTCCATCTGCCCCTTCCCCCCATGCACACACTCCCTCTCTGTCTAAAAAAATAAAAATTTGAAAATTTAAAAAAGAACCTTCTGTATATATCTAGTAAGTCCATGTGGTCTAGTATGTCATTGAAGGCCACTGTTTCCTTGTTGATTTTCTATCTGGATGATATATCCATTGATGTAATGTTGGATTGGAATGCCCTTCTTTGTATCTTGTTACAGTCTTTAAAGTCTATTTTATCTAATATATGTATTCCTACCAGCTTTTCTTCATGTACTTTGGCATAGAATGTCTTTCCATGCCTTCACTTTTAGTCTATGTGTGTCTTTAGGTCTGAAGTGAGTCTTTTGTAGGCAGGATATAGATGAGTGTTTTTTTTTTAATCCATTCAGCCACCCAATCGTTTTTGATTAGAGCATTTGTTCCATTTACATTTAAAGCAGTTCTTGATAGATATGTGCTTTTTGCCATTTTGTTAATTGTTTTCTGGCTGCTTTTTTTTTCTTCTTTGGTTCTTTCTTTTCTTGCTTTATTCCCTTGTGACTGATGACTTATTTAGTATTAGGATTGGATTCCTTTCTCTTTATTTTTTCTCTATTGTAAGTTTTTGGTTTTTGGATACCATAAAGTTCAAATAGAGCAACCTATGTATATAACAGTCTATTTTAAGTTGATGGTCACTTAAGTTCAAATGCATTCTAAAAGCACTACATTTTTAATCCCTCCCTCTATTTTATATTTTATGTCATGTTTTGCATATTTTTATTTTATATATCTCTAAACTAATTATTGTAGATATAGTTAATTTTGCTACTTTTGGTTTTTAGCATCATATTAGACTCATAAGTGGTTGCTTTTACCAGTGAGACTTTTTCTTTCATAATTTTTTCTCATGATTTTCTTACTTGTAGTCATAGTCTTTTCTTTTCTGCTTAGAGAAGTTCCTTTAACATTTCTTGATAGGCCTGTTTAGTTGTGATGGACTCCTTTAACTTTTGTTTGTCTGGGAAGTGTGTTATCTCTCCTTCAATTCTGAATGTTAGCTTTGCCATGTAGAGTATTCTTGGTTGTAGGTTTTTCCTCTTCCTCACTTTGAATATATAGTGCCACTTTCTTCTTCTTTTTTTAATATTTTATTTATTTATTTGACAGAGATAGAGACAGCCAGCGAGAGAGGGAACACAAGCAGGGGGAGTAGGAGAGGAAGAAGCAGGCTCATAGTGGAGGAGCCTGATGTGGGGCTCAATCCCATAACGCCGGGATCACGCCCTGAGCCAAAGGCAGACGCCCAACCGCTGTGCCGCCCAGGCACCCCATAGATATTTCTGTACTGAATTTGGGTCCTTCTTGATGCTTTTCAGTGAACTGCATAATGTGAATAGTGTTGAAAACAGTTTGAGTTGGGTAAGCTTGTCCAATTAATACTATTTTCCCTGTGTTGCTGCTTATAATTTGTTAGTGAAGCAGGATCCATTCTCTTACATCATCTTACAAGTAACCAAAAATTTGGTTGCTCACTAGGTACATTTTTTCTCAATCACCCACTGAAAAGAATAATCAGATGTATTCAATTTCCATCTTCATCTTTAACATTAAACCTCATTTTCCTGTCTCCTCTCAGATTTCATGTGTGTCTCTCACACTTGCACTCCCAGTCTTCATCCACAGCCCAATGACGGTGCATTTTAAAATTGTTTTACTGGTGCTCCCACTTGATTTCTGAAATTACAAATGGAAAACACACAACCACCTGTATATGGTCCTAGTGCCTACATGCCACCACCCACTCAAATATCCTAATGGATTTATGTCCTCAAAATAACGTTTTACATAATATGACAGGGATGACATCAGTATGCATGAAAAACTGAAAAACCACTGTAAGTCATATTGCCAAAAAGGGCATTTTGAACCATCAGCAATTAGCGTGACAGAAACTAAGTGACTTAGAGAAACAGAATTTTATTTTTCTAAGTGGTCCACAGTCCTTTCTCTGAAAAGGCTTATGGCTCTGAAAAGAACCTTTGGCTTCAAAAATTTTGTGTCCCCATGTAAAAGGCAATTTCTTAGCACCACCCACAGGGACTTATTCGCACTTCATTTGATGGGAGCTTTCCTTGAGTATTTATGTAGCAAGCCCCCCACCCATCCCTTTACATATCCCTTTGGCTTTCTCTCTCTTCTGATGGGCTCGAGAAAAGGTTGGATTGCTGTAGTTTACCTAGCTTTTGTCTCACTGTTTGGCTCAGAGTGACACGTTTCACAGGTTTCTACATTCAAATCAAAGGTTATTTAGAATTTATTTTAAAAGTTCACGTGGAACACAGAGCAGACATGATGAAATAGTGGGTTTTAGTGCAACTCCTAACAAATTTCAAAGGACTGAGGTCCCCCGGTGTGTTCTCTCTCCACAGATAGATAGGAAGCTGGAAATCAATTAAATGAAAAGTACTTGCATAATCACCAACTACTTTGAAATTCAGCGTGTACCTATGGGAAAAGGAAACAAGGAAAGAAAAAAAGCCCATGCACCAGGAAGAAAACACAATGGGTATTCAAGGGCAGTACCAGTATCCTGAATCCTCCTCCGCATCAAAACATTTGCGGTAGAGGCAAGAGTCATCTTTGCTCTGGTAACTGCCAAACAGCCTCCTCTTATTTTGATGCAAAACGACAGGGACATGTCCCACTGTGGCATCTGCATGCTGACACTTCAACCACCCTGGTTTAAAAGCAAGAGCTTCAACGGAAACCCTCAGGCAGGCAGAGGATCCTACCACCTTCCCGCTCAATCTCCGGGGGGCGTGTCATAGGAAGGCTGTTATTGGTTCAGCCCTGGTCACCCCACCACCCTGTGGGCCAATGGCCGCGGATCATGTGCTGCCGGTTGCTTATTGGCTGCGGCTAGCCGAGGCTGGGAGCAGAGCTGCTCTCATTGGACCACCCCGTCATCCATGCGTAATCGCAGTTCAGGAAGATGTTGGTGTCAAAAGGGAAAGACGATAGGCTACCAAAGAACAGAATCCGATAAATCTGAATGAAGCAAAGTAGGTCTTTCACCAGGTCAGGAGCTGGAGTAGAGCATGATTCTAGATAGCTTCAGTTTTCTGCACAGTGTTTGGGCCCTCTTTTACATATGTAATCGAATTTGAATAAGGGGGTGTGTTGAGGGAGTGTGAACAGGGTGCGTGTGAGTTTTGTTATCTGCCACAGCGCTTCCCTTGTTGCTGTACCAACACACTCAAAAAAATCTCTAGTCGAGACTACTCTACACAGGGGGGAGAAGGAGAATCCAAAAGGCAAGAAAAATTATTGTGGACACAGCTGTGACCATAAGGAGTCTGAAGAGGCTTACCTGAAGGAATGGGCCCTTTAGGAAAGTAGTGAAATGCGGTATGGCCAAGGAAAATCCTAACAGACCGCACCACACGCATATATTAAAGTGGACTTGACAACGATTTGCCATGTTCTGCTCACGGTAAAAGTGTTTTAAGAACGGGCAGAATGGCGCAGGTCCAAAAACCGCTAGGCTAGGTGGCACTCTGGGGAGTTACAGGTCTTTCAGGGCCAAGTGAGGTGGCTCTGAAAAGAGCCTTTGGTTTGCGAGGTGGTCAGCTGGTCCGGGGGCAGCTCATTCGTGTCTCTGGAACCTGATGACGGCCTTGGTGGCCTCGGACACGGCGTGCTTGCCGATCTCCCCAGGCAGCAGCAGGCGCACGGCTGTCTGGATCTCCCTGGAGCTGATGGTGGAGTGCTTGTTGGAGCCCTTGGTGGAGCGAGCCAGATGAGCGGCCTCGTCGGCGATGCGCTCGAAGATGTCCTTAACGAACGAATCCATGACGCTCACGGCCTTCTTCGAGAAGCTCAGGCCCTCGTGCACCTGCTTCAGAACCCTGGGGAAGTAGGTGGCGAAACTGTCGGGGGCGGGGGGGGGGGGGGCGGCGGTGGCGGCCGTGGCCGCAGCGCCTCGGCTGCTTCTGCTTCTGGCTCTTCGGGTCGGCTGCCGAGGGCTCCTCCGTGCCCAGGCTTTCCTCGGAAGAGGGCTCACAGCCAGGCTCAGCCATGTGGGGCTCGTCCTCCTTACAGCTCAGAAGGAAGGACACTGGCGGCTGTTGAGGGGCGCTGGCCCATTTAGCCGCTGCATTTCTTGACATCACGGGCAAGCCCTACCTGATTGGACAAAATGCAAAGCCGGGAAGCGGGTCACTGAGCCAGGTCTTGTCAGATCTGATTGCAGACCCTCGATCTGCCTTCATTTCAGTCAGGATGGGCATCAGGAGGCCTCTGAAGTTCTTGCGATGGTCACCAGAAAATCTTTCAAACATTCTAGATGTCAGGTCACGATCTTAGGGTTGGGAAATCTAGGTCAATATCGGGCTCTGCGCTGAGCTTCGAGCCTGCTTGGGAATCTCTCCCTCTCTCTCTGCCACTCCCACTTCTCTCCTACCCTTGCTCTCTGTCCCTCTTTTAAAACAAAGTTCACATTGGAACTGCAATAAACTACACCTTCACATGGAGTGTTTGAAAGATTTAAATTAACTAAAGATGGGTCAATGACCAAAATATGAGTTTAAAATATAAAACGATTAGGAGGAAACGGAAGGTTAATCTTCATGACCTCGGATTTGGCAATAGAACTTTAGATATGATACCACAGCAATAAAAGAAAAAATAGATAATGTGAATCTCGTCAAAATTTAAAAATTCCATGCTTCAAAAAACATCATCAAGAAAGTAAAAAACCCACAACATGGGAGAAAATATTTACAAACATATGTGCATACATCTGATGAGGGACCTGTCTCTGCAATATATGAAGAACACCTACAACACTGTAATAAAGTGACAAATAACCAAATTAACAAGTGGGCACAGGATCTGAATGCACAATTCTCCAAAGAAGATACACAAATGTCCACCAAGCACATAAAAAGATGTTCAACATCATTAGTCACTGGGGAAAGACAAATCAAAACCACTATGAGATACCACTCCACACCCACTAGGATGGCTACAATCAAAACCATAGATAATAAAGCGTTATCGAGGATGAGGGGAAAGTGGTGCTGTCATTTGTTGTTGGTGGGAAAGTAAAATCATGCAGCCACTTTGTAAACCAGTCTGGCAGTTCCTCAAAACATTAAACGTAGAAATAACATATAACCCAGCAATTTCACCCCAAAATATATACCTAAGAGAAATGAAAATCTATGTCCACATAAAATCTTATGGAAGAATGGTTATAGCAGCATTGTTTATAATATCCAAAAAGTGGGGGAAACCCAAATGGCCAGCAACTGGTGAATGGATAAACAGATGTGGCATGAATGGAATATTATTCATCCATAAAGATGAATGGAATACGGATCCGTGCTGCAACAGGGACAAACCTGCAGGCATTGTGCAAGTGAAAGGAGCCAGTCAGAAAACATGACATATTGTATGATTCCACTTTTTTAAATGTCCAGGTAGGCAAATCCATAGAGACAGAAAACAGAAGAGCGGTTGCCTATAGCTGGGGAGATGAGGAGACTGGGGAGTGATGCCTCCATCGCTGTGTCTGAAGGACTCCTGCCCACCTCAGGGACCTCCTTCTGTCCATGGCTACGGGGGAAGACAGGTGTCAGGTGGGTGCTGTGGCAGGCTTGCAGGGGGAGCGAGTCCTTCTGCACCTGGAGTGAGAAGACCTGGCTTTGAGCCCCCCCCATGCTCACACCCAGCATCCTTCAGGCAAGTCGCTTCATCTGCCATCACACTGCTACTCAAAATGTGCCCCCTGGGCTGGTGCTGCTCCGCAAACCGTTATCCTCCCACGACAACGTAAACACAGAAACTGGAAGAAGCATTTACAAACCTCAATAGCAATCTGACAGAGTGGTTTTATGACTGTTGAATTTAATAATAAACAGGTCGAGCTCATTAAAGAAAAAGAATCGGAGGTGCTTCCCCCTCCATGTCCCAGGTGGAATAACCAAGGAAGACACGTATCAGTTCATCCACAGACACCGGCGGCTCAGAGGCTGCAGGTCCGTCAGAGGGGCACTCAGAGGCGTGGTGCTGTGCTAATCGGATGCTCCATAACACCCGGAGTGCTGTAAGTAAGTAAGCTCTGGCTTTTCGAGAACAAAAGGTTATAGCCTGAAAAGAACAAAGTCCAATAAATCTGAATGAGTTAAGAGCAGCAGCCTCAGTTGGTAGGGGTCCTGAATAGGTGTTGTGTCTTGAACTTTGGGATTTAGACGTTTCTGTACTGTGTTTGGGTCCTTGCTTATGCTTTTCAAAGAATTTCACAGTATGAATAGCATTGAAAAAGTTTGATTTGTATATGCCTGTCCTATTACAGCCCTTTTCCCCGTGCTGTTGCTTATAATTTGTTAGTGAAGCAGTAGCCATTCCCTTATTTCATCTCAGTAACCACAGCAATACATCGTGATTGCTCACTAGCTACATTTTCCCTCAATCACCGGTAAAGGGAATAATCAGACGTATTCAATTCCCACTCTGGTCTTCATCAAACCCCATTTTCCTTTCACCTTCCCAGATTTCCTGTGTGTCTCTCACATTCCACTCCAAGTGTCCCATCCCCAGTGCAATTATGGTGCATTTTAATGTTGTTCTCCTAATGCTCCCATTTGATTTCTGAAATTACAAATGCAACACACACACACACACACACACACACACACACGCATACACACACACACAGATATCCTAATGGATTCAGGTTCTGAAAATAACTTTTTACATACTACAACGAGTATGTAAAAAAGACACCAATATGCATGAGTAACTTTGAAAAACATCTGTATGTCACATTGACAAAGATGGCCAATTTGAACCAGCAGCAATTAGCATGATAGAAATTAAGAGACTTAGTGAAATGCAGTTTTCTGTGTCTAAATGGTCCACCAGTGCTTTCTCTGAAAAGGCAAATGGCTCCACAAGGAGCCTTTGGCTTCTAAAATTTTCTTCCCGCAGTGTATTGCAAATTCCAGGTATCACTCACAAGGATTTCCTTGCACTGAATTTTGTGGTAGCTTTTCTTGTTTTTTTTTATGAAACCCCTATCAAATGCCTTCGGCTTTTTCTCTCCTCTAATGGGCTCAAGAAAAGCTTGGCTTGCTGTAGTTTACCTAGCTTTTGTCTCTCAGAGTGACACCTTTCACAGGTTTCTACATTCAAATCAAAGGTTATTTAGAATTTATTTTTTAAAGTTCACACGGAACACAGAGCAAACATCAGGGTAGTGGGTTTTAGTGCAACTCCTAACAAATTTCAAAGGATTGAAGCCCCCTCCCACCCCTGTGTGTTCTCTCCACAGATAGATAGGAAGCTAGAAATCAGTTAAATGGAAAGTACTTGCATAATCACCAACTACTTAGAAATTCAGCGTGTACCTATAGGAAAAGGAAACAAAGGAAGAAAAAAGCTCATGCGCCAAGAGGAAACCACAATGGGTATTCAAGTGCAGTACCATTATCCTAAATCCTCCTCCCCATCATAGAGGAAGGAGTCGCCTTAGTTCTCTTAATTGCCAAGCAGCCTCCTCTTATTTTGATGCAAAATGTTAAGGACAGGTCCCACTGTGACATCTGCATGCTGACACTTCAACCACCCTGGTTAAAAGCAAGAGCTTCAACAGAAACCCACAAGCAGGCAGGCAGGCAGGCAAACAATCACACCACCTTCCCCCTCCATCTCCAGGCCTGTCACAGGAAGGCTGTTACTGGCTCAGCCCTGGTCACCCCACCACCCTTTGGGCCAAAGGCCATGGATCATGTGCTGTTAGTTTGTTTATTGGCTGTGGCTAGCGGAGGCTGGGAGCACAGCTGCTCTCATTGGACTACCCCGTCATCCATGCATAGCTGCAGTTTAGGAAGACGTTTGTGTCAAAAGGGAAAGATGACAGGCTACCAAGGAACAGAACCAGATAAATTTGGATAAAGTAAAATAGACCTATCACAAGGTCGGGAGCTTGAGCAGGGTATGATTCTAGGTAGTTTGCTCGAGTATTCTGCACAGTGTTTGGGTCCTCTTCTGTGTATTTGTTTGAGTTAGGATAATGGGATATATTAAAGGGGTGTGAATGGGGTATGTGTGATTGTTATAGCTGCCATTGCACTTTAATTGTTGCTATACCACACATTTTGAAAAAAAATCTCTAGTGATATTACTGTACACAGGTGGGAGAATGAGAATACATGAGGTAATAAAATTATTACGGAAATAGTTTTGATCATAAAGATCCCTGAAGAGTCTGACATAGGGGAATACCTAATAGAAACGACCATTTAGGAAAGTGATGAAATGCAGTATGGTTAAGAAAAACCGTAACAAACTGCACTAAAGACATACATAAAGTTGAGCTGATAATGTTTTTTAGCATTTCTTTCACAATAAGAATTTTTAAAAATCGGCAGAATGGCACAGCTCCAAACACTAGAGCAGATCCCACTTTGGAGGGCTGCAGGTCTTTTCCCGCCAAGTGAGGTGGCTCGGAAAAGAGCCTTTGGTTTGCTGTGTAGTCAGGTGCTCCTGAGGCAGCTCACTGGCATCTGGTGTACCTGATGACGGCCTCGGTGGCCTCAGACACGGCATGCTTGCCAATCTCCCCGGGCAGCAGCAGGTGGACGGCTGTCTGGATCTCTCTGGAGGTGATGGTGGAGTGCTTCCTGTAGTGGTATGAGGTGCTCTCCTTAGACTGAACCCATTATCCAAGTGATTCATAATACTGTATTTAGTTCTATCTTGTTAACTTTTTTCTTTAAGTTGCCAGAATCATTATAATTATTTTATGCCGTCAATGTATCAATTACCTTTATTTACCAATTCATTCTATTATCATTCCTTCTTACATCTCACATCATTTTCTATCTTCCTAAATTACATTCTTTACAATTGCCTTTCATGTGGTGTCAGTTGGTATAAATACTCTGAGTTATCATTTTTCTTAAATGTCTCTACTTCTGAATTAAAGTCTGAAGGTAGCCAGAATTGAGATGGGGTTAGGTGTGCAAGGCATTAAATAGGTATTTAATCTGCTGAAATCCTGAAAGCTGTCAGTTATGTACCTACCTCTTCTTACATGATATTCCTACAGAGGCAGTGGTGAACAATGTTAACCCATGGGAAATGTAGTTAGGGTCCATATCGCTTTGGGTGGCTTTGACGCTTACCCGGGTGTACTGTCACACACCTCTGGGAATTTTGGTTAGAGAAAAATCATGTGCATAATTACTGTGCCGATTATGGTAATTGGACTGGCATAGTGGATATTCTTTCCCTTTTACGAACTCAGTGTTCTTTCCCACATGGGGTAATCTCAGACTCTGTAGAAAAATGGGGATGTGGGGATCTCAGCTCCCCGATTCCTTGACAGCATCAGTGCTTAGATGGTGGTTCATGAACAAAACCAGTCTGGGAGACCTCTCCATTCCACTTAGGAGGCTCTAGCCATAGTGTCAAGCAAACAAACAAGCAGAGCATAATTGCACAAGAAGTGAAGGAAGACAACTTCCTTTACCCTGCATCATTCCATCCCCCAAGCCAGCATTGTTCTGGGCCAGGAAGAAATGTCCCAGCTAATAAGAATTCCTCTCACCAGGGAAGGAAAAGTGGAGTGAGTGACCAGCTTTTCTAGACTGTCCTGGCACTGCATGAAGGTCTACCTTCAGTTTCACCCCACCCATAGGAGCAAAGAGAGTTGGCTAGGAACAAGGAATAAAAGCAGAGGCTGCTATTAGCACATACACAGCAGGAGTGATTGTGGTTTCCAGAGAATTTTGTGCTGATGAACTCACTTAGCAGCTTCCACCACTGAAGACGTCACTGGCTGGGCGCACAGATCCTGACAACTGTCCCAGTGGTATTTAAGTTTTCTAAAGCCAGCCATACCTCAGTTCTTGCACCCCCTGGCCGCGGACCTCCGTCCAGCCAACACCCCTACCCAAACCCCACCCAGGTAGAACCCAGACCCACACGAGTAACCATCCAAACTCTCTGCAGCTGCACAAGTGTAGAACACCAGCCACCTGGATCCCTTCCCACCACCACCAGAATCCAGGAGTCAAGCTTACAGCCAATCCAGTTTTCTAGCAGCTGTGCAAGAGCAAGGCACCAACTTAGGTACCCTTGGCTGACCCAGCAGCTTGCCTGCACTTGGGGCTAGCCTCTCTAGCTATCTGTGCACCTGCATGCCATGGCCTGATGCCTGTCATCGACATCCCTGCTGTGGCAAGTATGCACACAGAAGAGACTGTGCGATGACGGGGGAACACTCTGACAGCCAGGCCCCCGCCAACAGCTGCTTATGGATAGGAATCATGCCCAGGCTCCTGTCACTGGCCTGCAACACCATGCCCACCTATAGATAGCACCTCCAGGTTCACTCTAGCAGGTCTCCCACCACTGGCCCTCACTATACTGCATAGGCACAGGGGAAAGATCGTGTGGCCACAGGACAGCATACTAAGATCCAGAAACCCCAATGTCCTCATGGGTCTGTATCAGGTGCTGTCATTTGTCACTGGCCAGCAACACCACACTCACCTGTAGATAGTCCCTGTGGCTGTGAACCTGTAAACCCCCAGCCTGACTCCCATCACTGGCTTTCAACTCAGTATGCAGGCCCAGTGGAAGACAGTGCAGCTGTACAAGAGCACACCAGCATCCAGGGCCCCTGTGGCTGTCTGTGGGCTCAGATCAGGCTCTGCCTTCTGTCACTGGCTGGCACCACCATACTCACAAGTAGCTCGTTCCTCCAGTTGTGCACCTTCATGACCCCCAGCCTGACCCCCATCACTGGACTCCACTGTAGTCTGCTTACCTGCGGGTAGAGTGTGAAGCCATAGGAGAGCACACTGGCACCCAGGTCCTCCACAGATGCCAGTGAGTGCATAGTTGGCCTTGGTTTTTGCTACCTTCCCTGGCCCCCATCACCACAAGTGTGTCTGCAGGTGACACCTGCGGTAGGCCCTCAGACCAGAGTGTGTGTACACCACTGGCTCTGGCCGCCATTACTGCCTGCCCTGGTCCCTAGCTATGGGTCCTGGAGTCACCACTTAGGAGCCCAACAGCCTTTGCAGCCACTGCATTCTCTCCGCCATGCTCACTGACAAACACACAGTTGTTGATATTGTGGACCTGGGGGCCCTGAACTGAAGAGACATCACAGCCCCCTTGGTCCTGCCGCTGCCATGTGCTCCTGCACATAGCGTCCTGCACCAGTAGATGCAGGGTCATAGCACAGTCCAGTGTGCTGCACATCCATACTGCATAATCACTCCATAAAGTCTCAAAGAGGTGGCTGCTTCTTCAAATGCACAGACACCTACACAAGGCAACAGTGACCACGAGAATCAGGGAAACCTATATCTACCAAAGGAACACTGTAAATCTCCAGTAACTGGCCCCAAAGAAGTGGAGATCTGGAAATCGTGTGACAAAGAATTCAAACAAAATTGTTCTACGAAGGCTCAGAGGGCTATAAGTGAACACAGATAAACAAATTAATAATATCAGGAAAACAATACAAGAACAAAATGAGAAGCTCAACAAAGAGACAGAAAACACAAAAAAGAACTAACCTGAAATTTTGCAGCAGCAGAATACAATGAACTGCATAATTCAATAGAGAACTTCAACAGCAGACTTGAATAAGCAGAAGGGAGAATCAGTGAGGTCAAAGACACATCAATTGAAATGATACAATTAGAAGAGCAAAAAGAAAAAAAATAACAATGAAAAGGAACAAAGAAAGCCTGTGTGAGTTATGGGACACCATCCAAAGTAATAATGTATGAATTATTGGCACCTCAGAAGGAGAAGAAAGGGAGAATGGAGTACAAAACTTATTGAAAGAAATAATGGCTGAAAACTCCCCAGACATGGGGAGAGATGTGGACATCCAAGTTCATGAAGCTAATAGGTCACCTCGAAATTACAATCCAAAACATGCTTCACCGAGACACATAACAATAAAATTGTCTAAAACCGAAATCAAAGAGAGAGTTTTAAATGCAGCAAGAGAAAAACATTTTTCTCTCACACAAGGAAAGCCCCAGAAAGCTATCAGTGGATTTTTTAGGAGAGGCCTTCAAGGCCAGGAGAGAATGGGATGATTGATATATTCAAACAGGTAAAAGAAACAAACTGCCAACTAAGAGTACTTTACCCAGCAATACTGTCCTTCAGAATTGAAGGTGGAATAAAGACTTTCCCTAATAAACAAGAGCTGAGGGAACTCGTCACGACTAAACCTGCAACACGAGAAATCCCGAAAGGAGTTCTTCAAGCTGAAACAAAAGGACACTAATTGGTAACACCAAAACCTATGAAAATATACAACACACTGGTAAAGGTAAGCATATAGTCAGATTCAGAACACCCTAATACTGTGTAATGTGGCAATGTGCTGATCACATAACTTGAGAATAAAGGATAAAAGATAAAGGTATTGAAAATAGCTGTAGTTTTAACAATTTGTTAATGGATACACACACACACACAAAATGTAAACAATGATGTAAAACAAGTAAAAGGGTGGGGAATAATAGGATGGCCACAACTTTGGTTGTGACCAAAGTTAAGCTGTTGTCAGTGTAAAATAGACTGTTATACTACAAGATGTTATATGTAAACCTCTTGGAAGCCACAAAGCAAGTATCTACCATAGATACACAAAAGAGAAAGAGAAAGGAATCAAAGCATGCCACTACGGAAAATAGTCAATTTACAAAGGAAGGCAGCAAGAAAGGAAGAAGTGAAAAGTAGAACTACAAAACAGCCAAGAAACAAATAATACAGTGGCATTAGTAAATCCTATCAATAATTACTCTCTTAATGGACTGAATTCTCCAATAAAAAGGCATACAATGGCTGGGTGGACAAAAAGCAAGATCTAACCAAATGCTGCCTAGAAGAGACTCACCTCAGCTCTAAGGACACATGTAGATACAAAGCAAAGGGATGGCAAAAGATATTCCATACAGGTGGAAACCACAGAGAGCAGGGTTAGCTATACTAATGTCGGACAAAATAGACCTTAAGCCAAAATGGTAACAAGAGACAGAGATGGTCATTAGGTAATGACAAGGGAGTCAATTCATCAGGAAGATATAGCAATCATAAATATGAGCTCAACATTGGAGCACCTAAATATATTCAGCAAATACTTAAAAAACTGAAAGGAGGAATAGACAACAATACGATAATCCAAGGAGACTCCAATACCCCACTTTCAATATGGGATGGGTCATCCAGACAGAACATCAACAAGGAACATTGGACTTGAGCCATACTGCAGACAAAACGGACTGAACAGACATATATAGAACATTTCACCCAACAGCAGCAGAATACATGTTCTTCTCAAGTGCACACGGAACATTCACCAAGGTAGATCAGAAAATAAGCTTTAGCAAATTAAAGAACATTCAAATCATACTAACTTTTCCGACTGCGAGGGTATGAAACGAGATATCACTAACAGGCAAAAAGGTAGAAAATTCACCAGTATGTGGAGATTCAACACCATGCTTCTAGGTAACACTTGGGTCAAAGAAGAAATCAAAAGGGGAAATACAGAAACAAATGCAAATGGAATCACAGCATCTCAAAACATATAGGTTGCTGCAAAAGCAGTTCTAAGAGGAAAATTGACAGTGACAAACACCTACATTAAGAAACAAGAATGATCTCAACCTCACTTTTCACCTCAAGGAGTTAGGAAAAAAGGAGAACAAACTAACACAAAGTCAGCAGAAGGGAGGAAGTAACAAAGATCTGAGTGGAAATAAATGTATGTACCAGAGACCAGAAAAAAGGATGGACAAAATTAGTGAAACTAAGAGCTGGTTATTTGAAAAGAGAGATAAAATTAGTAAAACTTTAGCCAGGCTGACTGAGAAAAACAGAGAGAGGACTCAAATAAATAAAGTCAGTAATGAAAGAGGAGACATTACAACTGACACCATGGAAATACAAAGGACCATGAGAGATTACTACGAATGGTTATCTGCCAACAAATGGATAACCTAAAAGAAACGGATAAATTCCTAAAACACACAACCTACCAAGACTGAGTCATGAAGAAACAGAGAATCTGACAGGTCAGTATCAAGTACGGAGATTGAATCAATACTCAAAAACCCACCAAAGCAGAAAATCCCAGGAACAGATTGTTTTACTGGTGACTTCTACCTAAACATTTAAAGAACCAACACCAACACTTCACAAATTCTTCCCAAAAACTGAAGAGGAAGGAATACTCCCAAACTCATTTTACAAGGCCAGCATTACTCTGACCCCAAGACCAGATAAGAACACTACGAGAAAAGAAGATGACAGACTAATATCCCTGATGAATACAGATGCAAATATTCTCAATAAAAGAAAAACCATTAGCAAACTGAATCCAAGAGCACATTAAAAAAAATCATTCACCACAACCAAGTGGGATTTATCCCTGTTTTGCAAGGATGGTTCAACATATGCAAATCAATAATCATGATATACTGCATTAACAAGACAAAGGATAAAATCATGTAATCGTCTCAGTAGATGCAGAAAAAAGCATTTGACAAAATTCAATATCCATTTCTGATTAAAAAAAAAACTCTCAAGAAATGGGGATGGAGGGGACACACCTTACCATAGTAAAGGCCGTGTGTGACAAGCCCACAGCTAACGTCATACTCAAAGGTGAAAAGCTGAAAGCTATTTCTCTGAGATCAGAAACAAGACAAGGATGCCCACGTTTGCCACTTTTATTCAACATACTATTGAAAATCCTAGCCAGAGAATTTCGGCAAGAAAGAAAATGAAAAAGCATCCAAAGTGTAAGGGAAGAAGTAGAACTGTCACTATTTGCAGATGACATAATATTACATATAGAAAACCCTAGACACTCCACCAAAAGACTGTTAGAACTAATAAATGGATTCAGTAAAGTTGCAGAAAAATCAAACCATGAAAATCTGTTGCATTTCTGCACTCTGCTAATGAGCTATAAGAAAGAAATCAAGAAACCAATCCATTTACAATCGTATCATAAAGAAGTAAATAACTGGGATTAAATTTTTTTTAAAAAAGATTTTATTTATTTATTTGACAGAGAAAGAGACAGCCAGCGAGAGAGGGAACATAAGCAGGGGGAGTGGGAGAGGAAGAAGTAGGCTCCCAGCGGAGCAGGGAGCCCGATGTGGGGCTCGATCCCAGGACCCTGGGATCAGGCCCTGAGCTGAAGGCAGACCCTTAACGACTGAGCCACCCAGGCACCCCAACTGGGATTAAATTTAACCAAGGAGGTGAAAGACCTGTACACTGAAAACTATAAGACACTGAAGAAAGAAATTGAAGAAGACATAAATAAATGGAAAGATATTCCACCCTCAGGGAAGGGAAGAATAGGCATCATTAAATGTCCATCCTACCCAAAGCAATCTAGAGATTCAGTGCAATCTCTACCGAAATTCAATGGCATTATTCACAAGAATAGAACAAACAATCCTAAACTTTGTATGCAACCACAACCAACTAATCAACCAACCAAACGAACACAAAACCCAAAATAGCTAAAGCAATCTTGAGAAAGAAGAACAAAGCTGGAGGCCTCACACTCCCAGATTTCAAACTCTTCTACAAAGCTATAACAATCAAAACAGCATGGTATCCTCATAAAAACAGAGGCCTAGATCAACAGATGAGACTAGAGAGCTCCAAAATAAACCCATATATGGACGGTCAGTTAATTTACAAAAAGAGCCAAGAATATATACAACGGGGGAAAGAATAGTCTCTTCAATAAATGCTGTTTGGAAAACTAGACAGCTGTATGCAAAAGAGTGGAATGGGATCACTGTCTTACACCATGGGCTAAAGATTGAATGTAAGACCTGAAACCATAAAACACCTGGAAGAAATAACAGGTGGTAAGCTTCTTGACATCAGTCTTGGATTATTTATTTATTTGTTTGTTTTTGGATCTGACCCCTAGAGGAAGGACAACAAAAGCAAATATAAACAAATGGGGCTACATCAAACTAAAAAGCTTCTGCACGTCAAAGGAAACTGTCAACAAAATGAAAAGGCAACCTACCCAAAACGGGAGAAAATATTTGCAAATCGTGTTTCTGATAAAGGGTTAACATCCACAATATACAATGAATTCCAAAAACTCAAAAGCAGAAAAAAGAAAAATCAAACAACTTGATTAAAAACCGGGCAAAAGATCTGAATAGACATTTTTCCACAGAAGACCGACAGATGCCCAGCAGGTACATGAAAAGGTCTCCCATATCACCAGTCAGGGAAAGACAAATCAAAACCACAAGGAGGTAAAACTTCCCACCTGCTAGAATGGCTATAATCAAAAAGACTAGGAATAACAAATGCTTGTGAGGATGGAGAGAAAAAGGCAGTCTCCTGCACCATTGGTAATGTACTGTATGAAACGAAAACTGGTGCGATCACTTTGGAAAACAGCATGGAGCTTCCTCAAAAAATTAGAAGTACCATATGATCCGACAATTCCACTTTGGGAGTATTTATCTGAAGAAAAACCGGTACAACGAACGGGCACTGCCATGTTCGTTGCAGGATTATTCACGATAGCCAAGATACGGAAGGATCTAAGTATCCATTTCTGTCGGCAGGATATGGCCTGGTTTTACGTGCTTTGAAGTCAGACCGACCTGGGTACAAATCCCAGCTTTACTCTTTACCAGTTGTGTGCCATTAGGGAAGCTCCCTGAGCCTGTGTTTTCTCATCTGTGAAAAGGGAATGATAGTAGTAGCCACCTCATAGTGTTGTTGTGAGCATTAAATGAGATGATGGAAGTAAACTGCTTAACACAATAGACGTCATGAGCACTCAATAAATTTGGGCTGTATCATTTCCTCCCACATGGCACAGGAAGTCAGCCCATTCACCCAGCCCTGGCCTTCCTCTCCACGGTCTGCTTAATTTTCTTCAACCACGTACCTGCGAAGTGGTTATAACAGGGGCTTTGTTGGCTGCTAAGCACCCTCACACACTCCCTTCTTCAGTGAGGTTTCAGCCTCGGCAGAAAAGCTGCACATGGCCTGCTTTTGCACTGCTTGCCGCACATGTCTTACTGACAACTGTGGTGGGTTGAGATCTCTGACCTGGCTTTCGAGCACCATCCAGGGCTATCCTGCCAACTCCGGCAGGCCCTTAACCGGTTGGCACCTCATGTTCTCCAGCACGTGTTTTAATATAGAGCCCACTCTCCTACTCTTCTCCTTTCTAAGACAGCAGTGTGTCGCAGCAAAACTAAAACATTCTAAAAGAGTTGATCAGTGTTTTCACGAGCTCTGCCGTGTATGCTGAACGACTCCCCGGCACTGCCCCTCTACCTCCACCCACAAAACATCACTGGAGTGCAAGTACTCTTCTGACCACGGGGTTGTGAGCAGCCTAGGAACTCCACTCAATGTACTTCTCTCCGACTCTGGGAAGGAAACCAACATCCCCTGTGGTTTTTAGGAAAAGGGGTTTGAACAGCACTTTGGAGATGAAGGGTGGACCGTGGGTTAAAAGTGTTATATAGCATAATACATCCCCAAGGGTGGTGTACACGCCTCTGCAGGCACACGAGATGGTTTCGAGTGGCACGCAGATTTTTTTTTTTTTTACACGTAAGCAGTTGAGTTAGTGTGACTTTAAAATAGACAAATACCATGTGTCCTGTGACATCGCAGATATCATGGCTTAGGAAAATGCTTTTACAAATCTTGAAAATAAGTTCCTTAAAATAGCTATGTTAAATAAACGATTGTATAGGTGATATGCACATATAGCGAAAGGCATGAAACTGTTAGAGGAAGGACTGAAATAGTTGCTTGCCTGCAGAATGGTTATAAGCTTAAGCGTCAGACAAACCTCATTCAAATCTGGTCTACCACTTCCTAGCTGTGTGACTTTAGGAAAGTAACCTAATCTCTCTGAGCCTCAGGGGAAAATGGAGGAGAAAATAGTACCAGCTTCACTGGATTGTTGCCGAGGAGCTTTACGGTGTAGTGGTGTGAGGGCCCAAAACCTGGTGCCAGGTGGTCTGGTTTCCAACCCTTGCTCTTCTGCTTACTAGCTCATCGACACTGGGCAACTTACTTCATCTTTCTGTGCCTTCGTCTCCCTGTCTGGAACGTGGGATTCTTAGGAGGGTTAAAAGAGTTACTACATTTGAAGTGCTTAGAAATATACCATGGAACACTACATCAAAAACTAATGATGTGCTGTATGGTGACTAACATAACGTAATAAAAGATTTAAAAAACGAAAAATTTCTAGTATATATTAAGCGTTGTGTGTTTCTTAGATTAAAAATACATGTATATAAAGCTCCCAACACCTGACACCTAGTAAGTCCTCGTGCAATGTTACCCATTGGGGATGCTTTGTATTCCCAATGCCTGGAACAAATACATCTACGGTCAGAGTTTGATTAAGAAGCAGCATTTAATTGCCCAAGACTCATGGAGAATTGACAGAGCCCAGCACCTCTCTGCAGGAAAAATCAAAACACAGGCCCCAAGGAAGCTGGGCCTTCTTAAAGGACTGTCAGGAGTGGGGTTGGAGAGCGGGCCCGTGCTACTTTTCTTTACCCTGTTAAAATTGGTGTGGGTCATTCCACTTAAGAGAAAAGGAAATTAAGTTTCAGAGAAATTAAGCAAGCAGCCTCATGACACACAGCCTATAAATGACAGAGCTCGGCAGAACGCTATCTTGATGGAGAACTTACCTCCCGAGTGGAGGAATAGAGAACTGGTCCACTGGGGTGCTGAAAGGGGTATGTTATGGGAGTTCTTATGGTAGAGGTACGGTGATGATGATCGTAATATAACAGCAATAGCATTCACTGAGATTCAGCCACTATTACTGAGTACCTCTAGACATTGTCATATCTCTCCCAATCCTGAAAAGAAAAAAAAAACCTAAAACAAAAAACAACTCTTCTGTGATGCCATAACACTCTCTTCCTACTTTCTGACTGATATCCCTTTACTTTGAAAGAGTACCCTATTTCTATCTCCATTCCTCATCTACCACTCACTCCTCAGCCCGCTGCAGTTTGGTTTTTCTTTCCCGAACCATCACTGCCTCTTCTGGGACTCTAGAACATCTGCTCTCATCCATCTTCACATATTTATTCAACAAATACCGAGTCCCTACCAAGTGCCATACACGGTTCTCCCTCTTGATATAGACAGCAAATGAGACAAGGTCTCTCTTCTCAGGAAGTTCACATTCCAGGTGTGAATCAAAGATAATATGTGAGGAAAAAAGGAAGCAGATTGTGAACAAAATAATTCAATGGAGAATGAAATAAATAAATACATATATATATTATATAGATTTTGTATTTATTTTATATATTCATTATATATATGCATATTATATATATTTATTTATAAGCAAATATATATTTATATATGTGATGAAGGAGACAGCAGTACTTTAAATTTGGTGGTCAGGAAGACCTCGATGCAGAAGTAGCAAGCAAGGGAAAAATGAAACCCCTAAATGACTGTACTAAACAGTTCTAATAAGAATTGGACATGAAGATCGGTTAAACAGGATGTAAAGTAATTTGTGTGAATTTTAAAAGATGACAAGGATGTAAAATAAAGTGAGACAAAAAATCTAAAAGTGAACCACTTTTGATATCAAGTGGAGCCTAATTCAAATACAGGACATTTGGGCAAAAAGGAAAATTCTAGAGCATGCATATAGTGAAAGGGAGAAGGGAAGGAACAACCTAGTAGGCTGACCTTGATTTGACATCAGTAGACTGCCAATAAAAAGAGGTACTTCAACTGAGCATACTCTTATTTCATAAACTCACGGGATTTTGATGAAACAACAGCAACAAAAAGATCTCTGGGCTACATACGTTTTCGAAGTGCCTCCAATTAAGGGATTCCCCTCCACAAATTTAAGGAAATTGTAATATTGGAAAATCTATCATTTATTTACATAAGCCAAGAGAAAATAGGGTTCTCAATGGCTGCTAAAGCTACTGGAAGGGTATGTTTGATATTAATAAGTCACCTGAAATGGCTGAGAAACCAAAATTGATATTCTGAGCACATACATCTCAAATAAAATCTTAATACCACCTTTGCTGAGGAAATGCTACAGTCATTCTTATCAGAGCCAGAAAGTGACAAGAAAGCTTTGTGTCAGCATTACAGTCGAAAAGTGTTTGTGAATATTTGGAAATTAAATTTTTAAAAGATGTAAACCGTATAAAAGAGCCTAAATAGTTTTGGTTGGTCTGATTGCACTGCTGATGAGTAAATATCTGGGACAGCTTTGTCTTGGGAAACTTTACACTCTTCAAAATAAACAGGAACCCTATCAGACTCTAAGCAACTGTAACCTGAAGTCAGGCATGTTTTTTTACTCTTAGACATATTTGCAGTGTCTATTCCAAACCTGCAGTAGATAGCAAGAATTTTGTTGAGTGAATGAACGAGCCATGTTTTCAATCTTTCGCTAGTAAGAATGGCGGGGGTGGGGGAACGAGATTAAGAAGATGATTAATTTAAATGAGAGGTGGTAAGAAGTAACCTAATACAGTTTTCTTAAGCTCCAGGAAAATTATTTCAATTGTACGTCTTTTCTCCACATTTTCTTACGGACCTTGGTGGAGAGTGTGGATCTCCTGGTTTCAAGCACCGATCTTGCACTTAGGAGTTTTGTGACTCTGTGCTCCCCGCACCTGCGTCTCTTCTGTAACAAACTAGTTATAATAGCATTGCTGTAAACTCCAGATAAAATAGTACCTGTAAAAATATGCTGTAAACTAAAAAATCTTGTCTAGTGCTAGGGCTATATTATCACAAATACGACAGAACTGCTTTCTCTGCCGTTGAAATAAAAGACCCGATAAAACAGAACAAAACAAACAAAAAATAAATAAATAATGAGGAATCACCGAAGCAATTATGTCAATAACATCTGCCAATATTTACTGTACAAAGCATTATGACAGAAATGTTCATACATTTATTGCAGAATCCATTTAAAAATTGTAGTAAGAACCCAGTAATCATGTTTCAATCATATCCCAGAAATCATAAATTTCAAATGCATATGAAAAATGTTTTTTTCTATAAAAGCATAGAGGAGATTGACGTTGCTTCAGATATTTAAAAATCTCTTCAAGACTAACTCGCCTAACAGAAGTCAGATGGATTCTTATACCAGCCTCTGCACTTTATCTATTGCCCTATCACCCATAACGGACCCCTGGATAATTCAGCATACGCTCATGAGAGAATGAAAGAAAAATGTAAACATCGCTATAACAAAAATAACCCCCATTGAGGCTGACCTACAGAAATATCTAACGGAAATGACTGTTTGGGGCAGCCAAGAAATGCAGCATGGTTAAGGAGAGTCCACAGTTGTCTAAGGAATAAACTGCGCTCAAGTATATATTAGAGTAGGGCTGATCATGTTTTGTTCAAAGTGAAAATACTTTACGTACCCGCAGAATGCCACAACAACAACAACAACTATAGAGTTTGTCCCACTTTTTTAAAGCTACAGGTCTTTTTGTGCCAAGTGAGGTGGCTCTGAAAAGAGCCTTTGGTTTGCGAGGTGGTCAGGTGGTTCAGAGGGCAGCAGCTCACTGGCGTAAGGTGTACCTGATGATGGCCTTGGTGGCCTCGGACACGGCGTGCTTGCCGATCTCCCCGGGCAGCAGCAGGCGCACGGCTGTCTGGATCTCCCTGGAGCTGATGGTGGAGTGCTTGTTGGAGCCCTTGGTGGAGCGAGCCAGACGAGCGGCCTCGTCGGCGATGCGCTCGAAGATGTCCTTAACGAACGAATCCATGACGCTCACGGCCTTCTTCGAGAGGCTCAGGCCCTCGTGCACCTGCTTCAGAACCCTGGGGAAGTAGGTGGCGAAACTGTCGGGGCGGCGGCGGCGGCATTGGCGCCTCGGCTGCTTTTGCTTCGGGTTCTTTGGGTCGGCTGCCGAGGGCTCCTCCGTGCCCAGGCTTTCCTCAGAAGAGGGCTCACAGCCAGGCTCAGCCATGTGGTGCTCGTCTTCCCGACAGCTCGGAAGGAAGGACAAATGGCTGCTGTTGAGGGGCGCTGGCCCATTTATAGTCGCTGCATTTCCTGACGTCACGGGCAACCTCCGTATCTGATTGGACACAATGCAACGCTGGGAAGCGGGGCTCTATGCCAGGCCGTGTCACCTGTGATCGCATACCCTCGAGCTCGACATCACATCGGACGATCAGAGAGGGAATCTGACGTCCTCTAAACTTCTTGGGACCTTGGTCAGAGAAACTTTTGAACGTTCCATTTCATTGTGCATTTTGTCTGCTGATTTTCAACATCAAAACAGTAACAGATCTTAGAAGAGTCATGTTTTTATTGGAATACTTTATATTCCACATCATTACCTTATTTCCGATAAGCAGTAAGTGCCATTGGTTCAGGACACGCCAGAAACCAGGATGGTCTGGCGACCCAACGTCAATGTGTCCACCTCTTAAAATGACAGCAAAGGTAAAGTGGTGGTGACGGAAACACGTGAGCACATAGGGAGAGAAGGGGGAAAATGATGCCTGGGTTTAAACAGTTAATGAATGCGTAACAGGAGGTAGCACTATCTGAGCACCTTCCCTTTCTATCCAATTACTTTGTGGAGGGGGGGCACTGTTTTGGCGGGTAAGGAGCAGCACACAAGAAAGGGTGGCATACCTTTCCATTTATACTCCCAAAGACGGTAGATTGAGGAGCTACAAGTAAGAGGTGGGGGGGGGGATTCCATCTGGTCATAACTAATAATATATCTCATAATAGCTCCTCGTGGTGCTAGTTTGTAAACGCTGTAAGGAAGGGCCAGCAGACTGGGATAACCCAGAGCTGAATCTTATTTCCCCATGTTCTCCGCACAAAGCGAGAGGTGAGGATATGAGATTGGGGTGGTTGGCTGTGGTGCCCTGTGAACCTTCAAGTTTGTCCACAAGAGATAACAGGAGATCCCAGAAATTCTCAAGCAGAGCTCTCACGTGCATGTCGGGCCCACCCTGGTGCCCAGTAGTGCCCAGACTAGAATGGAGAGAAAGCCAAGCAGCCAGGAGTCCCCAGTAAGCCTCCATTCTGTCACGGTCACTTGCATACCTTTTTTTTTTTCTTTCTTGCCAAGCAACCACATGCCGATCCTCACAGATGGCAAAAGCACTACTGACAAATAAATCAGAACAGGTCTGGGCACGCAGGCCAGTTTGTCAGGACCAGTTTGCTTACCTTTGCAAGTAACTACTACCATTGTCAGATGCTCAGCCTAACCCAACAGGTGCCGCTACGGGAGAGGAGAGGGAGAAGGACCGGCCCCAGAGGGCCCCTTCCCGGTGTACCCCAAACTCCTCCTCCTCCTGACAGCCTGGAACCTGCAGCTACCACAGATGGGTCCTTCTGAAGATCCTTTCCCCTCCTCTGGCTTTCCAGGTATTGTATCAACTAATCCGAGTTGGTATTAAGCTTCCTGTTGCCTCTATCAGAAATACTACAAAAACACTCCAGTGAGAAGAAAGGTCAACCAGCAACATTTGTTCACTGATGCCCCAGCAGGGGAGCTTTTGAAAGACTTTGCCAGAAGCGCCAAAAACTGTAGGCTTTTCAACTCTGGCTCACTGAGAGAGTCTGACCTCCATATCCCAAGCCCATAGTTCCAGAGGAATGACTGGCCAGTTTGGGGCCATTTCTCCTACTACTCAGAATGGACTGCTGTCCTGGGCTAAGCCACTGTGGCTTGGGCAGGAACTCCTGCATGGCCACCAACGTGCTGGTGCAAAGCAAGAGCCATAATTGACAAGCACTGGCCCCGATATTTTTGATAACAAATCAATTCTTACTCATATTTTACATGTCTTGTAATTATTTTTTTAAAGATTTTATTTATTTATTTGACAGACAAAGTAAGAGGGGGAGAGAGAGAGAGAAAGCACAAGCTGGGAGACCAGCGGGCAGAGGGAGAAGCTGGCTCCCTGCTGAGCAAGGAGCCCGATGCAGGACTCGATCCCAGGACCCTGGGATCATGACCCAGCCAAAGGCAGACGTTTCACCGACTGAGCCACCCAGGCGTCCCTCTTGTAATTATTTATATAAATGTGTTAAGCATTTTTTAAAGTTGGCATTTGGTGATAATACTTTGGAGCTTTCCAGTTTGGTTTCTTGTTTGATTTTGACGAGGGTGGCTTGTTCTGGGATTGTGTGCTTGTACAGGTAGATGTTATCTGCAGGAATGTTGTAAAAACCTCAATTAAGGTTACTCCTCCGGGAAGGATTAGATGTGCATTTGCCGTGGGCCTGGGTTTGTGACCAGGAATTGTTTGCATCCCGCTGGTAGTGCTAACCCGAACCCCAGAGCTACACCAGGACACTCGTGTGAATGCGCATTCTCGGGGAAACTCCCCCCACCCCAACTCAGAACTAAGGACCGGGAATCGAATTTTCCTTGGCATCTCCTTTTCCCAGTAGGAAACAGTCCAGTTTTCCCAAAGGCTGTAGTCCTTCAAGCACCACTTCATGAAAGCTGAGTATGTCATGCGATGGGTCTTATTCGCTCAGGCCCATGTGGCTAGAGATAAACAACAACAACAACAACAACAACAACAACAACAAACCTGAACAGTCAAATAGCCCAAGTTAAAATACATGGTTGGCGTCAAGGGAAATCATTTCAATACTATTAATTTGAACAACTCTCCTCTGACCTGACGGAAGTGGTGAGAGATACGTCCACTCACAGGTCTGGATTCATACCCTTCTCATCGTGGTTAAGAGCATACAACTGGTCAAAGAAACAAATAGCAGGTAAAGTATAATACCGGATTCCCCCTCAATCTCAGAGGCTGAGTACCCGGTAAGACTCTTACTGGTTCAGCCTGAGACACCTGACTGCACACTGGGTCCATGGCTGTGAGTCAGTGGCTGCACATCCCTGATTGGCTAACTCAGAGCCGACCGAGGCTTGAGTTGCCTTGACTGGATGCCTCCATCATCCTCAGGAAGCTGGTCTGCAAGTCCAGAAGGTTTGCGTTTTCCACAAGAAAAGATTACAGGCTTGGGAAGAATAGAATCAGACATATCTGGGCTACTTAAAGCGGTAGCTCCAGTTACTAGGGAGCCTGGAATAGGAATTGGTTCCTGAACTTTTTGATTTAGTGATTTCTGTACTGAGTTTGGGTTGTCTCTTCTGTTTTCCCATGAATTCCATAACAAAAGTAATGTTGAAGAAGTTTCACTGGGGTGGCTCAGTCAGTTAAGCGTCTGCCTTCAACTCAAGGGTCATGATCCCTGGGTCTTGGGTTCGAGGACAGCATCGGGCCGTCTGCTCAGCAGGGAGCCTGCTTCTCCTCTCCCTCTGCCTGCCGCTCTGCCTGCTTGTCCTTGCTCTGGCATCCTCTCTCTCTCTCTCTCTCTCTATCAAATAAATAAATAAATAAATAAATACATTTTTTTTTTAAGTTTGATTAGAGGATGTTTGACTTATTAATACTATTTTCCTGGGGTTGTGGCTTATACTTTGTTACTGAAGCAACAAATCCACTTCTATCAGTCTTTACCATTAACCACACTGTTAGAGAATGAATGCTCACCAGATGCCTTTGTCCTCAATTGCCTTCTGAAGTGAACAATCAGAGGTACTCACTTCCCTTTTGTCCAGGCCTCGACACCCATTTTTCCTCACTGCATCTTGGATTTTGTATCTGTCACTCACCTTCACACTCTCAGTCTTCACAGTCTATATGGCGCATTCGACGTTGTTTTGCTCATGCTCCTATTTGATTTCTGAAATCGCAGAGCAAAGCACCCAAAGGAGTGCAAAAATGTCCTAACGGATTCCATTTCTTAATATGACTTCTCACATAAAACAATACATATGAGACCAGTACGAAAGACCAAGATGTGCAAAACCTTTGTGTGTCATATGGCAAACACTGGGACTTTGAAACAGCAGCAGTGAGCATGATAGAAAGGAAGCGCCTCAGTGAAATGCTGTTTATGCAAAGAGGCTCACCGTTCTATCTCTGAAAATGGGCATGGTTTGTGAAGAGCCTTTGGCTCCCCAAATATTTTGCCCCATCTTGAGGCACTACCGAGGACAATTTACTGGTCGTTGATTTCCTGATCGTTTTTCCCACTGGCCTGAGGGAGAAAATTCTGTATTTTTCCAAATCCTTTCATTAGATTTTTCAAATATTCCAGAATAATAATAAGCAATAAACCTCACAAGGGTGGCCACTCATGCTACATTCTTACTCTCGTGATCCCAAGGAGAACTCTGGAGGTGTAACGGCTCATCGGAGTTCTTCTACATCGGGCCAAACAAACAAGCAACAAAACAACAACAAAAAACCCAGACTTTGCACCTAGTGATGGAAGAGGCATTTTGCACGCCTTCACGTCTTTGCTACACACACAAGCCTTCTCTGGCATCCTTATTTTTCTGGAACTGCCCACCATAGTTTTCTGGAACTCACGGTGTTCTGCCATAGCTAAGTAAGTTTTGTGATTTGTCTCTCCAGGGGGTACCTGGGGCACTTCTGGTGGGCTAAGGAAAGTTTTTTGAGTTTTGTAGATTACCCAGATTTGTTTGGCGGGAAATGTCATCGTTCACAGGGGCATTTACAAAGTATTTCAAAAGTACGAATGCCATTCTTAAAATATTGACCAAATATTGGTTGCTAAAAATATCCTAATCAATTTCTAAAGCTTGAAATCAAAGTATCTTCACTTTTACAGAGATAGGAAGCTAGAAAAATTTTTTAAAAATACAATAAAATTAAGCAACATTAATACCATCTTGAGTCAAAGGCTGCTGAATGAGGTCACCTCACTTCTCTAATGGGACACCAAATAATCAATATGATGGAAGAGGCAGTGCATGCGCCCACGTACAGCTCAGGTTTCATATCTCACACGGGTTGTTTACCCGCCCCCCCCCCCACCCGCCTGCACCAAAATCATATGAAGACGTCCTCACCCCCAGTACCTCGAATGGGATCATATTTAGAGATAGAATCATGAATGA